>NW_028327198.1:0-600000 GCF_987537825.1 Furipterus horrens | reverse complement strand
CCCCCGGGGTGAAGGCAGAAGACAGGTAACAGAGAACAGCTGAGCAGCTTGCTCGGCCTGGCAGACGGGCCGCTGGATTGAAGGGAAAAGACAATTAACAAAGAATATTCTGTTAGAACATGGACTGACTGAGTATTCTGTTAGAACTCAGGCTGAGTGGGTATTATTTAAACATAAACTGAGTCCATATTATGTTAAAACACAGGCTGAGTGGGTATTCTTTATTTTTTTATTTTTTTTGATTGATTAATTGATTTTTATTTTTTTTTATTTTTTTTAAAGTTTTTTTATTGAGTATATTGTTACAACAGTTCCAATTTTCTCCCCCTTGTTCCCCTCCACCCAGCACCCCCCTCCCCCAGCAATCCCCCTCAAGTCCATACCCCTGGTTCGTAAAAATTAACTATGCCCCCCCTCTCAAATATTAGGACCCTTTGTAATCTTGTAAAGGACAATGGGCGAAGGTCTCAAGCTCCTCTAGCTGCTTCAAGCTGGACATGGTCGTCGTCCTACCTACCCTTGGGTCCAGAAAACCCTAATAAGAGTGGGGGTGTGGAGGGGAGGGTGGCCTTCCCTCATGGGGAAAGATCGTGCAGACTCCAGGTCAGTTGGCTGTCTCCGGTCAACGGCGTGCTTGGTTTAACAGGCTGGTGTCCTTGTTGTGTTCTGGGGGCAACAGATTTGGCGAAAAGGGTTAAAAGACATCATTCAATCCATAACTACTAGATGACAAAAGGCAGGGATTAAGTTTTCAATGTTCCATATTAGGGAAAAAAAAAAAAAAGGCTTCTTTGTAAGAAGGTGTGCTAGGCACATCTCGCCTGTCCAAAACCCTTTTGCCCATTATACTTAGTTTGGGCTGAGGTAAATAGTTTAGGTTTTTCCCCCTCTCAGACCTCTGGGCCTTTTCTCTCCAAGCCATTAGGATAGAAAAGGGAAACCCGTTTTAAAGTGAAGCCCACAGACCACCCCATTCTTCCCCAACCCAGCCATTTAGTTCAGCCAAACCGTTGAGTCTCAGGAGGCAGCGCTGCAGAGAGGATTAAGTGAGGCTTATGCGTACAGATAATCACTCAGGTAACGCGATCATAGGCTTATGTCCTTTGAAAACAAAAAACACGTGTTAATTTATGTAACATAACCCGCAAACAAGTCTCTAAATCTGTAGAAGAAACTTTTAAGACGGTTAGTTGCTCTGTTTTATACTCTACTACTGATCATTGTGATTTTCCTTGAATAATAATTTTTCTCCCTAAGGTTACCCTCCTTGTCTTTAAAGGGACTACATTAAGTCCATTTTTAATTTATCCTGTTCATTTGCATAAACATAACAAGAGCAGCAAATGATCACTTATGATCTTTAGTTCTGCTTTGCTGGAACTTACCCAAGGAATATTTGGGGTGACCTTCAGTCTGTTCTTCAGGGCACAGAAGCTGTGCCACATATCTGGCATTCATCCTTGCCTGTACACACCTGTTTTTTCCAAGTCTTTCTGGTCTTTCCTTGTGCCTTAAGGTCCCTTCTAGCCATCTTTCAGGAAAACAACCTTCGTTCCTTCCCTGGAAAGATTGCTGTGGACCGCACAACCAACCATGGTACCAGGCCTTTTATCTCACGGGCTTTTATTACCTTTGAAAGTCATTCCCAGTTCCTCAGGACTTTCTGGTAACAATCTGAGCCCAACTATGTTTCCTTTAGGCTTGACATTCCAGTCAAAGACTTGGTCAAAAACAAAAAAAAAAAGAACCTCTGTTGACAACTGGTCTTATTAGTTCTATGCAAAGGAACTTATGTCATTACTTACTTGCTTAGAATGCCAAACTTCTTTAAAAATAGACTGAGTCCATATTCTGTGGGAAATCAGGTTAAATTACTATTCTCTTAGAACATTGGCAAGGTGAGTATTCTTTAAACAGAGACTGAGTCCATATGGTGTTGAAACACAGGCTGAGTGTGTATTCTGTTAGAACACAGGCTGAGTGTGTATTCTGTTAGAACAGAGGCTGAGTGAGTATACTTTGAACTCAGACTGAGTCCATATTCTGTTGGAACACACTCAGAGTGAGTATTTTTTAATCATGGACTGAGTCCATATTCTGTAAGAACACAAACTGAGTGAGTATTCTTTGAAAATAATCTGAGTCCATACTCTGTAAGAACACAGACTGAGTAGGTATTCTTTAAACGTAGACTGAGTCCATATTCTGTTAGAACAAAAGCTGAGTGGGTACTTTTTAAACAAAGTCTGAGTCCATATTCTGTAAGAACACAAACTGAGTGAGTATTCTTTGAAAATAATCTGAGTCCATGTTCTGTAAGAACACAGACTGAGTAGGTATTCTTTAAACGTAGACTGAATCCATATTCTGTTAGAACAATAGCTGAGTGGGTACTTGTTAAACAAAGACTGAGTCCATATTCTATTGAAATTCAGGCTGGTTGATTATTCCCTTAGAACAGAGGCTGAGTGAGTGTTCTTTAAACATAGACTGTGTCCATATTTTGTTAGAACACAGGTAACAGAGAACAGGTGAGCAGCTTGCGCGGCCTCATAGACAAGCCACCCTCGGTGAAGGCAGAAGACAGGTAACAAAGAACAGGTGAGCAGTTTGCTTGGTGAGGTGAACGCGCCCCTCGGGGTGCAGACAGAAACAGGGAACCAAGAACAGGAGAGCCACTTGCTCGGCCTGGCAGACAGGCCGCTGGGTTGAAGAGAGAGGACAGGTAATAAAGAACAGCTGAGCAGGTTGCTCGGCCTGGTAGACACGCCCCCCGGGGTGAAGGCAGAAGACAGGTAACAGAGAACAGCTGAGCAGCTTGCTCGGCCTGGCAGACGGGCCGCTGGATTGAAGGGAAAAGACAATTAACAAAGAATATTCTGTTAGAACATGGACTGACTGAGTATTCTGTTAGAACTCAGGCTGAGTGGGTATTATTTAAACATAAACTGAGTCCATATTATGTTAAAACACAGGCTGAGTGGGTATTCTTTATTTTTTTATTTTTTTTGATTGATTAATTGATTTTTATTTTTTTTTATTTTTTTTAAAGTTTTTTTATTGAGTATATTGTTACAACAGTTCCAATTTTCTCCCCCTTGTTCCCCTCCACCCAGCACCCCCCTCCCCCAGCAATCCCCCTCAAGTCCATACCCCTGGTTCGTAAAAATTAACTATGCCCCCCCTCTCAAATATTAGGACCCTTTGTAATCTTGTAAAGGACAATGGGCGAAGGTCTCAAGCTCCTCTAGCTGCTTCAAGCTGGACATGGTCGTCGTCCTACCTACCCTTGGGTCCAGAAAACCCTAATAAGAGTGGGGGTGTGGAGGGGAGGGTGGCCTTCCCTCATGGGGAAAGATCGTGCAGACTCCAGGTCAGTTGGCTGTCTCCGGTCAACGGCGTGCTTGGTTTAACAGGCTGGTGTCCTTGTTGTGTTCTGGGGGCAACAGATTTGGCGAAAAGGGTTAAAAGACATCATTCAATCCATAACTACTAGATGACAAAAGGCAGGGATTAAGTTTTCAATGTTCCATATTAGGGAAAAAAAAAAAAAAGGCTTCTTTGTAAGAAGGTGTGCTAGGCACATCTCGCCTGTCCAAAACCCTTTTGCCCATTATACTTAGTTTGGGCTGAGATAAATAGTTTAGGTTTTTCCCCCTCTCAGACCTCTGGGCCTTTTCTCTCCAAGCCATTAGGATAGAAAAGGGAAACCCGTTTTAAAGTGAAGCCCACAGACCACCCCATTCTTCCCCAACCCAGCCATTTAGTTCAGCCAAACCGTTGAGTCTCAGGAGGCAGCGCTGCAGAGAGGATTAAGTGAGGCTTATGCGTACAGATAATCACTCAGGTAACGCGATCATAGGCTTATGTCCTTTGAAAACAAAAAACACGTGTTAATTTATGTAACATAACCCGCAAACAAGTCTCTAAATCTGTAGAAGAAACTTTTAAGACGGTTAGTTGCTCTGTTTTATACTCTACTACTGATCATTGTGATTTTCCTTGAATAATAATTTTTCTCCCTAAGGTTACCCTCCTTGTCTTTAAAGGGACTACATTAAGTCCATTTTTAATTTATCCTGTTCATTTGCATAAACATAACAAGAGCAGCAAATGATCACTTATGATCTTTAGTTCTGCTTTGCTGGAACTTACCCAAGGAATATTTGGGGTGACCTTCAGTCTGTTCTTCAGGGCACAGAAGCTGTTCCACATATCTGGCATTCATCCTTGCCTGTACACACCTGTTTTTTCCAAGTCTTTCTGGTCTTTCCTTGTGCCTTAAGGTCCCTTCTAGCCATCTTTCAGGAAAACAACCTTCGTTCCTTCCCTGGAAAGATTGCTGTGGACCGCACAACCAACCATGGTACCAGGCCTTTTATCTCACGGGCTTTTATTACCTTTGAAAGTCATTCCCAGTTCCTCAGGGCTTTCTGGTAACAATCTGAGCCCAACTATGTTTCCTTTAGGCTTGACATTCCAGTCAAAGGCTTGGTCAAAAAAAAAAAAAAAAAGAACCTCTGTTGACAACTGGTCTTATTAGTTCTATGCAAAGGAACTTATGTCATTACTTACTTGCTTAGAATGCCAAACTTCTTTAAAAATAGACTGAATCCATATTCTGTTGGAAATCAGGTTAAATTACTATTCTCTTAGAACATTGGCAAGGTGAGTATTCTTTAAACAGAGACTGAGTCCATATGGTGTTGAAACACAGGCTGAGTGTGTATTCTGTTAGAACACAGGCTGAGTGTGTATTCTGTTAGAACAGAGGCTGAGTGAGTATACTTTGAACTCAGACTGAGTCCATATTCTGTTGGAACACACTCAGAGTGAGTATTTTTTAATCATGGACTGAGTCCATATTCTGTAAGAACACAGACTGAGTAGGTATTCTTTAAACGTAGACTGAGTCCATATTCTGTTAGAACACAGACTGAGTAGGTATTCTTTAAACGTAGACTGAGTCCATATTCTGTTAGAACAAAAGCTGAGTGGGTACTTTTTAAACAAAGTCTGAGTCCATATTCTGTAAGAACACAGACTGAGTAGGTATTCTTTAAACGTAGACTGAGTCCATATTCTGTTAGAACAAAAGCTGAGTGGGTACTTTTTAAACAAAGACTGAGTCCATATTCTATTGAAATTCAGGCTGGTTGATTATTCCCTTAGAACAGAGGCTGAGTGAGTGTTCTTTAAACATAGACTGTGTCCATATTTTGTTAGAACACAGGTAACAGAGAACAGGTGAGCAGCTTGCGCGGCCTCATAGACAAGCCACCCTCGGTGAAGGCAGAAGACAGGTAACAAAGAACAGGTGAGCAGTTTGCTTGGTGAGGTGAACGCGCCCCTCGGGGTGCAGACAGAAACAGGGAACCAAGAACAGGAGAGCCACTTGCTCGGCCTGGCAGACAGGCCGCTGGGTTGAAGAGAGAGGACAGGTAATAAAGAACAGCTGAGCAGGTTGCTCGGCCTGGTAGACACGCCCCCCGGGGTGAAGGCAGAAGACAGGTAACAGAGAACAGCTGAGCAGCTTGCTCGGCCTGGCAGACGGGCCGCTGGATTGAAGGGAAAAGACAATTAACAAAGAATATTCTGTTAGAACATGGACTGACTGAGTATTCTGTTAGAACTCAGGCTGAGTGGGTATTATTTAAACATAAACTGAGTCCATATTATGTTAAAACACAGGCTGAGTGGGTATTCTTTATTTTTTTATTTTTTTTGATTGATTAATTGATTTTTATTTTTTTAATTTTTTTAATGTTTTTTATTGAGTATATTGTTACAACAGTTCCAATTTTCTCCCCCTTGTTCCCCTCCACACAGCACCCCCCTCCCCCAGCAATCCCCCCCAAGTCCATACCCCTGGTTCATAAAAATTAACTATGCCCCCCCTCAAATATTAGGACCCTTTGTAATCTTGTAAAGGACAATGGGCGAAGGTCTCAAGCTCCTCTAGCTGCTTCAAGCTGGACATGGTCGTCGTCCTACCTACTCCTGGGTCCAGAAAACCCTAATAAGAGTGGGGGTGTGGAGGGGAGGGTGGCCTTCCCTCATGGGGAAAGATCGTGCAGTCTCCAGGTCAGTTGGCTGTCTCCGGTCAACGGCGTGCTTGGTTTAACAGGCTGGTGTCCTTGTTGTGTTCTGGGGGCAACAGATTTGGCGAAAAGGGTTAAAAGACATCATTCAATCCATAACTACTAGATGACAAAAGGCAGGGATTAAGTTTTCAATGTTCCATATTAGGGGAAAAAAAAAAAAAAGGCTTCTTTGTAAGAAGGTGTGCTAGGCACATCTCGCCTGTCCAAAACCCTTTTGCCCATTATACTTAGTTTGGGCTGAGGTAAATAGTTTAGGTTTTTCCCCCTCTCAGACCTCTGGGCCTTTTCTCTCCAAGCCATTAGGATAGAAAAGAGAAACCCGTTTTAAAGTGAAGCCCACAGACCACCCCATTCTTCCCCAACCAACCATTTAGTTCAGCCAAACCGTTGAGTCTCAGGAGGCAGCGCTGCAGAGAGGATTAAGTGAGGCTTATGCGTACAGATAATCACTCAGGTAATGCGATCACAGGCTTATGTCCTTTGAAAACAAAAAACACGTGTTAATTTATGTAACATAACCCGCAAACAAGTCTCTAAATCTGTAGAAGAAACTTTTAAGACGGTTAGTTGCTCTGTTTTATATTCTACTACTGATCATTGTGATTTTCCTTGAATAATAATTTTTCTCCCTAAGGTTACCCTCCTTGTCTTTAAAGGGACTACATTAAGTCCATTTTTAATTTATCCTGTTCATTTGCATAAACATAACAAGAGCAGCAAATGATCACTTATGATCTTTAGTTCTGCTTTGCTGGAACTTACCCAAGGAATATTTGGGGTGACCTTCAGTCTGTTCTTCAGGGCACAGAAGCTGTGCCACATATCTGGCATTCATCCTTGCCTGTACACACCTGTTTTTTCCAAGTCTTTCTGGTCTTTCCTTGTGCCTTAAGGTCCCTTCTAGCCATCTTTCAGGAAAACAACCTTCGTTCCTTCCCTGGAAAGATTGCTGTGGACCGCACAACCAACCATGGTACCAGGCCTTTTATCTCACGGGCTTTTATTACCTTTGAAAGTCATTCCCAGTTCCTCAGGGCTTTCTGGTAACATTCTGAGCCCAACTATGTTTCCTTTAGGCTTGACATTCCAGTCAAAGGCTTGGTCAAAAAAAAAAAAAAAAAAAAAAAGAACCTCTGTTGACAACTGGTCTTATTAGTTCTATGCAAAGGAACTTATGTCATTACTTACTTGCTTAGAATGCCAAACTTCTTTAAAAATAGACTGAGTCCATATTCTGTTGGAAATCAGGTTAAATTACTATTCTCTTAGAACATTGGCAAGGTGAGTATTCTTTAAACAGAGACTGAGTCCATATGGTGTTGAAACACAGGCTGAGTGTGTATTCTGTTAGAACACAGGCTGAGTGTGTATTCTGTTAGAACAGAGGCTGAGTGAGTATACTTTGAACTCAGACTGAGTCCATATTCTGTTGGAACACACTCAGAGTGAGTATTTTTTAATCATGGACTGAGTCCATATTCTGTAAGAACACAAACTGAGTGAGTATTCTTTGAAAATAATCTGAGTCCATGTTCTGTAAGAACACAGACTGAGTAGGTATTCTTTAAACGTAGACTGAGTCCATATTCTGTTAGAACAAAAGCTGAGTGGGTACTTTTTAAACAAAGTCTGAGTCCATATTCTGTAAGAACACAAACTGAGTGAGTATTCTTTGAAAATAATCTGAGTCCATGTTCTGTAAGAACACAGACTGAGTAGGTATTCTTTAAACGTAGACTGAATCCATATTCTGTTAGAACAATAGCTGAGTGGGTACTTGTTAAACAAAGACTGAGTCCATATTCTATTGAAATTCAGGCTGGTTGATTATTCCCTTAGAACAGAGGCTGAGTGAGTGTTCTTTAAACATAGACTGTGTCCATATTTTGTTAGAACACAGGTAACAGAGAACAGGTGAGCAGCTTGCGCGGCCTCATAGACAAGCCACCCTCGGTGAAGGCAGAAGACAGGTAACAAAGAACAGGTGAGCAGTTTGCTTGGTGAGGTGAACGCGCCCCTCGGGGTGCAGACAGAAACAGGGAACCAAGAACAGGAGAGCCACTTGCTCGGCCTGGCAGACAGGCCGCTGGGTTGAAGAGAGAGGACAGGTAATAAAGAACAGCTGAGCAGGTTGCTCGGCCTGGTAGACACGCCCCCCGGGGTGAAGGCAGAAGACAGGTAACAGAGAACAGCTGAGCATCTTGCTCGGCCTGGCAGACGGGCCGCTGGATTGAAGGGAAAAGACAATTAACAAAGAATATTCTGTTAGAACATGGACTGACTGAGTATTCTGTTAGAACTCAGGCTGAGTGTGTATTATTTAAACATAAACTGAGTCCATATTATGTTAAAACACAGGCTGAGTGGGTATTCTTTATTTTTTTATTTTTTTTGATTGATTAATTGATTTTTATTTTTTTTATTTTTTTTAAAGTTTTTTATTGAGTATATTGTTACAACAGTTCCAATTTTCTCCCCCTTGTTCCCCTCCACGCAGCACCCCCCTCCCCCAGCAATCCCCCCAAAGTCCATACCCCTGGTTCGTAAAAATTAACTATCCCCCCCCTCTCAAATATTAGGACCCTTTGTAATCTTGTAAAGGACAATGGGCGAAGGTCTCAAGCTCCTCTAGCTGCTTCAAGCTGGACATGGTCGTCGTCCTACCTACCCTTGGGTCCAGAAAACCCTAATAAGAGTGGGGGTGTGGAGGGGAGGGTGGCCTTCCCTCATGGGGAAAGATCGTGCAGACTCCAGGTCAGTTGGCTGTCTCCGGTCAACGGCGTGCTTGGTTTAACAGGCTGGTGTCCTTGTTGTGTTCTGGGGGCAACAGATTTGGCGAAAAGGGTTAAAAGACATCATTCAATCCATAACTACTAGATGACAAAAGGCAGGGATTAAGTTTTCAATGTTCCATATTAGGGAAAAAAAAAAAAAGGCTTCTTTGTAAGAAGGTGTGCTAGGCACATCTCGCCTGTCCAAAACCCTTTTGCCCATTATACTTAGTTTGGGCTGAGGTAAATAGTTTAGGTTTTTCCCCCTCTCAGACCTCTGGGCCTTTTCTCTCCAAGCCATTAGGATAGAAAAGGGAAACCCGTTTTAAAGTGAAGCCCACAGACCACCCCATTCTTCCCCAACCCAGCCATTTAGTTCAGCCAAACCGTTGAGTCTCAGGAGGCAGCGCTGCAGAGAGGATTAAGTGAGGCTTATGCGTACAGATAATCACTCAGGTAACGCGATCATAGGCTTATGTCCTTTGAAAACAAAAAACACGTGTTAATTTATGTAACATAACCCGCAAACAAGTCTCTAAATCTGTAGAAGAAACTTTTAAGACGGTTAGTTGCTCTGTTTTATACTCTACTACTGATCATTGTGATTTTCCTTGAATAATAATTTTTCTCCCTAAGGTTACCCTCCTTGTCTTTAAAGGGACTACATTAAGTCCATTTTTAATTTATCCTGTTCATTTGCATAAACATAACAAGAGCAGCAAATGATCACTTATGATCTTTAGTTCTGCTTTGCTAGAACTTACCCAAGGAATATTTGGGGTGACCTTCAGTCTGTTCTTCAGGGCACAGAAGCTGTTCCACATATCTGGCATTCATCCTTGCCTGTACACACCTGTTTTTTCCAAGTCTTTCTGGTCTTTCCTTGTGCCTTAAGGTCCCTTCTAGCCATCTTTCAGGAAAACAACCTTCGTTCCTTCCCTGGAAAGATTGCTGTGGACCGCACAACCAACCATGGTACCAGGCCTTTTATCTCACGGGCTTTTATTACCTTTGAAAGTCATTCCCAGTTCCTCAGGACTTTCTGGTAACAATCTGAGCCCAACTATGTTTCCTTTAGGCTTGACATTCCAGTCAAAGACTTGGTCAAAAACAAAAAAAAAAAGAACCTCTGTTGACAACTGGTCTTATTAGTTCTATGCAAAGGAACTTATGTCATTACTTACTTGCTTAGAATGCCAAACTTCTTTAAAAATAGACTGAGTCCATATTCTGTTGGAAATCAGGTTAAATTACTATTCTCTTAGAACATTGGCAAGGTGAGTATTCTTTAAACAGAGACTGAGTCCATATGGTGTTGAAACACAGGCTGAGTGTGTATTCTGTTAGAACACAGGCTGAGTGTGTATTCTGTTAGAACAGAGGCTGAGTGAGTATACTTTGAACTCAGACTGAGTCCATATTCTGTTGGAACACACTCAGAGTGAGTATTTTTTAATCATGGACTGAGTCCATATTCTGTAAGAACACAAACTGAGTGAGTATTCTTTGAAAATAATCTGAGTCCATACTCTGTAAGAACACAGACTGAGTAGGTATTCTTTAAACGTAGACTGAGTCCATATTCTCTTAGAACAAAAGCTGAGTGGGTACTTTTTAAACAAAGTCTGAGTCCATATTCTGTAAGAACACAAACTGAGTGAGTATTCTTTGAAAATAATCTGAGTCCATACTCTGTAAGAACACAGACTGAGTAGGTATTCTTTAAACGTAGACTGAGTCCATATTCTCTTAGAACAAAAGCTGAGTGGGTACTTGTTAAACAAAGACTGAGTCCATATTCTATTGAAATTCAGGCTGGTTGATTATTCCCTTAGAACAGAGGCTGAGTGAGTGTTCTTTAAACATAGACTGTGTCCATATTTTGTTAGAACACAGGTAACAGAGAACAGGTGAGCAGCTTGCGCGGCCTCATAGACAAGCCACCCTCGGTGAAGGCAGAAGACAGGTAACAAAGAACAGGTGAGCAGTTTGCTTGGTGAGGTGAACGCGCCCCTCGGGGTGCAGACAGAAACAGGGAACCAAGAACAGGAGAGCCACTTGCTCGGCCTGGCAGACAGGCCGCTGGGTTGAAGAGAGAGGACAGGTAATAAAGAACAGCTGAGCAGGTTGCTCGGCCTGGTAGACACGCCCCCCGGGGTGAAGGCAGAAGACAGGTAACAGAGAACAGCTGAGCAGCTTGCTCGGCCTGGCAGACGGGCCGCTGGATTGAAGGGAAAAGACAATTAACAAAGAATATTCTGTTAGAACATGGACTGACTGAGTATTCTGTTAGAACTCAGGCTGAGTGGGTATTATTTAAACATAAACTGAGTCCATATTATGTTAAAACACAGGCTGAGTGGGTATTCTTTATTTTTTTATTTTTTTTGATTGATTAATTGATTTTTATTTTTTTTATTTTTTTTAAAGTTTTTTATTGAGTATATTGTTACAACAGTTCCAATTTTCTCCCCCTTGTTCCCCTCCACCCAGCACCCCCCTCCCCCAGCAATCCCCCCCAAGTCCATACCCCTGGTTCGTAAAAATTAACTATGCCCCCCCTCTCAAATATTAGGACCCTTTGTAATCTTGTAAAGGACAATGGGCGAAGGTCTCAAGCTCCTCTAGCTGCTTCAAGCTGGACATGGTCGTCGTCCTACCTACCCTTGGGTCCAGAAAACCCTAATAAGAGTGGGGGTGTGGAGGGGAGGGTGGCCTTCCCTCATGGGGAAAGATCGTGCAGACTCCAGGTCAGTTGGCTGTCTCCGGTCAACGGCGTGCTTGGTTTAACAGGCTGGTGTCCTTGTTGTGTTCTGGGGGCAACAGATTTGGCGAAAAGGGTTAAAAGACATCATTCAATCCATAACTACTAGATGACAAAACGCAGGGATTAAGTTTTCAATGTTCCATATTAGGGGAAAAAAAAAAAAAAGGCTTCTTTGTAAGAAGGTGTGCTAGGGACATCTCGCCTGTCCAAAACCCTTTTGCCCATTATGCTTAGTTTGGGCTGAGGTAAATAGTTTAGGTTTTTCCCCCTCTCAGACCTCTGGGCCTTTTCTCTCCAAGCCATTAGGATAGAAAAGAGAAACCCGTTTTAAAGTGAAGCCCACAGACCACCCCATTCTTCCCCAACCCAGCCATTTAGTTCAGCCAAACCGTTGAGTCTCAGGAGGCAGCGCTGCAGAGAGGATTAAGTGAGGCTTATGCGTACAGATAATCACTCAGGTAACGCGATCATAGGCTTATGTCCTTTGAAAACAAAAAACACGTGTTAATTTATGTAACATAACCCGCAAACAAGTCTCTAAATCTGTAGAAGAAACTTTTAAGACGGTTAGTTGCTCTGTTTTATACTCTACTACTGATCATTGTGATTTTCCTTGAATAATAATTTTTCTCCCTAAGGTTACCCTCCTTGTCTTTAAAGGGACTACATTAAGTCCATTTTTAATTTATCCTGTTCATTTGCATAAACATAACAAGAGCAGCAAATGATCACTTATGATCTTTAGTTCCGCTTTGCTGGAACTTACCCAAGGAATATTTGGGGTGACCTTCAGTCTGTTCTTCAGGGCACAGAAGCTGTTCCACATATCTGGCATTCATCCTTGCCTGTACACACCTGTTTTTTCCAAGTCTTTCTGGTCTTTCCTTGTGCCTTAAGGTCCCTTCTAGCCATCTTTCAGGAAAACAACCTTCGTTCCTTCCCTGGAAAGATTGCTGTGGACCGCACAACCAACCATGGTACCAGGCCTTTTATCTCACGGGCTTTTATTACCTTTGAAAGTCATTCCCAGTTCCTCAGGACTTTCTGGTAACAATCTGAGCCCAACTATGTTTCCTTTAGGCTTGACATTCCAGTCAAAGACTTGGTCAAAAACAAAAAAAAAAAGAACCTCTGTTGACAACTGGTCTTATTAGTTCTATGCAAAGGAACTTATGTCATTACTTACTTGCTTAGAATGCCAAACTTCTTTAAAAATAGACTGAGTCCATATTCTGTTGGAAATCAGGTTAAATTACTATTCTCTTAGAACATTGGCAAGGTGAGTATTCTTTAAACAGAGACTGAGTCCATATGGTGTTGAAACACAGGCTGAGTGTGTATTCTGTTAGAACACAGGCTGAGTGTGTATTCTGTTAGAACAGAGGCTGAGTGAGTATACTTTGAACTCAGACTGAGTCCATATTCTGTTGGAACACACTCAGAGTGAGTATTTTTTAATCATGGACTGAGTCCATATTCTGTAAGAACACAAACTGAGTGAGTATTCTTTGAAAATAATCTGAGTCCATACTCTGTAAGAACACAGACTGAGTAGGTATTCTTTAAACGTAGACTGAGTCCATATTCTCTTAGAACAAAAGCTGAGTGGGTACTTTTTAAACAAAGTCTGAGTCCATATTCTGTAAGAACACAAACTGAGTGAGTATTCTTTGAAAATAATCTGAGTCCATGTTCTGTAAGAACACAGACTGAGTAGGTATTCTTTAAACGTAGACTGAATCCATATTCTGTTAGAACAATAGCTGAGTGGGTACTTGTTAAACAAAGACTGAGTCCATATTCTATTGAAATTCAGGCTGGTTGATTATTCCCTTAGAACAGAGGCTGAGTGAGTGTTCTTTAAACATAGACTGTGTCCATATTTTGTTAGAACACAGGTAACAGAGAACAGGTGAGCAGCTTGCGCGGCCTCATAGACAAGCCACCCTCGGTGAAGGCAGAAGACAGGTAACAAAGAACAGGTGAGCAGTTTGCTTGGTGAGGTGAACGCGCCCCTCGGGGTGCAGACAGAAACAGGGAACCAAGAACAGGAGAGCCACTTGCTCGGCCTGGCAGACAGGCCGCTGGGTTGAAGAGAGAGGACAGGTAATAAAGAACAGCTGAGCAGGTTGCTCGGCCTGGTAGACACGCCCCCCGGGGTGAAGGCAGAAGACAGGTAACAGAGAACAGCTGAGCAGCTTGCTCGGCCTGGCAGACGGGCCGCTGGATTGAAGGGAAAAGACAATTAACAAAGAATATTCTGTTAGAACATGGACTGACTGAGTATTCTGTTAGAACTCAGGCTGAGTGGGTATTATTTAAACATAAACTGAGTCCATATTATGTTAAAACACAGGCTGAGTGGGTATTCTTTATTTTTTTATTTTTTTTGATTGATTAATTGATTTTTACTTTTTTTATTTTTTTTAAAGTTTTTTTATTGAGTATATTGTTACAACAGTTCCAATTTTCTCCCCCTTGTTCCCCTCCACCCAGCACCCCCCTCCCCCAGCAATCCCCCCCAAGTCCATACCCCTGGTTCGTAAAAATTAACTATGCCCCCCCTCTCAAATATTAGGACCCTTTGTAATCTTGTAAAGGACAATGGGCGAAGGTCTCAAGCTCCTCTAGCTGCTTCAAGCTGGACATGGTCGTCGTCCTACCTACCCTTGGGTCCAGAAAACCCT
This sequence comes from Furipterus horrens, assembly GCF_987537825.1. NCBI lineage: Eukaryota > Metazoa > Chordata > Mammalia > Chiroptera > Furipteridae > Furipterus > Furipterus horrens. The sequence continues at coordinate 585,671 of NW_028327198.1, read as the reverse complement.
AATAAGAGTGGGGGTGTGGAGGGGAGGGTGGCCTTCCCTCATGGGGAAAGATCGTGCAGACTCCAGGTCAGTTGGCTGTCTCCGGTCAACGGCGTGCTTGGTTTAACAGGCTGGTGTCCTTGTTGTGTTCTGGGGGCAACAGATTTGGCGAAAAGGGTTAAAAGACATCATTCAATCCATAACTACTAGATGACAAAAGGCAGGGATTAAGTTTTCAATGTTCCATATTAGGGAAAAAAAAAAAAAAAAAAGGCTTCTTTGTAAGAAGGTGTGCTAGGGACATCTCGCCTGTCCAAAACCCTTTTGCCCATTATGCTTAGTTTGGGCTGAGGTAAATAGTTTAGGTTTTTCCCCCTCTCAGACCTCTGGGCCTTTTCTCTCCAAGCCATTAGGATAGAAAAGAGAAACCCGTTTTAAAGTGAAGCCCACAGACCACCCCATTCTTCCCCAACCCAGCCATTTAGTTCAGCCAAACCGTTGAGTCTCAGGAGGCAGCGCTGCAGAGAGGATTAAGGGAGGCTTATGCGTACAGATAATCACTCAGGTAACGCGATCATAGGCTTATGTCCTTTGAAAACAAAAAACACGTGTTAATTTATGTAACATAACCCGCAAACAAGTCTCTAAATCTGTAGAAGAAACTTTTAAGACGGTTAGTTGCTCTGTTTTATACTCTACTACTGATCATTGTGATTTTCCTTGAATAATAATTTTTCTCCCTAAGGTTACCCTCCTTGTCTTTAAAGGGACTACATTAAGTCCATTTTTAATTTATCCTGTTCATTTGCATAAACATAACAAGAGCAGCAAATGATCACTTATGATCTTTAGTTCCGCTTTGCTGGAACTTACCCAAGGAATATTTGGGGTGACCTTCAGTCTGTTCTTCAGGGCACAGAAGCTGTTCCACATATCTGGCATTCATCCTTGCCTGTACACACCTGTTTTTTCCAAGTCTTTCTGGTCTTTCCTTGTGCCTTAAGGTCCCTTCTAGCCATCTTTCAGGAAAACAACCTTCGTTCCTTCCCTGGAAAGATTGCTGTGGACCGCACAACCAACCATGGTACCAGGCCTTTTATCTCACGGGCTTTTATTACCTTTGAAAGTCATTCCCAGTTCCTCAGGACTTTCTGGTAACAATCTGAGCCCAACTATGTTTCCTTTAGGCTTGACATTCCAGTCAAAGACTTGGTCAAAAACAAAAAAAAAAAGAACCTCTGTTGACAACTGGTCTTATTAGTTCTATGCAAAGGAACTTATGTCATTACTTACTTGCTTAGAATGCCAAACTTCTTTAAAAATAGACTGAGTCCATATTCTGTTGGAAATCAGGTTAAATTACTATTCTCTTAGAACATTGGCAAGGTGAGTATTCTTTAAACAGAGACTGAGTCCATATGGTGTTGAAACACAGGCTGAGTGTGTATTCTGTTAGAACACAGGCTGAGTGTGTATTCTGTTAGAACAGAGGCTGAGTGAGCATACTTTGAACTCAGACTGAGTCCATATTCTGTTGGAACACACTCAGAGTGAGTATTTTTTAATCATGGACTGAGTCCATATTCTGTAAGAACACAAACTGAGTGAGTATTCTTTGAAAATAATCTGAGTCCATGTTCTGTAAGAACACAGACTGAGTAGGTATTCTTTAAACGTAGACTGAATCCATATTCTGTTAGAACAATAGCTGAGTGGGTACTTGTTAAACAAAGACTGAGTCCATATTCTATTGAAATTCAGGCTGGTTGATTATTCCCTTAGAACAGAGGCTGAGTGAGTGTTCTTTAAACATAGACTGTGTCCATATTTTGTTAGAACACAGGTAACAGAGAACAGGTGAGCAGCTTGCGCGGCCTCATAGACAAGCCACCCTCGGTGAAGGCAGAAGACAGGTAACAAAGAACAGGTGAGCAGTTTGCTTGGTGAGGTGAACGCGCCCCTCGGGGTGCAGACAGAAACAGGGAACCAAGAACAGGAGAGCCACTTGCTCGGCCTGGCAGACAGGCCGCTGGGTTGAAGAGAGAGGACAGGTAATAAAGAACAGCTGAGCAGGTTGCTCGGCCTGGTAGACACGCCCCCGGGGTGAAGGCAGAAGACAGGTAACAGAGAACAGCTGAGCAGCTTGCTCGGCCTGGCAGACGGGCCGCTGGATTGAAGGGAAAAGACAATTAACAAAGAATATTCTGTTAGAACATGGACTGACTGAGTATTCTGTTAGAACTCAGGCTGAGTGGGTATTATTTAAACATAAACTGAGTCCATATTATGTTAAAACACAGGCTGAGTGGGTATTCTTTATTTTTTTATTTTTTTTGATTGATTAATTGATTTTTACTTTTTTTATTTTTTTTAAAGTTTTTTATTGAGTATATTGTTACAACAGTTCCAATTTTCTCCCCCTTGTTCCCCTCCACCCAGCACCCCCCTCCCCCAGCAATCCCCCCCAAGTCCATACCCCTGGTTCGTAAAAATTAACTATGCCCCCCCTCTCAAATATTAGGACCCTTTGTAATCTTGTAAAGGACAATGGGCGAAGGTCTCAAGCTCCTCTAGCTGCTTCAAGCTGGACATGGTCGTCGTCCTACCTACCCTTGGGTCCAGAAAACCCTAATAAGAGTGGGGGTGTGGAGGGGAGGGTGGCCTTCCCTCATGGGGAAAGATCGTGCAGACTCCAGGTCAGTTGGCTGTCTCCGGTCAACGGCGTGCTTGGTTTAACAGGCTGGTGTCCTTGTTGTGTTCTGGGGGCAACAGATTTCGCGAAAAGGGTTAAAAGACATCATTCAATCCATAACCACTAGATGACAAAAGGCAGGGATTAAGTTTTAAATGTTCCATATTAGGGGAAAAAAAAAAAAAAAAGGCTTCTTTGTAAGAAGGTGTGCTAGGGACAACTCGCCTGTCCAAAACCCTTTTGCCCATTATGCTTAGTTTGGGCTGAGGTAAATAGTTTAGGTTTTTCCCCCTCTAAGACCTCTGGGCCTTTTCTCTCCAAGCCATTAGGATAGAAAAGAGAAACCCGTTTTAAAGTGAAGCCCACAGACCACCCCATTCTTCCCCAACCCAGCCATTTAGTTCAGCCAAACCGTTGAGTCTCAGGAGGCAGCGCTGCAGAGAGGATTAAGGGAGGCTTATGCGTACAGATAATCACTCAGGTAACGCGATCATAGGCTTATGTCCTTTGAAAACAAAAAACACGTGTTAATTTATGTAACATAACCCGCAAACAAGTCTCTAAATCTGTAGAAGAAACTTTTAAGACGGTTAGTTGCTCTGTTTTATACTCTACTACTGATCATTGTGATTTTCCTTGAATAATAATTTCTCTCCCTAAGGTTACCCTCCTTGTCTTTAAAGGGACTACATTAAGTCCATTTTTAATTTATCCTGTTCATTTGCATAAACATAACAAGAGCAGGAAATGATCACTTATGATCTTTAGTTCTGCTTTGCTGGAACTTACCCAAGGAATATTTGGGGTGACCTTCAGTCTGTTCTTCAGGGCACAGAAGCTGTGCCACATATCTGGCATTCATCCTTGCCTGTACACACCTGTTTTTTCCAAGTCTTTCTGGTCTTTCCTTGTGCCTTAAGGTCCCTTCTAGCCATCTTTCAGGAAAACAACCTTCGTTCCTTCCCTGGAAAGATTGCTGTGGACCGCACAACCAACCATGGTACCAGGCCTTTTATCTCACGGGCTTTTATTACCTTTGAAAGTCATTCCCAGTTCCTCAGGGCTTTCTGGTAACAATCTGAGCCCAACTATGTTTCCTTTAGGCTTGACATTCCAGTCAAAGGCTTGGTCAAAAAAAAAAAAAAAAAAAAAAAGAACCTCTGTTGACAACTGGTCTTATTAGTTCTATGCAAAGGAACTTATGTCATTACTTACTTGCTTAGAATGCCAAACTTCTTTAAAAATAGACTGAGTCCATATTCTGTTGGAAATCAGGTTAAATTACTATTCTCTTAGAACATTGGCAAGGTGAGTATTCTTTAAACAGAGACTGAGTCCATATGGTGTTGAAACACAGGCTGAGTTTGTATTCTGTTAGAACACAGGCTGAGTGTGTATTCTGTTAGAACAGAGGCTGAGTGAGTATACTTTGAACTCAGACTGAGTCCATATTCTGTTGGAACACACTCAGAGTGAGTATTTTTTAATCATGGACTGAGTCCATATTCTGTAAGAACACAAACTGAGTGAGTATTCTTTGAAAATAATCTGAGTCCATGTTCTGTAAGAACACAGACTGAGTAGGTATTCTTTAAACGTAGACTGAATCCATATTCTGTTAGAACAATAGCTGAGTGGGTACTTGTTAAACAAAGACTGAGTCCATATTCTATTGAAATTCAGGCTGGTTGATTATTCCCTTAGAACAGACGCTGAGTGAGTGTTCTTTAAACATAGACTGTGTCCATATTTTGTTAGAACACAGGTAACAGAGAACAGGTGAGCAGCTTGCGCGGCCTCATAGACAAGCCACCCTCGGTGAAGGCAGAAGACAGGTAACAAAGAACAGGTGAGCAGTTTGCTTGGTGAGGTGAACGCGCCCCTCGGGGTGCAGACAGAAACAGGGAACCAAGAACAGGAGAGCCACTTGCTCGGCCTGGCAGACAGGCCGCTGGGTTGAAGAGAGAGGACAGGTAATAAAGAACAGCTGAGCAGGTTGCTCGGCCTGGTAGACACGCCCCCGGGGTGAAGGCAGAAGACAGGTAACAGAGAACAGCTGAGCAGCTTGCTCGGCCTGGCAGACGGGCCGCTGGATTGAAGGGAAAAGACAATTAACAAAGAATATTCTGTTAGAACATGGACTGACTGAGTATTCTGTTAGAACTCAGGCTGAGTGGGTATTATTTAAACATAAACTGAGTCCATATTATGTTAAAACACAGGCTGAGTGGGTATTCTTTATTTTTTTATTTTTTTTGATTGATTAATTGATTTTTATTTTTTTTATTTTTTTTAATGTTTTTTATTGAGTATATTGTTACAACAGTTCCAATTTTCTCCCCCTTGTTCCCCTCCACACAGCACCCCCCTCCCCCAGCAATCCCCCCCAAGTCCATACCCCTGGTTCGTAAAAATTAACTATGCCCCCCCTCTCAAATATTAGGACCCTTTGTAATCTTGTAAAGGACAATGGGCGAAGGTCTCAAGCTCCTCTAGCTGCTTCAAGCTGGACATGGTCGTCGTCCTACCTACCCTTGGGTCCAGAAAACCCTAATAAGAGTGGGGGTGTGGAGGGGAGGGTGGCCTTCCCTCATGGGGAAAGATCGTGCAGACTCCAGGTCAGTTGGCTGTCTCCGGTCAACGGCGTGCTTGGTTTAACAGGCTGGTGTCCTTGTTGTGTTCTGGGGGCAACAGATTTGGCGAAAAGGGTTAAAAGACATCATTCAATCCATAACTACTAGATGACAAAGGGGAGGGATTAAGTTTTCAATGTTCCATATTAGGGGAAAAAAAAAAAAAAAAGGCTTCTTTGTAAGAAGGTGTGCTAGGGACATCTCGCCTGTCCAAAACCCTTTTGCCCATTATGCTTAGTTTGGGCTGAGGTAAATAGTTTAGGTTTTTCCCCCTCTCAGACCTCTGGGCCTTTTCTCTCCAAGCCATTAGGATAGAAAAGAGAAACCCGTTTTAAAGTGAAGCCCACAGACCACCCCATTCTTCCCCAACCCAGCCATTTAGTTCAGCCAAACCGTTGAGTCTCAGGAGGCAGCGCTGCAGAGAGGATTAAGGGAGGCTTATGCGTACAGATAATCACTCAGGTAACGCGATCATAGGCTTATGTCCTTTGAAAACAAAAAACACGTGTTAATTTACGTAACATAACCCGCAAACAAGTCTCTAAATCTGTAGAAGAAACTTTTAAGACGGTTAGTTGCTCTGTTTTATACTCTACTACTGATCATTGTGATTTTCCTTGAATAATAATTTTTCTCCCTAAGGTTACCCTCCTTGTCTTTAAAGGGACTACATTAAGTCCATTTTTAATTTATCCTGTTCATTTGCATAAACATAACAAGAGCAGCAAATGATCACTTATGATCTTTAGTTCTGCTTTGCTGGAACTTACCCAAGGAATATTTGGGGTGACCTTCAGTCTGTTCTTCAGGGCACAGAAGCTGTGCCACATATCTGGCATTCATCCTTGCCTGTACACACCTGATTTTTCCAAGTCTTTCTGGTCTTTCCTTGTGCCTTAAGGTCCCTTCTAGCCATCTTTCAGGAAAACAACCTTCGTTCCTTCCCTGGAAAGATTGCTGTGGACCGCACAACCAACCATGGTACCAGGCCTTTTATCTCACGGGCTTTTATTACCTTTGAAAGTCATTCCCAGTTCCTCAGGGCTTTCTGGTAACAATCTGAGCCCAACTATGTTTCCTTTAGGCTTGACATTCCAGTCAAAGGCTTGGTCAAAAAAAAAAAAAAAAAAAAAAAGAACCTCTGTTGACAACTGGTCTTATTAGTTCTATGCAAAGGAACTTATGTCATTACTTACTTGCTTAGAATGCCAAACTTCTTTAAAAATAGACTGAGTCCATATTCTGTTGGAAATCAGGTTAAATTACTATTCTCTTAGAACATTGGCAAGGTGAGTATTCTTTAAACAGAGACTGAGTCCATATGGTGTTGAAACACAGGCTGAGTGTGTATTCTGTTAGAACACAGGCTGAGTGTGTATTCTGTTAGAACAGAGGCTGAGTGAGTATACTTTGAACTCAGACTGAGTCCATATTCTGTTGGAACACACTCAGAGTGAGTATTTTTTAATCATGGACTGAGTCCATATTCTGTAAGAACACAAACTGAGTGAGTATTCTTTGAAAATAATCTGAGTCCATACTCTGTAAGAACACAGACTGAGTAGGTATTCTTTAAACGTAGACTGAGTCCATATTCTCTTAGAACAAAAGCTGAGTGGGTACTTTTTAAACAAAGTCTGAGTCCATATTCTGTAAGAACACAAACTGAGTGAGTATTCTTTGAAAATAATCTGAGTCCATGTTCTGTAAGAACACAGACTGAGTAGGTATTCTTTAAACGTAGACTGAATCCATATTCTGTTAGAACAATAGCTGAGTGGGTACTTGTTAAACAAAGACTGAGTCCATATTCTATTGAAATTCAGGCTGGTTGATTATTCCCTTAGAACAGAGGCTGAGTGAGTGTTCTTTAAACATAGACTGTGTCCATATTTTGTTAGAACACAGGTAACAGAGAACAGGTGAGCAGCTTGCGCGGCCTCATAGACAAGCCACCCTCGGTGAAGGCAGAAGACAGGTAACAAAGAACAGGTGAGCAGTTTGCTTGGTGAGGTGAACGCGCCCCTCGGGGTGCAGACAGAAACAGGGAACCAAGAACAGGAGAGCCACTTGCTCGGCCTGGCAGACAGGCCGCTGGGTTGAAGAGAGAGGACAGGTAATAAAGAACAGCTGAGCAGGTTGCTCGGCCTGGTAGACACGCCCCCCGGGGTGAAGGCAGAAGACAGGTAACAGAGAACAGCTGAGCAGCTTGCTCGGCCTGGCAGACGGGCCGCTGGATTGAAGGGAAAAGACAATTAACAAAGAATATTCTGTTAGAACATGGACTGACTGAGTATTCTGTTAGAACTCAGGCTGAGTGGGTATTATTTAAACATAAACTGAGTCCATATTATGTTAAAACACAGGCTGAGTGGGTATTCTTTATTTTTTTATTTTTTTTGATTGATTAATTGATTTTTATTTTTTTTATTTTTTTTAATGTTTTTTATTGAGTATATTGTTACAACAGTTCCAATTTTCTCCCCCTTGTTCCCCTCCACACAGCACCCCCCTCCCCCAGCAATCCCCCCCAAGTCCATACCCCTGGTTCGTAAAAATTAACTATGCCCCCCCTCTCAAATATTAGGACCCTTTGTAATCTTGTAAAGGACAATGGGCGAAGGTCTCAAGCTCCTCTAGCTGCTTCAAGCTGGACATGGTCGTCGTCCTACCTACCCTTGGGTCCAGAAAACCCTAATAAGAGTGGGGGTGTGGAGGGGAGGGTGGCCTTCCCTCATGGGGAAAGATCGTGCAGACTCCAGGTCAGTTGGCTGTCTCCGGTCAACGGCGTGCTTGGTTTAACAGGCTGGTGTCCTTGTTGTGTTCTGGGGGCAACAGATTTGGCGAAAAGGGTTAAAAGACATCATTCAATCCATAACTACTAGATGACAAAAGGCAGGGATTAAGTTTTCAATGTTCCATATTAGGGGAAAAAAAAAAAAAAAAGGCTTCTTTGTAAGAAGGTGTGCTAGGGACATCTCGCCTGTCCAAAACCCTTTTGCCCATTATGCTTAGTTTGGGCTGAGGTAAATAGTTTAGGTTTTTCCCCCTCTCAGACCTCTGGGCCTTTTCTCTCCAAGCCATTAGGATAGAAAAGAGAAACCCGTTTTAAAGTGAAGCCCACAGACCACCCCATTCTTCCCCAACCCAGCCATTTAGTTCAGCCAAACCGTTGAGTCTCAGGAGGCAGCGCTGCAGAGAGGATTAAGGGAGGCTTATGCGTACAGATAATCACTCAGGTAACGCGATCATAGGCTTATGTCCTTTGAAAACAAAAAACACGTGTTAATTTATGTAACATAACCCGCAAACAAGTCTCTAAATCTGTAGAAGAAACTTTTAAGACGGTTAGTTGCTCTGTTTTATACTCTACTACTGATCATTGTGATTTTCCTTGAATAATAATTTTTCTCCCTAAGGTTACCCTCCTTGTCTTTAAAGGGACTACATTAAGTCCATTTTTAATTTATCCTGTTCATTTGCATAAACATAACAAGAGCAGCAAATGATCACTTATGATCTTTAGTTCTGCTTTGCTGGAACTTACCCAAGGAATATTTGGGGTGACCTTCAGTCTGTTCTTCAGGGCACAGAAGCTGTTCCACATATCTGGCATTCATCCTTGCCTGTACACACCTGTTTTTTCCAAGTCTTTCTGGTCTTTCCTTGTGCCTTAAGGTCCCTTCTAGCCATCTTTCAGGAAAACAACCTTCGTTCCTTCCCTGGAAAGATTGCTGTGGACCGCACAACCAACCATGGTACCAGGCCTTTTATCTCACGGGCTTTTATTACCTTTGAAAGTCATTCCCAGTTCCTCAGGGCTTTCTGGTAACAATCTGAGCCCAACTATGTTTCCTTTAGGCTTGACATTCCAGTCAAAGGCTTGGTCAAAAAAAAAAAAAAAAAAAGAACCTCTGTTGACAACTGGTCTTATTAGTTCTATGCAAAGGAACTTATGTCATTACTTACTTGCTTAGAATGCCAAACTTCTTTAAAAATAGACTGAGTCCATATTCTGTTGGAAATCAGGTTAAATTACTATTCTCTTAGAACATTGGCAAGGTGAGTATTCTTTAAACAGAGACTGAGTCCATATGGTGTTGAAACACAGGCTGAGTGTGTATTCTGTTAGAACACAGGCTGAGTGTGTATTCTGTTAGAACAGAGGCTGAGTGAGTATACTTTGAACTCAGACTGAGTCCATATTCTGTTGGAACACACTCAGAGTGAGTATTTTTTAATCATGGACTGAGTCCATATTCTGTAAGAACACAAACTGAGTGAGTATTCTTTGAAAATAATCTGAGTCCATACTCTGTAAGAACACAGACTGAGTAGGTATTCTTTAAACGTAGACTGAGTCCATATTCTGTTAGAACAAAAGCTGAGTGGGTACCTTTTAAACAAAGTCTGAGTCCATATTCTGTAAGAACACAAACTGAGTGAGTATTCTTTGAAAATAATCTGAGTCCATGTTCTGTAAGAACACAGACTGAGTAGGTATTCTTTAAACGTAGACTGAATCCATATTCTGTTAGAACAATAGCTGAGTGGGTACTTGTTAAACAAAGACTGAGTCCATATTCTATTGAAATTCAGGCTGGTTGATTATTCCCTTAGAACAGAGGCTGAGTGAGTGTTCTTTAAACATAGACTGTGTCCATATTTTGTTAGAACACAGGTAACAGAGAACAGGTGAGCAGCTTGCGCGGCCTCATAGACAAGCCACCCTCGGTGAAGGCAGAAGACAGGTAACAAAGAACAGGTGAGCAGTTTGCTTGGTGAGGTGAACGCGCCCCTCGGGGTGCAGACAGAAACAGGGAACCAAGAACAGGAGAGCCACTTGCTCGGCCTGGCAGACAGGCCGCTGGGTTGAAGAGAGAGGACAGGTAATAAAGAACAGCTGAGCAGGTTGCTCGGCCTGGTAGACACGCCCCCGGGGTGAAGGCAGAAGACAGGTAACAGAGAACAGCTGAGCAGCTTGCTCGGCCTGGCAGACGGGCCGCTGGATTGAAGGGAAAAGACAATTAACAAAGAATATTCTGTTAGAACATGGACTGACTGAGTATTCTGTTAGAACTCAGGCTGAGTGGGTATTATTTAAACATAAACTGAGTCCATATTATGTTAAAACACAGGCTGAGTGGGTATTCTTTATTTTTTTATTTTTTTTGATTGATTAATTGATTTTTACTTTTTTTATTTTTTTTAAAGTTTTTTATTGAGTATATTGTTACAACAGTTCCAATTTTCTCCCCCTTGTTCCCCTCCACCCAGCACCCCCCTCCCCCAGCAATCCCCCCCAAGTCCATACCCCTGGTTCGTAAAAATTAACTATGCCCCCCCTCTCAAATATTAGGACCCTTTGTAATCTTGTAAAGGACAATGGGCGAAGGTCTCAAGCTCCTCTAGCTGCTTCAAGCTGGACATGGTCGTCGTCCTACCTACCCTTGGGTCCAGAAAACCCTAATAAGAGTGGGGGTGTGGAGGGGAGGGTGGCCTTCCCTCATGGGGAAAGATCGTGCAGACTCCAGGTCAGTTGGCTGTCTCCGGTCAACGGCGTGCTTGGTTTAACAGGCTGGTGTCCTTGTTGTGTTCTGGGGGCAACAGATTTGGCGAAAAGGGTTAAAAGACATCATTCAATCCATAACTACTAGATGACAAAAGGCAGGGATTAAGTTTTCAATGTTCCATATTAGGGGAAAAAAAAAAAAAAAAAGGCTTCTTTGTAAGAAGGTGTGCTAGGGACAACTCGCCTGTCCAAAACCCTTTTGCCCATTATGCTTAGTTTGGGCTGAGGTAAATAGTTTAGGTTTTTCCCCCTCTAAGACCTCTGGGCCTTTTCTCTCCAAGCCATTAGGATAGAAAAGAGAAACCCGTTTTAAAGTGAAGCCCACAGACCACCCCATTCTTCCCCAACCCAGCCATTTAGTTCAGCCAAACCGTTGAGTCTCAGGAGGCAGCGCTGCAGAGAGGATTAAGGGAGGCTTATGCGTACAGATAATCACTCAGGTAACGCGATCATAGGCTTATGTCCTTTGAAAACAAAAAACACGTGTTAATTTATGTAACATAACCCGCAAACAAGTCTCTAAATCTGTAGAAGAAACTTTTAAGACGGTTAGTTGCTCTGTTTTATACTCTACTACTGATCATTGTGATTTTCCTTGAATAATAATTTCTCTCCCTAAGGTTACCCTCCTTGTCTTTAAAGGGACTACATTAAGTCCATTTTTAATTTATCCTGTTCATTTGCATAAACATAACAAGAGCAGGAAATGATCACTTATGATCTTTAGTTCTGCTTTGCTGGAACTTACCCAAGGAATATTTGGGGTGACCTTCAGTCTGTTCTTCAGGGCACAGAAGCTGTTCCACATATCTGGCATTCATCCTTGCCTGTACACACCTGTTTTTTCCAAGTCTTTCTGGTCTTTCCTTGTGCCTTAAGGTCCCTTCTAGCCATCTTTCAGGAAAACAACCTTCGTTCCTTCCCTGGAAAGATTGCTGTGGACCGCACAACCAACCATGGTACCAGGCCTTTTATCTCACGGGCTTTTATTACCTTTGAAAGTCATTCCCAGTTCCTCAGGGCTTTCTGGTAACAATCTGAGCCCAACTATGTTTCCTTTAGGCTTGACATTCCAGTCAAAGGCTTGGTCAAAAAAAAAAAAAAAAAAGAACCTCTGTTGACAACTGGTCTTATTAGTTCTATGCAAAGGAACTTATGTCATTACTTACTTGCTTAGAATGCCAAACTTCTTTAAAAATAGACTGAGTCCATATTCTGTTGGAAATCAGGTTAAATTACTATTCTCTTAGAACATTGGCAAGGTGAGTATTCTTTAAACAGAGACTGAGTCCATATGGTGTTGAAACACAGGCTGAGTGTGTATTCTGTTAGAACACAGGCTGAGTGTGTATTCTGTTAGAACAGAGGCTGAGTGAGTATACTTTGAACTCAGACTGAGTCCATATTCTGTTGGAACACACTCAGAGTGAGTATTTTTTAATCATGGACTGAGTCCATATTCTGTAAGAACACAAACTGAGTGAGTATTCTTTGAAAATAATCTGAGTCCATACTCTGTAAGAACACAGACTGAGTAGGTATTCTTTAAACGTAGACTGAGTCCATATTCTGTTAGAACAAAAGCTGAGTGGGTACCTTTTAAACAAAGTCTGAGTCCATATTCTGTAAGAACACAAACTGAGTGAGTATTCTTTGAAAATAATCTGAGTCCATGTTCTGTAAGAACACAGACTGAGTAGGTATTCTTTAAACGTAGACTGAATCCATATTCTGTTAGAACAATAGCTGAGTGGGTACTTGTTAAACAAAGACTGAGTCCATATTCTATTGAAATTCAGGCTGGTTGATTATTCCCTTAGAACAGAGGCTGAGTGAGTGTTCTTTAAACATAGACTGTGTCCATATTTTGTTAGAACACAGGTAACAGAGAACAGGTGAGCAGCTTGCGCGGCCTCATAGACAAGCCACCCTCGGTGAAGGCAGAAGACAGGTAACAAAGAACAGGTGAGCAGTTTGCTTGGTGAGGTGAACGCGCCCCTCGGGGTGCAGACAGAAACAGGGAACCAAGAACAGGAGAGCCACTTGCTCGGCCTGGCAGACAGGCCGCTGGGTTGAAGAGAGAGGACAGGTAATAAAGAACAGCTGAGCAGGTTGCTCGGCCTGGTAGACACGCCCCCCGGGGTGAAGGCAGAAGACAGGTAACAGAGAACAGCTGAGCAGCTTGCTCGGCCTGGCAGACGGGCCGCTGGATTGAAGGGAAAAGACAATTAACAAAGAATATTCTGTTAGAACATGGACTGACTGAGTATTCTGTTAGAACTCAGGCTGAGTGGGTATTATTTAAACATAAACTGAGTCCATATTATGTTAAAACACAGGCTGAGTGGGTATTCTTTATTTTTTTATTTTTTTTGATTGATTAATTGATTTTTACTTTTTTTATTTTTTTTAAAGTTTTTTATGGAGTATATTGTTACAACAGTTCCAATTTTCTCCCCCTTGTTCCCCTCCACCCAGCACCCCCCTCCCCCAGCAATCCCCCCCAAGTCCATACCCCTGGTTCGTAAAAATTAACTATGCCCCCCCTCTCAAATATTAGGACCCTTTGTAATCTTGTAAAGGACAATGGGCGAAGGTCTCAAGCTCCTCTAGCTGCTTCAAGCTGGACATGGTCGTCGTCCTACCTACCCTTGGGTCCAGAAAACCCTAATAAGAGTGGGGGTGTGGAGGGGAGGGTGGCCTTCCCTCATGGGGAAAGATCGTGCAGACTCCAGGTCAGTTGGCTGTCTCCGGTCAACGGCGTGCTTGGTTTAACAGGCTGGTGTCCTTGTTGTGTTCTGGGGGCAACAGATTTGGCGAAAAGGGTTAAAAGACATCATTCAATCCATAACTACTAGATGACAAAAGGCAGGGATTAAGTTTTCAATGTTCCATATTAGGGGAAAAAAAAAAAAAAAAGGCTTCTTTGTAAGAAGGTGTGCTAGGGACAACTCGCCTGTCCAAAACCCTTTTGCCCATTATGCTTAGTTTGGGCTGAGGTAAATAGTTTAGGTTTTTCCCCCTCTCAGACCTCTGGGCCTTTTCTCTCCAAGCCATTAGGATAGAAAAGAGAAACCCGTTTTAAAGTGAAGCCCACAGACCACCCCATTCTTACCCAACCCAGCCATTTAGTTCAGCCAAACCGTTGAGTCTCAGGAGGCAGCGCTGCAGAGAGGATTAAGGGAGGCTTATGCGTACAGATAATCACTCAGGTAACGCGATCATAGGCTTATGTCCTTTGAAAACAAAAAACACGTGTTAATTTATGTAACATAACCCGCAAACAAGTCTCTAAATCTGTAGAAGAAACTTTTAAGACGGTTAGTTGCTCTGTTTTATACTCTACTACTGATCATTGTGATTTTCCTTGAATAATAATTTTTCTCCCTAAGGTTACCCTCCTTGTCTTTAAAGGGACTACATTAAGTCCATTTTTAATTTATCCTGTTCATTTGCATAAACATAACAAGAGCAGCAAATGATCACTTATGATCTTTAGTTCTGCTTTGCTGGAACTTACCCAAGGAATATTTGGGGTGACCTTCAGTCTGTTCTTCAGGGCACAGAAGCTGTGCCACATATCTGGCATTCATCCTTGCCTGTACACACCTGTTTTTTCCAAGTCTTTCTGGTCTTTCCTTGTGCCTTAAGGTCCCTTCTAGCCATCTTTCAGGAAAACAACCTTCGTTCCTTCCCTGGAAAGATTGCTGTGGACCGCACAACCAACCATGGTACCAGGCCTTTTATCTCACGGGCTTTTATTACCTTTGAAAGTCATTCCCAGTTCCTCAGGGCTTTCTGGTAACAATCTGAGCCCAACTATGTTTCCTTTAGGCTTGACATTCCAGTCAAAGGCTTGGTCAAAAAAAAAAAAAAAAAAAGAACCTCTGTTGACAACTGGTCTTATTAGTTCTATGCAAAGGAACTTATGTCATTACTTACTTGCTTAGAATGCCAAACTTCTTTAAAAATAGACTGAGTCCATATTCTGTTGGAAATCAGGTTAAATTACTATTCTCTTAGAACATTGGCAAGGTGAGTATTCTTTAAACAGAGACTGAGTCCATATGGTGTTGAAACACAGGCTGAGTGTGTATTCTGTTAGAACACAGGCTGAGTGTGTATTCTGTTAGAACAGAGGCTGAGTGAGTATACTTTGAACTCAGACTGAGTCCATATTCTGTTGGAACACACTCAGAGTGAGTATTTTTTAATCATGGACTGAGTCCATATTCTGTAAGAACACAAACTGAGTGAGTATTCTTTGAAAATAATCTGAGTCCATACTCTGTAAGAACACAGACTGAGTAGGTATTCTTTAAACGTAGACTGAGTCCATATTCTGTTAGAACAAAAGCTGAGTGGGTACTTTTTAAACAAAGTCTGAGTCCATATTCTGTAAGAACACAAACTGAGTGAGTATTCTTTGAAAATAATCTGAGTCCATGTTCTGTAAGAACACAGACTGAGTAGGTATTCTTTAAACGTAGACTGAATCCATATTCTGTTAGAACAATAGCTGAGTGGGTACTTGTTAAACAAAGACTGAGTCCATATTCTATTGAAATTCAGGCTGGTTGATTATTCCCTTAGAACAGAGGCTGAGTGAGTGTTCTTTAAACATAGACTGTGTCCATATTTTGTTAGAACACAGGTAACAGAGAACAGGTGAGCAGCTTGCGCGGCCTCATAGACAAGCCACCCTCGGTGAAGGCAGAAGACAGGTAACAAAGAACAGGTGAGCAGTTTGCTTGGTGAGGTGAACGCGCCCCTCGGGGTGCAGACAGAAACAGGGAACCAAGAACAGGAGAGCCACTTGCTCGGCCTGGCAGACAGGCCGCTGGGTTGAAGAGAGAGGACAGGTAATAAAGAACAGCTGAGCAGGTTGCTCGGCCTGGTAGACACGCCCCCGGGGTGAAGGCAGAAGACAGGTAACAGAGAACAGCTGAGCAGCTTGCTCGGCCTGGCAGACGGGCCGCTGGATTGAAGGGAAAAGACAATTAACAAAGAATATTCTGTTAGAACATGGACTGACTGAGTATTCTGTTAGAACTCAGGCTGAGTGGGTATTATTTAAACATAAACTGAGTCCATATTATGTTAAAACACAGGCTGAGTGGGTATTCTTTATTTTTTTATTTTTTTTGATTGATTAATTGATTTTTACTTTTTTTATTTTTTTTAAAGTTTTTTATTGAGTATATTGTTACAACAGTTCCAATTTTCTCCCCCTTGTTCCCCTCCACCCAGCACCCCCCTCCCCCAGCAATCCCCCCCAAGTCCATACCCCTGGTTCGTAAAAATTAACTATGCCCCCCCTCTCAAATATTAGGACCCTTTGTAATCTTGTAAAGGACAATGGGCGAAGGTCTCAAGCTCCTCTAGCTGCTTCAAGCTGGACATGGTCGTCGTCCTACCTACCCTTGGGTCCAGAAAACCCTAATAAGAGTGGGGGTGTGGAGGGGAGGGTGGCCTTCCCTCATGGGGAAAGATCGTGCAGACTCCAGGTCAGTTGGCTGTCTCCGGTCAACGGCGTGCTTGGTTTAACAGGCTGGTGTCCTTGTTGTGTTCTGGGGGCAACAGATTTGGCGAAAAGGGTTAAAAGACATCATTCAATCCATAACTACTAGATGACAAAAGGCAGGGATTAAGTTTTCAATGTTCCATATTAGGGGAAAAAAAAAAAAAAAAGGCTTCTTTGTAAGAAGGTGTGCTAGGGACAACTCGCCTGTCCAAAACCCTTTTGCCCATTATGCTTAGTTTGGGCTGAGGTAAATAGTTTAGGTTTTTCCCCCTTTAAGACCTCTGGGCCTTTTCTCTCCAAGCCATTAGGATAGAAAAGAGAAACCCGTTTTAAAGTGAAGCCCACAGACCACCCCATTCTTCCCCAACCCAGCCATTTAGTTCAGCCAAACCGTTGAGTCTCAGGAGGCAGCGCTGCAGAGAGGATTAAGGGAGGCTTATGCGTACAGATAATCACTCAGGTAACGCGATCATAGGCTTATGTCCTTTGAAAACAAAAAACACGTGTTAATTTATGTAACATAACCCGCAAACAAGTCTCTAAATCTGTAGAAGAAACTTTTAAGACGGTTAGTTGCTCTGTTTTATACTCTACTACTGATCATTGTGATTTTCCTTGAATAATAATTTCTCTCCCTAAGGTTACCCTCCTTGTCTTTAAAGGGACTACATTAAGTCCATTTTTAATTTATCCTGTTCATTTGCATAAACATAACAAGAGCAGGAAATGATCACTTATGATCTTTAGTTCTGCTTTGCTGGAACTTACCCAAGGAATATTTGGGGTGACCTTCAGTCTGTTCTTCAGGGCACAGAAGCTGTGCCACATATCTGGCATTCATCCTTGCCTGTACACACCTGTTTTTTCCAAGTCTTTCTGGTCTTTCCTTGTGCCTTAAGGTCCCTTCTAGCCATCTTTCAGGAAAACAACCTTCGTTCCTTCCCTGGAAAGATTGCTGTGGACCGCACAACCAACCATGGTACCAGGCCTTTTATCTCACGGGCTTTTATTACCTTTGAAAGTCATTCCCAGTTCCTCAGGGCTTTCTGGTAACAATCTGAGCCCAACTATGTTTCCTTTAGGCTTGACATTCCAGTCAAAGGCTTGGTAAAAAAAAAAAAAAAAAAAAAAGAACCTCTGTTGACAACTGGTCTTATTAGTTCTATGCAAAGGAACTTATGTCATTACTTACTTGCTTAGAATGCCAAACTTCTTTAAAAATAGACTGAGTCCATATTCTGTTGGAAATCAGGTTAAATTACTATTCTCTTAGAACATTGGCAAGGTGAGTATTCTTTAAACAGAGACTGAGTCCATATGGTGTTGAAAAACAGGCTGAGTTTGTATTCTGTTAGAACACAGGCTGAGTGTGTATTCTGTTAGAACAGAGGCTGAGTGAGTATACTTTGAACTCAGACTGAGTCCATATTCTGTTGGAACACACTCAGAGTGAGTATTTTTTAATCATGGACTGAGTCCATATTCTGTAAGAACACAAACTGAGTGAGTATTCTTTGAAAATAATCTGAGTCCATGTTCTGTAAGAACACAGACTGAGTAGGTATTCTTTAAACGTAGACTGAATCCATATTCTGTTAGAACAATAGCTGAGTGGGTACTTGTTAAACAAAGACTGAGTCCATATTCTATTGAAATTCAGGCTGGTTGATTATTCCCTTAGAACAGACGCTGAGTGAGTGTTCTTTAAACATAGACTGTGTCCATATTTTGTTAGAACACAGGTAACAGAGAACAGGTGAGCAGCTTGCGCGGCCTCATAGACAAGCCACCCTCGGTGAAGGCAGAAGACAGGTAACAAAGAACAGGTGAGCAGTTTGCTTGGTGAGGTGAACGCGCCCCTCGGGGTGCAGACAGAAACAGGGAACCAAGAACAGGAGAGCCACTTGCTCGGCCTGGCAGACAGGCCGCTGGGTTGAAGAGAGAGGACAGGTAATAAAGAACAGCTGAGCAGGTTGCTCGGCCTGGTAGACACGCCCCCGGGGTGAAGGCAGAAGACAGGTAACAGAGAACAGCTGAGCAGCTTGCTCGGCCTGGCAGACGGGCCGCTGGATTGAAGGGAAAAGACAATTAACAAAGAATATTCTGTTAGAACATGGACTGA
This sequence comes from Furipterus horrens, assembly GCF_987537825.1. NCBI lineage: Eukaryota > Metazoa > Chordata > Mammalia > Chiroptera > Furipteridae > Furipterus > Furipterus horrens. The sequence goes on along the minus strand of NW_028327198.1, from coordinate 567,149 downwards.
CTGAGTATTCTGTTAGAACTCAGGCTGAGTGGGTATTATTTAAACATAAACTGAGTCCATATTATGTTAAAACACAGGCTGAGTGGGTATTCTTTATTTTTTTATTTTTTTTGATTGATTAATTGATTTTTATTTTTTTTATTTTTTTTAATGTTTTTTATTGAGTATATTGTTACAACAGTTCCAATTTTCTCTCCCTTGTTCCCCTCCACACAGCACCCCCCTCCCCCAGCAATCCCCCCCAAGTCCATACCCCTGGTTCGTAAAAATTAACTATGCCCCCCCTCTCAAATATTAGGACCCTTTGTAATCTTGTAAAGGACAATGGGCGAAGGTCTCAAGCTCCTCTAGCTGCTTCAAGCTGGACATGGTCGTCGTCCTACCTACCCTTGGGTCCAGAAAACCCTAATAAGAGTGGGGGTGTGGAGGGGAGGGTGGCCTTCCCTCATGGGGAAAGATCGTGCAGACTCCAGGTCAGTTGGCTGTCTCCGGTCAACGGCGTGCTTGGTTTAACAGGCTGGTGTCCTTGTTGTGTTCTGGGGGCAACAGATTTGGCGAAAAGGGTTAAAAGACATCATTCAATCCATAACTACTAGATGACAAAAGGCAGGGATTAAGTTTTCAATGTTCCATATTAGGGGAAAAAAAAAAAAAAGGCTTCTTTGTAAGAAGGTGTGCTAGGGACATCTCGCCTGTCCAAAACCCTTTTGCCCATTATGCTTAGTTTGGGCTGAGGTAAATAGTTTAGGTTTTTCCCCCTCTCAGACCTCTGGGCCTTTTCTCTCCAAGCCATTAGGATAGAAAAGAGAAACCCGTTTTAAAGTGAAGCCCACAGACCACCCCATTCTTCCCCAACCCAGCCATTTAGTTCAGCCAAACCGTTGAGTCTCAGGAGGCAGCGCTGCAGAGAGGATTAAGGGAGGCTTATGCGTACAGATAATCACTCAGGTAACGCGATCATAGGCTTATGTCCTTTGAAAACAAAAAACACGTGTTAATTTATGTAACATAACCCGCAAACAAGTCTCTAAATCTGTAGAAGAAACTTTTAAGACGGTTAGTTGCTCTGTTTTATACTCTACTACTGATCATTGTGATTTTCCTTGAATAATAATTTTTCTCCCTAAGGTTACCCTCCTTGTCTTTAAAGGGACTACATTAAGTCCATTTTTAATTTATCCTGTTCATTTGCATAAACATAACAAGAGCAGCAAATGATCACTTATGATCTTTAGTTCTGCTTTGCTGGAACTTACCCAAGGAATATTTGGGGTGACCTTCAGTCTGTTCTTCAGGGCACAGAAGCTGTTCCACATATCTGGCATTCATCCTTGCCTGTACACACCTGTTTTTTCCAAGTCTTTCTGGTCTTTCCTTGTGCCTTAAGGTCCCTTCTAGCCATCTTTCAGGAAAACAACCTTCGTTCCTTCCCTGGAAAGATTGCTGTGGACCGCACAACCAACCATGGTACCAGGCCTTTTATCTCACGGGCTTTTATTACCTTTGAAAGTCATTCCCAGTTCCTCAGGGCTTTCTGGTAACAATCTGAGCCCAACTATGTTTCCTTTAGGCTTGACATTCCAGTCAAAGGCTTGGTCAAAAAAAAAAAAAAAAAAAGAACCTCTGTTGACAACTGGTCTTATTAGTTCTATGCAAAGGAACTTATGTCATTACTTACTTGCTTAGAATGCCAAACTTCTTTAAAAATAGACTGAGTCCATATTCTGTTGGAAATCAGGTTAAATTACTATTCTCTTAGAACATTGGCAAGGTGAGTATTCTTTAAACAGAGACTGAGTCCATATGGTGTTGAAACACAGGCTGAGTGTGTATTCTGTTAGAACACAGGCTGAGTGTGTATTCTGTTAGAACAGAGGCTGAGTGAGTATACTTTGAACTCAGACTGAGTCCATATTCTGTTGGAACACACTCAGAGTGAGTATTTTTTAATCATGGACTGAGTCCATATTCTGTAAGAACACAAACTGAGTGAGTATTCTTTGAAAATAATCTGAGTCCATACTCTGTAAGAACACAGACTGAGTAGGTATTCTTTAAACGTAGACTGAGTCCATATTCTGTTAGAACAAAAGCTGAGTGGGTACTTTTTAAACAAAGTCTGAGTCCATATTCTGTAAGAACACAAACTGAGTGAGTATTCTTTGAAAATAATCTGAGTCCATGTTCTGTAAGAACACAGACTGAGTAGGTATTCTTTAAACGTAGACTGAATCCATATTCTGTTAGAACAATAGCTGAGTGGGTACTTGTTAAACAAAGACTGAGTCCATATTCTATTGAAATTCAGGCTGGTTGATTATTCCCTTAGAACAGAGGCTGAGTGAGTGTTCTTTAAACATAGACTGTGTCCATATTTTGTTAGAACACAGGTAACAGAGAACAGGTGAGCAGCTTGCGCGGCCTCATAGACAAGCCACCCTCGGTGAAGGCAGAAGACAGGTAACAAAGAACAGGTGAGCAGTTTGCTTGGTGAGGTGAACGCGCCCCTCGGGGTGCAGACAGAAACAGGGAACCAAGAACAGGAGAGCCACTTGCTCGGCCTGGCAGACAGGCCGCTGGGTTGAAGAGAGAGGACAGGTAATAAAGAACAGCTGAGCAGGTTGCTCGGCCTGGTAGACACGCCCCCGGGGTGAAGGCAGAAGACAGGTAACAGAGAACAGCTGAGCAGCTTGCTCGGCCTGGCAGACGGGCCGCTGGATTGAAGGGAAAAGACAATTAACAAAGAATATTCTGTTAGAACATGGACTGACTGAGTATTCTGTTAGAACTCAGGCTGAGTGGGTATTATTTAAACATAAACTGAGTCCATATTATGTTAAAACACAGGCTGAGTGGGTATTCTTTATTTTTTTATTTTTTTTGATTGATTAATTGATTTTTACTTTTTTTATTTTTTTTAAAGTTTTTTATTGAGTATATTGTTACAACAGTTCCAATTTTCTCCCCCTTGTTCCCCTCCACCCAGCACCCCCCTCCCCCAGCAATCCCCCCCAAGTCCATACCCCTGGTTCGTAAAAATTAACTATGCCCCCCCTCTCAAATATTAGGACCCTTTGTAATCTTGTAAAGGACAATGGGCGAAGGTCTCAAGCTCCTCTAGCTGCTTCAAGCTGGACATGGTCGTCGTCCTACCTACCCTTGGGTCCAGAAAACCCTAATAAGAGTGGGGGTGTGGAGGGGAGGGTGGCCTTCCCTCATGGGGAAAGATCGTGCAGACTCCAGGTCAGTTGGCTGTCTCCGGTCAACGGCGTGCTTGGTTTAACAGGCTGGTGTCCTTGTTGTGTTCTGGGGGCAACAGATTTGGCGAAAAGGGTTAAAAGACATCATTCAATCCATAACTACTAGATGACAAAAGGCAGGGATTAAGTTTTCAATGTTCCATATTAGGGGAAAAAAAAAAAAAAAAGGCTTCTTTGTAAGAAGGTGTGCTAGGGACAACTCGCCTGTCCAAAACCCTTTTGCCCATTATGCTTAGTTTGGGCTGAGGTAAATAGTTTAGGTTTTTCCCCCTCTAAGACCTCTGGGCCTTTTCTCTCCAAGCCATTAGGATAGAAAAGAGAAACCCGTTTTAAAGTGAAGCCCACAGACCACCCCATTCTTCCCCAACCCAGCCATTTAGTTCAGCCAAACCGTTGAGTCTCAGGAGGCAGCGCTGCAGAGAGGATTAAGGGAGGCTTATGCGTACAGATAATCACTCAGGTAACGCGATCATAGGCTTATGTCCTTTGAAAACAAAAAACACGTGTTAATTTATGTAACATAACCCGCAAACAAGTCTCTAAATCTGTAGAAGAAACTTTTAAGACGGTTAGTTGCTCTGTTTTATACTCTACTACTGATCATTGTGATTTTCCTTGAATAATAATTTCTCTCCCTAAGGTTACCCTCCTTGTCTTTAAAGGGACTACATTAAGTCCATTTTTAATTTATCCTGTTCATTTGCATAAACATAACAAGAGCAGGAAATGATCACTTATGATCTTTAGTTCTGCTTTGCTGGAACTTACCCAAGGAATATTTGGGGTGACCTTCAGTCTGTTCTTCAGGGCACAGAAGCTGTGCCACATATCTGGCATTCATCCTTGCCTGTACACACCTGTTTTTTCCAAGTCTTTCTGGTCTTTCCTTGTGCCTTAAGGTCCCTTCTAGCCATCTTTCAGGAAAACAACCTTCGTTCCTTCCCTGGAAAGATTGCTGTGGACCGCACAACCAACCATGGTACCAGGCCTTTTATCTCACGGGCTTTTATTACCTTTGAAAGTCATTCCCAGTTCCTCAGGGCTTTCTGGTAACAATCTGAGCCCAACTATGTTTCCTTTAGGCTTGACATTCCAGTCAAAGGCTTGGTAAAAAAAAAAAAAAAAAAAAAGAACCTCTGTTGACAACTGGTCTTATTAGTTCTATGCAAAGGAACTTATGTCATTACTTACTTGCTTAGAATGCCAAACTTCTTTAAAAATAGACTGAGTCCATATTCTGTTGGAAATCAGGTTAAATTACTATTCTCTTAGAACTTTGGCAAGGTGAGTATTCTTTAAACAGAGACTGAGTCCATATGGTGTTGAAAAACAGGCTGAGTTTGTATTCTGTTAGAACACAGGCTGAGTGTGTATTCTGTTAGAACAGAGGCTGAGTGAGTATACTTTGAACTCAGACTGAGTCCATATTCTGTTGGAACACACTCAGAGTGAGTATTTTTTAATCATGGACTGAGTCCATATTCTGTAAGAACACAAACTGAGTGAGTATTCTTTGAAAATAATCTGAGTCCATGTTCTGTAAGAACACAGACTGAGTAGGTATTCTTTAAACGTAGACTGAATCCATATTCTGTTAGAACAATAGCTGAGTGGGTACTTGTTAAACAAAGACTGAGTCCATATTCTATTGAAATTCAGGCTGGTTGATTATTCCCTTAGAACAGACGCTGAGTGAGTGTTCTTTAAACATAGACTGTGTCCATATTTTGTTAGAACACAGGTAACAGAGAACAGGTGAGCAGCTTGCGCGGCCTCATAGACAAGCCACCCTCGGTGAAGGCAGAAGACAGGTAACAAAGAACAGGTGAGCAGTTTGCTTGGTGAGGTGAACGCGCCCCTCGGGGTGCAGACAGAAACAGGGAACCAAGAACAGGAGAGCCACTTGCTCGGCCTGGCAGACAGGCCGCTGGGTTGAAGAGAGAGGACAGGTAATAAAGAACAGCTGAGCAGGTTGCTCGGCCTGGTAGACACGCCCCCGGGGTGAAGGCAGAAGACAGGTAACAGAGAACAGCTGAGCAGCTTGCTCGGCCTGGCAGACGGGCCGCTGGATTGAAGGGAAAAGACAATTAACAAAGAATATTCTGTTAGAACATGGACTGACTGAGTATTCTGTTAGAACTCAGGCTGAGTGGGTATTATTTAAACATAAACTGAGTCCATATTATGTTAAAACACAGGCTGAGTGGGTATTCTTTATTTTTTTATTTTTTTTGATTGATTAATTGATTTTTATTTTTTTAATTTTTTTTAATGTTTTTTATTGAGTATATTGTTACAACAGTTCCAATTTTCTCCCCCTTGTTCCCCTCCACACAGCACCCCCCTCCCCCAGCAATCCCCCCCAAGTCCATACCCCTGGTTCGTAAAAATTAACTATGCCCCCCCTCTCAAATATTAGGACCCTTTGTAATCTTGTAAAGGACAATGGGCGAAGGTCTCAAGCTCCTCTAGCTGCTTCAAGCTGGACATGGTCGTCGTCCTACCTACCCTTGGGTCCAGAAAACCCTAATAAGAGTGGGGGTGTGGAGGGGAGGGTGGCCTTCCCTCATGGGGAAAGATCGTGCAGACTCCAGGTCAGTTGGCTGTCTCCGGTCAACGGCGTGCTTGGTTTAACAGGCTGGTGTCCTTGTTGTGTTCTGGGGGCAACAGATTTGGCGAAAAGGGTTAAAAGACATCATTCAATCCATAACTACTAGATGACAAAAGGCAGGGATTAAGTTTTCAATGTTCCATATTAGGGGAAAAAAAAAAAAAAAAGGCTTCTTTGTAAGAAGGTGTGCTAGGGACATCTCGCCTGTCCAAAACCCTTTTGCCCATTATGCTTAGTTTGGGCTGAGGTAAATAGTTTAGGTTTTTCCCCCTCTCAGACCTCTGGGCCTTTTCTCTCCAAGCCATTAGGATAGAAAAGAGAAACCCGTTTTAAAGTGAAGCCCACAGACCACCCCATTCTTCCCCAACCCAGCCATTTAGTTCAGCCAAACCGTTGAGTCTCAGGAGGCAGCGCTGCAGAGAGGATTAAGGGAGGCTTATGCGTACAGATAATCACTCAGGTAACGCGATCATAGGCTTATGTCCTTTGAAAACAAAAAACACGTGTTAATTTATGTAACATAACCCGCAAACAAGTCTCTAAATCTGTAGAAGAAACTTTTAAGACGGTTAGTTGCTCTGTTTTATACTCTACTACTGATCATTGTGATTTTCCTTGAATAATAATTTTTCTCCCTAAGGTTACCCTCCTTGTCTTTAAAGGGACTACATTAAGTCCATTTTTAATTTATCCTGTTCATTTGCATAAACATAACAAGAGCAGCAAATGATCACTTATGATCTTTAGTTCTGCTTTGCTGGAACTTACCCAAGGAATATTTGGGGTGACCTTCAGTCTGTTCTTCAGGGCACAGAAGCTGTTCCACATATCTGGCATTCATCCTTGCCTGTACACACCTGTTTTTTCCAAGTCTTTCTGGTCTTTCCTTGTGCCTTAAGGTCCCTTCTAGCCATCTTTCAGGAAAACAACCTTCGTTCCTTCCCTGGAAAGATTGCTGTGGACCGCACAACCAACCATGGTACCAGGCCTTTTATCTCACGGGCTTTTATTACCTTTGAAAGTCATTCCCAGTTCCTCAGGGCTTTCTGGTAACAATCTGAGCCCAACTATGTTTCCTTTAGGCTTGACATTCCAGTCAAAGGCTTGGTCAAAAAAAAAAAAAAAAAAAAAGAACCTCTGTTGACAACTGGTCTTATTAGTTCTATGCAAAGGAACTTATGTCATTACTTACTTGCTTAGAATGCCAAACTTCTTTAAAAATAGACTGAGTCCATATTCTGTTGGAAATCAGGTTAAATTACTATTCTCTTAGAACATTGGCAAGGTGAGTATTCTTTAAACAGAGACTGAGTCCATATGGTGTTGAAACACAGGCTGAGTGTGTATTCTTTTAGAACACAGGCTGAGTGTGTATTCTGTTAGAACAGAGGCTGAGTGAGTATACTTTGAACTCAGACTGAGTCCATATTCTGTTGGAACACACTCAGAGTGAGTATTTTTTAATCATGGACTGAGTCCATATTCTGTAAGAACACAAACTGAGTGAGTATTCTTTGAAAATAATCTGAGTCCATACTCTGTAAGAACACAGACTGAGTAGGTATTCTTTAAACGTAGACTGAGTCCATATTCTGTTAGAACAAAAGCTGAGTGGGTACTTTTTAAACAAAGTCTGAGTCCATATTCTGTAAGAACACAAACTGAGTGAGTATTCTTTGAAAATAATCTGAGTCCATGTTCTGTAAGAACACAGACTGAGTAGGTATTCTTTAAACGTAGACTGAATCCATATTCTGTTAGAACAATAGCTGAGTGGGTACTTGTTAAACAAAGACTGAGTCCATATTCTATTGAAATTCAGGCTGGTTGATTATTCCCTTAGAACAGAGGCTGAGTGAGTGTTCTTTAAACATAGACTGTGTCCATATTTTGTTAGAACACAGGTAACAGAGAACAGGTGAGCAGCTTGCGCGGCCTCATAGACAAGCCACCCTCGGTGAAGGCAGAAGACAGGTAACAAAGAACAGGTGAGCAGTTTGCTTGGTGAGGTGAACGCGCCCCTCGGGGTGCAGACAGAAACAGGGAACCAAGAACAGGAGAGCCACTTGCTCAGCCTGGCAGACAGGCCGCTGGGTTGAAGAGAGAGGACAGGTAATAAAGAACAGCTGAGCAGGTTGCTCAGCCTGGTAGACACGCCCCCCGGGGTGAAGGCAGAAGACAGGTAACAGAGAACAGCTGAGCAGCTTGCTCGGCCTGGCAGACGGGCCGCTGGATTGAAGGGAAAAGACAATTAACAAAGAATATTCTGTTAGAACATGGACTGACTGAGTATTCTGTTAGAACTCAGGCTGAGTGGGTATTATTTAAACATAAACTGAGTCCATATTATGTTAAAACACAGGCTGAGTGGGTATTCTTTATTTTTTTATTTTTTTTGATTGATTAATTGATTTTTATTTTTTTTATTTTTTTTAAAGTTTTTTATTGATTATATTGTTACAACAGTTCCAATTTTCTCCCCCTTGTTCCCCTCCACACAGCACCCCCCTCCCCCAGCAATCCCCCCCAAGTCCATACCCCTGGTTCGTAAAAATTAACTATGCCCCCCCTCTCAAATATTAGGACCCTTTGTAATCTTGTAAAGGACAATGGGCGAAGGTCTCAAGCTCCTCTAGCTGCTTCAAGCTGGACATGGTCGTCGTCCTACCTACCCTTGGGTCCAGAAAACCCTAATAAGAGTGGGGGTGTGGAGGGGAGGGTGGCCTTCCCTCATGGGGAAAGATCGTGCAGACTCCAGGTCAGTTGGCTGTCTCCGGTCAACGGCGTGCTTGGTTTAACAGGCTGGTGTCCTTGTTGTGTTCTGGGGGCAACAGATTTGGCGAAAAGGGTTAAAAGACATCATTCAATCCATAACTACTAGATGACAAAAGGCAGGGATTAAGTTTTCAATGTTCCATATTAGGGGAAAAAAAAAAAAAAAGGCTTCTTTGTAAGAAGGTGTGCTAGGGACATCTCGCCTGTCCAAAACCCTTTTGCCCATTGTGCTTAGTTTGGGCTGAGGTAAATAGTTTAGGTTTTTCCCCCTCTCAGACCTCTGGGCCTTTTCTCTCCAAGCCATTAGGATAGAAAAGAGAAACCCGTTTTAAAGTGAAGCCCACAGACCACCCCATTCTTCCCCAACCCAGCCATTTAGTTCAGCCAAACCGTTGAGTCTCAGGAGGCAGCGCTGCAGAGAGGATTAAGGGAGGCTTATGCGTACAGATAATCACTCATGTAACGCGATCATAGGCTTATGTCCTTTGAAAACAAAAAACGCGTGTTAATTTATGTAACATAACCCGCAAACAAGTCTCTAAATCTGTAGAAGAAACTTTTAAGACGGTTAGTTGCTCTGTTTTATACTCTACTACTGATCATTGTGATTTTCCTTGAATAATAATTTCTCTCCCTAAGGTTACCCTCCTTGTCTTTAAAGGGACTACATTAAGTCCATTTTTAATTTATCCTGTTCATTTGCATAAACATAACAAGAGCAGCAAATGATCACTTATGATCTTTAGTTCTGCTTTGCTGGAACTTACCCAAGGAATATTTGGGGTGACCTTCAGTCTGTTCTTCAGGGCACAGAAGCTGTGCCACATATCTGGCATTCATCCTTGCCTGTACACACCTGTTTTTTCCAAGTCTTTCTGGTCTTTCCTTGTGCCTTAAGGTCCCTTCTAGCCATCTTTCAGGAAAACAACCTTCGTTCCTTCCCTGGAAAGATTGCTGTGGACCGCACAACCAACCATGGTACCAGGCCTTTTATCTCACGGGCTTTTATTACCTTTGAAAGTCATTCCCAGTTCCTCAGGGCTTTCTGGTAACAATCTGAGCCCAACTATGTTTCCTTTAGGCTTGACATTCCAGTCAAAGGCTTGGTCAAAAAAAAAAAAAAAAAAAAGAACCTCTGTTGACAACTGGTCTTATTAGTTCTATGCAAAGGAACTTATGTCATTACTTACTTGCTTAGAATGCCAAACTTCTTTAAAAATAGACTGAGTCCATATTCTGTTGGAAATCAGGTTAAATTACTATTCTCTTAGAACATTGGCAAGGTGAGTATTCTTTAAACAGAGACTGAGTCCATATGGTGTTGAAACACAGGCTGAGTGTGTATTCTGTTAGAACACAGGCTGAGTGTGTATTCTGTTAGAACAGAGGCTGAGTGAGTATACTTTGAACTCAGACTGAGTCCATATTCTGTTGGAACACACTCAGAGTGAGTATTTTTTAATCATGGACTGAGTCCATATTCTGTAAGAACACAAACTGAGTGAGTATTCTTTGAAAATAATCTGAGTCCATACTCTGTAAGAACACAGACTGAGTAGGTATTCTTTAAACGTAGACTGAGTCCATATTCTGTTAGAACAAAAGCTGAGTGGGTACTTTTTAAACAAAGTCTGAGTCCATATTCTGTAAGAACACAAACTGAGTGAGTATTCTTTGAAAATAATCTGAGTCCATGTTCTGTAAGAACACAGACTGAGTAGGTATTCTTTAAACGTAGACTGAATCCATATTCTGTTAGAACAATAGCTGAGTGGGTACTTGTTAAACAAAGACTGAGTCCATATTCTATTGAAATTCAGGCTGGTTGATTATTCCCTTAGAACAGACGCTGAGTGAGTGTTCTTTAAACATAGACTGTGTCCATATTTTGTTAGAACACAGGTAACAGAGAACAGGTGAGCAGCTTGCGCGGCCTCATAGACAAGCCACCCTCGGTGAAGGCAGAAGACAGGTAACAAAGAACAGGTGAGCAGTTTGCTTGGTGAGGTGAACGCGCCCCTCGGGGTGCAGACAGAAACAGGGAACCAAGAACAGGAGAGCCACTTGCTCGGCCTGGCAGACAGGCCGCTGGGTTGAAGAGAGAGGACAGGTAATAAAGAACAGCTGAGCAGGTTGCTCGGCCTGGTAGACACGCCCCCCGGGGTGAAGGCAGAAGACAGGTAACAGAGAACAGCTGAGCAGCTTGCTCGGCCTGGCAGACGGGCCGCTGGATTGAAGGGAAAAGACAATTAACAAAGAATATTCTGTTAGAACATGGACTGACTGAGTATTCTGTTAGAACTCAGGCTGAGTGGGTATTATTTAAACATAAACTGAGTCCATATTATGTTAAAACACAGGCTGAGTGGGTATTCTTTATTTTTTTATTTTTTTTGATTGATTAATTGATTTTTACTTTTTTTATTTTTTTTAAAGTTTTTTATGGAGTATATTGTTACAACAGTTCCAATTTTCTCCCCCTTGTTCCCCTCCACCCAGCACCCCCCTCCCCCAGCAATCCCCCCCAAGTCCATACCCCTGGTTCGTAAAAATTAACTATGCCCCCCCTCTCAAATATTAGGACCCTTTGTAATCTTGTAAAGGACAATGGGCGAAGGTCTCAAGCTCCTCTAGCTGCTTCAAGCTGGACATGGTCGTCGTCCTACCTACCCTTGGGTCCAGAAAACCCTAATAAGAGTGGGGGTGTGGAGGGGAGGGTGGCCTTCCCTCATGGGGAAAGATCGTGCAGACTCCAGGTCAGTTGGCTGTCTCCGGTCAACGGCGTGCTTGGTTTAACAGGCTGGTGTCCTTGTTGTGTTCTGGGGGCAACAGATTTGGCGAAAAGGGTTAAAAGACATCATTCAATCCATAACTACTAGATGACAAAAGGCAGGGATTAAGTTTTCAATGTTCCATATTAGGGGAAAAAAAAAAAAAAAAGGCTTCTTTGTAAGAAGGTGTGCTAGGGACAACTCGCCTGTCCAAAACCCTTTTGCCCATTATGCTTAGTTTGGGCTGAGGTAAATAGTTTAGGTTTTTCCCCCTCTCAGACCTCTGGGCCTTTTCTCTCCAAGCCATTAGGATAGAAAAGAGAAACCCGTTTTAAAGTGAAGCCCACAGACCACCCCATTCTTACCCAACCCAGCCATTTAGTTCAGCCAAACCGTTGAGTCTCAGGAGGCAGCGCTGCAGAGAGGATTAAGGGAGGCTTATGCGTACAGATAATCACTCAGGTAACGCGATCATAGGCTTATGTCCTTTGAAAACAAAAAACACGTGTTAATTTATGTAACATAACCCGCAAACAAGTCTCTAAATCTGTAGAAGAAACTTTTAAGACGGTTAGTTGCTCTGTTTTATACTCTACTACTGATCATTGTGATTTTCCTTGAATAATAATTTCTCTCCCTAAGGTTACCCTCCTTGTCTTTAAAGGGACTACATTAAGTCCATTTTTAATTTATCCTGTTCATTTGCATAAACATAACAAGAGCAGCAAATGATCACTTATGATCTTTAGTTCTGCTTTGCTGGAACTTACCCAAGGAATATTTGGGGTGACCTTCAGTCTGTTCTTCAGGGCACAGAAGCTGTGCCACATATCTGGCATTCATCCTTGCCTGTACACACCTGTTTTTTCCAAGTCTTTCTGGTCTTTCCTTGTGCCTTAAGGTCCCTTCTAGCCATCTTTCAGGAAAACAACCTTCGTTCCTTCCCTGGAAAGATTGCTGTGGACCGCACAACCAACCATGGTACCAGGCCTTTTATCTCACGGGCTTTTATTACCTTTGAAAGTCATTCCCAGTTCCTCAGGGCTTTCTGGTAACAATCTGAGCCCAACTATGTTTCCTTTAGGCTTGACATTCCAGTCAAAGGCTTGGTCAAAAAAAAAAAAAAAAAAAAAAAAAAGAACCTCTGTTGACAACTGGTCTTATTAGTTCTATGCAAAGGAACTTATGTCATTACTTACTTGCTTAGAATGCCAAACTTCTTTAAAAATAGACTGAGTCCATATTCTGTTGCAAATCAGGTTAAATTACTATTCTCTTAGAACATTGGCAAGGTGAGTATTCTTTAAACAGAGACTGAGTCCATATGGTGTTGAAACACAGGCTGAGTTTGTATTCTGTTAGAACACAGGCTGAGTGTGTATTCTGTTAGAACAGAGGCTGAGTGAGTATACTTTGAACTCAGACTGAGTCCATATTCTGTTGGAACACACTCAGAGTGAGTATTTTTTAATCATGGACTGAGTCCATATTCTGTAAGAACACAAACTGAGTGAGTATTCTTTGAAAATAATCTGAGTCCATGTTCTGTAAGAACACAGACTGAGTAGGTATTCTTTAAACGTAGACTGAATCCATATTCTGTTAGAACAATAGCTGAGTGGGTACTTGTTAAACAAAGACTGAGTCCATATTCTATTGAAATTCAGGCTGGTTGATTATTCCCTTAGAACAGACGCTGAGTGAGTGTTCTTTAAACATAGACTGTGTCCATATTTTGTTAGAACACAGGTAACAGAGAACAGGTGAGCAGCTTGCGTGGCCTCATAGACAAGCCACCCTCGGTGAAGGCAGAAGACAGGTAACAAAGAACAGGTGAGCAGTTTGCTTGGTGAGGTGAACGCGCCCCTCGGGGTGCAGACAGAAACAGGGAACCAAGAACAGGAGAGCCACTTGCTCGGCCTGGCAGACAGGCCGCTGGGTTGAAGAGAGAGGACAGGTAATAAAGAACAGCTGAGCAGGTTGCTCGGCCTGGTAGACACGCCCCCGGGGTGAAGGCAGAAGACAGGTAACAGAGAACAGCTGAGCAGCTTGCTCGGCCTGGCAGACGGGCCGCTGGATTGAAGGGAAAAGACAATTAACAAAGAATATTCTGTTAGAACATGGACTGACTGAGTATTCTGTTAGAACTCAGGCTGAGTGGGTATTATTTAAACATAAACTGAGTCCATATTATGTTAAAACACAGGCTGAGTGGGTATTCTTTATTTTTTTATTTTTTTTGATTGATTAATTGATTTTTATTTTTTTAATTTTTTTTAATGTTTTTTATTGAGTATATTGTTACAACAGTTCCAATTTTCTCCCCCTTGTTCCCCTCCACACAGCACCCCCCTCCCCCAGCAATCCCCCCCAAGTCCATACCCCTGGTTCGTAAAAATTAACTATGCCCCCCCTCTCAAATATTAGGACCCTTTGTAATCTTGTAAAGGACAATGGGCGAAGGTCTCAAGCTCCTCTAGCTGCTTCAAGCTGGACATGGTCGTCGTCCTACCTACCCTTGGGTCCAGAAAACCCTAATAAGGGTGGGGGTGTGGAGGGGAGGGTGGCCTTCCCTCATGGGGAAAGATCGTGCAGACTCCAGGTCAGTTGGCTGTCTCCGGTCAACGGCGTGCTTGGTTTAACAGGCTGGTGTCCTTGTTGTGTTCTGGGGGCAACAGATTTGGCGAAAAGGGTTAAAAGACATCATTCAATCCATAACTACTAGATGACAAAAGGCAGGGATTAAGTTTTCAATGTTCCATATTAGGGGAAAAAAAAAAAAAAGGCTTCTTTGTAAGAAGGTGTGCTAGGCACATCTCGCCTGTCCAAAACCCTTTTGCCCATTATGCTTAGTTTGGGCTGAGGTAAATAGTTTAGGTTTTTCCCCCTCTCAGACCTCTGGGCCTTTTCTCTCCAAGCCATTAGGATAGAAAAGAGAAACCCGTTTTAAAGTGAAGCCCACAGACCACCCCATTCTTCTCCAACCCAGCCATTTAGTTCAGCCAAACCGTTGAGTCTCAGGAGGCAGCGCTGCAGAGAGGATTAAGGGAGGCTTATGCGTACAGATAATCACTCAGGTAACGCGATCATAGGCTTATGTCCTTTGAAAACAAAAAACACGTGTTAATTTATGTAACATAACCCGCAAACAAGTCTCTAAATCTGTAGAAGAAACTTTTAAGACGGTTAGTTGCTCTGTTTTATACTCTACTACTGATCATTGTGATTTTCCTTGAATAATAATTTTTCTCCCTAAGGTTACCCTCCTTGTCTTTAAAGGGACTACATTAAGTCCATTTTTAATTTATCCTGTTCATTTGCATAAACATAACAAGAGCAGCAAATGATCACTTATGATCTTTAGTTCTGCTTTGCTGGAACTTACCCAAGGAATATTTGGGGTGACCTTCAGTCTGTTCTTCAGGGCACAGAAGCTGTTCCACATATCTGGCATTCATCCTTGCCTGTACACACCTGTTTTTTCCAAGTCTTTCTGGTCTTTCCTTGTGCCTTAAGGTCCCTTCTAGCCATCTTTCAGGAAAACAACCTTCGTTCCTTCCCTGGAAAGATTGCTGTGGACCGCACAACCAACCATGGTACCAGGCCTTTTATCTCACGGGCTTTTATTACCTTTGAAAGTCATTCCCAGTTCCTCAGGGCTTTCTGGTAACAATCTGAGCCCAACTATGTTTCCTTTAGGCTTGACATTCCAGTCAAAGGCTTGGTCAAAAAAAAAAAAAAAAAAAAGAACCTCTGTTGACAACTGGTCTTATTAGTTCTATGCAAAGGAACTTATGTCATTACTTACTTGCTTAGAATGCCAAACTTCTTTAAAAATAGACTGAGTCCATATTCTGTTGGAAATCAGGTTAAATTACTATTCTCTTAGAACATTGGCAAGGTGAGTATTCTTTAAACAGAGACTGAGTCCATATGGTGTTGAAACACAGGCTGAGTGTGTATTCTTTTAGAACACAGGCTGAGTGTGTATTCTGTTAGAACAGAGGCTGAGTGAGTATACTTTGAACTCAGACTGAGTCCATATTCTGTTGGAACACACTCAGAGTGAGTATTTTTTAATCATGGACTGAGTCCATATTCTGTAAGAACACAAACTGAGTGAGTATTCTTTGAAAATAATCTGAGTCCATACTCTGTAAGAACACAGACTGAGTAGGTATTCTTTAAACGTAGACTGAGTCCATATTCTGTTAGAACAAAAGCTGAGTGGGTACTTTTTAAACAAAGTCTGAGTCCATATTCTGTAAGAACACAAACTGAGTGAGTATTCTTTGAAAATAATCTGAGTCCATGTTCTGTAAGAACACAGACTGAGTAGGTATTCTTTAAACGTAGACTGAATCCATATTCTGTTAGAACAATAGCTGAGTGGGTACTTGTTAAACAAAGACTGAGTCCATATTCTATTGAAATTCAGGCTGGTTGATTATTCCCTTAGAACAGAGGCTGAGTGAGTGTTCTTTAAACATAGACTGTGTCCATATTTTGTTAGAACACAGGTAACAGAGAACAGGTGAGCAGCTTGCGCGGCCTCATAGACAAGCCACCCTCGGTGAAGGCAGAAGACAGGTAACAAAGAACAGGTGAGCAGTTTGCTTGGTGAGGTGAACGCGCCCCTCGGGGTGCAGACAGAAACAGGGAACCAAGAACAGGAGAGCCACTTGCTCAGCCTGGCAGACAGGCCGCTGGGTTGAAGAGAGAGGACAGGTAATAAAGAACAGCTGAGCAGGTTGCTCAGCCTGGTAGACACGCCCCCCGGGGTGAAGGCAGAAGACAGGTAACAGAGAACAGCTGAGCAGCTTGCTCGGCCTGGCAGACGGGCCGCTGGATTGAAGGGAAAAGACAATTAACAAAGAATATTCTGTTAGAACATGGACTGACTGAGTATTCTGTTAGAACTCAGGCTGAGTGGGTATTATTTAAACATAAACTGAGTCCATATTATGTTAAAACACAGGCTGAGTGGGTATTCTTTATTTTTTTATTTTTTTTGATTGATTAATTGATTTTTATTTTTTTTATTTTTTTTAAAGTTTTTTATTGATTATATTGTTACAACAGTTCCAATTTTCTCCCCCTTGTTCCCCTCCACCCAGCACCCCCCTCCCCCAGCAATCCCCCCCAAGTCCATACCCCTGGTTCGTAAAAATTAACTATGCCCCCCCTCTCAAATATTAGGACCCTTTGTAATCTTGTAAAGGACAATGGGCGAAGGTCTCAAGCTCCTCTAGCTGCTTCAAGCTGGACATGGTCGTCGTCCTACCTACCCTTGGGTCCAGAAAACCCTAATAAGAGTGGGGGTGTGGAGGGGAGGGTGGCCTTCCCTCATGGGGAAAGATCGTTCAGACTCCAGGTCAGTTGGCTGTCTCCGGTCAACGGCGTGCTTGGTTTAACAGGCTGGTGTCCTTGTTGTGTTCTGGGGGCAACAGATTTGGCGAAAAGGGTTAAAAGACATCATTCAATCCATAACTACTAGATGACAAAAGGCAGGGATTAAGTTTTCAATGTTCCATATTAGGGGAAAAAAAAAAAAAAAGGCTTCTTTGTAAGAAGGTGTGCTAGGGACATCTCGCCTGTCCAAAACCCTTTTGCCCATTGTGCTTAGTTTGGGCTGAGGTAAATAGTTTAGGTTTTTCCCCCTCTCAGACCTCTGGGCCTTTTCTCTCCAAGCCATTAGGATAGAAAAGAGAAACCCGTTTTAAAGTGAAGCCCACAGACCACCCCATTCTTCCCCAACCCAGCCATTTAGTTCAGCCAAACCGTTGAGTCTCAGGAGGCAGCGCTGCAGAGAGGATTAAGGGAGGCTTATGCGTACAGATAATCACTCATGTAACGCGATCATAGGCTTATGTCCTTTGAAAACAAAAAACGCGTGTTAATTTATGTAACATAACCCGCAAACAAGTCTCTAAATCTGTAGAAGAAACTTTTAAGACGGTTAGTTGCTCTGTTTTATACTCTACTACTGATCATTGTGATTTTCCTTGAATAATAATTTTTCTCCCTAAGGTTACCCTCCTTGTCTTTAAAGGGACTACATTAAGTCCATTTTTAATTTATCCTGTTCATTTGCATAAACATAACAAGAGCAGCAAATGATCACTTATGATCTTTAGTTCTGCTTTGCTGGAACTTACCCAAGGAATATTTGGGGTGACCTTCAGTCTGTTCTTCAGGGCACAGAAGCTGTGCCACATATCTGGCATTCATCCTTGCCTGTACACACCTGTTTTTTCCAAGTCTTTCTGGTCTTTCCTTGTGCCTTAAGGTCCCTTCTAGCCATCTTTCAGGAAAACAACCTTCGTTCCTTCCCTGGAAAGATTGCTGTGGACCGCACAACCAACCATGGTACCAGGCCTTTTATCTCACGGGCTTTTATTACCTTTGAAAGTCATTCCCAGTTCCTCAGGGCTTTCTGGTAACAATCTGAGCCCAACTATGTTTCCTTTAGGCTTGACATTCCAGTCAAAGGCTTGGTCAAAAAAAAAAAAAAAAAAAAGAACCTCTGTTGACAACTGGTCTTATTAGTTCTATGCAAAGGAACTTATGTCATTACTTACTTGCTTAGAATGCCAAACTTCTTTAAAAATAGACTGAGTCCATATTCTGTTGGAAATCAGGTTAAATTACTATTCTCTTAGAACATTGGCAAGGTGAGTATTCTTTAAACAGAGACTGAGTCCATATGGTGTTGAAACACAGGCTGAGTGTGTATTCTGTTAGAACACAGGCTGAGTGTGTATTCTGTTAGAACAGAGGCTGAGTGAGTATACTTTGAACTCAGACTGAGTCCATATTCTGTTGGAACACACTCAGATTGAGTATTTTTTAATCATGGACTGAGTCCATATTCTGTAAGAACACAAACTGAGTGAGTATTCTTTGAAAATAATCTGAGTCCATACTCTGTAAGAACACAGACTGAGTAGGTATTCTTTAAACGTAGACTGAGTCCATATTCTGTTAGAACAAAAGCTGAGTGGGTACTTTTTAAACAAAGTCTGAGTCCATATTCTGTAAGAACACAAACTGAGTGAGTATTCTTTGAAAATAATCTGAGTCCATGTTCTGTAAGAACACAGACTGAGTAGGTATTCTTTAAACGTAGACTGAATCCATATTCTGTTAGAACAATAGCTGAGTGGGTACTTGTTAAACAAAGACTGAGTCCATATTCTATTGAAATTCAGGCTGGTTGATTATTCCCTTAGAACAGAGGCTGAGTGAGTGTTCTTTAAACATAGACTGTGTCCATATTTTGTTAGAACACAGGTAACAGAGAACAGGTGAGCAGCTTGCGCGGCCTCATAGACAAGCCACCCTCGGTGAAGGCAGAAGACAGGTAACAAAGAACAGGTGAGCAGTTTGCTTGGTGAGGTGAACGCGCCCCTCGGGGTGCAGACAGAAACAGGGAACCAAGAACAGGAGAGCCACTTGCTCGGCCTGGCAGACAGGCCGCTGGGTTGAAGAGAGAGGACAGGTAATAAAGAACAGCTGAGCAGGTTGCTCGGCCTGGTAGACACGCCCCCCGGGGTGAAGGCAGAAGACAGGTAACAGAGAACAGCTGAGCAGCTTGCTCGGCCTGGCAGACGGGCCGCTGGATTGAAGGGAAAAGACAATTAACAAAGAATATTCTGTTAGAACATGGACTGACTGAGTATTCTGTTAGAACTCAGGCTGAGTGGGTATTATTTAAACATAAACTGAGTCCATATTATGTTAAAACACAGGCTGAGTGGGTATTCTTTATTTTTTTATTTTTTTTGATTGATTAATTGATTTTTACTTTTTTTATTTTTTTTAAAGTTTTTTATGGAGTATATTGTTACAACAGTTCCAATTTTCTCCCCCTTGTTCCCCTCCACCCAGCACCCCCCTCCCCCAGCAATCCCCCCCAAGTCCATACCCCTGGTTCGTAAAAATTAACTATGCCCCCCCTCTCAAATATTAGGACCCTTTGTAATCTTGTAAAGGACAATGGGCGAAGGTCTCAAGCTCCTCTAGCTGCTTCAAGCTGGACATGGTCGTCGTCCTACCTACCCTTGGGTCCAGAAAACCCTAATAAGAGTGGGGGTGTGGAGGGGAGGGTGGCCTTCCCTCATGGGGAAAGATCGTGCAGACTCCAGGTCAGTTGGCTGTCTCCGGTCAACGGCGTGCTTGGTTTAACAGGCTGGTGTCCTTGTTGTGTTCTGGGGGCAACAGATTTGGCGAAAAGGGTTAAAAGACATCATTCAATCCATAACTACTAGATGACAAAAGGCAGGGATTAAGTTTTCAATGTTCCATATTAGGGGAAAAAAAAAAAAAAAAAGGCTTCTTTGTAAGAAGGTGTGCTAGGGACAACTCGCCTGTCCAAAACCCTTTTGCCCATTATGCTTAGTTTGGGCTGAGGTAAATAGTTTAGGTTTTTCCCCCTCTCAGACCTCTGGGCCTTTTCTCTCCAAGCCATTAGGATAGAAAAGAGAAACCCGTTTTAAAGTGAAGCCCACAGACCACCCCATTCTTACCCAACCCAGCCATTTAGTTCAGCCAAACCGTTGAGTCTCAGGAGGCAGCGCTGCAGAGAGGATTAAGGGAGGCTTATGCGTACAGATAATCACTCAGGTAACGCGATCATAGGCTTATGTCCTTTGAAAACAAAAAACACGTGTTAATTTATGTAACATAACCCGCAAACAAGTCTCTAAATCTGTAGAAGAAACTTTTAAGACGGTTAGTTGCTCTGTTTTATACTCTACTACTGATCATTGTGATTTTCCTTGAATAATAATTTCTCTCCCTAAGGTTACCCTCCTTGTCTTTAAAGGGACTACATTAAGTCCATTTTTAATTTATCCTGTTCATTTGCATAAACATAACAAGAGCAGCAAATGATCACTTATGATCTTTAGTTCTGCTTTGCTGGAACTTACCCAAGGAATATTTGGGGTGACCTTCAGTCTGTTCTTCAGGGCACAGAAGCTGTGCCACATATCTGGCATTCATCCTTGCCTGTACACACCTGTTTTTTCCAAGTCTTTCTGGTCTTTCCTTGTGCCTTAAGGTCCCTTCTAGCCATCTTTCAGGAAAACAACCTTCGTTCCTTCCCTGGAAAGATTGCTGTGGACCGCACAACCAACCATGGTACCAGGCCTTTTATCTCACGGGCTTTTATTACCTTTGAAAGTCATTCCCAGTTCCTCAGGGCTTTCTGGTAACAATCTGAGCCCAACTATGTTTCCTTTAGGCTTGACATTCCAGTCAAAGGCTTGGTCAAAAAAAAAAAAAAAAAAAAAAAAGAACCTCTGTTGACAACTGGTCTTATTAGTTCTATGCAAAGGAACTTATGTCATTACTTACTTGCTTAGAATGCCAAACTTCTTTAAAAATAGACTGAGTCCATATTCTGTTGGAAATCAGGTTAAATTACTATTCTCTTAGAACATTGGCAAGGTGAGTATTCTTTAAACAGAGACTGAGTCCATATGGTGTTGAAACACAGGCTGAGTGTGTATTCTGTTAGAACACAGGCTGAGTGTGTATTCTGTTAGAACAGAGGCTGAGTGAGTATACTTTGAACTCAGACTGAGTCCATATTCTGTTGGAACACACTCAGAGTGAGTATTTTTTAATCATGGACTGAGTCCATATTCTGTAAGAACACAAACTGAGTGAGTATTCTTTGAAAATAATCTGAGTCCATGTTCTGTAAGAACACAGACTGAGTAGGTATTCTTTAAACGTAGACTGAATCCATATTCTGTTAGAACAATAGCTGAGTGGGTACTTGTTAAACAAAGACTGAGTCCATATTCTATTGAAATTCAGGCTGGTTGATTATTCCCTTAGAACAGACGCTGAGTGAGTGTTCTTTAAACATAGACTGTGTCCATATTTTGTTAGAACACAGGTAACAGAGAACAGGTGAGCAGCTTGCGTGGCCTCATAGACAAGCCACCCTCGGTGAAGGCAGAAGACAGGTAACAAAGAACAGGTGAGCAGTTTGCTTGGTGAGGTGAACGCGCCCCTCGGGGTGCAGACAGAAACAGGGAACCAAGAACAGGAGAGCCACTTGCTCGGCCTGGCAGACAGGCCGCTGGGTTGAAGAGAGAGGACAGGTAATAAAGAACAGCTGAGCAGGTTGCTCGGCCTGGTAGACACGCCCCCGGGGTGAAGGCAGAAGACAGGTAACAGAGAACAGCTGAGCAGCTTGCTCGGCCTGGCAGACGGGCCGCTGGATTGAAGGGAAAAGACAATTAACAAAGAATATTCTGTTAGAACATGGACTGACTGAGTATTCTGTTAGAACTCAGGCTGAGTGGGTATTATTTAAACATAAACTGAGTCCATATTATGTTAAAACACAGGCTGAGTGGGTATTCTTTATTTTTTTATTTTTTTTGATTGATTAATTGATTTTTATTTTTTTAATTTTTTTTAATGTTTTTTATTGAGTATATTGTTACAACAGTTCCAATTTTCTCCCCCTTGTTCCCCTCCACACAGCACCCCCCTCCCCCAGCAATCCCCCCCAAGTCCATACCCCTGGTTCGTAAAAATTAACTATGCCCCCCCTCTCAAATATTAGGACCCTTTGTAATCTTGTAAAGGACAATGGGCGAAGGTCTCAAGCTCCTCTAGCTGCTTCAAGCTGGACATGGTCGTCGTCCTACCTACCCTTGGGTCCAGAAAACCCTAATAAGGGTGGGGGTGTGGAGGGGAGGGTGGCCTTCCCTCATGGGGAAAGATCGTGCAGACTCCAGGTCAGTTGGCTGTCTCCGGTCAACGGCGTGCTTGGTTTAACAGGCTGGTGTCCTTGTTGTGTTCTGGGGGCAACAGATTTGGCGAAAAGGGTTAAAAGACATCATTCAATCCATAACTACTAGATGACAAAAGGCAGGGATTAAGTTTTCAATGTTCCATATTAGGGGAAAAAAAAAAAAAAGGCTTCTTTGTAAGAAGGTGTGCTAGGCACATCTCGCCTGTCCAAAACCCTTTTGCCCATTATACTTAGTTTGGGCTGAGGTAAATAGTTTAGGTTTTTCCCCCTCTCAGACCTCTGGGCCTTTTCTCTCCAAGCCATTAGGATAGAAAAGAGAAACCCGTTTTAAAGTGAAGCCCACAGACCACCCCATTCTTCCCCAACCCAGCCATTTAGTTCAGCCAAACCGTTGAGTCTCAGGAGGCAGCGCTGCAGAGAGGATTAAGTGAGGCTTATGCGTACAGATAATCACTCAGGTAACGCGATCATAGGCTTATGTCCTTTGAAAACAAAAAACACGTGTTAATTTATGTAACATAACCTGCAAACAAGTCTCTAAATCTGTAGAAGAAACTTTTAAGACGGTTAGTTGCTCTGTTTTATACTCTACTACTGATCATTGTGATTTTCCTTGAATAATAATTTTTCTCCCTAAGGTTACCCTCCTTGTCTTTAAAGGGACTACATTAAGTCCATTTTTAATTTATCCTGTTCATTTGCATAAACATAACAAGAGCAGCAAATGATCACTTATGATCTTTAGTTCTGCTTTGCTGGAACTTACCCACGGAATATTTGGGGTGACCTTCAGTCTGTTCTTCAGGGCACAGAAGCTGTTCCACATATCTGGCATTCATCCTTGCCTGTACACACCTGTTTTTTCCAAGTCTTTCTGGTCTTTCCTTGTGCCTTAAGGTCCCTTCTAGCCATCTTTCAGGAAAACAACCTTCGTTCCTTCCCTGGAAAGATTGCTGTGGACCGCACAACCAACCATGGTACCAGGCCTTTTATCTCACGGGCTTTTATTACCTTTGAAAGTCATTCCCAGTTCCTCAGGGCTTTCTGGTAACAATCTGAGCCCAACTATGTTTCCTTTAGGCTTGACATTCCAGTCAAAGGCTTGGTCAAAAAAAAAAAAAAAAAAAAGAACCTCTGTTGACAACTGGTCTTATTAGTTCTATGCAAAGGAACTTATGTCATTACTTACTTGCTTAGAATGCCAAACTTCTTTAAAAATAGACTGAGTCCATATTCTGTTGGAAATCAGGTTAAATTACTATTCTCTTAGAACATTGGCAAGGTGAGTATTCTTTAAACAGAGACTGAGTCCATATGGTGTTGAAACACAGGCTGAGTGTGTATTCTGTTAGAACACAGGCTGAGTGTGTATTCTGTTAGAACAGAGGCTGAGTGAGTATACTTTGAACTCAGACTGAGTCCATATTCTGTTGGAACACACTCAGAGTGAGTATTTTTTAATCATGGACTGAGTCCATATTCTGTAAGAACACAAACTGAGTGAGTATTCTTTGAAAATAATCTGAGTCCATACTCTGTAAGAACACAGACTGAGTAGGTATTCTTTAAACGTAGACTGAGTCCATATTCTGTTAGAACAAAAGCTGAGTGGGTACTTTTTAAACAAAGTCTGAGTCCATATTCTGTAAGAACACAAACTGAGTGAGTATTCTTTGAAAATAATCTGAGTCCATGTTCTGTAAGAACACAGACTGAGTAGGTATTCTTTAAACGTAGACTGAATCCATATTCTGTTAGAACAATAGCTGAGTGGGTACTTGTTAAACAAAGACTGAGTCCATATTCTATTGAAATTCAGGCTGGTTGATTATTCCCTTAGAACAGACGCTGAGTGAGTGTTCTTTAAACATAGACTGTGTCCATATTTTGTTAGAACACAGGTAACAGAGAACAGGTGAGCAGCTTGCGCGGCCTCATAGACAAGCCACCCTCGGTGAAGGCAGAATACAGGTAACAAAGAACAGGTGAGCAGTTTGCTTGGTGAGGTGAACGCGCCCCTCGGGGTGCAGACAGAAACAGGGAACCAAGAACAGGAGAGCCACTTGCTCGGCCTGGCAGACAGGCCGCTGGGTTGAAGAGAGAGGACAGGTAATAAAGAACAGCTGAGCAGGTTGCTCAGCCTGGTAGACACGCCCCCCGGGGTGAAGGCAGAAGACAGGTAACAGAGAACAGCTGAGCAGCTTGCTCGGCCTGGCAGACGGGCCGCTGGATTGAAGGGAAAAGACAATTAACAAAGAATATTCTGTTAGAACATGGACTGACTGAGTATTCTGTTAGAACTCAGGCTGAGTGGGTATTATTTAAACATAAACTGAGTCCATATTATGTTAAAACACAGGCTGAGTGGGTATTCTTTATTTTTTTATTTTTTTTGATTGATTAATTGATTTTTATTTTTTTTATTTTTTTTAAAGTTTTTTATTGAGTATATTGTTACAACAGTTCCAATTTTCTCCCCCTTGTTCCCCTCCACCCAGCACCCCCCTCCCCCAGCAATCCCCCCCAAGTCCATACCCCTGGTTCGTAAAAATTAACTATGCCCCCCCTCTCAAATATTAGGACCCTTTGTAATCTTGTAAAGGACAATGGGCGAAGGTCTCAAGCTCCTCTAGCTGCTTCAAGCTGGACATGGTCGTCGTCCTACCTACCCTTGGGTCCAGAAAACCCTAATAAGAGTGGGGGTGTGGAGGGGAGGGTGGCCTTCCCTCATGGGGAAAGATCGTTCAGACTCCAGGTCAGTTGGCTGTCTCCGGTCAACGGCGTGCTTGGTTTAACAGGCTGGTGTCCTTGTTGTGTTCTGGGGGCAACAGATTTGGCGAAAAGGGTTAAAAGACATCATTCAATCCATAACTACTAGATGACAAAAGGCAGGGATTAAGTTTTCAATGTTCCATATTAGGGGAAAAAAAAAAAAAAAAGGCTTCTTTGTAAGAAGGTGTGCTAGGGACATCTCGCCTGTCCAAAACCCTTTTGCCCATTATGCTTAGTTTGGGCTGAGGTAAATAGTTTAGGTTTTTCCCCCTCTCAGACCTCTGGGCCTTTTCTCTCCAAGCCATTAGGATAGAAAAGAGAAACCCGTTTTAAAGTGAAGCCCACAGACCACCCCATTCTTCCCCAACCCAGCCATTTAGTTCAGCCAAACCGTTGAGTCTCAGGAGGCAGCGCTGCAGAGAGGATTAAGGGAGGCTTATGCGTACAGATAATCACTCAGGTAACGCGATCATAGGCTTATGTCCTTTGAAAACAAAAAACACGTGTTAATTTATGTAACATAACCCGCAAACAAGTCTCTAAATCTGTAGAAGAAACTTTTAAGACGGTTAGTTGCTCTGTTTTATACTCTACTACTGATCATTGTGATTTTCCTTGAATAATAATTTCTCTCCCTAAGGTTACCCTCCTTGTCTTTAAAGGGACTACATTAAGTCCATTTTTAATTTATCCTGTTCATTTGCATAAACATAACAAGAGCAGCAAATGATCACTTATGATCTTTAGTTCTGCTTTGCTGGAACTTACCCAAGGAATATTTGGGGTGACCTTCAGTCTGTTCTTCAGGGCACAGAAGCTGTGCCACATATCTGGCATTCATCCTTGCCTGTACACACCTGTTTTTTCCAAGTCTTTCTGGTCTTTCCTTGTGCCTTAAGGTCCCTTCTAGCCATCTTTCAGGAAAACAACCTTCGTTCCTTCCCTGGAAAGATTGCTGTGGACCGCACAACCAACCATGGTACCAGGCCTTTTATCTCACGGGCTTTTATTACCTTTGAAAGTCATTCCCAGTTCCTCAGGGCTTTCTGGTAACAATCTGAGCCCAACTATGTTTCCTTTAGGCTTGACATTCCAGTCAAAGGCTTGGTAAAAAAAAAAAAAAAAAAAAAAGAACCTCTGTTGACAACTGGTCTTATTAGTTCTATGCAAAGGAACTTATGTCATTACTTACTTGCTTAGAATGCCAAACATCTTTAAAAATAGACTGAGTCCATATTCTGTTGGAAATCAGGTTAAATTACTATTCTCTTAGAACATTGGCAAGGTGAGTATTCTTTAAACAGAGACTGAGTCCATATGGTGTTGAAAAACAGGCTGAGTTTGTATTCTGTTAGAACACAGGCTGAGTGTGTATTCTGTTAGAACAGAGGCTGAGTGAGTATACTTTGAACTCAGACTGAGTCCATATTCTGTTGGAACACACTCAGAGTGAGTATTTTTTAATCATGGACTGAGTCCATATTCTGTAAGAACACAAACTGAGTGAGTATTCTTTGAAAATAATCTGAGTCCATACTCTGTAAGAACACAGACTGAGTAGGTATTCTTTAAACGTAGACTGAGTCCATATTCTGTTAGAACAAAAGCTGAGTGGGTACTTTTTAAACAAAGTCTGAGTCCATATTCTGTAAGAACACAAACTGAGTGAGTATTCTTTGAAAATAATCTGAGTCCATGTTCTGTAAGAACACAGACTGAGTAGGTATTCTTTAAACGTAGACTGAGTCCATATTCTGTTAGAACAATAGCTGAGTGGGTACTTGTTAAACAAAGACTGAGTCCATATTCTATTGAAATTCAGGCTGGTTGATTATTCCCTTAGAACAGAGGCTGAGTGAGTGTTCTTTAAACATAGACTGTGTCCATATTTTGTTAGAACACAGGTAACAGAGAACAGGTGAGCAGCTTGCGCGGCCTCATAGACAAGCCACCCTCGGTGAAGGCAGAAGACAGGTAACAAAGAACAGGTGAGCAGTTTGCTTGGTGAGGTGAACGCGCCCCTCGGGGTGCAGACAGAAACAGGGAACCAAGAACAGGAGAGCCACTTGCTCGGCCTGGCAGACAGGCCGCTGGGTTGAAGAGAGAGGACAGGTAATAAAGAACAGCTGAGCAGGTTGCTCGGCCTGGTAGACACGCCCCCCGGGGTGAAGGCAGAAGACAGGTAACAGAGAACAGCTGAGCAGCTTGCTCGGCCTGGCAGACGGGCCGCTGGATTGAAGGGAAAAGACAATTAACAAAGAATATTCTGTTAGAACATGGACTGACTGAGTATTCTGTTAGAACTCAGGCTGAGTGGGTATTATTTATTTTTTTATTTTTTTTGATTGATTAATTGATTTTTACTTTTTTATTTTTTTTAAAGTTTTTTATGGAGTATATTGTTACAACAGTTCCAATTTTCTCCCCCTTGTTCCCCTCCACCCAGCACCCCCCTCCCCCAGCAATCCCCCCCAAGTCCATACCCCTGGTTCGTAAAAATTAACTATGCCCCCCCTCTCAAATATTAGGACCCTTTGTAATCTTGTAAAGGACAATGGGCGAAGGTCTCAAGCTCCTCTAGCTGCTTCAAGCTGGACATGGTCGTCGTCCTACCTACCCTTGGGTCCAGAAAACCCTAATAAGAGTGGGGGTGTGGAGGGGAGGGTGGCCTTCCCTCATGGGGAAAGATCGTGCAGACTCCAGGTCAGTTGGCTGTCTCCGGTCAACGGCGTGCTTGGTTTAACAGGCTGGTGTCCTTGTTGTGTTCTGGGGGCAACAGATTTGGCGAAAAGGGTTAAAAGACATCATTCAATCCATAACTACTAGATGACAAAAGGCAGGGATTAAGTTTTCAATGTTCCATATTAGGGGAAAAAAAAAAAAAAAGGCTTCTTTGTAAGAAGGTGTGCTAGGGACAACTCGCCTGTCCAAAACCCTTTTGCCCATTATGCTTAGTTTGGGCTGAGGTAAATAGTTTAGGTTTTTCCCCCTCTCAGACCTCTGGGCCTTTTCTCTCCAAGCCATTAGGATAGAAAAGAGAAACCCGTTTTAAAGTGAAGCCCACAGACCACCCCATTCTTACCCAACCCAGCCATTTAGTTCAGCCAAACCGTTGAGTCTCAGGAGGCAGCGCTGCAGAGAGGATTAAGGGAGGCTTATGCGTACAGATAATCACTCAGGTAACGCGATCATAGGCTTATGTCCTTTGAAAACAAAAAACACGTGTTAATTTATGTAACATAACCCGCAAACAAGTCTCTAAATCTGTAGAAGAAACTTTTAAGACGGTTAGTTGCTCTGTTTTATACTCTACTACTGATCATTGTGATTTTCCTTGAATAATAATTTCTCTCCCTAAGGTTACCCTCCTTGTCTTTAAAGGGACTACATTAAGTCCATTTTTAATTTATCCTGTTCATTTGCATAAACATAACAAGAGCAGCAAATGATCACTTATGATCTTTAGTTCTGCTTTGCTGGAACTTACCCAAGGAATATTTGGGGTGACCTTCAGTCTGTTCTTCAGGGCACAGAAGCTGTGCCACATATCTGGCATTCATCCTTGCCTGTACACACCTGTTTTTTCCAAGTCTTTCTGGTCTTTCCTTGTGCCTTAAGGTCCCTTCTAGCCATCTTTCAGGAAAACAACCTTCGTTCCTTCCCTGGAAAGATTGCTGTGGACCGCACAACCAACCATGGTACCAGGCCTTTTATCTCACGGGCTTTTATTACCTTTGAAAGTCATTCCCAGTTCCTCAGGGCTTTCTGGTAACAATCTGAGCCCAACTATGTTTCCTTTAGGCTTGACATTCCAGTCAAAGGCTTGGTCAAAAAAAAAAAAAAAAAAAAAAAAAGAACCTCTGTTGACAACTGGTCTTATTAGTTCTATGCAAAGGAACTTATGTCATTACTTACTTGCTTAGAATGCCAAACTTCTTTAAAAATAGACTGAGTCCATATTCTGTTGCAAATCAGGTTAAATTACTATTCTCTTAGAACATTGGCAAGGTGAGTATTCTTTAAACAGAGACTGAGTCCATATGGTGTTGAAACACAGGCTGAGTTTGTATTCTGTTAGAACACAGGCTGAGTGTGTATTCTGTTAGAACAGAGGCTGAGTGAGTATACTTTGAACTCAGACTGAGTCCATATTCTGTTGGAACACACTCAGAGTGAGTATTTTTTAATCATGGACTGAGTCCATATTCTGTAAGAACACAAACTGAGTGAGTATTCTTTGAAAATAATCTGAGTCCATGTTCTGTAAGAACACAGACTGAGTAGGTATTCTTTAAACGTAGACTGAATCCATATTCTGTTAGAACAATAGCTGAGTGGGTACTTGTTAAACAAAGACTGAGTCCATATTCTATTGAAATTCAGGCTGGTTGATTATTCCCTTAGAACAGACGCTGAGTGAGTGTTCTTTAAACATAGACTGTGTCCATATTTTGTTAGAACACAGGTAACAGAGAACAGGTGAGCAGCTTGCGTGGCCTCATAGACAAGCCACCCTCGGTGAAGGCAGAAGACAGGTAACAAAGAACAGGTGAGCAGTTTGCTTGGTGAGGTGAACGCGCCCCTCGGGGTGCAGACAGAAACAGGGAACCAAGAACAGGAGAGCCACTTGCTCGGCCTGGCAGACAGGCCGCTGGGTTGAAGAGAGAGGACAGGTAATAAAGAACAGCTGAGCAGGTTGCTCGGCCTGGTAGACACGCCCCCGGGGTGAAGGCAGAAGACAGGTAACAGAGAACAGCTGAGCAGCTTGCTCGGCCTGGCAGACGGGCCGCTGGATTGAAGGGAAAAGACAATTAACAAAGAATATTCTGTTAGAACATGGACTGACTGAGTATTCTGTTAGAACTCAGGCTGAGTGGGTATTATTTAAACATAAACTGAGTCCATATTATGTTAAAACACAGGCTGAGTGGGTATTCTTTATTTTTTTATTTTTTTTGATTGATTAACTGATTTTTATTTTTTTTATTTTTTTTAATGTTTTTTATTGAGTATATTGTTACAACAGTTCCAATTTTCTCCCCCTTGTTCCCCTCCACACAGCACCCCCCTCCCCCAGCAATCCCCCCCAAGTCCATACCCCTGGTTCGTAAAAATTAACTATGCCCCCCCTCTCAAATATTAGGACCCTTTGTAATCTTGTAAAGGACAATGGGCGAAGGTCTCAAGCTCCTCTAGCTGCTTCAAGCTGGACATGGTCGTCGTCCTACCTACCCTTGGGTCCAGAAAACCCTAATAAGGGTGGGGGTGTGGAGGGGAGGGTGGCCTTCCCTCATGGGGAAAGATCGTGCAGACTCCAGGTCAGTTGGCTGTCTCCGGTCAACGGCGTGCTTGGTTTAACAGGCTGGTGTCCTTGTTGTGTTCTGGGGGCAACAGATTTGGCGAAAAGGGTTAAAAGACATCATTCAATCCATAACTACTAGATGACAAAAGGCAGGGATTAAGTTTTCAATGTTCCATATTAGGGGAAAAAAAAAAAAAAGGCTTCTTTGTAAGAAGGTGTGCTAGGCACATCTCGCCTGTCCAAAACCCTTTTGCCCATTATACTTAGTTTGGGCTGAGGTAAATAGTTTAGGTTTTTCCCCCTCTCAGACCTCTGGGCCTTTTCTCTCCAAGCCATTAGGATAGAAAAGAGAAACCCGTTTTAAAGTGAAGCCCACAGACCACCCCATTCTTCCCCAACCCAGCCATTTAGTTCAGCCAAACCGTTGAGTCTCAGGAGGCAGCGCTGCAGAGAGGATTAAGTGAGGCTTATGCGTACAGATAATCACTCAGGTAACGCGATCATAGGCTTATGTCCTTTGAAAACAAAAAACACGTGTTAATTTATGTAACATAACCTGCAAACAAGTCTCTAAATCTGTAGAAGAAACTTTTAAGACGGTTAGTTGCTCTGTTTTATACTCTACTACTGATCATTTTGATTTTCCTTGAATAATAATTTTTCTCCCTAAGGTTACCCTCCTTGTCTTTAAAGGGACTACATTAAGTCCATTTTTAATTTATCCTGTTCATTTGCATAAACATAACAAGAGCAGCAAGTGATCACTTATGATCTTTAGTTCTGCTTTGCTGGAACTTACCCACGGAATATTTGGGGTGACCTTCAGTCTGTTCTTCAGGGCACAGAAGCTGTTCCACATATCTGGCATTCATCCTTGCCTGTACACACCTGTTTTTTCCAAGTCTTTCTGGTCTTTCCTTGTGCCTTAAGGTCCCTTCTAGCCATCTTTCAGGAAAACAACCTTCGTTCCTTCCCTGGAAAGATTGCTGTGGACCGCACAACCAACCATGGTACCAGGCCTTTTATCTCACGGGCTTTTATTACCTTTGAAAGTCATTCCCAGTTCCTCAGGGCTTTCTGGTAACAATCTGAGCCCAACTATGTTTCCTTTAGGCTTGACATTCCAGTCAAAGGCTTGGTCAAAAAAAAAAAAAAAAGAACCTCTGTTGACAACTGGTCTTATTAGTTCTATGCAAAGGAACTTATGTCATTACTTACTTGCTTAGAATGCCAAACTTCTTTAAAAATAGACTGAGTCCATATTCTGTTGGAAATCAGGTTAAATTACTATTCTCTTAGAACATTGGCAAGGTGAGTATTCTTTAAACAGAGACTGAGTCCATATGGTGTTGAAACACAGGCTGAGTGTGTATTCTGTTAGAACACAGGCTGAGTGTGTATTCTGTTAGAACAGAGGCTGAGTGAGTATACTTTGAACTCAGACTGAGTCCATATTCTGTTGGAACACACTCAGAGTGAGTATTTTTTAATCATGGACTGAGTCCATATTCTGTAAGAACACAAACTGAGTGAGTATTCTTTGAAAATAATCTGAGTCCATACTCTGTAAGAACACAGACTGAGTAGGTATTCTTTAAACATAGACTGAGTCCATATTCTGTTAGAACAAAAGCTGAGTGGGTACTTTTTAAACAAAGTCTGAGTCCATATTCTGTAAGAACACAAACTGAGTGAGTATTCTTTGAAAATAATCTGAGTCCATGTTCTGTAAGAACACAGACTGAGTAGGTATTCTTTAAACGTAGACTGAATCCATATTCTGTTAGAACAATAGCTGAGTGGGTACTTGTTAAACAAAGACTGAGTCCATATTCTATTGAAATTCAGGCTGGTTGATTATTCCCTTAGAACAGAGGCTGAGTGAGTGTTCTTTAAACATAGACTGTGTCCATATTTTGTTAGAACACAGGTAACAGAGAACAGGTGAGCAGCTTGCGCGGCCTCATAGACAAGCCACCCTCGGTGAAGGCAGAATACAGGTAACAAAGAACAGGTGAGCAGTTTGCTTGGTGAGGTGAACGCGCCCCTCGGGGTGCAGACAGAAACAGGGAACCAAGAACAGGAGAGCCACTTGCTCGGCCTGGCAGACAGGCCGCTGGGTTGAAGAGAGAGGACAGGTAATAAAGAACAGCTGAGCAGGTTGCTCAGCCTGGTAGACACGCCCCCCGGGGTGAAGGCAGAAGACAGGTAACAGAGAACAGCTGAGCAGCTTGCTCGGCCTGGCAGACGGGCCGCTGGATTGAAGGGAAAAGACAATTAACAAAGAATATTCTGTTAGAACATGGACTGACTGAGTATTCTGTTAGAACTCAGGCTGAGTGGGTATTATTTAAACATAAACTGAGTCCATATTATGTTAAAACACAGGCTGAGTGGGTATTCTTTATTTTTTTATTTTTTTTGATTGATTAATTGATTTTTATTTTTTTTATTTTTTTTAAAGTTTTTTATTGAGTATATTGTTACAACAGTTCCAATTTTCTCCCCCTTGTTCCCCTCCACCCAGCACACCCCTCCCCCAGCAATCCCCCCCAAGTCCATACCCCTGGTTCGTAAAAATTAACTATGCCCCCCCTCTCAAATATTAGGACCCTTTGTAATCTTGTAAAGGACAATGGGCGAAGGTCTCAAGCTCCTCTAGCTGCTTCAAGCTGGACATGGTCGTCGTCCTACCTACCCTTGGGTCCAGAAAACCCTAATAAGAGTGGGGGTGTGGAGGGGAGGGTGGCCTTCCCTCATGGGGAAAGATCGTTCAGACTCCAGGTCAGTTGGCTGTCTCCGGTCAACGGCGTGCTTGGTTTAACAGGCTGGTGTCCTTGTTGTGTTCTGGGGGCAACAGATTTGGCGAAAAGGGTTAAAAGACATCATTCAATCCATAACTACTAGATGACAAAAGGCAGGGATTAAGTTTTCAATGTTCCATATTAGGGGAAAAAAAAAAAAAAAAGGCTTCTTTGTAAGAAGGTGTGCTAGGGACATCTCGCCTGTCCAAAACCCTTTTGCCCATTATGCTTAGTTTGGGCTGAGGTAAATAGTTTAGGTTTTTCCCCCTCTCAGACCTCTGGGCCTTTTCTCTCCAAGCCATTAGGATAGAAAAGAGAAACCCGTTTTAAAGTGAAGCCCACAGACCACCCCATTCTTCCCCAACCCAGCCATTTAGTTCAGCCAAACCGTTGAGTCTCAGGAGGCAGCGCTGCAGAGAGGATTAAGGGAGGCTTATGCGTACAGATAATCACTCAGGTAACGCGATCATAGGCTTATGTCCTTTGAAAACAAAAAACACGTGTTAATTTATGTAACATAACCCGCAAACAAGTCTCTAAATCTGTAGAAGAAACTTTTAAGACGGTTAGTTGCTCTGTTTTATACTCTACTACTGATCATTGTGATTTTCCTTGAATAATAATTTTTCTCCCTAAGGTTACCCTCCTTGTCTTTAAAGGGACTACATTAAGTCCATTTTTAATTTATCCTGTTCATTTGCATAAACATAACAAGAGCAGCAAATGATCACTTATGATCTTTAGTTCTGCTTTGCTGGAACTTACCCAAGGAATATTTGGGGTGACCTTCAGTCTGTTCTTCAGGGCACAGAAGCTGTTCCACATATCTGGCATTCATCCTTGCCTGTACACACCTGTTTTTTCCAAGTCTTTCTGGTCTTTCCTTGTGCCTTAAGGTCCCTTCTAGCCATCTTTCAGGAAAACAACCTTCGTTCCTTCCCTGGAAAGATTGCTGTGGACCGCACAACCAACCATGGTACCAGGCCTTTTATCTCACGGGCTTTTATTACCTTTGAAAGTCATTCCCAGTTCCTCAGGGCTTTCTGGTAACAATCTGAGCCCAACTATGTTTCCTTTAGGCTTGACATTCCAGTCAAAGGCTTGGTCAAAAAAAAAAAAAAAAAAAAGAACCTCTGTTGACAACTGGTCTTATTAGTTCTATGCAAAGGAACTTATGTCATTACTTACTTGCTTAGAATGCCAAACTTCTTTAAAAATAGACTGAGTCCATATTCTGTTGGAAATCAGGTTAAATTACTATTCTCTTAGAACATTGGCAAGGTGAGTATTCTTTAAACAGAGACTGAGTCCATATGGTGTTGAAACACAGGCTGAGTGTGTATTCTGTTAGAACACAGGCTGAGTGTGTATTCTGTTAGAACAGAGGCTGAGTGAGTATACTTTGAACTCAGACTGAGTCCATATTCTGTTGGAACACACTCAGAGTGAGTATTTTTTAATCATGGACTGAGTCCATATTCTGTAAGAACACAAACTGAGTGAGTATTCTTTGAAAATAATCTGAGTCCATGTTCTGTAAGAACACAGACTGAGTAGGTATTCTTTAAACGTAGACTGAATCCATATTCTGTTAGAACAATAGCTGAGTGGGTACTTGTTAAACAAAGACTGAGTCCATATTCTATTGAAATTCAGGCTGGTTGATTATTCCCTTAGAACAGACGCTGAGTGAGTGTTCTTTAAACATAGACTGTGTCCATATTTTGTTAGAACACAGGTAACAGAGAACAGGTGAGCAGCTTGCGTGGCCTCATAGACAAGCCACCCTCGGTGAAGGCAGAAGACAGGTAACAAAGAACAGGTGAGCAGTTTGCTTGGTGAGGTGAACGCGCCCCTCGGGGTGCAGACAGAAACAGGGAACCAAGAACAGGAGAGCCACTTGCTCGGCCTGGCAGACAGGCCGCTGGGTTGAAGAGAGAGGACAGGTAATAAAGAACAGCTGAGCAGGTTGCTCGGCCTGGTAGACACGCCCCCGGGGTGAAGGCAGAAGACAGGTAACAGAGAACAGCTGAGCAGCTTGCTCGGCCTGGCAGACGGGCCGCTGGATTGAAGGGAAAAGACAATTAACAAAGAATATTCTGTTAGAACATGGACTGACTGAGTATTCTGTTAGAACTCAGGCTGAGTGGGTATTATTTAAACATAAACTGAGTCCATATTATGTTAAAACACAGGCTGAGTGGGTATTCTTTATTTTTTTATTTTTTTTGATTGATTAATTGATTTTTATTTTTTTAATTTTTTTTAATGTTTTTTATTGAGTATATTGTTACAACAGTTCCAATTTTCTCCCCCTTGTTCCCCTCCACACAGCACCCCCCTCCCCCAGCAATCCCCCCCAAGTCCATACCCCTGGTTCGTAAAAATTAACTATGCCCCCCCTCTCAAATATTAGGACCCTTTGTAATCTTGTAAAGGACAATGGGCGAAGGTCTCAAGCTCCTCTAGCTGCTTCAAGCTGGACATGGTCGTCGTCCTACCTACCCTTGGGTCCAGAAAACCCTAATAAGGGTGGGGGTGTGGAGGGGAGGGTGGCCTTCCCTCATGGGGAAAGATCGTGCAGACTCCAGGTCAGTTGGCTGTCTCCGGTCAACGGCGTGCTTGGTTTAACAGGCTGGTGTCCTTGTTGTGTTCTGGGGGCAACAGATTTGGCGAAAAGGGTTAAAAGACATCATTCAATCCATAACTACTAGATGACAAAAGGCAGGGATTAAGTTTTCAATGTTCCATATTAGGGGAAAAAAAAAAAAAAGGCTTCTTTGTAAGAAGGTGTGCTAGGCACATCTCGCCTGTCCAAAACCCTTTTGCCCATTATACTTAGTTTGGGCTGAGGTAAATAGTTTAGGTTTTTCCCCCTCTCAGACCTCTGGGCCTTTTCTCTCCAAGCCATTAGGATAGAAAAGAGAAACCCGTTTTAAAGTGAAGCCCACAGACCACCCCATTCTTCCCCAACCAACCATTTAGTTCAGCCAAACCGTTGAGTCTCAGGAGGCAGCGCTGCAGAGAGGATTAAGTGAGGCTTATGCGTACAGATAATCACTCAGGTAACGCGATCATAGGCTTATGTCCTTTGAAAACAAAAAACACGTGTTAATTTATGTAACATAACCTGCAAACAAGTCTCTAAATCTGTAGAAGAAACTTTTAAGACGGTTAGTTGCTCTGTTTTATACTCTACTACTGATCATTGTGATTTTCCTTGAATAATAATTTTTCTCCCTAAGGTTACCCTCCTTGTCTTTAAAGGGACTACATTAAGTCCATTTTTAATTTATCCTGTTCATTTGCATAAACATAACAAGAGCAGCAAGTGATCACTTATGATCTTTAGTTCTGCTTTGCTGGAACTTACCCACGGAATATTTGGGGTGACCTTCAGTCTGTTCTTCAGGGCACAGAAGCTGTTCCACATATCTGGCATTCATCCTTGCCTGTACACACCTGTTTTTTCCAAGTCTTTCTGGTCTTTCCTTGTGCCTTAAGGTCCCTTCTAGCCATCTTTCAGGAAAACAACCTTCGTTCCTTCCCTGGAAAGATTGCTGTGGACCGCACAACCAACCATGGTACCAGGCCTTTTATCTCACGGGCTTTTATTACCTTTGAAAGTCATTCCCAGTTCCTCAGGGCTTTCTGGTAACAATCTGAGCCCAACTATGTTTCCTTTAGGCTTGACATTCCAGTCAAAGGCTTGGTCAAAAAAAAAAAAAAAAGAACCTCTGTTGACAACTGGTCTTATTAGTTCTATGCAAAGGA
Source organism: Furipterus horrens (assembly GCF_987537825.1). Classification (NCBI taxonomy): domain Eukaryota; kingdom Metazoa; phylum Chordata; class Mammalia; order Chiroptera; family Furipteridae; genus Furipterus; species Furipterus horrens. The sequence goes on along the minus strand of NW_028327198.1, from coordinate 530,300 downwards.
ACTTATGTCATTACTTACTTGCTTAGAATGCCAAACTTCTTTAAAAATAGACTGAGTCCATATTCTGTTGGAAATCAGGTTAAATTACTATTCTCTTAGAACATTGGCAAGGTGAGTATTCTTTAAACAGAGACTGAGTCCATATGGTGTTGAAACACAGGCTGAGTGTGTATTCTGTTAGAACACAGGCTGAGTGTGTATTCTGTTAGAACAGAGGCTGAGTGAGTATACTTTGAACTCAGACTGAGTCCATATTCTGTTGGAACACACTCAGAGTGAGTATTTTTTAATCATGGACTGAGTCCATATTCTGTAAGAACACAAACTGAGTGAGTATTCTTTGAAAATAATCTGAGTCCATACTCTGTAAGAACACAGACTGAGTAGGTATTCTTTAAACATAGACTGAGTCCATATTCTGTTAGAACAAAAGCTGAGTGGGTACTTTTTAAACAAAGTCTGAGTCCATATTCTGTAAGAACACAAACTGAGTGAGTATTCTTTGAAAATAATCTGAGTCCATGTTCTGTAAGAACACAGACTGAGTAGGTATTCTTTAAACGTAGACTGAATCCATATTCTGTTAGAACAATAGCTGAGTGGGTACTTGTTAAACAAAGACTGAGTCCATATTCTATTGAAATTCAGGCTGGTTGATTATTCCCTTAGAACAGAGGCTGAGTGAGTGTTCTTTAAACATAGACTGTGTCCATATTTTGTTAGAACACAGGTAACAGAGAACAGGTGAGCAGCTTGCGCGGCCTCATAGACAAGCCACCCTCGGTGAAGGCAGAATACAGGTAACAAAGAACAGGTGAGCAGTTTGCTTGGTGAGGTGAACGCGCCCCTCGGGGTGCAGACAGAAACAGGGAACCAAGAACAGGAGAGCCACTTGCTCGGCCTGGCAGACAGGCCGCTGGGTTGAAGAGAGAGGACAGGTAATAAAGAACAGCTGAGCAGGTTGCTCAGCCTGGTAGACACGCCCCCCGGGGTGAAGGCAGAAGACAGGTAACAGAGAACAGCTGAGCAGCTTGCTCGGCCTGGCAGACGGGCCGCTGGATTGAAGGGAAAAGACAATTAACAAAGAATATTCTGTTAGAACATGGACTGACTGAGTATTCTGTTAGAACTCAGGCTGAGTGGGTATTATTTAAACATAAACTGAGTCCATATTATGTTAAAACACAGGCTGAGTGGGTATTCTTTATTTTTTTATTTTTTTTGATTGATTAATTGATTTTTATTTTTTTTATTTTTTTTAAAGTTTTTTATTGAGTATATTGTTACAACAGTTCCAATTTTCTCCCCCTTGTTCCCCTCCACCCAGCACCCCCCTCCCCCAGCAATCCCCCCCAAGTCCATACCCCTGGTTCGTAAAAATTAACTATGCCCCCCCTCTCAAATATTAGGACCCTTTGTAATCTTGTAAAGGACAATGGGCGAAGGTCTCAAGCTCCTCTAGCTGCTTCAAGCTGGACATGGTCGTCGTCCTACCTACCCTTGGGTCCAGAAAACCCTAATAAGAGTGGGGGTGTGGAGGGGAGGGTGGCCTTCCCTCATGGGGAAAGATCGTTCAGACTCCAGGTCAGTTGGCTGTCTCCGGTCAACGGCGTGCTTGGTTTAACAGGCTGGTGTCCTTGTTGTGTTCTGGGGGCAACAGATTTGGCGAAAAGGGTTAAAAGACATCATTCAATCCATAACTACTAGATGACAAAAGGCAGGGATTAAGTTTTCAATGTTCCATATTAGGGGAAAAAAAAAAAAAAAGGCTTCTTTGTAAGAAGGTGTGCTAGGGACATCTCGCCTGTCCAAAACCCTTTTGCCCATTATGCTTAGTTTGGGCTGAGGTAAATAGTTTAGGTTTTTCCCCCTCTCAGACCTCTGGGCCTTTTCTCTCCAAGCCATTAGGATAGAAAAGAGAAACCCGTTTTAAAGTGAAGCCCACAGACCACCCCATTCTTCCCCAACCCAGCCATTTAGTTCAGCCAAACCGTTGAGTCTCAGGAGGCAGCGCTGCAGAGAGGATTAAGGGAGGCTTATGCGTACAGATAATCACTCAGGTAACGCGATCATAGGCTTATGTCCTTTGAAAACAAAAAACACGTGTTAATTTATGTAACATAACCCGCAAACAAGTCTCTAAATCTGTAGAAGAAACTTTTAAGACGGTTAGTTGCTCTGTTTTATACTCTACTACTGATCATTGTGATTTTCCTTGAATAATAATTTTTCTCCCTAAGGTTACCCTCCTTGTCTTTAAAGGGACTACATTAAGTCCATTTTTAATTTATCCTGTTCATTTGCATAAACATAACAAGAGCAGCAAATGATCACTTATGATCTTTAGTTCTGCTTTGCTGGAACTTACCCAAGGAATATTTGGGGTGACCTTCAGTCTGTTCTTCAGGGCACAGAAGCTGTTCCACATATCTGGCATTCATCCTTGCCTGTACACACCTGTTTTTTCCAAGTCTTTCTGGTCTTTCCTTGTGCCTTAAGGTCCCTTCTAGCCATCTTTCAGGAAAACAACCTTCGTTCCTTCCCTGGAAAGATTGCTGTGGACCGCACAACCAACCATGGTACCAGGCCTTTTATCTCACGGGCTTTTATTACCTTTGAAAGTCATTCCCAGTTCCTCAGGGCTTTCTGGTAACAATCTGAGCCCAACTATGTTTCCTTTAGGCTTGACATTCCAGTCAAAGGCTTGGTCAAAAAAAAAAAAAAAAAAAAGAACCTCTGTTGACAACTGGTCTTATTAGTTCTATGCAAAGGAACTTATGTCATTACTTACTTGCTTAGAATGCCAAACTTCTTTAAAAATAGACTGAGTCCATATTCTGTTGGAAATCAGGTTAAATTACTATTCTCTTAGAACATTGGCAAGGTGAGTATTCTTTAAACAGAGACTGAGTCCATATGGTGTTGAAACACAGGCTGAGTGTGTATTCTGTTAGAACACAGGCTGAGTGTGTATTCTGTTAGAACAGAGGCTGAGTGAGTATACTTTGAACTCAGACTGAGTCCATATTCTGTTGGAACACACTCAGAGTGAGTATTTTTTAATCATGGACTGAGTCCATATTCTGTAAGAACACAAACTGAGTGAGTATTCTTTGAAAATAATCTGAGTCCATACTCTGTAAGAACACAGACTGAGTAGGTATTCTTTAAACGTAGACTGAGTCCATATTCTGTTAGAACAAAAGCTGAGTGGGTACTTTTTAAACAAAGTCTGAGTCCATATTCTGTAAGAACACAAACTGAGTGAGTATTCTTTGAAAATAATCTGAGTCCATGTTCTGTAAGAACACAGACTGAGTAGGTATTCTTTAAACGTAGACTGAATCCATATTCTGTTAGAACAATAGCTGAGTGGGTACTTGTTAAACAAAGACTGAGTCCATATTTTATTGAAATTCAGGCTGGTTGATTATTCCCTTAGAACAGAGGCTGAGTGAGTGTTCTTTAAACATAGACTGTGTCCATATTTTGTTAGAACACAGGTAACAGAGAACAGGTGAGCAGCTTGCGCGGCCTCATAGACAAGCCACCCTCGGTGAAGGCAGAAGACAGGTAACAAAGAACAGGTGAGCAGTTTGCTTGGTGAGGTGAACGCGCCCCTCGGGGTGCAGACAGAAACAGGGAACCAAGAACAGGAGAGCCACTTGCTCGGCCTGGCAGACAGGCCGCTGGGTTGAAGAGAGAGTACAGGTAATAAAGAACAGCTGAGCAGGTTGCTCGGCCTGGTAGACACGCCCCCCGGGGTGAAGGCAGAAGACAGGTAACAGAGAACAGCTGAGCAGCTTGCTCGGCCTGGCAGACGGGCCGCTGGATTGAAGGGAAAAGACAATTAACAAAGAATATTCTGTTAGAACATGGACTGACTGAGTATTCTGTTAGAACTCAGGCTGAGTGGGTATTATTTAAACATAAACTGAGTCCATATTATGTTAAAACACAGGCTGAGTGGGTATTCTTTATTTTTTTATTTTTTTTGATTGATTAATTGATTTTTATTTATTTTATTTTTTTTAAAGTTTTTTATGGAGTATATTGTTACAACAGTTCCAATTTTCTCCCCCTTGTTCCCCTCCACACAGCACCCCCCTCCCCCAGCAATCCCCCCCAAGTCCATACCCCTGGTTCGTAAAAATTAACTATGCCCCCCCTCTCAAATATTAGGACCCTTTGTAATCTTGTAAAGGACAATGGGCGAAGGTCTCAAGCTCCTCTAGCTGCTTCAAGCTGGACATGGTCGTCGTCCTACCTACCCTTGGGTCCAGAAAACCCTAATAAGAGTGGGGGTGTGGAGGGGAGGGTGGCCTTCCCTCATGGGGAAAGATCGTGCAGACTCCAGGTCAGTTGGCTGTCTCCGGTCAACGGCGTGCTTGGTTTAACAGGCTGGTGTCCTTGTTGTGTTCTGGGGGCAACAGATTTGGCGAAAAGGGTTAAAAGACATCATTCAATCCATAACTACTAGATGACAAAAGGCAGGGATTAAGATTTCAATGTTCCATATTAGGGGAAAAAAAAAAAAAAAGGCTTCTTTGTAAGAAGGTGTGCTAGGGACAACTCGACTGTCCAAAACCCTTTTGCCCATTATGCTTAGTTTGGGCTGAGGTAAATAGTTTAGGTTTTTCCCCTCTCAGACCTCTGGGCCTTTTCTCTCCAAGCCATTAGGATAGAAAAGAGAAACCCGTTTTAAAGTGAAGCCCACAGACCACCCCATTCTTACCCAACCCAGCCATTTAGTTCAGCCAAACCGTTGAGTCTCAGGAGGCAGCGCTGCAGAGAGGATTAAGGGAGGCTTATGCGTACAGATAATCACTCAGGTAACGCGATCATAGGCTTATGTCCTTTGAAAACAAAAAACACGTGTTAATTTATGTAACATAACCCGCAAACAAGTCTCTAAATCTGTAGAAGAAACTTTTAAGACGGTTAGTTGCTCTGTTTTATACTCTACTACTGATCATTGTGATTTTCCTTGAATAATAATTTCTCTCCCTAAGGTTACCCTCCTTGTCTTTAAAGGGACTACATTAAGTCCATTTTTAATTTATCCTGTTCATTTGCATAAACATAACAAGAGCAGCAAATGATCACTTATGATCTTTAGTTCTGCTTTGCTGGAACTTACCCAAGGAATATTTGGGGTGACCTTCAGTCTGTTCTTCAGGGCACAGAAGCTGTGCCACATATCTGGCATTCATCCTTGCCTGTACACACCTGTTTTTTCCAAGTCTTTCTGGTCTTTCCTTGTGCCTTAAGGTCCCTTCTAGCCATCTTTCAGGAAAACAACCTTCGTTCCTTCCCTGGAAAGATTGCTGTGGACCGCACAACCAACCATGGTACCAGGCCTTTTATCTCACGGGCTTTTATTACCTTTGAAAGTCATTCCCAGTTCCTCAGGGCTTTCTGGTAACAATCTGAGCCCAACTATGTTTCCTTTAGGCTTGACATTCCAGTCAAAGGCTTGGTCAAAAAAAAAAAAAAAAAAAAAAAGAACCTCTGTTGACAACTGGTCTTATTAGTTCTATGCAAAGGAACTTATGTCATTACTTACTTGCTTAGAATGCCAAACTTCTTTAAAAATAGACTGAGTCCATATTCTGTTGCAAATCAGGTTAAATTACTATTCTCTTAGAACATTGGCAAGGTGAGTATTCTTTAAACAGAGACTGAGTCCATATGGTGTTGAAACACAGGCTGAGTTTGTATTCTGTTAGAACACAGGCTGAGTGTGTATTCTGTTAGAACAGAGGCTGAGTGAGTATACTTTGAACTCAGACTGAGTCCATATTCTGTTGGAACACACTCAGAGTGAGTATTTTTTAATCATGGACTGAGTCCATATTCTGTAAGAACACAAACTGAGTGAGTATTCTTTGAAAATAATCTGAGTCCATGTTCTGTAAGAACACAGACTGAGTAGGTATTCTTTAAACGTAGACTGAATCCATATTCTGTTAGAACAATAGCTGAGTGGGTACTTGTTAAACAAAGACTGAGTCCATATTCTATTGAAATTCAGGCTGGTTGATTATTCCCTTAGAACAGACGCTGAGTGAGTGTTCTTTAAACATAGACTGTGTCCATATTTTGTTAGAACACAGGTAACAGAGAACAGGTGAGCAGCTTGCGTGGCCTCATAGACAAGCCACCCTCGGTGAAGGCAGAAGACAGGTAACAAAGAACAGGTGAGCAGTTTGCTTGGTGAGGTGAACGCGCCCCTCGGGGTGCAGACAGAAACAGGGAACCAAGAACAGGAGAGCCACTTGCTCGGCCTGGCAGACAGGCCGCTGGGTTGAAGAGAGAGGACAGGTAATAAAGAACAGCTGAGCAGGTTGCTCGGCCTGGTAGACACGCCCCCGGGGTGAAGGCAGAAGACAGGTAACAGAGAACAGCTGAGCAGCTTGCTCGGCCTGGCAGACGGGCCGCTGGATTGAAGGGAAAAGACAATTAACAAAGAATATTCTGTTAGAACATGGACTGACTGAGTATTCTGTTAGAACTCAGGCTGAGTGGGTATTATTTAAACATAAACTGAGTCCATATTATGTTAAAACACAGGCTGAGTGGGTATTCTTTATTTTTTTAATTTTTTTGATTGATTAATTGATTTTTATTTTTTTTATTTTTTTTAATGTTTTTTATTGAGTATATTGGTACAACAGTTCCAATTTTCTCCCCCTTGTTCCCCTCCACACAGCACCCATCTCCCCCAGCAATCCCCCCCAAGTCCATACCCCTGTTCGTAAAAATTAACTATGCCCCCCCTCTCAAATATTAGGACCCTTTGTAATCTTGTAAAGGACAATGGGCGAAGGTCTCAAGCTCCTCTAGCTGCTTCAAGCTGGACATGGTCGTCGTCCTACCTACCCTTGGGTCCAGAAAACCCTAATAAGAGTGGGGGTGTGGAGGGGAGGGTGGCCTTCCCTCATGGGGAAAGATCGTGCAGACTCCAGGTCAGTTGGCTGTCTCCGGTCAACGGCGTGCTTGGTTTAACAGGCTGGTGTCCTTGTTGTGTTCTGGGGGCAACAGATTTGGCGAAAAGGGTTAAAAGACATCATTCAATCCATAACTACTAGATGACAAAAGGCAGGGATTAAGTTTTCAATGTTCCATATTAGGGAAAAAAAAAAAAAAAAGGCTTCTTTGTAAGAAGGTGTGCTAGGCACATCTCGCCTGTCCATAACCCTTTTGCTCATTATACTTAGTTTGGGCTGAGGTAAATAGTTTAGGTTTTTCCCCCTCTCAGACCTCTGGGCCTTTTCTCTCCAAGCCATTAGGATAGAAAAGAGAAACCCGTTTTAAAGTGAAGCCCACAGACCACCCCATTCTTCCCCAACCCAGCCATTTAGTTCAGCCAAACCGTTGAGTCTCAGGAGGCAGCGCTGCAGAGAGGATTAAGTGAGGCTTATGCGTACAGATAATCACTCAGGTAACGCGATCATAGGCTTATGTCCTTTGAAAACAAAAAACACGTGTTAATTTATGTAACATAACCTGCAAACAAGTCTCTAAATCTGTAGAAGAAACTTTTAAGACGGTTAGTTGCTCTGTTTTATACTCTACTACTGATCATTGTGATTTTCCTTGAATAATAATTTTTCTCCCTAAGGTTACCCTCCTTGTCTTTAAAGGGACTACATTAAGTCCATTTTTAATTTATCCTGTTCATTTGCATAAACATAACAAGAGCAGCAAATGATCACTTATGATCTTTAGTTCTGCTTTGCTGGAACTTACCCAAGGAATATTTGGGGTGACCTTCAGTCTGTTCTTCAGGGCACAGAAGCTGTGCCACATATCTGGCATTCATCCTTGCCTGTACACACCTGTTTTTTCCAAGTCTTTCTGGTCTTTCCTTGTGCCTTAAGGTCCCTTCTAGCCATCTTTCAGGAAAACAACCTTCGTTCCTTCCCTGGAAAGATTGCTGTGGACCGCACAACCAACCATGGTACCAGGTCTTTTATCTCACGGGCTTTTATTACCTTTGAAAGTCATTCCCAGTTCCTCAGGGCTTTCTGGTAACAATCTGAGCCCAACTATGTTTCCTTTAGGCTTGACATTCCAGTCAAAGGCTTGGTCAAAAAAAAAAAAAAAAAAAAGAACCTCTGTTGACAACTGGTCTTATTAGTTCTATGCAAAGGAACTTATGTCATTACTTACTTGCTTAGAATGCCAAACTTCTTTAAAAATAGACTGAGTCCATATTCTGTTGCAAATCAGGTTAAATTACTATTCTCTTAGAACATTGGCAAGGTGAGTATTCTTTAAACAGAGACTGAGTCCATATGGTGTTGAAACACAGGCTGAGTGTGTATTCTGTTAGAACACAGGCTGAGTGTGTATTCTGTTAGAACAGAGGCTGAGTGAGTATACTTTGAACTCAGACTGAGTCCATATTCTGTTGGAACACACTCAGAGTGAGTATTTTTTAATCATGGACTGAGTCCATATTCTGTAAGAACACAAACTGAGTGAGTATTCTTTGAAAATAATCTGAGTCCATGTTCTGTAAGAACACAGACTGAGTAGGTATTCTTTAAACGTAGACTGAATCCATATTCTGTTAGAACAATAGCTGAGTGGGTACTTGTTAAACAAAGACTGAGTCCATATTCTATTGAAATTCAGGCTGGTTGATTATTCCCTTAGAAAAGAGGCTGAGTGAGTGTTCTTTAAATATAGACTGTGTCCATATTTTGTTAGAACACAGGTAACAGAGAACAGGTGAGCAGCTTGCGCGGCCTCATAGACAAGCCACCCTCGGTGAAGGCAGAAGACAGGTAACAAAGAACAGGTGAGCAGTTTGCTTGGTGAGGTGAACGCGCCCCTCGGGGTGCAGACAGAAACAGGGAACCAAGAACAGGAGAGCCACTTGCTCGGCCTGGCAGACAGGCCGCTGGGTTGAAGAGAGAGGACAGGTAATAAAGAACAGCTGAGCAGGTTGCTCGGCCTGGTAGACACGCCCCCTGGGGTGAAGGCAGAAGACAGGTAACAGAGAACAGCTGAGCAGCTTGCTCGGCCTGGCAGACGGGCCGCTGGATTGAAGGGAAAAGACAATTAACAAAGAATATTCTGTTAGAACATGGACTGACTGAGTATTCTGTTAGAACTCAGGCTGAGTGGGTATTATTTAAACATAAACTGAGTCCATATTATGTTAAAACACAGGCTGAGTGGGTATTCTTTATTTTTTTAATTTTTTTGATTGATTAATTGATTTTTATTTTTTTATTTTTTTTAAAGTTTTTTATTGAGTATATTGTTACAACAGTTCCAATTTTCTCCCCCTTGTTCCCCTCCACACAGCACCCCCCTCCCCCAGCAATCCCCCCCAAGTCCATACCCCTGTTCGTAAAAATTAACTATCCCCCCCCTCTCAAATAGTAGGACCCTTTGTAATCTTGTAAAGGACAATGGGCGAAGGTCTCAAGCTCCTCTAGCTGCTTCAAGCTGGACATGGTCGTCGTCCTACCTACCCTTGGGTCCAGAAAACCCTAATAAGAGTGGGGGTGTGGAGGGGAGGGTGGCCTTCCCTCATGGGGAAAGATCGTGCAGACTCCAGGTCAGTTGGCTGTCTCCGGTCAACGGCGTGCTTGGTTTAACAGGCTGGTGTCCTTGTTGTGTTCTGGGGGCAACAGATTTGGCGAAAAGGGTTAAAAGACATCATTCAATCCATAACTACTAGATGACAAAAGGCAGGGATTAAGTTTTCAATGTTCCATATTAGGGGAAAAAAAAAAAAAAAGGCTTCTTTGTAAGAAGGTGTGCTAGGCACATCTCGCCTGTCCAAAACCCTTTTGCCCATTATACTTAGTTTGGGCTGAGGTAAATAGTTTAGGTTTTTCCCCCTCTCAGACCTCTGGGCCTTTTCTCTCCAAGCCATTAGGATAGAAAAGAGAAACCCGTTTTAAAGTGAAGCCCACAGACCACCCCATTCTTCCCCAACCCAGCCATTTAGTTCAGCCAAACCGTTGAGTCTCAGGAGGCAGCGCTGCAGAGAGGATTAAGTGAGGCTTATGCGTACAGATAATCACTCAGGTAACGCGATCATAGGCTTATGTCCTTTGAAAACAAAAAACACGTGTTAATTTATGTAACATAACCCGCAAACAAGTCTCTAAATCTGTAGAAGAAACTTTTAAGACGGTTAGTTGCTCTGTTTTATACTCTACTACTGATCATTGTGATTTTCCTTGAATAATAATTTTTCTCCCTAAGGTTACCCTCCTTGTCTTTAAAGGGACTACATTAAGTCCATTTTTAATTTATCCTGTTCATTTGCATAAACATAACAAGAGCAGCAAATGATCACTTATGATCTTTAGTTCTGCTTTGCTAGAACTTACCCAAGGAATATTTGGGGTGACCTTCAGTCTGTTCTTCAGGGCACAGAAGCTGTGCCACATATCTGGCATTCATCCTTGCCTGTACACACCTGTTTTTTCCAAGTCTTTCTGGTCTTTCCTTGTGCCTTAAGGTCCCTTCTAGCCATCTTTCAGGAAAACAACCTTCGTTCCTTCCCTGGAAAGATTGCTGTGGACCGCACAACCAACCATGGTACCAGGCCTTTTATCTCACGGGCTTTTGTTACCTTTGAAAGTCATTCCCAGTTCCTCAGGACTTTCTGGTAACAATCTGAGCCCAACTATGTTTCCTTTAGGCTTGACATTCCAGTCAAAGGCTTGGTCAAAAAAAAAAAAAAAAAAGAACCTCTGTTGACAACTGGTCTTATTAGTTCTATGCAAAGGAACTTATGTCATTACTTACTTGCTTAGAATGCCAAACTTCTTTAAAAATAGACTGAGTCCATATTCTGTTGGAAATCAGGTTAAATTACTATTCTCTTAGAACATTGGCAAGGTGAGTATTCTTTAAACAGAGACTGAGTCCATAAGGTGTTGAAACACAGGCTGAGTGTGTATTCTGTTAGAACACAGGCTGAGTGTGTATTCTGTTAGAACAGAGGCTGAGTGAGTATACTTTGAACTCAGACTGAGTCCATATTCTGTTGGAACACACTCAGAGTGAGTATTTTTTAGTCATGGACTGAGTCCATATTCTGTAAGAACACAAACTGAGTGAGTATTCTTTGAAAATATTCTGAGTCCATATTCTGTAAGAACACAGACTGAGTAGGTATTCTTTAAACGTAGACTGAGTCCATATTCTGTTAGAACAAAAGCTGAGTGGGTACTTTTTAAACAAAGTCTGAGTCCATATTCTGTAAGAACACAAACTGAGTGAGTATTCTTTGAAAATAATCTGAGTCCATGTTCTGTAAGAACACAGACTGAGTAGGTATTCTTTAAACGTAGACTGAATCCATATTCTGTTAGAACAATAGCTGAGTGGGTACTTGTTAAACAAAGACTGAGTCCATATTCTATTGAAATTCAGGCTGGTTGATTATTCCCTTAGAACAGAGGCTGAGTGAGTGTTCTTTAAACATAGACTGTGTCCATATTTTGTTAGAACACAGGTAACAGAGAACAGGTGAGCAGCTTGCGCGGCCTCATAGACAAGCCACCCTCGGTGAAGGGAGAAGACAGGTAACAAAGAACAGGTGAGCAGTTTGCTTGGTGAGGTGAACGCGCCCCTCGGGGTGCAGACAGAAACAGGGAACCAAGAACAGGAGAGCCACTTGCTCGGCCTGGCAGACAGGCCGCTGGGTTGAAGAGAGAGGACAGGTAATAAAGAACAGCTGAGCAGGTTGCTCGGCCTGGTAGACACGCCCCCGGGGTGAAGGCAGAAGACAGGTAACAGAGAACAGCTGAGCAGCTTGCTCGGCCTGGCAGACGGGCCGCTGGATTGAAGGGAAAAGACAATTAACAAAGAATATTCTGTTAGAACATGGACTGACTGAGTATTCTGTTAGAACTCAGGCTGAGTGGGTATTATTTAAACATAAACTGAGTCCATATTATGTTAAAACACAGGCTGAGTGGGTATTCTTTATTTTTTTAATTTTTTTGATTGATTAATTGATTTTTATTTTTTTTATTTTTTTTAAAGTTTTTTATTGAGTATATTGTTACAACAGTTCCAATTTTCTCCCCCTTGTTCCCCTCCACACAGCACCCCCCTCCCCCAGCAATCCCCCCCAAGTCCATACCCCTGTTCGTAAAAATTAACTATCCCCCCCCTCTCAAATAGTAGGACCCTTTGTAATCTTGTAAAGGACAATGGGCGAAGGTCTCAAGCTCCTCTAGCTGCTTCAAGCTGGACATGGTCGTCGTCCTACCTACCCTTGGGTCCAGAAAACCCTAATAAGAGTGGGGGTGTGGAGGGGAGGGTGGCCTTCCCTCATGGGGAAAGATCGTGCAGACTCCAGGTCAGTTGGCTGTCTCCGGTCAACGGCGTGCTTGGTTTAACAGGCTGGTGTCCTTGTTGTGTTCTGGGGGCAACAGATTTGGCGAAAAGGGTTAAAAGACATCATTCAATCCATAACTACTAGATGACAAAAGGCAGGGATTAAGTTTTCAATGTTCCATATTAGGGGAAAAAAAAAAAAAAGGCTTCTTTGTAAGAAGGTGTGCTAGGCACATCTCGCCTGTCCAAAACCCTTTTGCCCATTATACTTAGTTTGGGCTGAGGTAAATAGTTTAGGTTTTTCCCCCTCTCAGACCTCTGGGCCTTTTCTCTCCAAGCCATTAGGATAGAAAAGAGAAACCCGTTTTAAAGTGAAGCCCACAGACCACCCCATTCTTCCCCAACCCAGCCATTTAGTTCAGCCAAACCGTTGAGTCTCAGGAGGCAGCGCTGCAGAGAGGATTAAGTGAGGCTTATGCGTACAGATAATCACTCAGGTAACGCGATCATAGGCTTATGTCCTTTGAAAACAAAAAACACGTGTTAATTTATGTAACATAACCCGCAAACAAGTCTCTAAATCTGTAGAAGAAACTTTTAAGACGGTTAGTTGCTCTGTTTTATACTCTACTACTGATCATTGTGATTTTCCTTGAATAATAATTTTTCTCCCTAAGGTTACCCTCCTTGTCTTTAAAGGGACTACATTAAGTCCATTTTTAATTTATCCTGTTCATTTGCATAAACATAACAAGAGCAGCAAATGATCACTTATGATCTTTAGTTCTGCTTTGCTAGAACTTACCCAAGGAATATTTGGGGTGACCTTCAGTCTGTTCTTCAGGGCACAGAAGCTGTGCCACATATCTGGCATTCATCCTTGCCTGTACACACCTGTTTTTTCCAAGTCTTTCTGGTCTTTCCTTGTGCCTTAAGGTCCCTTCTAGCCATCTTTCAGGAAAACAACCTTCGTTCCTTCCCTGGAAAGATTGCTGTGGACCGCACAACCAACCATGGTACCAGGCCTTTTATCTCACGGGCTTTTGTTACCTTTGAAAGTCATTCCCAGTTCCTCAGGACTTTCTGGTAACAATCTGAGCCCAACTATGTTTCCTTTAGGCTTGACATTCCAGTCAAAGGCTTGGTCAAAAAAAAAAAAAAAAAAGAACCTCTGTTGACAACTGGTCTTATTAGTTCTATGCAAAGGAACTTATGTCATTACTTACTTGCTTAGAATGCCAAACTTCTTTAAAAATAGACTGAGTCCATATTCTGTTGGAAATCAGGTTAAATTACTATTCTCTTAGAACATTGGCAAGGTGAGTATTCTTTAAACAGAGACTGAGTCCATAAGGTGTTGAAACACAGGCTGAGTGTGTATTCTGTTAGAACACAGGCTGAGTGTGTATTCTGTTAGAACAGAGGCTGAGTGAGTATACTTTGAACTCAGACTGAGTCCATATTCTGTTGGAACACACTCAGAGTGAGTATTTTTTAGTCATGGACTGAGTCCATATTCTCTAAGAACACAAACTGAGTGAGTATTCTTTGAAAATATTCTGAGTCCATATTCTGTAAGAACACAGACTGAGTAGGTATTCTTTAAACGTAGACTGAGTCCATATTCTGTTAGAACAAAAGCTGAGTGGGTACTTTTTAAACAAAGTCTGAGTCCATATTCTGTAAGAACACAAACTGAGTGAGTATTCTTTGAAAATAATCTGAGTCCATGTTCTGTAAGAACACAGACTGAGTAGGTATTCTTTAAACGTAGACTGAATCCATATTCTGTTAGAACAATAGCTGAGTGGGTACTTGTTAAACAAAGACTGAGTCCATATTCTATTGAAATTCAGGCTGGTTGATTATTCCCTTAGAACAGAGGCTGAGTGAGTGTTCTTTAAACATAGACTGTGTCCATATTTTGTTAGAACACAGGTAACAGAGAACAGGTGAGCAGCTTGCGCGGCCTCATAGACAAGCCACCCTCGGTGAAGGGAGAAGACAGGTAACAAAGAACAGGTGAGCAGTTTGCTTGGTGAGGTGAACGCGCCCCTCGGGGTGCAGACAGAAACAGGGAACCAAGAACAGGAGAGCCACTTGCTCGGCCTGGCAGACAGGCCGCTGGGTTGAAGAGAGAGGACAGGTAATAAAGAACAGCTGAGCAGGTTGCTCGGCCTGGTAGACACGCCCCCGGGGTGAAGGCAGAAGACAGGTAACAGAGAACAGCTGAGCAGCTTGCTCGGCCTGGCAGACGGGCCGCTGGATTGAAGGGAAAAGACAATTAACAAAGAATATTCTGTTAGAACATGGACTGACTGAGTATTCTGTTAGAACTCAGGCTGAGTGGGTATTATTTAAACATAAACTGAGTCCATATTATGTTAAAACACAGGCTGAGTGGGTATTCTTTATTTTTTTAATTTTTTTGATTGATTAATTGATTTTTATTTTTTTTATTTTTTTTAAAGTTTTTTATTGAGTATATTGTTACAACAGTTCCAATTTTCTCCCCCTTGTTCCCCTCCACACAGCACCCCCCTCCCCCAGCAATCCCCCCCAAGTCCATACCCCTGTTCGTAAAAATTAACTATCCCCCCCCTCTCAAATAGTAGGACCCTTTGTAATCTTGTAAAGGACAATGGGCGAAGGTCTCAAGCTCCTCTAGCTGCTTCAAGCTGGACATGGTCGTCGTCCTACCTACCCTTGGGTCCAGAAAACCCTAATAAGAGTGGGGGTGTGGAGGGGAGGGTGGCCTTCCCTCATGGGGAAAGATCGTGCAGACTCCAGGTCAGTTGGCTGTCTCCGGTCAACGGCGTGCTTGGTTTAACAGGCTGGTGTCCTTGTTGTGTTCTGGGGGCAACAGATTTGGCGAAAAGGGTTAAAAGACATCATTCAATCCATAACTACTAGATGACAAAAGGCAGGGATTAAGTTTTCAATGTTCCATATTAGGGGAAAAAAAAAAAAAAAGGCTTCTTTGTAAGAAGGTGTGCTAGGCACATCTCGCCTGTCCAAAACCCTTTTGCCCATTATACTTAGTTTGGGCTGAGGTAAATAGTTTAGGTTTTTCCCCCTCTCAGACCTCTGGGCCTTTTCTCTCCAAGCCATTAGGATAGAAAAGAGAAACCCGTTTTAAAGTGAAGCCCACAGACCACCCCATTCTTCCCCAACCCAGCCATTTAGTTCAGCCAAACCGTTGAGTCTCAGGAGGCAGCGCTGCAGAGAGGATTAAGTGAGGCTTATGCGTACAGATAATCACTCAGGTAACGCGATCATAGGCTTATGTCCTTTGAAAACAAAAAACACGTGTTAATTTATGTAACATAACCCGCAAACAAGTCTCTAAATCTGTAGAAGAAACTTTTAAGACGGTTAGTTGCTCTGTTTTATACTCTACTACTGATCATTGTGATTTTCCTTGAATAATAATTTTTCTCCCTAAGGTTACCCTCCTTGTCTTTAAAGGGACTACATTAAGTCCATTTTTAATTTATCCTGTTCATTTGCATAAACATAACAAGAGCAGCAAATGATCACTTATGATCTTTAGTTCTGCTTTGCTAGAACTTACCCAAGGAATATTTGGGGTGACCTTCAGTCTGTTCTTCAGGGCACAGAAGCTGTGCCACATATCTGGCATTCATCCTTGCCTGTACACACCTGTTTTTTCCAAGTCTTTCTGGTCTTTCCTTGTGCCTTAAGGTCCCTTCTAGCCATCTTTCAGGAAAACAACCTTCGTTCCTTCCCTGGAAAGATTGCTGTGGACCGCACAACCAACCATGGTACCAGGCCTTTTATCTCACGGGATTTTGTTACCTTTGAAAGTCATTCCCAGTTCCTCAGGACTTTCTGGTAACAATCTGAGCCCAACTATGTTTCCTTTAGGCTTGACATTCCAGTCAAAGGCTTGGTCAAAAAAAAAAAAAAAAAAGAACCTCTGTTGACAACTGGTCTTATTAGTTCTATGCAAAGGAACTTATGTCATTACTTACTTGCTTAGAATGCCAAACTTCTTTAAAAATAGACTGAGTCCATATTCTGTTGGAAATCAGGTTAAATTACTATTCTCTTAGAACATTGGCAAGGTGAGTATTCTTTAAACAGAGACTGAGTCCATAAGGTGTTGAAACACAGGCTGAGTGTGTATTCTGTTAGAACACAGGCTGAGTGTGTATTCTGTTAGAACAGAGGCTGAGTGAGTATACTTTGAACTCAGACTGAGTCCATATTCTGTTGGAACACACTCAGAGTGAGTATTTTTTAGTCATGGACTGAGTCCATATTCTCTAAGAACACAAACTGAGTGAGTATTCTTTGAAAATATTCTGAGTCCATATTCTGTAAGAACACAGACTGAGTAGGTATTCTTTAAACGTAGACTGAGTCCATATTCTGTTAGAACAAAAGCTGAGTGGGTACTTTTTAAACAAAGTCTGAGTCCATATTCTGTAAGAACACAAACTGAGTGAGTATTCTTTGAAAATAATCTGAGTCCATGTTCTGTAAGAACACAGACTGAGTAGGTATTCTTTAAACGTAGACTGAATCCATATTCTGTTAGAACAATAGCTGAGTGGGTACTTGTTAAACAAAGACTGAGTCCATATTCTATTGAAATTCAGGCTGGTTGATTATTCCCTTAGAACAGAGGCTGAGTGAGTGTTCTTTAAACATAGACTGTGTCCATATTTTGTTAGAACACAGGTAACAGAGAACAGGTGAGCAGCTTGCGCGGCCTCATAGACAAGCCACCCTCGGTGAAGGGAGAAGACAGGTAACAAAGAACAGGTGAGCAGTTTGCTTGGTGAGGTGAACGCGCCCCTCGGGGTGCAGACAGAAACAGGGAACCAAGAACAGGAGAGCCACTTGCTCGGCCTGGCAGACAGGCCGCTGGGTTGAAGAGAGAGGACAGGTAATAAAGAACAGCTGAGCAGGTTGCTCGGCCTGGTAGACACGCCCCCGGGGTGAAGGCAGAAGACAGGTAACAGAGAACAGCTGAGCAGCTTGCTCGGCCTGGCAGACGGGCCGCTGGATTGAAGGGAAAAGACAATTAACAAAGAATATTCTGTTAGAACATGGACTGACTGAGTATTCTGTTAGAACTCAGGCTGAGTGGGTATTATTTAAACATAAACTGAGTCCATATTATGTTAAAACACAGGCTGAGTGGGTATTCTTTATTTTTTTAATTTTTTTGATTGATTAATTGATTTTTATTTTTTTTATTTTTTTTAAAGTTTTTTATTGAGTATATTGTTACAACAGTTCCAATTTTCTCCCCCTTGTTCCCCTCCACACAGCACCCCCCTCCCCCAGCAATCCCCCCCAAGTCCATACCCCTGTTCGTAAAAATTAACTATCCCCCCCCTCTCAAATAGTAGGACCCTTTGTAATCTTGTAAAGGACAATGGGCGAAGGTCTCAAGCTCCTCTAGCTGCTTCAAGCTGGACATGGTCGTCGTCCTACCTACCCTTGGGTCCAGAAAACCCTAATAAGAGTGGGGGTGTGGAGGGGAGGGTGGCCTTCCCTCATGGGGAAAGATCGTGCAGACTCCAGGTCAGTTGGCTGTCTCCGGTCAACGGCGTGCTTGGTTTAACATGCTGGTGTCCTTGTTGTGTTCTGGGGGCAACAGATTTGGCGAAAAGGGTTAAAAGACATCATTCAATCCATAACTACTAGATGACAAAAGGCAGGGATTAAGTTTTCAATGTTCCATATTAGGGGAAAAAAAAAAAAAAGGCTTCTTTGTAAGAAGGTGTGCTAGGCACATCTCGCCTGTCCAAAACCCTTTTGCCCATTATACTTAGTTTGGGCTGAGGTAAATAGTTTAGGTTTTTCCCCCTCTCAGACCTCTGGGCCTTTTCTCTCCAAGCCATTAGGATAGAAAAGAGAAACCCGTTTTAAAGTGAAGCCCACAGACAACCCCATTCTTCCCCAACCCAGCCATTTAGTTCAGCCAAACCGTTGAGTCTCAGGAGGCAGCGCTGCAGAGAGGATTAAGTGAGGCTTATGCGTACAGATAATCACTCAGGTAACGCGATCATAGGCTTATGTCCTTTGAAAACAAAAAACACGTGTTAATTTATGTAACATAACCCGCAAACAAGTCTCTAAATCTGTAGAAGAAACTTTTAAGACGGTTAGTTGCTCTGTTTTATACTCTACTACTGATCATTGTGATTTTCCTTGAATAATAATTTTTCTCCCTAAGGTTACCCTCCTTGTCTTTAAAGGGACTACATTAAGTCCATTTTTAATTTATCCTGTTCATTTGCATAAACATAACAAGAGCAGCAAATGATCACTTATGATCTTTAGTTCTGCTTTGCTGGAACTTACCCAAGGAATATTTGGGGTGACCTTCAGTCTGTTCTTCAGGGCACAGAAGCTGTGCCACATATCTGGCATTCATCCTTGCCTGTACACACCTGTTTTTTCCAAGTCTTTCTGGTCTTTCCTTGTGCCTTAAGGTCCCTTCTAGCCATCTTTCAGGAAAACAACCTTCGTTCCTTCCCTGGAAAGATTGCTGTGGACCGCACAACCAACCATGGTACCAGACCTTTTATCTCACGGGCTTTTGTTACCTTTGAAAGTCATTCCCAGTTCCTCAGGGCTTTCTGGTAACAATCTGAGCCCAACTATGTTTCCTTTAGGCTTGACATTCCAGTCAAAGTCTTGGTCAAAAAAAAAAAAAAAAAGAACCTCTGTTGACAACTGGTCTTATTAGTTCTATGCAAAGGAACTTATGTCATTACTTACTTGCTTAGAATGCCAAACTTCTTTAAAAATAGACTGAGTCCATATTCTGTTGCAAATCAGGTTAAATTACTATTCTCTTAGAACATTGGCAAGGTGAGTATTCTTTAAACAGAGACTGAGTCCATATGGTGTTGAAACACAGGCTGAGTGTGTATTATGTTAGAACACAGGCTGAGTGTGTATTCTGTTAGAACAGAGGCTGAGTGAGTATACTTTGAACTCAGACTGAGTCCATATTCTGTTGGAACACACTCAGAGTGAGTATTTTTTAATCATGGACTGAGTCCATATTCTGTAAGAACACAAACTGAGTGAGTATTCTTTGAAAATAATCTGAGTCCATATTCTGTAAGAACACAGACTGAGTAGGTATTCTTTAAACGTAGACTGAGTCCATATTCTGTTAGAACAAAAGCTGAGTGGGTACTTTTTAAACAAAGTCTGAGTCCATATTCTGTAAGAACACAAACTGAGTGAGTATTCTTTGAAAATAATCTGAGTCCATGTTCTGTAAGAACACAGACTGAGTAGGTATTCTTTAAACGTAGACTGAATCCATATTCTGTTAGAACAATAGCTGAGTGGGTACTTGTTAAACAAAGACTGAATCCATATTCTATTGAAATTCAGGCTGGTTGATTATTCCCTTAGAACAGAGGCTGAGTGAGTGTTCTTTAAACATAGACTGTGTCCATATTTTGTTAGAACACAGGTAACAGAGAACAGGTGAGCAGCTTGCGCGGCCTCATAGACAAGCCACCCTCGGTGAAGGCAGAAGACAGGTAACAAAGAACAGGTGAGCAGTTTGCCTGGTGAGGTGAACGAGCCCCTCGGGGTGTAGACAGAAACAGGGAACCAAGAACAGGAGAGCCACTTGCTCGGCCTGGCAGACAGGCCGCTGGGTTGAAGAGAGAGGACAGGTAATAAAGAACAGCTGAGCAGGTTGCTCGGCCTGGTGGACACGCCCCCCGGGGTGAAGGCAGAAGACAGGTAACAGAAAACAGCTGAGCAGCTTGCTCGGCCTGGCAGACGGGCCGCTGGATTGAAGGGAAAAGACAATTAACAAAGAATATTCTGTTAGAACATGGACTGACTGAGTATTCTGTTAGAACTCAGGCTGAGTGGGTATTATTTAAACATAAACTGAGTCCATATTATGTTAAAACACAGGCTGAGTGGGTATTCTTTATTTTTTTATTTTTTTTGATTGATTAATTGATTTTTATTTTTTTTATTTTTTTAATGTTTTTTATTGATTATATTGTTACAACAGTTCCAATTTTCTCCCCCTTGTTCCCCTCCACCCAGCACCCCCCTCCCCCAGCAATCCCCCCCAAGTCCATACCCCTGGTTCATAAAAATTAACTATGCCCCCCCTCTCAAATATTAGGACCCTTTGTAATCTTGTAAAGGACAATGGGCGAAGGTCTCAAGCTCCTCTAGCTGCTTCAAGCTGGACATGGTCGTCGTCCTACCTACCCTTGGGTCCAGAAAACCCTAATAAGAGTGGGGGTGTGGAGGGGAGGGTGGCCTTCCCTCATGGGGAAAGATCGTGCATACTCCAGGTCAGTTGGCTGTCTCCGGTCAACGGCGTGCTTGGTTTAACAGGCTGGTGTCCTTGTTGTGTTCTGGGGGCAACAGATTTGGCGAAAAGGGTTAAAAGACATCATTCAATCCATAACTACTAGATGACAAAGGGGAGGGATTAAGTTTTCAATGTTCCATATTAGGGGAAAAAAAAAAAAAAGGCTTCTTTGTAAGAAGGTGTGCTAGGCACATCTCGCCTGTCCAAAACCCTTTTGCCCATTATACTTAGCTTCGGCTGAGGTAAATAGTTTAGGTTTTTCCCCCTCTCAGACCTCTGGGCCTTTTCTCTCCAAGCCATTAGGATAGAAAAGAGAAACCCGTTTTAAAGTGAAGCCCACAGACCACCCCATTCTTCCCCAACCAACCATTTAGTTCAGCCAAACCGTTGAGTCTCAGGAGGCAGCGCTGCAGAGAGGATTAAGTGAGGCTTATGCATACAGATAATCACTCAGGTAATGCGATCATAGGCTTATGTCCTTTGAAAACAAAAAACACGTGTTAATTTATGTAACATAACCCGCAAACAAGTCTCTAAATCTGTAGAAGAAACTTTTAAGACGGTTAGTTGCTCTGTTTTATACTCTACTACTGATCATTGTGATTTTCCTTGAATAATAATTTCTCTCCCTAAGGTTACCCTCCTTGTCTTTAAAGGGACTACATTAAGTCCATTTTTAATTTATCCTGTTCATTTGCATAAACATAACAAGAGCAGCAAATGATCACTTATGATCTTTAGTTCTGCTTTGCTGGAACTTACCCAAGGAATATTTGGGGTGACCTTCAGTCTGTTCTTCAGGGCACAGAAGCTGTGCCACATATCTGGCATTCATCCTTGCCTGTACACACCTGTTTTTTCCAAGTCTTTCTGGTCTTTCCTTGTGCCTTAAGGTCCCTTCTAGCCATCTTTCAGGAAAACAACCTTCGTTCCTTCCCTGGAAAGATTGCTGTGGACCGCACAACCAACCATGGTACCAGGCCTTTTATCTCACGGGCTTTTATTACCTTTGAAAGTCATTCCCAGTTCCTCAGGGCTTTCTGGTAACAATCTGAGCCCAACTATGTTTCCTTTAGGCTTGACATTCCAGTCAAAGGCTTGGTCAAAAAAAAAAAAAAAAAAAAAAGAACCTCTGTTGACAACTGGTCTTATTAGTTCTATGCAAAGGAACTTATGTCATTACTTACTTGCTTAGAATGCCAAACTTCTTTAAAAATAGACTGAGTCCATATTCTGTTGGAAATCAGGTTAAATTACTATTCTCTTAGAACATTGGCAAGGTGAGTATTCTTTAAACAGAGACTGAGTCCATATGGTGTTGAAACACAGGCTGAGTGTGTATTCTGTTAGAACACAGGCTGAGTGTGTATTCTGTTAGAACAGAGGCTGAGTGAGTATACTTTGAACTCAGACTGAGTCCATATTCTGTTGGAACACACTCAGAGTGAGTATTTTTTAATCATGGACTGAGTCCATATTCTGTAAGAACACAAACTGAGTGAGTATTCTTTGAAAATAATCTGAGTCCATATTCTGTAAGAACACAGACTGAGTAGGTATTCTTTAAACGTAGACTGAGTCCATATTCTGTTAGAACAAAAGCTGAGTGGGTACTTTTTAAACAAAGACTGAGTCCATATTCTATTGAAATTCAGGCTGGTTGATTATTCCCTTAGAACAGAGGCTGAGTGAGTGTTCTTTAAACATAGACTGTGTCCATATTTTGTTAGAACACAGGTAACAGAGAACAGGTGAGCAGCTTGCGCGGCCTCATAGACAAGCCACCCTCGGTGAAGGCAGAAGACAGGTAACAAAGAACAGGTGAGCAGTTTGCTTGGTGAGGTGAACGCGCCCCTCGGGGTGCAGACAGAAACAGGGAACCAAGAACAGGAGAGCCACTTGCTCGGCCTGGCAGACAGGCCGCTGGGTTGAAGAGAGAGGACAGGTAATAAAGAACAGCTGAGCAGGTTGCTCGGCCTGGTAGACACGCCCCCCGGGGTGAAGGCAGAAGACAGGTAACAGAGAACAGCTGAGCAGCTTGCTCGGCCTGGCAGACGGGCCGCTGGATTGAAGGGAAAAGACAATTAACAAAGAATATTCTGTTAGAACATGGACTGACTGAGTATTCTGTTAGAACTCAGGCTGAGTGGGTATTATTTAAACATAAACTGAGTCCATATTATGTTAAAACACAGGCTGAGTGGGTATTCTTTATTTTTTTATTTTTTTTGATTGATTAATTGATTTTTATTTTTTAAATATTTTTTAATGTTTTTTATTGAGTATATTGTTACAACAGTTCCAATTTTCTCCCCCTTGTTCCCTTCCACACAGCACCCCCCTCCCCCAGCAATCCCCCCCAAGTCCATACCCCTGGTTCATAAAAATTAACTATGCCCCCCCTCTCAAATATTAGGACCCTTTGTAATCTTGTAAAGGACAATGGGCGAAGGTCTCAAGCTCCTCTAGCTGCTTCAAGCTGGACATGGTCGTCGTCCTACCTACCCTTGGGTCCAGAAAACCCTAATAAGAGTGGGGGTGTGGAGGGGAGGGTGGCCTTCCCTCATGGGGAAAGATCGTGCAGACTCCAGGTCAGTTGGCTGTCTCCGGTCAACGGCGTGCTTGGTTTAACAGGCTGGTGTCCTTGTTGTGTTCTGGGGGCAACAGATTTGGCGAAAAGGGTTAAAAGACATCATTCAATCCATAACTACTAGATGACAAAGGGGAGGGATTAAGTTTTCAATGTTCCATATTAGGGGAAAAAAAAAAAAAGGCTTCTTTGTAAGAAGGTGTGCTAGGCACATCTCGCCTGTCCAAAACCCTTTTGCCCATTATACTTAGTTTGGGCTGAGGTAAATAGTTTAGGTTTTTCCCCCTCTCAGACCTCTGGGCCTTTTCTCTCCAAGCCATTAGGATAGAAAAGAGAAACCCGTTTTAAAGTGAAGCCCACAGACCATCCCATTCTTCCCCAACCAACCATTTAGTTCAGCCAAACCGTTGAGTCTCAGGAGGCAGCGCTGCAGAGAGGATTAAGTGAGGCTTATGCGTACAGATAATCACTCAGGTAATGCGATCATAGGCTTATGTCCTTTGAAAACAAAAAACACGTGTTAATTTATGTAACATAACCCGCAAACAAGTCTCTAAATCTGTAGAAGAAACTTTTAAGACGGTTAGTTGCTCTGTTTTATACTCTACTACTGATCATTGTGATTTTCCTTGAATAATAATTTTTCTCCCTAAGGTTACCCTCCTTGTCTTTAAAGGGACTACATTAAGTCCATTTTTAATTTATCCTGTTCATTTGCATAAACATAACAAGAGCAGCAAATGATCACTTATGATCTTTAGTTCTGCTTTGCTGGAACTTACCCAAGGAATATTTGGGGTGACCTTCAGTCTGTTCTTCAGGGCACAGAAGCTGTGCCACATATCTGGCATTCATCCTTGCCTGTACACACCTGTTTTTTCCAAGTCTTTCTGGTCTTTCCTTGTGCCTTAAGGTCCCTTCTAGCCATCTTTCAGGAAAACAACCTTCGTTCCTTCCCTGGAAAGATTGCTGTGGACCGCACAACCAACCATGGTACCAGGCCTTTTATCTCACGGGCTTTTATTACCTTTGAAAGTCATTCCCAGTTCCTCAGGGCTTTCTGGTAACAATCTGAGCCCAACTATGTTTCCTTTAGGCTTGACATTCCAGTCAAAGGCTTGGTCAAAAAAAAAAAAAAAAAAAAAGAACCTCTGTTGACAACTGGTCTTATTAGTTCTATGCAAAGGAACTTATGTCATTACTTACTTGCTTAGAATGCCAAACTTCTTTAAAAATAGACTGAGTCCATATTCTGTTGGAAATCAGGTTAAATTACTATTCTCTTAGAACATTGGCAAGGTGAGTATTCTTTAAACAGAGACTGAGTCCATATGGTGTTGAAACACAGGCTGAGTGTGTATTATGTTAGAACACAGGCTGAGTGTGTATTCTGTTAGAACAGAGGCTGAGTGAGTATTCTTTGAACTCAGACTGAGTCCATATTCTGTTGGAACACACTCAGAGTGAGTATTTTTTAATCATGGACTGAGTCCATATTCTGTAAGAACACAAACTGAGTGAGTATTCTTTGAAAATAATCTGAGTCCATATTCTGTAAGAACACAGACTGAGTAGGTATTCTTTAAACGTAGACTGAGTCCATATTCTGTTAGAACAAAAGCTGAGTGGGTACTTTTTAAACAAAGTCTGAGTCCATATTCTGTAAGAACACAAACTGAGTGAGTATTCTTTGAAAATAATCTGAGTCCATGTTCTGTAAGAACACAGACTGAGTAGGTATTCTTTAAACGTAGACTGAGTCCATATTCTGTTAGAACAAAAGCTGAGTGGGTACTTTTTAAACAAAGTCTGAGTCCATATTCTGTAAAAACACAGACTGAGTAGGTATTCTTTAAACATAGACTGAGTCCGTATTCTGTTAGAACAAAAGCTGAGTGGGTACTTTTTAAACAAAGACTGAGTCCATATTCTATTGAAATTCAGGCTGGTTGATTATTCCCTTAGAACAGAGGCTGAGTGAGTGTTCTTTAAACATAGACTGTGTCCATATTTTGTTAGAACACAGGTAACAGAGAACAGGTGAGCAGCTTGCGCGGCCTCATAGACAAGCCACCCTCGGTGAAGGCAGAAGACAGGTAACAAAGAACAGGTGAGCAGTTTGCTTGGTGAGGTGAACGCGCCCCTCGGGGTGCAGACAGAAACAGGGAACCAAGAACAGGAGAGCCACTTGCTCGGCCTGGCAGACAGGCCGCTGGGTTGAAGAGAGAGGACAGGTAATAAAGAACAGCTGAGCAGGTTGCTCGGCCTGGTGGACACGCCCCCCGGGGTGAAGGCAGAAGACAGGTAACAGAGAACAGCTGAGCAGCTTGCTCGGCCTGGCAGACGGGCCGCTGGATTGAAGGGAAAAGACAATTAACAAAGAATATTCTGTTAGAACATGGACTGACTGAGTATTCTGTTAGAACTCAGGCTGAGTGGGTATTATTTAAACATAAACTGAGTCCATATTATGTTAAAACACAGGCTGAGTGGGTATTCTTTATTTTTTTAATTTTTTTGATTGATTAATTGATTTTTATTTATTTTATTTTTTTTAAAGTTTTTTATTGAGTATATTGTTACAACAGTTCCAATTTTCTCCCCCTTGTTCCCCTCCACACAGCACCCCCCTCCCCCAGCAATCCCCCCCAAGTCCATACCCCTGTTCGTAAAAATTAACTATCCCCCCCCTCTCAAATAGTAGGACCCTTTGTAATCTTGTAAAGGACAATGGGCGAAGGTCTCAAGCTCCTCTAGCTGCTTCAAGCTGGACATGGTCGTCGTCCTACCTACCCTTGGGTCCAGAAAACCCTAATAAGAGTGGGGGTGTGGAGGGGAGGGTGGCCTTCCCTCATGGGGAAAGATCGTGCAGACTCCAGGTCAGTTGGCTGTCTCCGGTCAACGGCGTGCTTGGTTTAACAGGCTGGTGTCCTTGTTGTGTTCTGGGGGCAACAGATTTGGCGAAAAGGGTTAAAAGACATCATTCAATCCATAACTACTAGATGACAAAAGGCAGGGATTAAGTTTTCAATGTTCCATATTAGGGGGAAAAAAAAAAAAAGGCTTCTTTGTAAGAAGGTGTGCTAGGCACATCTCGCCTGTCCAAAACCCTTTTGCCCATTATACTTAGTTTGGGCTGAGGTAAATAGTTTAGGTTTTTCCCCCTCTCAGACCTCTGGGCCTTTTCTCTCCAAGCCATTAGGATAGAAAAGAGAAACCCGTTTTAAAGTGAAGCCCACAGACAACCCCATTCTTCCCCAACCCAGCCATTTAGTTCAGCCAAACCGTTGAGTCTCAGGAGGCAGCGCTGCAGAGAGGATTAAGTGAGGCTTATGCGTACAGATAATCACTCAGGTAACGCGATCATAGGCTTATGTCCTTTGAAAACAAAAAACACGTGTTAATTTATGTAACATAACCCGCAAACAAGTCTCTAAATCTGTAGAAGAAACTTTTAAGACGGTTAGTTGCTCTGTTTTATACTCTACTACTGATCATTGTGATTTTCCTTGAATAATAATTTTTCTCCCTAAGGTTACCCTCCTTGTCTTTAAAGGGACTACATTAAGTCCATTTTTAATTTATCCTGTTCATTTGCATAAACATAACAAGAGCAGCAAATGATCACTTATGATCTTTAGTTCTGCTTTGCTGGAACTTACCCAAGGAATATTTGGGGTGACCTTCAGTCTGTTCTTCAGGGCACAGAAGCTGTGCCACATATCTGGCATTCATCCTTGCCTGTACACACCTGTTTTTTCCAAGTCTTTCTGGTCTTTCCTTGTGCCTTAAGGTCCCTTCTAGCCATCTTTCAGGAAAACAACCTTCGTTCCTTCCCTGGAAAGATTGCTGTGGACCGCACAACCAACCATGGTACCAGACCTTTTATCTCACGGGCTTTTGTTACCTTTGAAAGTCATTCCCAGTTCCTCAGGGCTTTCTGGTAACAATCTGAGCCCAACTATGTTTCCTTTAGGCTTGACATTCCAGTCAAAGTCTTGGTCAAAAAAAAAAAAAAAAAGAACCTCTGTTTACAACTGGTCTTATTAGTTCTATGCAAAGGAACTTATGTCATTACTTACTTGCTTAGAATGCCAAACTTCTTTAAAAATAGACTGAGTCCATATTCTGTTGGAAATCAGGTTAAATTACTATTCTCTTAGAACATTGGCAAGGTGAGTATTCTTTAAACAGAGACTGAGTCCATAAGGTGTTGAAACACAGGCTGAGTGTGTATTCTGTTAGAACACAGGCTGAGTGTGTATTCTGTTAGAACAGAGACTGAGTGAGTATACTTTGAACTCAGACTGAGTCCATATTCTGTTGGAACACACTCAGAGTGAGTATTTTTTAATCATGGACTGAGTCCATATATTGTAAGAACACAAACTGAGTGAGTATTCTTTGAAAATAATCTCAGTCCATATTCTGTAAGAACACAGACTGAGTAGGTATTCTTTAAACGTAGACTGAGTCCATATTCTGTTAGAACAAAAGCTGAGTGGGTACTTTTTAAACAAAGTCTGAGTCCATATTCTGTAAGAACACAAACTGAGTGAGTATTCTTTGAAAATAATCTGAGTCCATGTTCTGTAAGAACACAGACTGAGTAGGTATTCTTTAAACGTAGACTGAATCCATATTCTGTTAGAACAATAGCTGAGTGGGTACTTGTTAAACAAAGACTGAGTCCATATTCTATTGAAATTTAGGCTGGTTGATTATTCCCTTAGAACAGAGGCTGAGTGAGTGTTCTTTAAACATAGACTGTGTCCATATTTTGTTAGAACACAGGTAACAGAGAACAGGTGAGCAGCTTGCGCGGCCTCATAGACAAGCCACCCTCGGTGAAGGCAGAAGACAGGTAACAAAGAACAGGTGAGCAGTTTGCCTGGTGAGGTGAACGAGCCCCTCGGGGTGTAGACAGAAACAGGGAACCAAGAACAGGAGAGCCACTTGCTCGGCCTGGCAGACAGGCCGCTGGGTTGAAGAGAGAGGACAGGTAATAAAGAACAGCTGAGCAGGTTGCTCGGCCTGGTGGACACGCCCCCCGGGGTGAAGGCAGAAGACAGGTAACAGAAAACAGCTGAGCAGCTTGCTCGGCCTGGCAGACGGGCCGCTGGATTGAAGGGAAAAGACAATTAACAAAGAATATTCTGTTAGAACATGGACTGACTGAGTATTCTGTTAGAACTCAGGCTGAGTGGGTATTATTTAAACATAAACTGAGTCCATATTATGTTAAAACACAGGCTGAGTGGGTATTCTTTATTTTTTTATTTTTTTTGATTGATTAATTGATTTTTATTTTTTTTATTTTTTTAATGTTTTTTATTGATTATATTGTTACAACAGTTCCAATTTTCTCCCCCTTGTTCCCCTCCACCCAGCACCCCCCTCCCCCAGCAATCCCCCCCAAGTCCATACCCCTGGTTCATAAAAATTAACTATGCCCCCCCTCTCAAATATTAGGACCCTTTGTAATCTTGTAAAGGACAATGGGCGAAGGTCTCAAGCTCCTCTAGCTGCTTCAAGCTGGACATGGTCGTCGTCCTACCTACCCTTGGGTCCAGAAAACCCTAATAAGAGTGGGGGTGTGGAGGGGAGGGTGGCCTTCCCTCATGGGGAAAGATCGTGCAGACTCCAGGTCAGTTGGCTGTCTCCGGTCAATGGCGTGCTTGGTTTAACAGGCTGGTGTCCTTGTTGTGTTCTGGGGGCAACAGATTTGGCGAAAAGGGTTAAAAGACATCATTCAATCCATAACTACTAGATGACAAAGGGGAGGGATTAAGTTTTCAATGTTCCATATTAGGGGAAAAAAAATAAAAAAGGCTTCTTTGTAAGAAGGTGTGCTAGGCACATCTCGCCTGTCCAAAACCCTTTTGCCCATTATACTTAGCTTCGGCTGAGGTAAATAGTTTAGGTTTTTCCCCCTCTCAGACCTCTGGGCCTTTTCTCTCCAAGCCATTAGGATAGAAAAGAGAAACCCGTTTTAAAGTGAAGCCCACAGACCACCCCATTCTTCCCCAACCAACCATTTAGTTCAGCCAAACCGTTGAGTCTCAGGAGGCAGCGCTGCAGAGAGGATTAAGTGAGGCTTATGCGTACAGATAATCACTCAGGTAATGCGATCATAGGCTTATGTCCTTTGAAAACAAAAAACACGTGTTAATTTATGTAACATAACCCGCAAACAAGTCTCTAAATCTGTAGAAGAAACTTTTAAGACGGTTAGTTGCTCTGTTTTATACTCTACTACTGATCATTGTGATTTTCCTTGAATAATAATTTTTCTCCCTAAGGTTACCCTCCTTGTCTTTAAAGGGACTACATTAAGTCCATTTTTAATTTATCCTGTTCATTTGCATAAACATAACAAGAGCAGCAAATGATCACTTATGATCTTTAGTTCTGCTTTGCTGGAACTTACCCAAGGAATATTTGGGGTGACCTTCAGTCTGTTCTTCAGGGCACAGAAGCTGTGCCACATATCTGGCATTCATCCTTGCCTGTACACACCTGTTTTTTCCAAGTCTTTCTGGTCTTTCCTTGTGCCTTAAGGTCCCTTCTAGCCATCTTTCAGGAAAACAACCTTCGTTCCTTCCCTGGAAAGATTGCTGTGGACCGCACAACCAACCATGGTACCAGACCTTTTATCTCACGGGCTTTGTTACCTTTGAAAGTCATTCCCAGTTCCTCAGGGCTTTCTGGTAACAATCTGAGCCCAACTATGTTTCCTTTAGGCTTGACATTCCAGTCAAAGTCTTGGTCAAAAAAAAAAAAAAAAGAACCTCTGTTTACAACTGGTCTTATTAGTTCTATGCAAAGGAACTTATGTCATTACTTACTTGCTTAGAATGCCAAACTTCTTTAAAAATAGACTGAGTCCATATTCTGTTGGAAATCAGGTTAAATTACTATTCTCTTAGAACATTGGCAAGGTGAGTATTCTTTAAACAGAGACTGAGTCCATAAGGTGTTGAAACACAGGCTGAGTGTGTATTCTGTTAGAACACAGGCTGAGTGTGTATTCTGTTAGAACAGAGACTGAGTGAGTATACTTTGAACTCAGACTGAGTCCATATTCTGTTGGAACACACTCAGAGTGAGTATTTTTTAATCATGGACTGAGTCCATATATTGTAAGAACACAAACTGAGTGAGTATTCTTTGAAAATAATCTCAGTCCATATTCTGTAAGAACACAGACTGAGTAGGTATTCTTTAAACGTAGACTGAGTCCATATTCTGTTAGAACAAAAGCTGAGTGGGTACTTTTTAAACAAAGTCTGAGTCCATATTCTGTAAGAACACAAACTGAGTGAGTATTCTTTGAAAATAATCTGAGTCCATGTTCTGTAAGAACACAGACTGAGTAGGTATTCTTTAAACGTAGACTGAATCCATATTCTGTTAGAACAATAGCTGAGTGGGTACTTGTTAAACAAAGACTGAGTCCATATTCTATTGAAATTTAGGCTGGTTGATTATTCCCTTAGAACAGAGGCTGAGTGAGTGTTCTTTAAACATAGACTGTGTCCATATTTTGTTAGAACACAGGTAACAGAGAACAGGTGAGCAGCTTGCGCGGCCTCATAGACAAGCCACCCTCGGTGAAGGCAGAAGACAGGTAACAAAGAACAGGTGAGCAGTTTGCCTGGTGAGGTGAACGAGCCCCTCGGGGTGTAGACAGAAACAGGGAACCAAGAACAGGAGAGCCACTTGCTCGGCCTGGCAGACAGGCCGCTGGGTTGAAGAGAGAGGACAGGTAATAAAGAACAGCTGAGCAGGTTGCTCGGCCTGGTGGACACGCCCCCCGGGGTGAAGGCAGAAGACAGGTAACAGAAAACAGCTGAGCAGCTTGCTCGGCCTGGCAGACGGGCCGCTGGATTGAAGGGAAAAGACAATTAACAAAGAATATTCTGTTAGAACATGGACTGACTGAGTATTCTGTTAGAACTCAGGCTGAGTGGGTATTATTTAAACATAAACTGAGTCCATATTATGTTAAAACACAGGCTGAGTGGGTATTCTTTATTTTTTTATTTTTTTTGATTGATTAATTGATTTTTATTTTTTTTATTTTTTTAATGTTTTTTATTGATTATATTGTTACAACAGTTCCAATTTTCTCCCCCTTGTTCCCCTCCACCCAGCACCCCCCTCCCCCAGCAATCCCCCCCAAGTCCATACCCCTGGTTCATAAAAATTAACTATGCCCCCCCTCTCAAATATTAGGACCCTTTGTAATCTTGTAAAGGACAATGGGCGAAGGTCTCAAGCTCCTCTAGCTGCTTCAAGCTGGACATGGTCGTCGTCCTACCTACCCTTGGGTCCAGAAAACCCTAATAAGAGTGGGGGTGTGGAGGGGAGGGTGGCCTTCCCTCATGGGGAAAGATCGTGCAGACTCCAGGTCAGTTGGCTGTCTCCGGTCAACGGCGTGCTTGGTTTAACAGGCTGGTGCCCTTGTTGTGTTCTGGGGGCAACAGATTTGGCGAAAAGGGTTAAAAGACATCATTCAATCCATAACTACTAGATGACAAAGGGGAGGGATTAAGTTTTCAATGTTCCATATTAGGGGAAAAAAAATAAAAAAGGCTTCTTTGTAAGAAGGTGTGCTAGGCACATCTCGCCTGTCCAAAACCCTTTTGCCCATTATACTTAGCTTCGGCTGAGGTAAATAGTTTAGGTTTTTCCCCCTCTCAGACCTCTGGGCCTTTTCTCTCCAAGCCATTAGGATAGAAAAGAGAAACCCGTTTTAAAGTGAAGCCCACAGACCACCCCATTCTTCCCCAACCAACCATTTAGTTCAGCCAAACCGTTGAGTCTCAGGAGGCAGCGCTGCAGAGAGGATTAAGTGAGGCTTATGCGTACAGATAATCACTCAGGTAATGCGATCATAGGCTTATGTCCTTTGAAAACAAAAAACACGTGTTAATTTATGTAACATAACCCGCAAACAAGTCTCTAAATCTGTAGAAGAAACTTTTAAGACGGTTAGTTGCTCTGTTTTATACTCTACTACTGATCATTGTGATTTTCCTTGAATAATAATTTCTCTCCCTAAGGTTACCCTCCTTGTCTTTAAAGGGACTACATTAAGTCCATTTTTAATTTATCCTGTTCATTTGCATAAACATAACAAGAGCAGCAAATGATCACTTATGATCTTTAGTTCTGCTTTGCTGGAACTTACCCAAGGAATATTTGGGGTGACCTTCAGTCTGTTCTTCAGGGCACAGAAGCTGTGCCACATATCTGGCATTCATCCTTGCCTGTACACACCTGTTTTTTCCAAGTCTTTCTGGTCTTTCCTTGTGCCTTAAGGTCCCTTCTAGCCATCTTTCAGGAAAACAACCTTCGTTCCTTCCCTGGAAAGATTGCTGTGGACCGCACAACCAACCATGGTACCAGACCTTTTATCTCACGGGCTTTTGTTACCTTTGAAAGTCATTCCCAGTTCCTCAGGGCTTTCTGGTAACAATCTGAGCCCAACTATGTTTCCTTTAGGCTTGACATTCCAGTCAAAGTCTTGGTCAAAAAAAAAAAAAAAAAGAACCTCTGTTTACAACTGGTCTTATTAGTTCTATGCAAAGGAACTTATGTCATTACTTACTTGCTTAGAATGCCAAACTTCTTTAAAAATAGACTGAGTCCATATTCTGTTGGAAATCAGGTTAAATTACTATTCTCTTAGAACATTGGCAAGGTGAGTATTCTTTAAACAGAGACTGAGTCCATAAGGTGTTGAAACACAGGCTGAGTGTGTATTCTGTTAGAACACAGGCTGAGTGTGTATTCTGTTAGAACAGAGACTGAGTGAGTATACTTTGAACTCAGACTGAGTCCATATTCTGTTGGAACACACTCAGAGTGAGTATTTTTTAATCATGGACTGAGTCCATATTCTGTAAGAACACAAACTGAGTGAGTATTCTTTGAAAATAATCTCAGTCCATATTCTGTAAGAACACAGACTGAGTAGGTATTCTTTAAACGTAGACTGAGTCCATATTCTGTTAGAACAAAAGCTGAGTGGGTACTTTTTAAACAAAGTCTGAGTCCATATTCTGTAAGAACACAAACTGAGTGAGTATTCTTTGAAAATAATCTGAGTCCATGTTCTGTAAGAACACAGACTGA
Organism: Furipterus horrens; assembly: GCF_987537825.1. Lineage (NCBI taxonomy): Eukaryota > Metazoa > Chordata > Mammalia > Chiroptera > Furipteridae > Furipterus > Furipterus horrens. Next base: position 496,896 of record NW_028327198.1, on the reverse strand, counting down.
GTAGGTATTCTTTAAACGTAGACTGAATCCATATTCTGTTAGAACAATAGCTGAGTGGGTACTTGTTAAACAAAGACTGAGTCCATATTCTATTGAAATTTAGGCTGGTTGATTATTCCCTTAGAACAGAGGCTGAGTGAGTGTTCTTTAAACATAGACTGTGTCCATATTTTGTTAGAACACAGGTAACAGAGAACAGGTGAGCAGCTTGCGCGGCCTCATAGACAAGCCACCCTCGGTGAAGGCAGAAGACAGGTAACAAAGAACAGGTGAGCAGTTTGCCTGGTGAGGTGAACGAGCCCCTCGGGGTGTAGACAGAAACAGGGAACCAAGAACAGGAGAGCCACTTGCTCGGCCTGGCAGACAGGCCGCTGGGTTGAAGAGAGAGGACAGGTAATAAAGAACAGCTGAGCAGGTTGCTCGGCCTGGTGGACACGCCCCCCGGGGTGAAGGCAGAAGACAGGTAACAGAAAACAGCTGAGCAGCTTGCTCGGCCTGGCAGACGGGCCGCTGGATTGAAGGGAAAAGACAATTAACAAAGAATATTCTGTTAGAACATGGACTGACTGAGTATTCTGTTAGAACTCAGGCTGAGTGGGTATTATTTAAACATAAACTGAGTCCATATTATGTTAAAACACAGGCTGAGTGGGTATTCTTTATTTTTTTATTTTTTTTGATTGATTAATTGATTTTTATTTTTTTTATTTTTTTAATGTTTTTTATTGATTATATTGTTACAACAGTTCCAATTTTCTCCCCCTTGTTCCCCTCCACCCAGCACCCCCCTCCCCCAGCAATCCCCCCCAAGTCCATACCCCTGGTTCATAAAAATTAACTATGCCCCCCCTCTCAAATATTAGGACCCTTTGTAATCTTGTAAAGGACAATGGGCGAAGGTCTCAAGCTCCTCTAGCTGCTTCAAGCTGGACATGGTCGTCGTCCTACCTACCCTTGGGTCCAGAAAACCCTAATAAGAGTGGGGGTGTGGAGGGGAGGGTGGCCTTCCCTCATGGGGAAAGATCGTGCAGACTCCAGGTCAGTTGGCTGTCTCCGGTCAACGGCGTGCTTGGTTTAACAGGCTGGTGTCCTTGTTGTGTTCTGGGGGCAACAGATTTGGCGAAAAGGGTTAAAAGACATCATTCAATCCATAACTACTAGATGACAAAGGGGAGGGATTAAGTTTTCAATGTTCCATATTAGGGGAAAAAAAATAAAAAAGGCTTCTTTGTAAGAAGGTGTGCTAGGCACATCTCGCCTGTCCAAAACCCTTTTGCCCATTATACTTAGCTTGGGCTGAGGTAAATAGTTTAGGTTTTTCCCCCTCTCAGACCTCTGGGCCTTTTCTCTCCAAGCCATTAGGATAGAAAAGAGAAACCCGTTTTAAAGTGAAGCCCACAGACCACCCCATTCTTCCCCAACCAACCATTTAGTTCAGCCAAACCGTTGAGTCTCAGGAGGCAGCGCTGCAGAGAGGATTAAGTGAGGCTTATGCGTACAGATAATCACTCAGGTAATGCGATCATAGGCTTATGTCCTTTGAAAACAAAAAACACGTGTTAATTTATGTAACATAACCCGCAAACAAGTCTCTAAATCTGTAGAAGAAACTTTTAAGACGGTTAGTTGCTCTGTTTTATACTCTACTACTGATCATTGTGATTTTCCTTGAATAATAATTTCTCTCCCTAAGGTTACCCTCCTTGTCTTTAAAGGGACTACATTAAGTCCATTTTTAATTTATCCTGTTCATTTGCATAAACATAACAAGAGCAGCAAATGATCACTTATGATCTTTAGTTCTGCTTTGCTGGAACTTACCCAAGGAATATTTGGGGTGACCTTCAGTCTGTTCTTCAGGGCACAGAAGCTGTGCCACATATCTGGCATTCATCCTTGCCTGTACACACCTGTTTTTTCCAAGTCTTTCTGGTCTTTCCTTGTGCCTTAAGGTCCCTTCTAGCCATCTTTCAGGAAAACAACCTTCGTTCCTTCCCTGGAAAGATTGCTGTGGACCGCACAACCAACCATGGTACCAGACCTTTTATCTCACGGGCTTTTGTTACCTTTGAAAGTCATTCCCAGTTCCTCAGGGCTTTCTGGTAACAATCTGAGCCCAACTATGTTTCCTTTAGGCTTGACATTCCAGTCAAAGTCTTGGTCAAAAAAAAAAAAAAAAAGAACCTCTGTTTACAACTGGTCTTATTAGTTCTATGCAAAGGAACTTATGTCATTACTTACTTGCTTAGAATGCCAAACTTCTTTAAAAATAGACTGAGTCCATATTCTGTTGGAAATCAGGTTAAATTACTATTCTCTTAGAACATTGGCAAGGTGAGTATTCTTTAAACAGAGACTGAGTCCATAAGGTGTTGAAACACAGGCTGAGTGTGTATTCTGTTAGAACACAGGCTGAGTGTGTATTCTGTTAGAACAGAGACTGAGTGAGTATACTTTGAACTCAGACTGAGTCCATATTCTGTTGGAACACACTCAGAGTGAGTATTTTTTAATCATGGACTGAGTCCATATTCTGTAAGAACACAAACTGAGTGAGTATTCTTTGAAAATAATCTGAGTCCATATTCTGTAAGAACACAGACTGAGTAGGTATTCTTTAAACGTAGACTGAGTCCATATTCTGTTAGAACAAAAGCTGAGTGGGTACTTTTTAAACAAAGACTGAGTCCATATTCTATTGAAATTCAGGCTGGTTGATTATTCCCTTAGAACAGAGGCTGAGTGAGTGTTCTTTAAACATAGACTGTGTCCATATTTTGTTAGAACACAGGTAACAGAGAACAGGTGAGCAGCTTGCGCGGCCTCATAGACAAGCCACCCTCGGTGAAGGCAGAAGACAGGTAACAAAGAACAGGTGAGCAGTTTGCTTGGTGAGGTGAACGCGCCCCTCGGGGTGCAGACAGAAACAGGGAACCAAGAACAGGAGAGCCACTTGCTCGGCCGGGCAGACAGGCCGCTGGGTTGAAGAGAGAGGACAGGTAATAAAGAACAGCTGAGCAGGTTGCTCGGCCTGGTAGACACGCCCCCCGGGGTGAAGGCAGAAGACAGGTAACAGAGAACAGCTGAGCAGCTTGCTCGGCCTGGCAGACGGGCCGCTGGATTGAAGGGAAAAGACAATTAACAAAGAATATTCTGTTAGAACATGGACTGACTGAGTATTCTGTTAGAACTCAGGCTGAGTGGGTATTATTTAAACATAAACTGAGTCCATATTATGTTAAAACACAGGCTGAGTGGGTATTCTTTATTTTTTTATTTTTTTTGATTGATTAATTGATTTTTATTTTTTTTATTTTTTTAATGTTTTTTATTGATTATATTGTTACAACAGTTCCAATTTTCTCCCCCTTGTTCCCCTCCACCCAGCACCCCCCTCCCCCAGCAATCCCCCCCAAGTCCATACCCCTGGTTCATAAAAATTAACTATGCCCCCCCTCTCAAATATTAGGACCCTTTGTAATCTTGTAAAGGACAATGGGCGAAGGTCTCAAGCTCCTCTAGCTGCTTCAAGCTGGACATGGTCGTCGTCCTACCTACCCTTGGGTCCAGAAAACCCTAATAAGAGTGGGGGTGTGGAGGGGAGGGTGGCCTTCCCTCATGGGGAAAGATCGTGCAGACTCCAGGTCAGTTGGCTGTCTCCGGTCAACGGCGTGCTTGGTTTAACAGGCTGGTGTCCTTGTTGTGTTCTGGGGGCAACAGATTTGGCGAAAAGGGTTAAAAGACATCATTCAATCCATAACTACTAGATGACAAAGGGGAGGGATTAAGTTTTCAATGTTCCATATTAGGGGAAAAAAAATAGAAAAGGCTTCTTTGTAAGAAGGTGTGCTAGGCACATCTCGCCTGTCCAAAACCCTTTTGCCCATTATACTTAGCTTGGGCTGAGGTAAATAGTTTAGGTTTTTCCCCCTCTCAGACCTCTGGGCCTTTTCTCTCCAAGCCATTAGGATAGAAAAGAGAAACCCGTTTTAAAGTGAAGCCCACAGACCACCCCATTCTTCCCCAACCAACCATTTAGTTCAGCCAAACCGTTGAGTCTCAGGAGGCAGCGCTGCAGAGAGGATTAAGTGAGGCTTATGCGTACAGATAATCACTCAGGTAATGCGATCATAGGCTTATGTCCTTTGAAAACAAAAAACACGTGTTAATTTATGTAACATAACCCGCAAACAAGTCTCTAAATCTGTAGAAGAAACTTTTAAGACGGTTAGTTGCTCTGTTTTATACTCTACTACTGATCATTGTGATTTTCCTTGAATAATAATTTCTCTCCCTAAGGTTACCCTCCTTGTCTTTAAAGGGACTACATTAAGTCCATTTTTAATTTATCCTGTTCATTTGCATAAACATAACAAGAGCAGCAAATGATCACTTATGATCTTTAGTTCTGCTTTGCTGGAACTTACCCAAGGAATATTTGGGGTGACCTTCAGTCTGTTCTTCAGGGCACAGAAGCTGTGCCACATATCTGGCATTCATCCTTGCCTGTACACACCTGTTTTTTCCAAGTCTTTCTGGTCTTTCCTTGTGCCTTAAGGTCCCTTCTAGCCATCTTTCAGGAAAACAACCTTCGTTCCTTCCCTGGAAAGATTGCTGTGGACCGCACAACCAACCATGGTACCAGACCTTTTATCTCACGGGCTTTTGTTACCTTTGAAAGTCATTCCCAGTTCCTCAGGGCTTTCTGGTAACAATCTGAGCCCAACTATGTTTCCTTTAGGCTTGACATTCCAGTCAAAGTCTTGGTCAAAAAAAAAAAAAAAAAGAACCTCTGTTTACAACTGGTCTTATTAGTTCTATGCAAAGGAACTTATGTCATTACTTACTTGCTTAGAATGCCAAACTTCTTTAAAAATAGACTGAGTCCATATTCTGTTGGAAATCAGGTTAAATTACTATTCTCTTAGAACATTGGCAAGGTGAGTATTCTTTAAACAGAGACTGAGTCCATAAGGTGTTGAAACACAGGCTGAGTGTGTATTCTGTTAGAACACAGGCTGAGTGTGTATTCTGTTAGAACAGAGACTGAGTGAGTATACTTTGAACTCAGACTGAGTCCATATTCTGTTGGAACACACTCAGAGTGAGTATTTTTTAATCATGGACTGAGTCCATATATTGTAAGAACACAAACTGAGTGAGTATTCTTTGAAAATAATCTCAGTCCATATTCTGTAAGAACACAGACTGAGTAGGTATTCTTTAAACGTAGACTGAGTCCATATTCTGTTAGAACAAAAGCTGAGTGGGTACTTTTTAAACAAAGTCTGAGTCCATATTCTGTAAGAACACAAACTGAGTGAGTATTCTTTGAAAATAATCTGAGTCCATGTTCTGTAAGAACACAGACTGAGTAGGTATTCTTTAAACGTAGACTGAATCCATATTCTGTTAGAACAATAGCTGAGTGGGTACTTGTTAAACAAAGACTGAGTCCATATTCTATTGAAATTTAGGCTGGTTGATTATTCCCTTAGAACAGAGGCTGAGTGAGTGTTCTTTAAACATAGACTGTGTCCATATTTTGTTAGAACACAGGTAACAGAGAACAGGTGAGCAGCTTGCGCGGCCTCATAGACAAGCCACCCTCGGTGAAGGCAGAAGACAGGTAACAAAGAACAGGTGAGCAGTTTGCCTGGTGAGGTGAACGAGCCCCTCGGGGTGTAGACAGAAACAGGGAACCAAGAACAGGAGAGCCACTTGCTCGGCCTGGCAGACAGGCCGCTGGGTTGAAGAGAGAGGACAGGTAATAAAGAACAGCTGAGCAGGTTGCTCGGCCTGGTGGACACGCCCCCCGGGGTGAAGGCAGAAGACAGGTAACAGAAAACAGCTGAGCAGCTTGCTCGGCCTGGCAGACGGGCCGCTGGATTGAAGGGAAAAGACAATTAACAAAGAATATTCTGTTAGAACATGGACTGACTGAGTATTCTGTTAGAACTCAGGCTGAGTGGGTATTATTTAAACATAAACTGAGTCCATATTATGTTAAAACACAGGCTGAGTGGGTATTCTTTATTTTTTTATTTTTTTTGATTGATTAATTGATTTTTATTTTTTTTATTTTTTTAATGTTTTTTATTGATTATATTGTTACAACAGTTCCAATTTTCTCCCCCTTGTTCCCCTCCACCCAGCACCCCCCTCCCCCAGCAATCCCCCCCAAGTCCATACCCCTGGTTCATAAAAATTAACTATGCCCCCCCTCTCAAATATTAGGACCCTTTGTAATCTTGTAAAGGACAATGGGCGAAGGTCTCAAGCTCCTCTAGCTGCTTCAAGCTGGACATGGTCGTCGTCCTACCTACCCTTGGGTCCAGAAAACCCTAATAAGAGTGGGGGTGTGGAGGGGAGGGTGGCCTTCCCTCATGGGGAAAGATCGTGCAGACTCCAGGTCAGTTGGCTGTCTCCGGTCAACGGCGTGCTTGGTTTAACAGGCTGGTGTCCTTGTTGTGTTCTGGGGGCAACAGATTTGGCGAAAAGGGTTAAAAGACATCATTCAATCCATAACTACTAGATGACAAAGGGGAGGGATTAAGTTTTCAATGTTCCATATTAGGGGAAAAAAAATAAAAAAGGCTTCTTTGTAAGAAGGTGTGCTAGGCACATCTCGCCTGTCCAAAACCCTTTTGCCCATTATACTTAGCTTGGGCTGAGGTAAATAGTTTAGGTTTTTCCCCCTCTCAGACCTCTGGGCCTTTTCTCTCCAAGCCATTAGGATAGAAAAGAGAAACCCGTTTTAAAGTGAAGCCCACAGACCACCCCATTCTTCCCCAACCAACCATTTAGTTCAGCCAAACCGTTGAGTCTCAGGAGGCAGCGCTGCAGAGAGGATTAAGTGAGGCTTATGCGTACAGATAATCACTCAGGTAATGCGATCATAGGCTTATGTCCTTTGAAAACAAAAAACACGTGTTAATTTATGTAACATAACCCGCAAACAAGTCTCTAAATCTGTAGAAGAAACTTTTAAGACGGTTAGTTGCTCTGTTTTATACTCTACTACTGATCATTGTGATTTTCCTTGAATAATAATTTCTCTCCCTAAGGTTACCCTCCTTGTCTTTAAAGGGACTACATTAAGTCCATTTTTAATTTATCCTGTTCATTTGCATAAACATAACAAGAGCAGCAAATGATCACTTATGATCTTTAGTTCTGCTTTGCTGGAACTTACCCAAGGAATATTTGGGGTGACCTTCAGTCTGTTCTTCAGGGCACAGAAGCTGTGCCACATATCTGGCATTCATCCTTGCCTGTACACACCTGTTTTTTCCAAGTCTTTCTGGTCTTTCCTTGTGCCTTAAGGTCCCTTCTAGCCATCTTTCAGGAAAACAACCTTCGTTCCTTCCCTGGAAAGATTGCTGTGGACCGCACAACCAACCATGGTACCAGACCTTTTATCTCACGGGCTTTTGTTACCTTTGAAAGTCATTCCCAGTTCCTCAGGGCTTTCTGGTAACAATCTGAGCCCAACTATGTTTCCTTTAGGCTTGACATTCCAGTCAAAGTCTTGGTCAAAAAAAAAAAAAAAAAGAACCTCTGTTTACAACTGGTCTTATTAGTTCTATGCAAAGGAACTTATGTCATTACTTACTTGCTTAGAATGCCAAACTTCTTTAAAAATAGACTGAGTCCATATTCTGTTGGAAATCAGGTTAAATTACTATTCTCTTAGAACATTGGCAAGGTGAGTATTCTTTAAACAGAGACTGAGTCCATAAGGTGTTGAAACACAGGCTGAGTGTGTATTCTGTTAGAACACAGGCTGAGTGTGTATTCTGTTAGAACAGAGACTGAGTGAGTATACTTTGAACTCAGACTGAGTCCATATTCTGTTGGAACACACTCAGAGTGAGTATTTTTTAATCATGGACTGAGTCCATATTCTGTAAGAACACAAACTGAGTGAGTATTCTTTGAAAATAATCTGAGTCCATATTCTGTAAGAACACAGACTGAGTAGGTATTCTTTAAACGTAGACTGAGTCCATATTCTGTTAGAACAAAAGCTGAGTGGGTACTTTTTAAACAAAGACTGAGTCCATATTCTATTGAAATTCAGGCTGGTTGATTATTCCCTTAGAACAGAGGCTGAGTGAGTGTTCTTTAAACATAGACTGTGTCCATATTTTGTTAGAACACAGGTAACAGAGAACAGGTGAGCAGCTTGCGCGGCCTCATAGACAAGCCACCCTCGGTGAAGGCAGAAGACAGGTAACAAAGAACAGGTGAGCAGTTTGCTTGGTGAGGTGAACGCGCCCCTCGGGGTGCAGACAGAAACAGGGAACCAAGAACAGGAGAGCCACTTGCTCGGCCGGGCAGACAGGCCGCTGGGTTGAAGAGAGAGGACAGGTAATAAAGAACAGCTGAGCAGGTTGCTCGGCCTGGTAGACACGCCCCCCGGGGTGAAGGCAGAAGACAGGTAACAGAGAACAGCTGAGCAGCTTGCTCGGCCTGGCAGACGGGCCGCTGGATTGAAGGGAAAAGACAATTAACAAAGAATATTCTGTTAGAACATGGACTGACTGAGTATTCTGTTAGAACTCAGGCTGAGTGGGTATTATTTAAACATAAACTGAGTCCATATTATGTTAAAACACAGGCTGAGTGGGTATTCTTTATTTTTTTATTTTTTTTGATTGATTAATTGATTTTTATTTTTTTTATTTTTTTAATGTTTTTTATTGATTATATTGTTACAACAGTTCCAATTTTCTCCCCCTTGTTCCCCTCCACCCAGCACCCCCCTCCCCCAGCAATCCCCCCCAAGTCCATACCCCTGGTTCATAAAAATTAACTATGCCCCCCCTCTCAAATATTAGGACCCTTTGTAATCTTGTAAAGGACAATGGGCGAAGGTCTCAAGCTCCTCTAGCTGCTTCAAGCTGGACATGGTCGTCGTCCTACCTACCCTTGGGTCCAGAAAACCCTAATAAGAGTGGGGGTGTGGAGGGGAGGGTGGCCTTCCCTCATGGGGAAAGATCGTGCAGACTCCAGGTCAGTTGGCTGTCTCCGGTCAACGGCGTGCTTGGTTTAACAGGCTGGTGTCCTTGTTGTGTTCTGGGGGCAACAGATTTGGCGAAAAGGGTTAAAAGACATCATTCAATCCATAACTACTAGATGACAAAGGGGAGGGATTAAGTTTTCAATGTTCCATATTAGGGGAAAAAAAATAAAAAAGGCTTCTTTGTAAGAAGGTGTGCTAGGCACATCTCGCCTGTCCAAAACCCTTTTGCCCATTATACTTAGCTTGGGCTGAGGTAAATAGTTTAGGTTTTTCCCCCTCTCAGACCTCTGGGCCTTTTCTCTCCAAGCCATTAGGATAGAAAAGAGAAACCCGTTTTAAAGTGAAGCCCACAGACCACCCCATTCTTCCCCAACCAACCATTTAGTTCAGCCAAACCGTTGAGTCTCAGGAGGCAGCGCTGCAGAGAGGATTAAGTGAGGCTTATGCGTACAGATAATCACTCAGGTAATGCGATCATAGGCTTATGTCCTTTGAAAACAAAAAACACGTGTTAATTTATGTAACATAACCCGCAAACAAGTCTCTAAATCTGTAGAAGAAACTTTTAAGACGGTTAGTTGCTCTGTTTTATACTCTACTACTGATCATTGTGATTTTCCTTGAATAATAATTTCTCTCCCTAAGGTTACCCTCCTTGTCTTTAAAGGGACTACATTAAGTCCATTTTTAATTTATCCTGTTCATTTGCATAAACATAACAAGAGCAGCAAATGATCACTTATGATCTTTAGTTCTGCTTTGCTGGAACTTACCCAAGGAATATTTGGGGTGACCTTCAGTCTGTTCTTCAGGGCACAGAAGCTGTGCCACATATCTGGCATTCATCCTTGCCTGTACACACCTGTTTTTTCCAAGTCTTTCTGGTCTTTCCTTGTGCCTTAAGGTCCCTTCTAGCCATCTTTCAGGAAAACAACCTTCGTTCCTTCCCTGGAAAGATTGCTGTGGACCGCACAACCAACCATGGTACCAGACCTTTTATCTCACGGGCTTTTGTTACCTTTGAAAGTCATTCCCAGTTCCTCAGGGCTTTCTGGTAACAATCTGAGCCCAACTATGTTTCCTTTAGGCTTGACATTCCAGTCAAAGTCTTGGTCAAAAAAAAAAAAAAAAAGAACCTCTGTTTACAACTGGTCTTATTAGTTCTATGCAAAGGAACTTATGTCATTACTTACTTGCTTAGAATGCCAAACTTCTTTAAAAATAGACTGAGTCCATATTCTGTTGGAAATCAGGTTAAATTACTATTCTCTTAGAACATTGGCAAGGTGAGTATTCTTTAAACAGAGACTGAGTCCATAAGGTGTTGAAACACAGGCTGAGTGTGTATTCTGTTAGAACACAGGCTGAGTGTGTATTCTGTTAGAACAGAGACTGAGTGAGTATACTTTGAACTCAGACTGAGTCCATATTCTGTTGGAACACACTCAGAGTGAGTATTTTTTAATCATGGACTGAGTCCATATTCTGTAAGAACACAAACTGAGTGAGTATTCTTTGAAAATAATCTCAGTCCATATTCTGTAAGAACACAGACTGAGTAGGTATTCTTTAAACGTAGACTGAGTCCATATTCTGTTAGAACAAAAGCTGAGTGGGTACTTTTTAAACAAAGTCTGAGTCCATATTCTGTAAGAACACAAACTGAGTGAGTATTCTTTGAAAATAATCTGAGTCCATGTTCTGTAAGAACACAGACTGAGTAGGTATTCTTTAAACGTAGACTGAATCCATATTCTGTTAGAACAATAGCTGAGTGGGTACTTGTTAAACAAAGACTGAGTCCATATTCTATTGAAATTCAGGCTGGTTGATTATTCCCTTAGAACAGAGGCTGAGTGAGTGTTCTTTAAACATAGACTGTGTCCATATTTTGTTAGAACACAGGTAACAGAGAACAGGTGAGCAGCTTGCGCGGCCTCATAGACAAGCCACCCTCGGTGAAGGCAGAAGACAGGTAACAAAGAACAGGTGAGCAGTTTGCCTGGTGAGGTGAACGAGCCCCTCGGGGTGTAGACAGAAACAGGGAACCAAGAACAGGAGAGCCACTTGCTCGGCCTGGCAGACAGGCCGCTGGGTTGAAGAGAGAGGACAGGTAATAAAGAACAGCTGAGCAGGTTGCTCGGCCTGGTGGACACGCCCCCCGGGGTGAAGGCAGAAGACAGGTAACAGAAAACAGCTGAGCAGCTTGCTCGGCCTGGCAGACGGGCCGCTGGATTGAAGGGAAAAGACAATTAACAAAGAATATTCTGTTAGAACATGGACTGACTGAGTATTCTGTTAGAACTCAGGCTGAGTGGGTATTATTTAAACATAAACTGAGTCCATATTATGTTAAAACACAGGCTGAGTGGGTATTCTTTATTTTTTTATTTTTTTTGATTGATTAATTGATTTTTATTTTTTTTATTTTTTTAATGTTTTTTATTGATTATATTGTTACAACAGTTCCAATTTTCTCCCCCTTGTTCCCCTCCACCCAGCACCCCCCTCCCCCAGCAATCCCCCCCAAGTCCATACCCCTGGTTCATAAAAATTAACTATGCCCCCCCTCTCAAATATTAGGACCCTTTGTAATCTTGTAAAGGACAATGGGCGAAGGTCTCAAGCTCCTCTAGCTGCTTCAAGCTGGACATGGTCGTCGTCCTACCTACCCTTGGGTCCAGAAAACCCTAATAAGAGTGGGGGTGTGGAGGGGAGGGTGGCCTTCCCTCATGGGGAAAGATCGTGCAGACTCCAGGTCAGTTGGCTGTCTCCGGTCAACGGCGTGCTTGGTTTAACAGGCTGGTGTCCTTGTTGTGTTCTGGGGGCAACAGATTTGGCGAAAAGGGTTAAAAGACATCATTCAATCCATAACTACTAGATGACAAAGGGGAGGGATTAAGTTTTCAATGTTCCATATTAGGGGAAAAAAAAAAAAAAAGGCTTCTTTGTAAGAAGGTGTGCTAGGCACATCTCGCCTGTCCAAAACCCTTTTGCCCATTATACTTAGCTTGGGCTGAGGTAAATAGTTTAGGTTTTTCCCCCTCTCAGACCTCTGGGCCTTTTCTCTCCAAGCCATTAGGATAGAAAAGAGAAACCCGTTTTAAAGTGAAGCCCACAGACCACCCCATTCTTCCCCAACCAACCATTTAGTTCAGCCAAACCGTTGAGTCTCAGGAGGCAGCGCTGCAGAGAGGATTAAGTGAGGCTTATGCGTACAGATAATCACTCAGGTAATGCGATCATAGGCTTATGTCCTTTGAAAACAAAAAACACGTGTTAATTTATGTAACATAACCCGCAAACAAGTCTCTAAATCTGTAGAAGAAACTTTTAAGACGGTTAGTTGCTCTGTTTTATACTCTACTACTGATCATTGTGATTTTCCTTGAATAATAATTTCTCTCCCTAAGGTTACCCTCCTTGTCTTTAAAGGGACTACATTAAGTCCATTTTTAATTTATCCTGTTCATTTGCATAAACATAACAAGAGCAGCAAATGATCACTTATGATCTTTAGTTCTGCTTTGCTGGAACTTACCCAAGGAATATTTGGGGTGACCTTCAGTCTGTTCTTCAGGGCACAGAAGCTGTGCCACATATCTGGCATTCATCCTTGCCTGTACACACCTGTTTTTTCCAAGTCTTTCTGGTCTTTCCTTGTGCCTTAAGGTCCCTTCTAGCCATCTTTCAGGAAAACAACCTTCGTTCCTTCCCTGGAAAGATTGCTGTGGACCGCACAACCAACCATGGTACCAGACCTTTTATCTCACGGGCTTTTGTTACCTTTGAAAGTCATTCCCAGTTCCTCAGGGCTTTCTGGTAACAATCTGAGCCCAACTATGTTTCCTTTAGGCTTGACATTCCAGTCAAAGTCTTGGTCAAAAAAAAAAAAAAAAAGAACCTCTGTTTACAACTGGTCTTATTAGTTCTATGCAAAGGAACTTATGTCATTACTTACTTGCTTAGAATGCCAAACTTCTTTAAAAATAGACTGAGTCCATATTCTGTTGGAAATCAGGTTAAATTACTATTCTCTTAGAACATTGGCAAGGTGAGTATTCTTTAAACAGAGACTGAGTCCATAAGGTGTTGAAACACAGGCTGAGTGTGTATTCTGTTAGAACACAGGCTGAGTGTGTATTCTGTTAGAACAGAGACTGAGTGAGTATACTTTGAACTCAGACTGAGTCCATATTCTGTTGGAACACACTCAGAGTGAGTATTTTTTAATCATGGACTGAGTCCATATTCTGTAAGAACACAAACTGAGTGAGTATTCTTTGAAAATAATCTGAGTCCATATTCTGTAAGAACACAGACTGAGTAGGTATTCTTTAAACGTAGACTGAGTCCATATTCTGTTAGAACAAAAGCTGAGTGGGTACTTTTTAAACAAAGACTGAGTCCATATTCTATTGAAATTCAGGCTGGTTGATTATTCCCTTAGAACAGAGGCTGAGTGAGTGTTCTTTAAACATAGACTGTGTCCATATTTTGTTAGAACACAGGTAACAGAGAACAGGTGAGCAGCTTGCGCGGCCTCATAGACAAGCCACCCTCGGTGAAGGCAGAAGACAGGTAACAAAGAACAGGTGAGCAGTTTGCTTGGTGAGGTGAACGCGCCCCTCGGGGTGCAGACAGAAACAGGGAACCAAGAACAGGAGAGCCACTTGCTCGGCCGGGCAGACAGGCCGCTGGGTTGAAGAGAGAGGACAGGTAATAAAGAACAGCTGAGCAGGTTGCTCGGCCTGGTAGACACGCCCCCGGGGTGAAGGCAGAAGACAGGTAACAGAGAACAGCTGAGCAGCTTGCTCGGCCTGGCAGACGGGCCGCTGGATTGAAGGGAAAAGACAATTAACAAAGAATATTCTGTTAGAACATGGACTGACTGAGTATTCTGTTAGAACTCAGGCTGAGTGGGTATTATTTAAACATAAACTGAGTCCATATTATGTTAAAACACAGGCTGAGTGGGTATTCTTTACTTTTTTATTTTTTTTGATTGATTAATTGATTTTTATTTTTTAAATATTTTTTAATGTTTTTTATTGAGTATATTGTTACAACAGTTCCAATTTTCTCCCCCTTGTTCCCCTCCACACAGCACCCCCCTCCCCCAGCAATCCCCCCCAAGTCCATACCCCTGGTTCATAAAAATTAACTATGCCCCCCCTCTCAAATATTAGGACCCTTTGTAATCTTGTAAAGGACAATGGGCGAAGGTCTCAAGCTCCTCTAGCTGCTTCAAGCTGGACATGGTCGTCGTCCTACCTACCCTTGGGTCCAGAAAACCCTAATAAGAGTGGGGGTGTGGAGGGGAGGGTGGCCTTCCCTCATGGGGAAAGATCGTGCAGACTCCAGGTCAGTTGGCTGTCTCCGGTCAACGGCGTGCTTGGTTTAACAGGCTGGTGTCCTTGTTGTGTTCTGGGGGCAACAGATTTGGCGAAAAGGGTTAAAAGACATCATTCAATCCATAACTACTAGATGACAAAGGGGAGGGATTAAGTTTTCAATGTTCCATATTAGGGGAAAAAAAAAAAAAAGGCTTCTTTGTAAGAAGGTGTGCTAGGCACATCTCGCCTGTCCAAAACCCTTTTGCCCATTATACTTAGTTTGGGCTGAGGTAAATAGTTTAGGTTTTTCCCCCTCTCAGACCTCTGGGCCTTTTCTCTCCAAGCCATTAGGATAGAAAAGAGAAACCCGTTTTAAAGTGAAGCCCACAGACCATCCCATTCTTCCCCAACCAACCATTTAGTTCAGCCAAACCGTTGAGTCTCAGGAGGCAGCGCTGCAGAGAGGATTAAGTGAGGCTTATGCGTACAGATAATCACTCAGGTAATGCGATCATAGGCTTATGTCCTTTGAAAACAAAAAACACGTGTTAATTTATGTAACATAACCCGCAAACAAGTCTCTAAATCTGTAGAAGAAACTTTTAAGACGGTTAGTTGCTCTGTTTTATACTCTACTACTGATCATTGTGATTTTCCTTGAATAATAATTTTTCTCCCTAAGGTTACCCTCCTTGTCTTTAAAGGGACTACATTAAGTCCTTTTTTAATTTATCCTGTTCATTTGCATAAACATAACAAGAGCAGCAAATGATCACTTATGATCTTTAGTTCTGCTTTGCTGGAACTTACCCAAGGAATATTTGGGGTGACCTTCAGTCTGTTCTTCAGGGCACAGAAGCTGTGCCACATATCTGGCATTCATCCTTGCCTGTACACACCTGTTTTTTCCAAGTCTTTCTGGTCTTTCCTTGTGCCTTAAGGTCCCTTCTAGCCATCTTTCAGGAAAACAACCTTCGTTCCTTCCCTGGAAAGATTGCTGTGGACCGCACAACCAACCATGGTACCAGGCCTTTTATCTCACGGGCTTTTATTACCTTTGAAAGTCATTCCCAGTTCCTCAGGGCTTTCTGGTAACAATCTGAGCCCAACTATGTTTCCTTTAGGCTTGACATTCCAGTCAAAGGCTTGGTCAAAAAAAAAAAAAAAAAAAAAAAGAACCTCTGTTGACAACTGGTCTTATTAGTTCTATGCAAAGGAACTTATGTCATTACTTACTTGCTTAGAATGCCAAACTTCTTTAAAAATAGACTGAGTCCATATTCTGTTGGAAATCAGGTTAAATTACTATTCTCTTAGAACATTGGCAAGGTGAGTATTCTTTAAACAGAGACTGAGTCCATATGGTGTTGAAACACAGGCTGAGTGTGTATTCTGTTAGAACACAGGCTGAGTGTGTATTCTGTTAGAACAGAGGCTGAGTGAGTATACTTTGAACTCAGACTGAGTCCATATTCTGTTGGAACACACTCAGAGTGAGTATTTTTTAATCATGGACTGAGTCCATATTCTGTAAGAACACAAACTGAGTGAGTATTCTTTGAAAATAATCTGAGTCCATATTCTGTAAGAACACAGACTGAGTAGGTATTCTTTAAACGTAGACTGAGTCCATATTCTGTTAGAACAAAAGCTGAGTGGGTACTTTTTAAACAAAGACTGAGTCCATATTCTATTGAAATTCAGGCTGGTTGATTATTCCCTTAGAACAGAGGCTGAGTGAGTGTTCTTTCAACATAGACTGTGTCCATATTTTGTTAGAACACAGGTAACAGAGAACAGGTGAGCAGCTTGCGCGGCCTCATAGACAAGCCACCCTCGGTGAAGGCAGAAGACAGGTAACAAAGAACAGGTGAGCAGTTTGCTTGGTGAGGTGAACGCGCCCCTCGGGGTGCAGACAGAAACAGGGAACCAAGAACAGGAGAGCCACTTGCTCGGCCGGGCAGACAGGCCGCTGGGTTGAAGAGAGAGGACAGGTAATAAAGAACAGCTGAGCAGGTTGCTCGGCCTGGTAGACACGCCCCCGGGGTGAAGGCAGAAGACAGGTAACAGAGAACAGCTGAGCAGCTTGCTCGGCCTGGCAGACGGGCCGCTGGATTGAAGGGAAAAGACAATTAACAAAGAATATTCTGTTAGAACATGGACTGACTGAGTATTCTGTTAGAACTCAGGCTGAGTGGGTATTATTTAAACATAAACTGAGTCCATATTATGTTAAAACACAGGCTGAGTGGGTATTCTTTACTTTTTTATTTTTTTTGATTGATTAATTGATTTTTATTTTTTAAATATTTTTTAATGTTTTTTATTGAGTATATTGTTACAACAGTTCCAATTTTCTCCCCCTTGTTCCCCTCCACACAGCACCCCCCTCCCCCAGCAATCCCCCCCAAGTCCATACCCCTGGTTCATAAAAATTAACTATGCCCCCCCTCTCAAATATTAGGACCCTTTGTAATCTTGTAAAGGACAATGGGCGAAGGTCTCAAGCTCCTCTAGCTGCTTCAAGCTGGACATGGTCGTCGTCCTACCTACCCTTGGGTCCAGAAAACCCTAATAAGAGTGGGGGTGTGGAGGGGAGGGTGGCCTTCCCTCATGGGGAAAGATCGTGCAGACTCCAGGTCAGTTGGCTGTCTCCGGTCAACGGCGTGCTTGGTTTAACAGGCTGGTGTCCTTGTTGTGTTCTGGGGGCAACAGATTTGGCGAAAAGGGTTAAAAGACATCATTCAATCCATAACTACTAGATGACAAAGGGGAGGGATTAAGTTTTCAATGTTCCATATTAGGGGAAAAAAAAAAAAAAGGCTTCTTTGTAAGAAGGTGTGCTAGGCACATCTCGCCTGTCCAAAACCCTTTTGCCCATTATACTTAGTTTGGGCTGAGGTAAATAGTTTAGGTTTTTCCCCCTCTCAGACCTCTGGGCCTTTTCTCTCCAAGCCATTAGGATAGAAAAGAGAAACCCGTTTTAAAGTGAAGCCCACAGACCATCCCATTCTTCCCCAACCAACCATTTAGTTCAGCCAAACCGTTGAGTCTCAGGAGGCAGCGCTGCAGAGAGGATTAAGTGAGGCTTATGCGTACAGATAATCACTCAGGTAATGCGATCATAGGCTTATGTCCTTTGAAAACAAAAAACACGTGTTAATTTATGTAACATAACCCGCAAACAAGTCTCTAAATCTGTAGAAGAAACTTTTAAGACGGTTAGTTGCTCTGTTTTATACTCTACTACTGATCATTGTGATTTTCCTTGAATAATAATTTTTCTCCCTAAGGTTACCCTCCTTGTCTTTAAAGGGACTACATTAAGTCCTTTTTTAATTTATCCTGTTCATTTGCATAAACATAACAAGAGCAGCAAATGATCACTTATGATCTTTAGTTCTGCTTTGCTGGAACTTACCCAAGGAATATTTGGGGTGACCTTCAGTCTGTTCTTCAGGGCACAGAAGCTGTGCCACATATCTGGCATTCATCCTTGCCTGTACACACCTGTTTTTTCCAAGTCTTTCTGGTCTTTCCTTGTGCCTTAAGGTCCCTTCTAGCCATCTTTCAGGAAAACAACCTTCGTTCCTTCCCTGGAAAGATTGCTGTGGACCGCACAACCAACCATGGTACCAGGCCTTTTATCTCACGGGCTTTTATTACCTTTGAAAGTCATTCCCAATTCCTCAGGGCTTTCTGGTAACAATCTGAGCCCAACTATGTTTCCTTTAGGCTTGACATTCCAGTCAAAGGCTTGGTCAAAAAAAAAAAAAAAAAAAAAAAGAACCTCTGTTGACAACTGGTCTTATTAGTTCTATGCAAAGGAACTTATGTCATTACTTACTTGCTTAGAATGCCAAACTTCTTTAAAAATAGACTGAGTCCATATTCTGTTGGAAATCAGGTTAAATTACTATTCTCTTAGAACATTGGCAAGGTGAGTATTCTTTAAACAGAGACTGAGTCCATATGGTGTTGAAACACAGGCTGAGTGTGTATTCTGTTAGAACACAGGCTGAGTGTGTATTCTGTTAGAACAGAGGCTGAGTGAGTATACTTTGAACTCAGACTGAGTCCATATTCTGTTGGAACACACTCAGAGTGAGTATTTTTTAATCATGGACTGAGTCCATATTCTGTAAGAACACAAACTGAGTGAGTATTCTTTGAAAATAATCTGAGTCCATATTCTGTAAGAACACAGACTGAGTAGGTATTCTTTAAACGTAGACTGAGTCCATATTCTGTTAGAACAAAAGCTGAGTGGGTACTTTTTAAACAAAGACTGAGTCCATATTCTATTGAAATTCAGGCTGGTTGATTATTCCCTTAGAACAGAGGCTGAGTGAGTGTTCTTTAAACATAGACTGTGTCCATATTTTGTTAGAACACAGGTAACAGAGAACAGGTGAGCAGCTTGCGCGGCCTCATAGACAAGCCACCCTCGGTGAAGGCAGAAGACAGGTAACAAGGAACAGGTGAGCAGTTTGCTTGGTGAGGTGAACGCGCCCCTCGGGGTGCAGACAGAAACAGGGAACCAAGAACAGGAGAGCCACTTGCTCGGCCGGGCAGACAGGCCGCTGGGTTGAAGAGAGAGGACAGGTAATAAAGAACAGCTGAGCAGGTTGCTCGGCCTGGTAGACACGCCCCCCGGGGTGAAGGCAGAAGACAGGTAACAGAGAACAGCTGAGCAGCTTGCTCGGCCTGGCAGACGGGCCGCTGGATTGAAGGGAAAAGACAATTAACAAAGAATATTCTGTTAGAACATGGACTGACTGAGTATTCTGTTAGAACTCAGGCTGAGTGGGTATTATTTAAACATAAACTGAGTCCATATTATGTTAAAACACAGGCTGAGTGGGTATTCTTTATTTTTTTATTTTTTTTGATTGATTAATTGATTTTTATTTTTTTAATTTTTTTAATGTTTTTTATTGATTATATTGTTACAACAGTTCCAATTTTCTCCCCCTTGTTCCCCTCCACCCAGCACCCCCCTCCCCCAGCAATCCCCCCCAAGTCCATACCCCTGGTTCATAAAAATTAACTATGCCCCCCCTCTCAAATATTAGGACCCTTTGTAATCTTGTAAAGGACAATGGGCGAAGGTCTCAAGCTCCTCTAGCTGCTTCAAGCTGGACATGGTCGTCGTCCTACCTACCCTTGGGTCCAGAAAACCCTAATAAGAGTGGGGGTGTGGAGGGGAGGGTGGCCTTCCCTCATGGGGAAAGATCGTGCAGACTCCAGGTCAGTTGGCTGTCTCCGGTCAACGGCGTGCTTGGTTTAACAGGCTGGTGTCCTTGTTGTGTTCTGGGGGCAACAGATTTGGCGAAAAGGGTTAAAAGACATCATTCAATCCATAACTACTAGATGACAAAGGGGAGGGATTAAGTTTTCAATGTTCCATATTAGGGGAAAAAAAAAAAAAAAGGCTTCTTTGTAAGAAGGTGTGCTAGGCACATCTCGCCTGTCCAAAACCCTTTTGCCCATTATACTTAGCTTGGGCTGAGGTAAATAGTTTAGGTTTTTCCCCCTCTCATACCTCTGGGCCTTTTCTCTCCAAGCCATTAGGATAGAAAAGAGAAACCCGTTTTAAAGTGAAGCCCACAGACCATCCCATTCTTCCCCAACCAACCATTTAGTTCAGCCAAACCGTTGAGTCTCAGGAGGCAGCGCTGCAGAGAGGATTAAGTGAGGCTTATGCGTACAGATAATCACTCAGGTAATGCGATCATAGGCTTATGTCCTTTGAAAACAAAAAACACGTGTTAATTTATGTAACATAACCCGCAAACAAGTCTCTAAATCTGTAGAAGAAACTTTTAAGACGGTTAGTTGCTCTGTTTTATACTCTACTACTGATCATTGTGATTTTCCTTGAATAATAATTTTTCTCCCTAAGGTTACCCTCCTTGTCTTTAAAGGGACTACATTAAGTCCATTTTTAATTTATCCTGTTCATTTGCATAAACATAACAAGAGCAGCAAATGATCACTTATGATCTTTAGTTCTGCTTTGCTGGAACTTACCCAAGGAATATTTGGGGTGACCTTCAGTCTGTTCTTCAGGGCACAGAAGCTGTGCCACATATCTGGCATTCATCCTTGCCTGTACACACCTGTTTTTTCCAAGTCTTTCTGGTCTTTCCTTGTGCCTTAAGGTCCCTTCTAGCCATCTTTCAGGAAAACAACCTTCGTTCCTTCCCTGGAAAGATTGCTGTGGACCGCACAACCAACCATGGTACCAGGCATTTTATCTCACGGGCTTTTATTACCTTTGAAAGTCATTCCCAGTTCCTCAGGACTTTCTGGTAACAATCTGAGCCCAACTATGTTTCCTTTAGGCTTGACATTCCAGTCAAAGGCTTGGTCAAAAAAAAAAAAAAAAAAAAAAGAACCTCTGTTGACAACTGGTCTTATTAGTTCTATGCAAAGGAACTTATGTCATTACTTACTTGCTTAGAATGCCAAACTTCTTTAAAAATAGACTGAGTCCATATTCTGTTGGAAATCAGGTTAAATTACTATTCTCTTAGAACATTGGCAAGGTGAGTATTCTTTAAACAGAGACTGAGTCCATATGGTGTTGAAACACAGGCTGAGTGTGTATTATGTTAGAACACAGGCTGAGTGTGTATTCTGTTAGAACAGAGGCTGAGTGAGTATACTTTGAACTCAGACTGAGTCCATATTCTGTTGGAACACACTCAGAGTGAGTATTTTTTAATCATGGACTGAGTCCATATTCTGTAAGAACACAAACTGAGTGAGTATTCTTTGAAAATAATCTGAGTCCATATTCTGTTGGAACACAGACTGAGTAGGTATTCTTTAAACGTAGACTGAGTCCATATTCTGTTAGAACAAAAGCTGAGTGGGTACTTTTTAAACAAAGACTGAGTCCATATTCTGTAAGAACACAGACTGAGTAGGTATTCTTTAAACGTAGACTGAGTCCATATTCTGTTAGAACAAAAGCTGAGTGGGTACTTTTTAAACAAAGTCTGAGTCCATATTCTGTAAGAACACAAACTGAGTGAGTATTCTTTGAAAATAATCTGAGTCCATGTTCTGTAAGAACACAGACTGAGTAGGTATTCTTTAAACGTAGACTGAATCCATATTCTGTTAGAACAATAGCTGAGTGGGTACTTGTTAAACAAAGACTGAGTCCATATTCTATTGAAATTCAGGCTGGTTGATTATTCCCTTAGAACAGAGGCTGAGTGAGTGTTCTTTAAACATAGACTGTGTCCATATTTTGTTAGAACACAGGTAACAGAGAACAGGTGAGCAGCTTGCGCGGCCTCATAGACAAGCCACCCTCGGTGAAGGCAGAATACAGGTAACAAAGAACAGGTGAGCAGTTTGCTTGGTGAGGTGAACGCGCCCCTCGGGGTGCAGACAGAAACAGGGAACCAAGAACAGGAGAGCCACTTGCTCGGCCTGGCAGACAGGCCGCTGGGTTGAAGAGAGAGGACAGGTAATAAAGAACAGCTGAGCAGGTTGCTCGGCCTGGTAGACACGCCCCCCGGGGTGAAGGCAGAAGACAGGTAACAGAGAACAGCTGAGCAGCTTGCTCGGCCTGGCAGACGGGCCGCTGGATTGAAGGGAAAAGACAATTAACAAAGAATATTCTGTTAGAACATGGACTGACTGAGTATTCTGTTAGAACTCAGGCTGAGTGTGTATTATTTAAACATAAACGGAGTCCATATTATGTTAAAACACAGGCTGAGTGGGTATTCTTTATTTTTTTATTTTTTTTGATTGATTAATTGATTTTTATTTATTTTATTTTTTTTAATGTTTTTTATTGATTATATTGTTACAACAGTTCCAATTTTCTCCCCCTTGTTCCCCTCCACGCAGCAACCCCCTCCCCCAGCAATCCCCCCCAAGTCCATACCCCTGGTTCGTAAAACTTAACTATCCCCCCCCTCTCAAATATTAGGACCCTTTGTAATTTTGTAAAGGACTATGGGCGAAGGTCTCAAGCTCCTCTAGCTGCTTCAAGCTGGACATGGTCGTCGTCCTACTTACCCTTGGGTCCAGAAAACCCTAATAAGAGTGGGGGTGTGGAGGGGAGGGTGGCCTTCCCTCATGGGGAAAGATCGTGCAGACTCCAGGTCAGTTGGCTGTCTCCGGTCAACGGCGTGCTTGGTTTAACAGGCTGGTGTCCTTGTTGTGTTCTGGGGGCAACAGATTTGGCGAAAAGGGTTAAAAGACATCATTCAATCCATAACTACTAGATGACAAAAGGCAGGGATTAAGATTTCAATGTTCCATATTAGGGGAAAAAAAAAAAAAAAAAGGCTTCTTTGTAAGAAGGTGTGCTAGGCACATCTCGCCTGTCCAAAACCCTTTTGCCCATTATGCTTAGTTTGGGCTGAGGTAAATAGTTTAGGTTTTTCCCCCTCTCAGACCTCTGGGCCTTTTCTCTCCAAGCCATTAGGATAGAAAAGAGAAACCCGTTTTAAAGTGAAGCCCACAGACCACCCCATTCTTCCCCAACCCAGCCATTTAGTTCAGCCAAACCGTTGAGTCTCAGGAGGCAGCGCTGCAGAGAGGATTAAGTGAGGCTTATGCGTACAGATAATCACTCAGGTAATGCGATCATAGGCTTATGTCCTTTGAAAACAAAAAACACGTGTTAATTTATGTAACATAACCCGCAAACAAGTCTCTAAATCTGTAGAAGAAACTTTTAAGACGGTTAGTTGCTCTGTTTTATACTCTACTACTGATCATTGTGATTTTCCTTGAATAATAATTTTTCTCCCTAAGGTTACCCTCCTTGTCTTTAAAGGGACTACATTAAGTCCATTTTTAATTTATCCTGTTCATTTGCATAAACATAACAAGAGCAGCAAATGATCACTTATGATCTTTAGTTCTGCTTTGCTGGAACTTACCCAAGGAATATTTGGGGTGACCTTCAGTCTGTTCTTCAGGGCACAGAAGCTGTGCCACATATCTGGCATTCATCCTTGCCTGTACACACCTGTTTTTTCCAAGTCTTTCTGGTCTTTCCTTGTGCCTTAAGGTCCCTTCTAGCCATCTTTCAGGAAAACAACCTTCGTTCCTTCCCTGGAAAGATTGCTGTGGACCGCACAACCAACCATGGTACCAGGCCTTTTATCTCACGGGCTTTTATTACCTTTGAAAGTCATTCCCAGTTCCTCAGGGCTTTCTGGTAACAATCTGAGCCCAACTATGTTTCCTTTAGGCTTGACATTCCAGTCAAAGGCTTGGTCAAAAAAAAAAAAAAAAAAAAAAAAGAACCTCTGTTGACAACTGGTCTTATTAGTTCTATGCAAAGGAACTTATGTCATTACTTACTTGCTTAGAATGCCAAACTTCTTTAAAAATAGACTGAGTCCATATTCTGTTGGAAATCAGGTTAAATTACTATTCTCTTAGAACATTGGCAAGGTGAGTATTCTTTAAACAGAGACTGAGTCCATATGGTGTTGAAACACAGGCTGAGTGTGTATTCTGTTAGAACACAGGCTGAGTGTGTATTCTGTTAGAACAGAGGCTGAGTGAGTATACTTTGAACTCAGACTGAGTCCATATTCTGTTGGAACACACTCAGAGTGAGTATTTTTTAATCATGGACTGAGTCCATATTCTGTAAGAACACAAACTGAGTGAGTATTCTTTGAAAATAATCTGAGTCCATATTCTGTAAGAACACAGACTGAGTAGGTATTCTTTAAACGTAGACTGAGTCCATATTCTGTTAGAACAAAAGCTGAGTGGGTACTTTTTAAACAAAGTCTGAGTCCATATTCTATTGAAATTTAGGCTGGTTGATTATTCCCTTAGAACAGAGGCTGAGTGAGTGTTCTTTAAACATAGACTGTGTCCATATTTTGTTAGAACACAGGTAACAGAGAACAGGTGAGCAGCTTGCGCGGCCTCATAGACAAGCCACCCTCGGTGAAGGCAGAAGACAGGTAACAAGGAACAGGTGAGCAGTTTGCTTGGTGAGGTGAACGCGCCCCTCGGGGTGCAGACAGAAACAGGGAACCAAGAACAGGAGAGCCACTTGCTCGGCCTGGCAGACAGGCCGCTGGGTTGAAGAGAGAGGACAGGTAATAAAGAACAGCTGAGCAGGTTGCTCGGCCTGGTAGACACGCCCCCGGGGTGAAGGCAGAAGACAGGTAACAGAGAACAGCTGAGCAGCTTGCTCGGCCTGGCAGACGGGCCGCTGGATTGAAGGGAAAAGACAATTAACAAAGAATATTCTGTTAGAACATGGACTGACTGAGTATTCTGTTAGAACTCAGGCTGAGTGTGTATTATTTAAACATAAACGGAGTCCATATTATGTTAAAACACAGGCTGAGTGGGTATTCTTTATTTTTTTATTTTTTTTGATTGATTAATTGATTTTTATTTATTTTATTTTTTTTAATGTTTTTTATTGATTATATTGTTACAACAGTTCCAATTTTCTCCCCCTTGTTCCCCTCCACGCAGCAACCCCCTCCCCCAGCAATCCCCCCCAAGTCCATACCCCTGGTTCGTAAAAATTAACTATCCCCCCCCTCTCAAATATTAGGACCCTTTGTAATCTTGTAAAGGACTATGGGCGAAGGTCTCAAGCTCCTCTAGCTGCTTCAAGCTGGACATGGTCGTCGTCCTACCTACCCTTGGGTCCAGAAAACCCTAATAAGAGTGGGGGTGTGGAGGGGAGGGTGGCCTTCCCTCATGGGGAAAGATCGTGCAGACTCCAGGTCAGTTGGCTGTCTCCGGTCAACGGCGTGCTTGGTTTAACAGGCTGGTGTCCTTGTTGTGTTCTGGGGGCAACAGATTTGGCGAAAAGGGTTAAAAGACATCATTCAATCCATAACTACTAGATGACAAAAGGCAGGGATTAAGATTTCAATGTTCCATATTAGGGGAAAAAAAAAAAAAAAAGGCTTCTTTGTAAGAAGGTGTGCTAGGCACATCTCGCCTGTCCAAAACCCTTTTGCCCATTATGCTTAGTTTGGGCTGAGGTAAATAGTTTAGGTTTTTCCCCCTCTCAGACCTCTGGGCCTTTTCTCTCCAAGCCATTAGGATAGAAAAGAGAAACCCGTTTTAAAGTGAAGCCCACAGACCACCCCATTCTTCCCCAACCCAGCCATTTAGTTCAGCCAAACCGTTGAGTCTCAGGAGGCAGCGCTGCAGAGAGGATTAAGTGAGGCTTATGCGTACAGATAATCACTCAGGTAATGCGATCATAGGCTTATGTCCTTTGAAAACAAAAAACACGTGTTAATTTATGTAACATAACCCGCAAACAAGTCTCTAAATCTGTAGAAGAAACTTTTAAGACGGTTAGTTGCTCTGTTTTATACTCTACTACTGATCATTGTGATTTTCCTTGAATAATAATTTTTCTCCCTAAGGTTACCCTCCTTGTCTTTAAAGGGACTACATTAAGTCCATTTTTAATTTATCCTGTTCATTTGCATAAACATAACAAGAGCAGCAAATGATCACTTATGATCTTTAGTTCTGCTTTGCTGGAACTTACCCAAGGAATATTTGGGGTGACCTTCAGTCTGTTCTTCAGGGCACAGAAGCTGTGCCACATATCTGGCATTCATCCTTGCCTGTACACACCTGTTTTTTCCAAGTCTTTCTGGTCTTTCCTTGTGCCTTAAGGTCCCTTCTAGCCATCTTTCAGGAAAACAACCTTCGTTCCTTCCCTGGAAAGATTGCTGTGGACCGCACAACCAACCATGGTACCAGGCCTTTTATCTCACGGGCTTTTATTACCTTTGAAAGTCATTCCCAGTTCCTCAGGGCTTTCTGGTAACAATCTGAGCCCAACTATGTTTCCTTTAGGCTTGACATTCCAGTCAAAGGCTTGGTCAAAAAAAAAAAAAAAAAAAAAGAACCTCTGTTGACAACTGGTCTTATTAGTTCTATGCAAAGGAACTTATGTCATTACTTACTTGCTTAGAATGCCAAACTTCTTTAAAAATAGACTGAGTCCATATTCTGTTGGAAATCAGGTTAAATTACTATTCTCTTAGAACATTGGCAAGGTGAGTATTCTTTAAACAGAGACTGAGTCCATATGGTGTTGAAACACAGGCTGAGTGTGTATTATGTTAGAACACAGGCTGAGTGTGTATTCTGTTAGAACAGAGGCTGAGTGAGTATACTTTGAACTCAGACTGAGTCCATATTCTGTTGGAACACACTCAGAGTGAGTGTTTTTTAATCATGGACTGAGTCCATATTCTGTAAGAACACAAACTGAGTGAGTATTCTTTGAAAATAATCTGAGTCCATATTCTGTAAGAACACAGACTGAGTAGGTATTCTTTAAACGTAGACTGAGTCCATATTCTGTTAGAACAAAAGCTGAGTGGGTACTTTTTAAACAAAGACTGAGTCCATATTCTATTGAAATTTAGGCTGGTTGATTATTCCCTTAGAACAGAGGCTGAGTGAGTGTTCTTTAAACATAGACTGTGTCCATATTTTGTTAGAACACAGGTAACAGAGAACAGGTGAGCAGCTTGCGCGGCCTCATAGACAAGCCACCCTCGGTGAAGGCAGAAGACAGGTAACAAGGAACAGGTGAGCAGTTTGCTTGGTGAGGTGAACGCGCCCCTCTGGGTGCAGACAGAAACAGGGAACCAAGAACAGGAGAGCCACTTGCTCGGCCTGGCAGACAGGCCGCTGGGTTGAAGAGAGAGGACAGGTAATAAAGAACAGCTGAGCAGGTTGCTCGGCCTGGTAGACACGCCCCCGGGGTGAAGGCAGAAGACAGGTAACAGAGAACAGCTGAGCAGCTTGCTCGGCCTGGCAGACGGGCCGCTGGATTGAAGGGAAAAGACAATTAACAAAGAATATTCTGTTAGAACATGGACTGACTGAGTATTCTGTTAGAACTCAGGCTGAGTGTGTATTATTTAAACATAAACGGAGTCCATATTATGTTAAAACACAGGCTGAGTGGGTATTCTTTATTTTTTTATTTTTTTTGATTGATTAATTGATTTTTATTTATTTTATTTTTTTTAATGTTTTTTATTGATTATATTGTTACAACAGTTCCAATTTTCTCCCCCTTGTTCCCCTCCACGCAGCAACCCCCTCCCCAGCAATCCCCCCCAAGTCCATACCCCTGGTTTGTAAAAATTAACTATCCCCCCCCTCTCAAATATTAGGACCCTTTGTAATCTTGTAAAGGACTATGGGCGAAGGTCTCAAGCTCCTCTAGCTGCTTCAAGCTGGACATGGTCGTCGTCCTACCTACCCTTGGGTCCAGAAAACCCTAATAAGAGTGGGGGTGTGGAGGGGAGGGTGGCCTTCCCTCATGGGGAAAGATCGTGCAGACTCCAGGTCAGTTGGCTGTCTCCGGTCAACGGCGTGCTTGGTTTAACAGGCTGGTGTCCTTGTTGTGTTCTGGGGGCAACAGATTTGGCGAAAAGGGTTAAAAGACATCATTCAATCCATAACTACTAGATGACAAAAGGCAGGGATTAAGTTTTCAATGTTCCATATTAGGGGAAAAAAAAAAAAAAAAAGGCTTCTTTGTAAGAAGGTGTGCTAGGCACATCTCGCCTGTCCAAAACCCTTTTGCCCATTATGCTTAGTTTGGGCTGAGGTAAATAGTTTAGGTTTTTCCCCCTCTCAGACCTCTGGGCCTTTTCTCTCCAAGCCATTAGGATAGAAAAGAGAAACCCGTTTTAAAGTGAAGCCCACAGACCACCCCATTCTTCCCCAACCCAGCCATTTAGTTCAGCCAAACCGTTGAGTCTCAGGAGGCAGCGCTGCAGAGAGGATTAAGTGAGGCTTATGCGTACAGATAATCACTCAGGTAACGCGATCATAGGCTTATGTCCTTTGAAAACAAAAAACACGTGTTAATTTATGTAACATAACCCGCAAACAAGTCTCTAAATCTGTAGAAGAAACTTTTAAGACGGTTAGTTGCTCTGTTTTATACTCTACTACTGATCATTGTGATTTTCCTTGAATAATAATTTTTCTCCCTAAGGTTACCCTCCTTGTCTTTAAAGGGACTACATTAAGTCCATTTTTAATTTATCCTGTTCATTTGCATAAACATAACAAGAGCAGCAAATGATCACTTATGATCTTTAGTTCTGCTTTGCTGGAACTTACCCAAGGAATATTTGGGGTGACCTTCAGTCTGTTCTTCAGGGCACAGAAGCTGTGCCACATATCTGGCATTCATCCTTGCCTGTACACACCTGTTTTTTCCAAGTCTTTCTGGTCTTTCCTTGTGCCTTAAGGTCCCTTCTAGCCATCTTTCAGGAAAACAACCTTCGTTCCTTCCCTGGAAAGATTGCTGTGGACCGCACAACCAACCATGGTACCAGGCCTTTTATCTCACGGGCTTTTATTACCTTTGAAAGTCATTCCCAGTTCCTCAGGGCTTTCTGGTAACAATCTGAGCCCAACTATGTTTCCTTTAGGCTTGACATTCCAGTCAAAGGCTTGGTCAAAAAAAAAAAAAAAAAAAAGAACCTCTGTTGACAACTGGTCTTATTAGTTCTATGCAAAGGAACTTATGTCATTACTTACGTGCTTAGAATGCCAAACTTCTTTAAAAATAGACTGAGTCCATATTCTGTTGGAAATCAGGTTAAATTACTATTCTCTTAGAACATTGGCAAGGTGAGTATTCTTTAAACAGAGACTGAGTCCATATGGTGTTGAAACACAGGCTGAGTGTGTATTCTGTTAGAACACAGGCTGAGTGTGTATTCTGTTAGAACAGAGGCTGAGTGAGTATACTTTGAACTCAGACTGAGTCCATATTCTGTTGGAACACACTCAGAGTGAGTATTTTTTAATCATGGACTGAGTCCATATTCTGTAAGAACACAAACTGAGTGAGTATTCTTTGAAAATAATCTGAGTCCATACTCTGTAAGAACACAGACTGAGTAGGTATTCTTTAAACGTAGACTGAGTCCATATTCTGTTAGAACAAAAGCTGAGTGGGTACTTTTTAAACAAAGTCTGAGTCCATATTCTGTAAGAACACAAACTGAGTGAGTATTCTTTGAAAATAATCTGAGTCCATGTTCTGTAAGAACACAGACTGAGTAGGTATTCTTTAAACGTAGACTGAATCCATATTCTGTTAGAACAATAGCTGAGTGGGTACTTGTTAAACAAAGACTGAGTCCATATTCTATTGAAATTCAGGCTGGTTGATTATTCCCTTAGAACAGAGGCTGAGTGAGTGTTCTTTAAACATAGACTGTGTCCATATTTTGTTAGAACACAGGTAACAGAGAACAGGTGAGCAGCTTGCGCGGCCTCATAGACAAGCCACCCTCGGTGAAGGCAGAAGACAGGTAACAAAGAACAGGTGAGCAGTTTGCTTGGTGAGGTGAACGCGCCCCTCGGGGTGCAGACAGAAACAGGGAACCAAGAACAGGAGAGCCACTTGCTCGGCCTGGCAGACAGGCCGCTGGGTTGAAGAGAGAGGACAGGTAATAAAGAACAGCTGAGCAGGTTGCTCGGCCTGGTAGACACGCCCCCCGGGGTGAAGGCAGAAGACAGGTAACAGAGAACAGCTGAGCAGCTTGCTCGGCCTGGCAGACGGGCCGCTGGATTGAAGGGAAAAGACAATTAACAAAGAATATTCTGTTAGAACATGGACTGACTGAGTATTCTGTTAGAACTCAGGCTGAGTGGGTATTATTTAAACATAAACTGAGTCCATATTATGTTAAAACACAGGCTGAGTGGGTATTCTTTATTTTTTTATTTTTTTTGATTGATTAATTGATTTTTATTTTTTTTATTTTTTTTAAAGTTTTTTATTGAGTATATTGTTACAACAGTTCCAATTTTCTCCACCTTGTTCCCCTCCACCCAGCACCCCCCTCCCCCAGCAATCCCCCCCAAGTCCATACCCCTGGTTCGTAAAAATTAACTATCCCCCCCCTCTCAAATATTAGGACCCTTTGTAATCTTGTAAAGGACAATGGGCGAAGGTCTCAAGCTCCTCTAGATGCTTCAAGCTGGACATGGTCGTCGTCCTACCTACCCTTGGGTCCAGAAAACCCTAATAAGAGTGGGGGTGTGGAGGGGAGGGTGGCCTTCCCTCATGGGGAAAGATCGTGCAGACTCCAGGTAAGTTGGCTGTCTCCGGTCAACGGCGTGCTTGGTTTAACAGGCTGGTGTCCTTGTTGTGTTCTGGGGGCAACAGATTTGGCGAAAAGGGTTAAAAGACATCATTCAATCCATAACTACTAGATGACAAAAGGCAGGGATTAAGTTTTCAATGTTCCATATTAGGGGAAAAAAAAAAAAAGGCTTCTTTGTAAGAAGGTGTGCTAGGCACATCTCGCCTGTCCAAAACCCTTTTGCCCATTATACTTAGTTTGGGCTGAGGTAAATAGTTTAGGTTTTTCCCCCTCTCAGACCTCTGGGCCTTTTCTCTCCAAGCCATTAGGATAGAAAAGGGAAACCCGTTTTAAAGTGAAGCCCACAGACCACCCCATTCTTCCCCAACCCAGCCATTTAGTTCAGCCAAACCGTTGAGTCTCAGGAGGCAGCGCTGCAGAGAGGATTAAGTGAGGCTTATGCGTACAGATAATCACTCAGGTAACGCGATCATAGGCTTATGTCCTTTGAAAACAAAAAACACGTGTTAATTTATGTAACATAACCCGCAAACAAGTCTCTAAATCTGTAGAAGAAACTTTTAAGACGGTTAGTTGCTCTGTTTTATACTCTACTACTGATCATTGTGATTTTCCTTGAATAATAATTTTTCTCCCTAAGGTTACCCTCCTTGTCTTTAAAGGGACTACATTAAGTCCATTTTTAATTTATCCTGTTCATTTGCATAAACATAACAAGAGCAGCAAATGATCACTTATGATCTTTAGTTCTGCTTTGCTAGAACTTACCCAAGGAATATTTGGGGTGACCTTCAGTCTGTTCTTCAGGGAACAGAAGCTGTTCCACATATCTGGCATTCATCCTTGCCTGTACACACCTGTTTTTTCCAAGTCTTTCTGGTCTTTCCTTGTGCCTTAAGGTCCCTTCTAACCATCTTTCAGGAAAACAACCTTCGTTCCTTCCCTGGAAAGATTGCTGTGGACCGCACAACCAACCATGGTACCAGGCCTTTTATCTCACGGGCTTTTATTACCTTTGAAAGTCATTCCCAGTTCCTCAGGACTTTCTGGTAACAATCTGAGCCCAACTATGTTTCCTTTAGGCTTGACATTCCAGTCAAAGACTTGGTCAAAAACAAAAAAAAAAAGAACCTCTGTTGACAACTGGTCTTATTAGTTCTATGCAAAGGAACTTATGTCATTACTTACTTGCTTAGAATGCCAAACTTCTTTAAAAATAGACTGAGTCCATATTCTGTTGGAAATCAGGTTAAATTACTATTCTCTTAGAACATTGGCAAGGTGAGTATTCTTTAAACAGAGACTGAGTCCATATGGTGTTGAAACACAGGCTGAGTGTGTATTCTGTTAGAACACAGGCTGAGTGTGTATTCTGTTAGAACAGAGGCTGAGTGAGTATACTTTGAACTCAGACTGAGTCCATATTCTGTTGGAACACACTCAGAGTGAGTATTTTTTAATCATGGACTGAGTCCATATTCTGTAAGAACACAAACTGAGTGAGTATTCTTTGAAAATAATCTGAGTCCATGTTCTGTAAGAACACAGACTGAGTAGGTATTCTTTAAACGTAGACTGAATCCATATTCTGTTAGAACAATAGCTGAGTGGGTACTTGTTAAACAAAGACTGAGTCCATATTCTATTGAAATTCAGGCTGGTTGATTATTCCCTTAGAACAGACGCTGAGTGAGTGTTCTTTAAACATAGACTGTGTCCATATTTTGTTAGAACACAGTTAACAGAGAACAGGTGAGCAGCTTGCGCGGCCTCATAGACAAGCCACCCTCGGTGAAGGCAGAAGACAGGTAACAAAGAACAGGTGAGCAGTTTGCTTGGTGAGGTGAACGCGCCCCTCGGGGTGCAGACAGAAACAGGGAACCAAGAACAGGAGAGCCACTTGCTCGGCCTGGCAGACAGGCCGCTGGGTTGAAGAGAGAGGACAGGTAATAAAGAACAGCTGAGCAGGTTGCTCGGCCTGGTAGACACGCCCCCCGGGGTGAAGGCAGAAGACAGGTAACAGAGAACAGCTGAGCAGCTTGCTCGGCCTGGCAGACGGGCCGCTGGATTGAAGGGAAAAGACAATTAACAAAGAATATTCTGTTAGAACATGGACTGACTGAGTATTCTGTTAGAACTCAGGCTGAGTGGGTATTATTTAAACATAAACTGAGTCCATATTATGTTAAAACACAGGCTGAGTGGGTATTCTTTATTTTTTTATTTTTTTATTTTTTTTTGATTGATTAATTGATTTTTATTTTTTTTATTTTTT
The DNA here is from genome assembly GCF_987537825.1 of Furipterus horrens. Taxonomy (NCBI): domain Eukaryota; kingdom Metazoa; phylum Chordata; class Mammalia; order Chiroptera; family Furipteridae; genus Furipterus; species Furipterus horrens. Next base: position 464,109 of record NW_028327198.1, on the reverse strand, counting down.
TTAAAGTTTTTTATTGAGTATATTGTTACAACAGTTCCAATTTTCTCCCCCTTGTTCCCCTCCACCCAGAACCCCCCTCCCCCAGCAATCCCCCCCAAGTCCATACCCCTGGTTCGTAAAAATTAACTATCCCCCCCTCTCAAATATTAGGACCCTTTGTAATCTTGTAAAGGACAATGGGCGAAGGTCTCAAGCTCCTCTAGCTGCTTCAAGCTGGACATGGTCGTCGTCCTACCTACCCTTGGGTCCAGAAAACCCTAATAAGAGTGGGGGTGTGGAGGGGAGGGTGGCCTTCCCTCATGGGGAAAGATCGTGCAGACTCCAGGTCAGTTGGCTGTCTCCGGTCAACGGCGTGCTTGGTTTAACAGGCTGGTGTCCTTGTTGTGTTCTGGGGGCAACAGATTTGGCGAAAAGGGTTAAAAGACATCATTCAATCCATAACTACTAGATGACAAAAGGCAGGGATTAAGTTTTCAATGTTCCATATTAGGGGAAAAAAAAAAAAAAAAAGGCTTCTTTGTAAGAAGGTGTGCTAGGGACATCTCGCCTGTCCAAAACCCTTTTGCCCATTATGCTTAGTTTGGGCTGAGGTAAATAGTTTAGGTTTTTCCCCCTCTCAGACCTCTGGGCCTTTTCTCTCCAAGCCATTAGGATAGAAAAGAGAAACCCGTTTTAAAGTGAAGCCCACAGACCACCCCATTCTTCCCCAACCCAGCCATTTAGTTCAGCCAAACCGTTGAGTCTCAGGAGGCAGCGCTGCAGAGAGGATTAAGGGAGGCTTATGCGTACAGATAATCACTCAGGTAACGCGATCATAGGCTTATGTCCTTTGAAAACAAAAAACACGTGTTAATTTATGTAACATAACCCGCAAACAAGTCTCTAAATCTGTAGAAGAAACTTTTAAGACGGTTAGTTGCTCTGTTTTATACTCTACTACTGATCATTGTGATTTTCCTTGAATAATAATTTTTCTCCCTAAGGTTACCCTCCTTGTCTTTAAAGGGACTACATTAAGTCCATTTTTAATTTATCCTGTTCATTTGCATAAACATAACAAGAGCAGCAAATGATCACTTATGATCTTTAGTTCTGCTTTGCTGGAACTTACCCAAGGAATATTTGGGGTGACCTTCAGTCTGTTCTTCAGGGCACAGAAGCTGTGCCACATATCTGGCATTCATCCTTGCCTGTACACACCTGTTTTTTCCAAGTCTTTCTGGTCTTTCCTTGTGCCTTAAGGTCCCTTCTAGCCATCTTTCAGGAAAACAACCTTCGTTCCTTCCCTGGAAAGATTGCTGTGGACCGCACAACCAACCATGGTACCAGGCCTTTTATCTCACGGGCTTTTATTACCTTTGAAAGTCATTCCCAGTTCCTCAGGGCTTTCTGGTAACAATCTGAGCCCAACTATGTTTCCTTTAGGCTTGACATTCCAGTCAAAGGCTTGGTCAAAAAAAAAAAAAAAAAAAGAACCTCTGTTGACAACTGGTCTTATTAGTCCAATGCAAAGGAACTTATGTCATTACTTACTTGCTTAGAATGCCAAACTTCTTTAAAAATAGACTGAGTCCATATTCTGTTGGAAATCAGGTTAAATTACTATTCTCTTAGAACATTGGCAAGGTGAGTATTCTTTAAACAGAGACTGAGTCCATATGGTGTTGAAACACAGGCTGAGTGTGTATTCTGTTAGAACAGAGGCTGAGTGAGTATACTTTGAACTCAGACTGAGTCCATATTCTGTTGGAACACACTCAGAGTGAGTACTTTTTAATCATGGACTGAGTCCATATTCTGTAAGAACACAAACTGAGTGAGTATTCTTTGAAAATAATCTGAGTCCATGTTCTGTAAGAACACAGACTGAGTAGGTATTCTTTAAACGTAGACTGAATCCATATTCTGTTAGAACAATAGCTGAGTGGGTACTTGTTAAACAAAGACTGAGTCCATATTCTATTGAAATTCAGACTGGTTGATTATTCCCTTAGAAAAGAGGCTGAGTGAGTGTTCTTTAAACATAGACTGTGTCCATATTTTGTTAGAACACAGGTAACAGAGAACAGGTGAGCTGCTTGCGCGGCCTCATAGACAAGCCACCGTCGGTGAAGGCAGAAGACAGGTAACAAAGAACAGGTGAGCAGTTTGCTTGGTGAGGTGAACGCGCCCCTCGGGGTGCAGACAGAAACAGGGAACCAAGAACAGGAGAGCCACTTGCTCGGCCTGGCAGACAGGCCGCTGGGTTGAAGAGAGAGGACAGGTAATAAAGAACAGCTGAGCAGGTTGCTCGGCCTGGTAGACACGCCCCCCGGGGTGAAGGCAGAAGACAGGTAACAGAGAACAGCTGAGCAGCTTGCTCGGCCTGGCAGACGGGCCGCTGGATTGAAGGGAAAAGACAATTAACAAAGAATATTCTGTTAGAACATGGACTGACTGAGTATTCTGTTAGAACTCAGGCTGAGTGGGTATTATTTAAACATAAACTGAGTCCATATTATGTTAAAACACAGGCTGAGTGGGTATTCTTTATTTTTTTATTTTTTTATTTTTTTTGATTGATTAATTGATTTTTATTTTTTTTAATGTTTTTTATTGAGTATATTGTTACAACAGTTCCAATTTTCTTCCCCTTGTTCCTCTCCACACAGCACCCCCCTCCCCCAGCAACCCACCCCAAGTCCATACCACTGGTTCGTAAAAATTAACTATCCCCCCCTCTCAAATATTAGGACCCTTTGTAATCTTGTAAAGGACAATGGGCGAAGGTCTCAAGCTCCTCTAGCTGCTTCAAGCTGGACATGGTCGTCGTCCTACCTACCCTTGGGTCCAGAAAACCCTAATAAGAGTGGGGGTGTGGAGGGGAGGGTGGCCTTCCCTCATGGGGAAAGATCGTGCAGACTCCAGGTCAGTTGGCTGTCTCCGGTCAACGGCGTGCTTGGTTTAACAGGCTGGTGTCCTTGTTGTGTTCTGGGGGCAACAGATTTGGCGAAAAGGGTTAAAAGACATCATTCAATCCATAACTACTAGATGAGAAAAGGCAGGGATTAAGTTTTCAATGTTCCATATTAGGGAAAAAAAAAAAAAAAAAGGCTTCTTTGTAAGAAGGTGTGCTAGGCACATCTCGCCTGTCCAAAACCCTTTTGCCCATTATACTTAGTTTGGGCTGAGGTAAATAGTTTAGGTTTTTCCCCCTCTCAGACCTCTGGGCCTTTTCTCTCCAAGCCATTAGGATAGAAAAGAGAAACCCGTTTTAAAGTGAAGCCCACAGACCACCCCATTCTTCCCCAACCCAGCCATTTAGTTCAGCCAAACCGTTGAGTCTCAGGAGGCAGCGCCTCAGAGAGGATTAAGTGAGGCTTATGCGTACAGATAATCACTCAGGTAACGCGATCATAGGCTTATGTCCTTTGAAAACAAAAAACACGTGTTAATTTATGTAACATAACCTGCAAACAAGTCTCTAAATCTGTAGAAGAAACTTTTAAGACGGTTAGTTGCTCTGTTTTATACTCTACTACTGATCATTGTGATTTTCCTTGAATAATAATTTTTCTCCCTAAGGTTACCCTCCTTGTCTTTAAAGGGACTACATTAAGTCCATTTTTAATTTATCCTGTTCATTTGCATAAACATAACAAGAGCAGCAAATGATCACTTATGATCTTTAGTTCTGCTTTGCTAGAACTTACCCAAGGAATATTTGGGGTGACCTTCAGTCTGTTCTTCAGGGCACAGAAGCTGTGCCACATATCTGGCATTCATCCTTGCCTGTACACACCTGTTTTTTCCAAGTCTTTCTGGTCTTTCCTTGTGCCTTAAGGTCCCTTCTAGCCATCTTTCAGGAAAACAACCTTCGTTCCTTCCCTGGAAAGATTGCTGTGGACCGCACAACCAACCATGGTACCAGGCCTTTTATCTCACGGGCTTTTATTACCTTTGAAAGTCATTCCCAGTTCCTCAGGGCTTTCTGGTAACAATCTGAGCCCAACTATGTTTCCTTTAGGCTTGACATTCCAGTCAAAGGCTTGGTCAAAAAAAAAAAAAAAGAACCTCTGTTTACAACTGGTCTTATTAGTTCTATGCAAAGGAACTTATGTCATTACTTACTTGCTTAGAATGCCAAACTTCTTTAAAAATAGACTGAGTCCATATTCTGTTGGAAATCAGGTTAAATTACTATTCTCTAAGAACATTGGCAAGGTGAGTATTCTTTAAACAGAGACTGAGTCCATAAGGTGTTGAAACACAGGCTGAGTGTGTATTCTGTTAGAACACAGGCTGAGTGTGTATTCTGTTAGAACAGAGACTGAGTGAGTATACTTTGAACTCAGACTGAGTCCATATTCTGTTGGAACACACTCAGAGTGAGTATTTTTTAATCATGGACTGAGTCCATATTCTGTAAGAACACAAACTGAGTGAGTATTCTTTGAAAATAATCTGAGTCCATATTCTGTAAGAACACAGACTGAGTAGGTATTCTTTAAACGTAGACTGAGTCCATATTCTGTTAGAACAAAAGCTGAGTGGGTACTTTTTAAACAAAGTCTGAGTCCATATTCTGTAAGAACACAAACTGAGTGAGTATTCTTTGAAAATAATCTGAGTCCATGTTCTGTAAGAACACAGACTGAGTAGGTATTCTTTAAACGTAGACTGAATCCATATTCTGTTAGAACAGTAGCTGAGTGGGTACTTGTAAAACAAAGACTGAGTCCATATTCTATTGAAATTCAGACTGGTTGATTATTCCCTTAGAACAGAGGCTGAGTGAGTGTTCTTTAAACATAGACTGTGTCCATATTTTGTTAGAACACAGGTAACAGAGAACAGGTGAGCAGCTTGCGCGGCCTCATAGACAAGCCACCCTCGGTGAAGGCAGAAGACAGGTAACAAAGAACAGGTGAGCAGTTTGCTTGGTGAGGTGAACGCGCCCCTCGGGGTGCAGACAGAAACAGGGAACCAAGAACAGGAGAGCCACTTGCTCGGCCTGGCAGACAGGCCGCTGGGTTGAAGAGAGAGGACAGGTAATAAAGAACAGCTGAGCAGGTTGCTCGGCCTGGTAGACACGCCCCCCGGGGTGAAGGCAGAAGACAGGTAACAGAGAACAGCTGAGCAGCTTGCTCGGCCTGGCAGACGGGCCGCTGGATTGAAGGGAAAAGACAATTAACAAAGAATATTCTGTTAGAACAGGGACTGACTGAGTATTCTGTTAGAACTCAGGCTGAGTGGGTATTATTTAAACATAAACTGAGTCCATATTATGTTAAAACACAGGCTGGGTGGGTATTCTTTATTTTTTTATTTTTTTTGATTGATTAATTGATTTTTATTTATTTTATTTTTTTTAATGTTTTTTATTGATTATATTGTTACAACAGTTCCAATTTTCTCCCCCTTGTTCCCCAACACCCAGCACCCCCCTCCCCCAGCAATCCCCCCCAAGTCCATACCCCTGTTCGTAAAAATTAACTATCCCCCCCCTCTCAAATAGTAGGACCCTTTGTAATCTTGTAAAGGACAATGGGCGAAGGTCTCAAGCTCCTCTAGCTGCTTCAAGCTGGACATGGTCGTCGTCCTACCTACCCTTGGGTCCAGAAAACCCTAATAAGAGTGGGGGTGTGGAGGGGAGGGTGGCCTTCCCTCATGCGGAAAGATCGTGCAGACTCCAGGTCAGTTGGCTGTCTCCGGTCAACGGCGTGCTTGGTTTAACAGGCTGGTGTCCTTGTTGTGTTCTGGGGGCAACAGATTTGGCGAAAAGGGTTAAAAGACATCATTCAATCCATAACTACTAGATGACAAAAGGCAGGGATTAAGTTTTCAATGTTCCATATTAGGGGAAAAAAAAAAAAAGGCTTCTTTGTAAGAAGGTGTGCTAGGCACATCTCGCCTGTCCAAAACCCTTTTGCCCATTATACTTAGTTTGGGCTGAGGTAAATAGTTTAGGTTTTTCCCCCTCTCAGACCTCTGGGCCTTTTCTCTCCAAGCCATTAGGATAGAAAAGGGAAACCCGTTTTAAAGTGAAGCCCACAGACCACCCCATTCTTCCCCAACCCAGCCATTTAGTTCAGCCAAACCGTTGAGTCTCAGGAGGCAGCGCTGCAGAGAGGATTAAGTGAGGCTTATGCGTACAGATAATCACTCAGGTAACGCGATCATAGGCTTATGTCCTTTGAAAACAAAAAACACGTGTTAATTTATGTAACATAACCCGCAAACAAGTCTCTAAATCTGTAGAAGAAACTTTTAAGACGGTTAGTTGCTCTGTTTTATACTCTACTACTGATCATTGTGATTTTCCTTGAATAATAATTTTTCTCCCTAAGGTTACCCTCCTTGTCTTTAAAGGGACTACATTAAGTCCATTTTTAATTTATCCTGTTCATTTGCATAAACATAACAAGAGCAGCAAATGATCACTTATGATCTTTAGTTCTGCTTTGCTAGAACTTACCCAAGGAATATTTGGGGTGACCTTCAGTCTGTTCTTCAGGGAACAGAAGCTGTTCCACATATCTGGCATTCATCCTTGCCTGTACACACCTGTTTTTTCCAAGTCTTTCTGGTCTTTCCTTGTGCCTTAAGGTCCCTTCTAACCATCTTTCAGGAAAACAACCTTCGTTCCTTCCCTGGAAAGATTGCTGTGGACCGCACAACCAACCATGGTACCAGGCCTTTTATCTCACGGGCTTTTATTACCTTTGAAAGTCATTCCCAGTTCCTCAGGACTTTCTGGTAACAATCTGAGCCCAACTATGTTTCCTTTAGGCTTGACATTCCAGTCAAAGACTTGGTCAAAAACAAAAAAAAAAAGAACCTCTGTTGACAACTGGTCTTATTAGTTCTATGCAAAGGAACTTATGTCATTACTTACTTGCTTAGAATGCCAAACTTCTTTAAAAATAGACTGAGTCCATATTCTGTTGGAAATCAGGTTAAATTACTATTCTCTTAGAACATTGGCAAGGTGAGTATTCTTTAAACAGAGACTGAGTCCATATGGTGTTGAAACACAGGCTGAGTGTGTATTCTGTTAGAACACAGGCTGAGTGTGTATTCTGTTAGAACAGAGGCTGAGTGAGTATACTTTGAACTCAGACTGAGTCCATATTCTGTTGGAACACACTCAGAGTGAGTATTTTTTAATCATGGACTGAGTCCATATTCTGTAAGAACACAAACTGAGTGAGTATTCTTTGAAAATAATCTGAGTCCATGTTCTGTAAGAACACAGACTGAGTAGGTATTCTTTAAACGTAGACTGAATCCATATTCTGTTAGAACAATAGCTGAGTGGGTACTTGTTAAACAAAGACTGAGTCCATATTCTATTGAAATTCAGGCTGGTTGATTATTCCCTTAGAACAGACGCTGAGTGAGTGTTCTTTAAACATAGACTGTGTCCATATTTTGTTAGAACACAGTTAACAGAGAACAGGTGAGCAGCTTGCGCGGCCTCATAGACAAGCCACCCTCGGTGAAGGCAGAAGACAGGTAACAAAGAACAGGTGAGCAGTTTGCTTGGTGAGGTGAACGCGCCCCTCGGGGTGCAGACAGAAACAGGGAACCAAGAACAGGAGAGCCACTTGCTCGGCCTGGCAGACAGGCCGCTGGGTTGAAGAGAGAGGACAGGTAATAAAGAACAGCTGAGCAGGTTGCTCGGCCTGGTAGACACGCCCCCGGGGTGAAGGCAGAAGACAGGTAACAGAGAACAGCTGAGCAGCTTGCTCGGCCTGGCAGACGGGCCGCTGGATTGAAGGGAAAAGACAATTAACAAAGAATATTCTGTTAGAACATGGACTGACTGAGTATTCTGTTAGAACTCAGGCTGAGTGGGTATTATTTAAACATAAACTGAGTCCATATTATGTTAAAACACAGGCTGAGTGGGTATTCTTTATTTTTTTATTTTTTTATTTTTTTTTGATTGATTAATTGATTTTTATTTTTTTTATTTTTTTTAAAGTTTTTTATTGAGTATATTGTTACAACAGTTCCAATTTTCTCCCCCTTGTTCCCCTCCACCCAGAACCCCCCTCCCCCAGCAATCCCCCCCAAGTCCATACCCCTGGTTCGTAAAAATTAACTATCCCCCCCCTCTCAAATATTAGGACCCTTTGTAATCTTGTAAAGGACAATGGGCGAAGGTCTCAAGCTCCTCTAGCTGCTTCAAGCTGGACATGGTCGTCGTCCTACCTACCCTTGGGTCCAGAAAACCCTAATAAGAGTGGGGGTGTGGAGGGGAGGGTGGCCTTCCCTCATGGGGAAAGATCGTGCAGACTCCAGGTCAGTTGGCTGTCTCCGGTCAACGGCGTGCTTGGTTTAACAGGCTGGTGTCCTTGTTGTGTTCTGGGGGCAACAGATTTGGCGAAAAGGGTTAAAAGACATCATTCAATCCATAACTACTAGATGACAAAAGGCAGGGATTAAGTTTTCAATGTTCCATATTAGGGGAAAAAAAAAAAAAAAAAGGCTTCTTTGTAAGAAGGTGTGCTAGGGACATCTCGCCTGTCCAAAACCCTTTTGCCCATTATGCTTAGTTTGGGCTGAGGTAAATAGTTTAGGTTTTTCCCCCTCTCAGACCTCTGGGCCTTTTCTCTCCAAGCCATTAGGATAGAAAAGAGAAACCCGTTTTAAAGTGAAGCCCACAGACCACCCCATTCTTCCCCAACCCAGCCATTTAGTTCAGCCAAACCGTTGAGTCTCAGGAGGCAGCGCTGCAGAGAGGATTAAGGGAGGCTTATGCGTACAGATAATCACTCAGGTAACGCGATCATAGGCTTATGTCCTTTGAAAACAAAAAACACGTGTTAATTTATGTAACATAACCCGCAAACAAGTCTCTAAATCTGTAGAAGAAACTTTTAAGACGGTTAGTTGCTCTGTTTTATACTCTACTACTGATCATTGTGATTTTCCTTGAATAATAATTTTTCTCCCTAAGGTTACCCTCCTTGTCTTTAAAGGGACTACATTAAGTCCATTTTTAATTTATCCTGTTCATTTGCATAAACATAACAAGAGCAGCAAATGATCACTTATGATCTTTAGTTCTGCTTTGCTGGAACTTACCCAAGGAATATTTGGGGTGACCTTCAGTCTGTTCTTCAGGGCACAGAAGCTGTGCCACATATCTGGCATTCATCCTTGCCTGTACACACCTGTTTTTTCCAAGTCTTTCTGGTCTTTCCTTGTGCCTTAAGGTCCCTTCTAGCCATCTTTCAGGAAAACAACCTTCGTTCCTTCCCTGGAAAGATTGCTGTGGACCGCACAACCAACCATGGTACCAGGCCTTTTATCTCACGGGCTTTTATTACCTTTGAAAGTCATTCCCAGTTCCTCAGGGCTTTCTGGTAACAATCTGAGCCCAACTATGTTTCCTTTAGGCTTGACATTCCAGTCAAAGGCTTGGTCAAAAAAAAAAAAAAAAAAAGAACCTCTGTTGACAACTGGTCTTATTAGTCCAATGCAAAGGAACTTATGTCATTACTTACTTGCTTAGAATGCCAAACTTCTTTAAAAATAGACTGAGTCCATATTCTGTTGGAAATCAGGTTAAATTACTATTCTCTTAGAACATTGGCAAGGTGAGTATTCTTTAAACAGAGACTGAGTCCATATGGTGTTGAAACACAGGCTGAGTGTGTATTCTGTTAGAACAGAGGCTGAGTGAGTATACTTTGAACTCAGACTGAGTCCATATTCTGTTGGAACACACTCAGAGTGAGTATTTTTTAATCATGGACTGAGTCCATATTCTGTAAGAACACAAACTGAGTGAGTATTCTTTGAAAATAATCTGAGTCCATGTTCTGTAAGAACACAGACTGAGTAGGTATTCTTTAAACGTAGACTGAATCCATATTCTGTTAGAACAATAGCTGAGTGGGTACTTGTTAAACAAAGACTGAGTCCATATTCTATTGAAATTCAGACTGGTTGATTATTCCCTTAGAAAAGAGGCTGAGTGAGTGTTCTTTAAACATAGACTGTGTCCATATTTTGTTAGAACACAGGTAACAGAGAACAGGTGAGCTGCTTGCGCGGCCTCATAGACAAGCCACTGTCGGTGAAGGCAGAAGACAGGTAACAAAGAACAGGTGAGCAGTTTGCTTGGTGAGGTGAAAGCGCCCCTCGGGGTGCAGACAGAAACAGGGAACCAAGAACAGGAGAGCCACTTGCTCGGCCTGGCAGACAGGCCGCTGGGTTGAAGAGAGAGGACAGGTAATAAAGAACAGCTGAGCAGGTTGCTCGGCCTGGTAGACACGCCCCCCGGGGTGAAGGCAGAAGACAGGTAACAGAGAACAGCTGAGCAGCTTGCTCGGCCTGGCAGACGGGCCGCTGGATTGAAGGGAAAAGACAATTAACAAAGAATATTCTGTTAGAACATGGACTGACTGAGTATTCTGTTAGAACTCAGGCTGAGTGGGTATTATTTAAACATAAACTGAGTCCATATTATGTTAAAACACAGGCTGAGTGGGTATTCTTTATTTTTTTATTTTTTTATTTTTTTTGATTGATTAATTGATTTTTATTTTTTTTAATGTTTTTTATTGAGTATATTGTTACAACAGTTCCAATTTTCTTCCCCTTGTTCCTCTCCACACAGCACCCCCCTCCCCCAGCAACCCACCCCAAGTCCATACCACTGGTTCGTAAAAATTAACTATCCCCCCCTCTCAAATATTAGGACCCTTTGTAATCTTGTAAAGGACAATGGGCGAAGGTCTCAAGCTCCTCTAGCTGCTTCAAGCTGGACATGGTCGTCGTCCTACCTACCCTTGGGTCCAGAAAACCCTAATAAGAGTGGGGGTGTGGAGGGGAGGGTGGCCTTCCCTCATGGGGAAAGATCGTGCAGACTCCAGGTCAGTTGGCTGTCTCCGGTCAACGGCGTGCTTGGTTTAACAGGCTGGTGTCCTTGTTGTGTTCTGGGGGCAACAGATTTGGCGAAAAGGGTTAAAAGACATCATTCAATCCATAACTACTAGATGAGAAAAGGCAGGGATTAAGTTTTCAATGTTCCATATTAGGGAAAAAAAAAAAAAAAAAGGCTTCTTTGTAAGAAGGTGTGCTAGGCACATCTCGCCTGTCCAAAACCCTTTTGCCCATTATACTTAGTTTGGGCTGAGGTAAATAGTTTAGGTTTTTCCCCCTCTCAGACCTCTGGGCCTTTTCTCTCCAAGCCATTAGGATAGAAAAGAGAAACCCGTTTTAAAGTGAAGCCCACAGACCACCCCATTCTTCCCCAACCCAGCCATTTAGTTCAGCCAAACCGTTGAGTCTCAGGAGGCAGCGCCTCAGAGAGGATTAAGTGAGGCTTATGCGTACAGATAATCACTCAGGTAACGCGATCATAGGCTTATGTCCTTTGAAAACAAAAAACACGTGTTAATTTATGTAACATAACCTGCAAACAAGTCTCTAAATCTGTAGAAGAAACTTTTAAGACGGTTAGTTGCTCTGTTTTATACTCTACTACTGATCATTGTGATTTTCCTTGAATAATAATTTTTCTCCCTAAGGTTACCCTCCTTGTCTTTAAAGGGACTACATTAAGTCCATTTTTAATTTATCCTGTTCATTTGAATAAACATAACAAGAGCAGCAAATGATCACTTATGATCTTTAGTTCTGCTTTGCTAGAACTTACCCAAGGAATATTTGGGGTGACCTTCAGTCTGTTCTTCAGGGCACAGAAGCTGTTCCACATATCTGGCATTCATCCTTGCCTGTACACACCTGTTTTTTCCAAGTCTTTCTGGTCTTTCCTTGTGCCTTAAGGTCCCTTCTAGCCATCTTTCAGGAAAACAACCTTCGTTCCTTCCCTGGAAAGATTGCTGTGGACCGCACAACCAACCATGGTACCAGGCCTTTTATCTCACGGGCTTTTATTACCTTTGAAAGTCATTCCCAGTTCCTCAGGGCTTTCTGGTAACAATCTGAGCCCAACTATGTTTCCTTTAGGCTTGACATTCCAGTCAAAGGCTTGGTCAAAAAAAAAAAAAAAGAACCTCTGTTTACAACTGGTCTTATTAGTTCTATGCAAAGGAACTTATGTCATTACTTACTTGCTTAGAATGCCAAACTTCTTTAAAAATAGACTGAGTCCATATTCTGTTGGAAATCAGGTTAAATTACTATTCTCTAAGAACATTGGCAAGGTGAGTATTCTTTAAACAGAGACTGAGTCCATAAGGTGTTGAAACACAGGCTGAGTGTGTATTCTGTTAGAACACAGGCTGAGTGTGTATTCTGTTAGAACAGAGACTGAGTGAGTATACTTTGAACTCAGACTGAGTCCATATTCTGTTGGAACACACTCAGAGTGAGTATTTTTTAATCATGGACTGAGTCCATATTCTGTAAGAACACAAACTGAGTGAGTATTCTTTGAAAATAATCTGAGTCCATATTCTGTAAGAACACAGACTGAGTAGGTATTCTTTAAACGTAGACTGAGTCCATATTCTGTTAGAACAAAAGCTGAGTGGGTACTTTTTAAACAAAGTCTGAGTCCATATTCTGTAAGAACACAAACTGAGTGAGTATTCTTTGAAAATAATCTGAGTCCATGTTCTGTAAGAACACAGACTGAGTAGGTATTCTTTAAACGTAGACTGAATCCATATTCTGTTAGAACAGTAGCTGAGTGGGTACTTGTAAAACAAAGACTGAGTCCATATTCTATTGAAATTCAGACTGGTTGATTATTCCCTTAGAACAGAGGCTGAGTGAGTGTTCTTTAAACATAGACTGTGTCCATATTTTGTTAGAACACAGGTAACAGAGAACAGGTGAGCAGCTTGCGCGGCCTCATAGACAAGCCACCCTCGGTGAAGGCAGAAGACAGGTAACAAAGAACAGGTGAGCAGTTTGCTTGGTGAGGTGAACGCGCCCCTCGGGGTGCAGACAGAAACAGGGAACCAAGAACAGGAGAGCCACTTGCTCGGCCTGGCAGACAGGCCGCTGGGTTGAAGAGAGAGGACAGGTAATAAAGAACAGCTGAGCAGGTTGCTCGGCCTGGTAGACACGCCCCCCGGGGTGAAGGCAGAAGACAGGTAACAGAGAACAGCTGAGCAGCTTGCTCGGCCTGGCAGACGGGCCGCTGGATTGAAGGGAAAAGACAATTAACAAAGAATATTCTGTTAGAACAGGGACTGACTGAGTATTCTGTTAGAACTCAGGCTGAGTGGGTATTATTTAAACATAAACTGAGTCCATATTATGTTAAAACACAGGCTGGGTGGGTATTCTTTATTTTTTTATTTTTTTTGATTGATTAATTGATTTTTATTTATTTTATTTTTTTTAATGTTTTTTATTGATTATATTGTTACAACAGTTCCAATTTTCTCCCCCTTGTTCCCCAACACCCAGCACCCCCCTCCCCCAGCAATCCCCCCCAAGTCCATACCCCTGTTCGTAAAAATTAACTATCCCCCCCCTCTCAAATAGTAGGACCCTTTGTAATCTTGTAAAGGACAATGGGCGAAGGTCTCAAGCTCCTCTAGCTGCTTCAAGCTGGACATGGTCGTCGTCCTACCTACCCTTGGGTCCAGAAAACCCTAATAAGAGTGGGGGTGTGGAGGGGAGGGTGGCCTTCCCTCATGCGGAAAGATCGTGCAGACTCCAGGTCAGTTGGCTGTCTCCGGTCAACGGCGTGCTTGGTTTAACAGGCTGGTGTCCCTGTTGTGTTCTGGGGGCAACAGATTTGGCGAAAAGGGTTAAAAGACATCATTCAATCCATAACTACTAGATGACAAAAGGCAGGGATTAAGTTTTCAATGTTCCATATTAGGGGAAAAAAAAAAAAAAAAAGGCCACTTTGTAAGAAGGTGTGCTAAGCACATCTCGCCTGTCCAAAACCCTTTTGCCCATTATACTTAGTTTGGGCTGAGGTAAATAGTTTAGGTTTTTCCCCCTCTCAGACCTCTGGGCCTTTTCTCTCCAAGCCATTAGGATAGAAAAGAGAAACCCGTTTTAAAGTGAAGCCCACAGACCACCCCATTCTTCCCCAACCCAGCCATTTAGTTCAGCCAAACCGTTGAGTCTCAGGAGGCAGCGCTGCAGAGAGGATTAAGTGAGGCTTATGCGTACAGATAATCACTCAGGTAACGCGATCATAGGCTTATGTCCTTTGAAAACAAAAAACACGTGTTAATTTATGTAACATAACCTGCAAACAAGTCTCTAAATCTGTAGAAGAAACTTTTAAGACGGTTAGTTGCTCTGTTTTATACTCTACTACTGATCATTGTGATTTTCCTTGAATAATAATTTTTCTCCCTAAGGTTACCCTCCTTGTCTTTAAAGGGACTACATTAAGTCCATTTTTAATTTATCCTGTTCATTTGCATAAACATAACAAGAGCAGCAAATGATCACTTATGATCTTTAGTTCTGCTTTGCTGGAATTTACACAAGGAATATTTGGGGTGACCTTCAGTCTGTTCTTCAGGGCACAGAAGCTGTGCCACATATCTGGCATTCATCCTTGCCTGTACACACCTGTTATTTCCAAGTCTTTCTGGTCTTTCCTTGTGCCTTAAGGTCCCTTCTAGCCATCTTTCAGGAAAACAACCTTCGTTCCTTCCCTGGAAAGATTGCTGTGGACCGCACAACCAACCATGGTACCAGGCCTTTTATCTCACGGGCTTTTATTACCTTTGAAAGTCATTCCCAGTTCCTCAGGACTTTCTGGTAACAATCTGAGCCCAACTATGTTTCCTTTAGGCTTGACATTCCAGTCAAAGAGTTGGTCAAAAACAAAAAAAAAAAGAACCTCTGTTGACAACTGGTCTTATTAGTTCTATGCAAAGGAACTTATGTCATTACTTACTTGCTTAGAATGCCAAACTTCTTTAAAAATAGACTGAGTCCATATTCTGTTGGAAATCAGGTTAAATTACTATTCTCTTAGAACATTGGCAAGGTGAGTATTCTTTAAACAGAGACTGAGTCCATATGGTGTTGAAACACAGGCTGAGTGTGTATTCTGTTAGAACAGAGGCTGAGTGAGTATACTTTGAACTCAGACTGAGTCCATATTCTGTTGGAACAAATCTGAGTGGGTACTTGTTAAACAAAGACTGAGTCCATATTCTGTAAGAACGCAAACTGAGTGAGTATTCTTTGAAAATAATCTGAGTCCATATTCTGTAAGAACACAGACTGAGTAGGTATTCTTTAAACATAGACTGAGTCCATATTCTGTTAGAACAAAAGCTGAGTGGGTACTTTTTAAACAAAGACTGAGTCCATATTCTATTGAAATTCAGGCTGGTTGATTATTCCCTTAGAACAGACGCTGAGTGAGTGTTCTTTAATCATAGACTGTGTCCATATTTTGTTAGAACACAGGTAACAGAGAACAGGTGAGCAGCTTGCGCGGCCTCATAGACAAGCCACCCTCGGTGAAGGCAGAAGACAGGTAACAAAGAACAGGTGAGCAGTTTGCCTGGTGAGGTGAACGAGCCCCTCGGGGTGTAGACAGAAACAGGGAACCAAGAACAGGAGAGCCACTTGCTCGGCCTGGCAGACAGGCCGCTGGGTTGAAGAGAGAGGACAGGTAATAAAGAACAGCTGAGCAGGTTGCTCGGCCTGGTAGACACGCCCCCCGGGGTGAAGGCAGAAGACAGGTAACAGAGAACAGCTGAGCAGCTTGCTCGGCCTGGCAGACGGGCCGCTGGATTGAAGGGAAAAGACAATTAACAAAGAATATTCTGTTAGAACATGGACTGACTGAGTATTCTGTTAGAACTCAGGCTGAGTGGGTATTATTTAAACATAAACTGAGTCCATATTATGTTAAAACACAGGCTGAGTGGGTATTCTTTATTTTTTTATTTTTTTTGATTGATTAATTGATTTTTACTTTTTTTATTTTTTTTAAAGTTTTTTATTGAGTATATTGTTACAACAGTTCCAATTTTCTCCCCCTTGTTCCCCTCCACCCAGCACCCCCCTCCCCCAGCAATCCCCCCCAAGTCCATACCCCTGGTTCGTAAAAATTAACTATGCCCCCCCTCTCAAATATTAGGACCCTTTGTAATCTTGTAAAGGACAATGGGCGAAGGTCTCAAGCTCCTCTAGCTGCTTCAAGCTGGACATGGTCGTCGTCCTACCTACCCTTGGGTCCAGAAAACCCTAATAAGAGTGGGGGTGTGGAGGGGAGGGTGGCCTTCCCTCATGGGGAAAGATCGTGCAGACTCCAGGTCAGTTGGCTGTCTCCGGTCAACGGCGTGCTTGGTTTAACAGGCTGGTGTCCTTGTTGTGTTCTGGGGGCAACAGATTTGGCGAAAAGGGTTAAAAGACATCATTCAATCCATAACTACTAGATGACAAAAGGCAGGGATTAAGTTTTCAATGTTCCATATTAGGGGAAAAAAAAAAAAAAAAAGGCTTCTTTGTAAGAAGGTGTGCTAGGGACATCTCGCCTGTCCAAAACCCTTTTGCCCATTATGCTTAGTTTGGGCTGAGGTAAATAGTTTAGGTTTTTCCCCCTCTCAGACCTCTGGGCCTTTTCTCTCCAAGCCATTAGGATAGAAAAGAGAAACCCGTTTTAAAGTGAAGCCCACAGACCACCCCATTCTTCCCCAACCCAGCCATTTAGTTCAGCCAAACCGTTGAGTCTCAGGAGGCAGCGCTGCAGAGAGGATTAAGGGAGGCTTATGCGTACAGATAATCACTCAGGTAACGCGATCATAGGCTTATGTCCTTTGAAAACAAAAAACACGTGTTAATTTATGTAACATAACCCGCAAACAAGTCTCTAAATCTGTAGAAGAAACTTTTAAGACGGTTAGTTGCTCTGTTTTATACTCTACTACTGATCATTGTGATTTTCCTTGAATAATAATTTTTCTCCCTAAGGTTACCCTCCTTGTCTTTAAAGGGACTACATTAAGTCCATTTTTAATTTATCCTGTTCATTTGCATAAACATAACAAGAGCAGCAAATGATCACTTATGATCTTTAGTTCTGCTTTGCTGGAACTTACCCAAGGAATATTTGGGGTGACCTTCAGTCTGTTCTTCAGGGCACAGAAGCTGTGCCACATATCTGGCATTCATCCTTGCCTGTACACACCTGTTTTTTCCAAGTCTTTCTGGTCTTTCCTTGTGCCTTAAGGTCCCTTCTAGCCATCTTTCAGGAAAACAACCTTCGTTCCTTCCCTGGAAAGATTGCTGTGGACCGCACAACCAACCATGGTACCAGGCCTTTTATCTCACGGGCTTTTATTACCTTTGAAAGTCATTCCCAGTTCCTCAGGGCTTTCTGGTAACAATCTGAGCCCAACTATGTTTCCTTTAGGCTTGACATTCCAGTCAAAGGCTTGGTCAAAAAAAAAAAAAAAAAAAAAAAGAACCTCTGTTGACAACTGGTCTTATTAGTTCTATGCAAAGGAACTTATGTCATTACTTACTTGCTTAGAATGCCAAACTTCTTTAAAAATAGACTGAGTCCATATTCTGTTGGAAATCAGGTTAAATTACTATTCTCTTAGAACATTGGCAAGGTGAGTATTCTTTAAACAGAGACTGAGTCCATATGGTGTTGAAACACAGGCTGAGTGTGTATTCTGTTAGAACACAGGCTGAGTGTGTATTCTGTTAGAACAGAGGCTGAGTGAGTATACTTTGAACTCAGACTGAGTCCATATTCTGTTGGAACACACTCAGAGTGAGTATTTTTTAATCATGGACTGAGTCCATATTCTGTAAGAACACAAACTGAGTGAGTATTCTTTGAAAATAATCTGAGTCCATGTTCTGTAAGAACACAGACTGAGTAGGTATTCTTTAAACGTAGACTGAATCCATATTCTGTTAGAACAATAGCTGAGTGGGTACTTGTTAAACAAAGACTGAGTCCATATTCTATTGAAATTCAGGCTGGTTGATTATTCCCTTAGAACAGACGCTGAGTGAGTGTTCTTTAAACATAGACTGTGTCCATATTTTGTTAGAACACAGGTAACAGAGAACAGGTGAGCAGCTTGCGCGGCCTCATAGACAAGCCACCCTCGGTGAAGGCAGAAGACAGGTAACAAAGAACAGGTGAGCAGTTTGCTTGGTGAGGTGAACGCGCCCCTCGGGGTGCAGACAGAAACAGGGAACCAAGAACAGGAGAGCCACTTGCTCGGCCTGGCAGACAGGCCGCTGGGTTGAAGAGAGAGGACAGGTAATAAAGAACAGCTGAGCAGGTTGCTCGGCCTGGTAGACACGCCCCCGGGGTGAAGGCAGAAGACAGGTAACAGAGAACAGCTGAGCAGCTTGCTCGGCCTGGCAGACGGGCCGCTGGATTGAAGGGAAAAGACAATTAACAAAGAATATTCTGTTAGAACATGGACTGACTGAGTATTCTGTTAGAACTCAGGCTGAGTGGGTATTATTTAAACATAAACTGAGTCCATATTATGTTAAAACACAGGCTGAGTGGGTATTCTTTATTTTTTTATTTTTTTTGATTGATTAATTGATTTTTATTTTTTTTATTTTTTTTAATGTTTTTTATTGAGTATATTGTTACAACAGTTCCAATTTTCTCCCCCTTGTTCCCCTCCACACAGCACCCCCCTCCCCCAGCAATCCCCCCCAAGTCCATACCCCTGGTTCGTAAAAATTAACTATGCCCCCCCTCTCAAATATTAGGACCCTTTGTAATCTTGTAAAGGACAATGGGCGAAGGTCTCAAGCTCCTCTAGCTGCTTCAAGCTGGACATGGTCGTCGTCCTACCTACCCTTGGGTCCAGAAAACCCTAATAAGAGTGGGGGTGTGGAGGGGAGGGTGGCCTTCCCTCATGGGGAAAGATCGTGCAGACTCCAGGTCAGTTGGCTGTCTCCGGTCAACGGCGTGCTTGGTTTAACAGGCTGGTGTCCTTGTTGTGTTCTGGGGGCAACAGATTTGGCGAAAAGGGTTAAAAGACATCATTCAATCCATAACTACTAGATGACAAAAGGCAGGGATTAAGTTTTCAATGTTCCATATTAGGGGAAAAAAAAAAAAAAAAGGCTTCTTTGTAAGAAGGTGTGCTAGGGACATCTCGCCTGTCCAAAACCCTTTTGCCCATTATGCTTAGTTTGGGCTGAGGTAAATAGTTTAGGTTTTTCCCCCTCTCAGACCTCTGGGCCTTTTCTCTCCAAGCCATTAGGATAGAAAAGAGAAACCCGTTTTAAAGTGAAGCCCACAGACCACCCCATTCTTCCCCAACCCAGCCATTTAGTTCAGCCAAACCGTTGAGTCTCAGGAGGCAGCGCTGCAGAGAGGATTAAGGGAGGCTTATGCGTACAGATAATCACTCAGGTAACGCGATCATAGGCTTATGTCCTTTGAAAACAAAAAACACGTGTTAATTTATGTAACATAACCCGCAAACAAGTCTCTAAATCTGTAGAAGAAACTTTTAAGACGGTTAGTTGCTCTGTTTTATACTCTACTACTGATCATTGTGATTTTCCTTGAATAATAATTTCTCTCCCTAAGGTTACCCTCCTTGTCTTTAAAGGGACTACATTAAGTCCATTTTTAATTTATCCTGTTCATTTGCATAAACATAACAAGAGCAGCAAATGATCACTTATGATCTTTAGTTCTGCTTTGCTGGAACTTACCCAAGGAATATTTGGGGTGACCTTCAGTCTGTTCTTCAGGGCACAGAAGCTGTGCCACATATCTGGCATTCATCCTTGCCTGTACACACCTGTTTTTTCCAAGTCTTTCTGGTCTTTCCTTGTGCCTTAAGGTCCCTTCTAGCCATCTTTCAGGAAAACAACCTTCGTTCCTTCCCTGGAAAGATTGCTGTGGACCGCACAACCAACCATGGTACCAGGCCTTTTATCTCACGGGCTTTTATTACCTTTGAAAGTCATTCCCAGTTCCTCAGGGCTTTCTGGTAACAATCTGAGCCCAACTATGTTTCCTTTAGGCTTGACATTCCAGTCAAAGGCTTGGTAAAAAAAAAAAAAAAAAAAAAAGAACCTCTGTTGACAACTGGTCTTATTAGTTCTATGCAAAGGAACTTATGTCATTACTTACTTGCTTAGAATGCCAAACTTCTTTAAAAATAGACTGAGTCCATATTCTGTTGGAAATCAGGTTAAATTACTATTCTCTTAGAACATTGGCAAGGTGAGTATTCTTTAAACAGAGACTGAGTCCATATGGTGTTGAAACACAGGCTGAGTTTGTATTCTGTTAGAACACAGGCTGAGTGTGTATTCTGTTAGAACAGAGGCTGAGTGAGTATACTTTGAACTCAGACTGAGTCCATATTCTGTTGGAACACACTCAGAGTGAGTATTTTTTAATCATGGACTGAGTCCATATTCTGTAAGAACACAAACTGAGTGAGTATTCTTTGAAAATAATCTGAGTCCATGTTCTGTAAGAACACAGACTGAGTAGGTATTCTTTAAACGTAGACTGAATCCATATTCTGTTAGAACAATAGCTGAGTGGGTACTTGTTAAACAAAGACTGAGTCCATATTCTATTGAAATTCAGGCTGGTTGATTATTCCCTTAGAACAGACGCTGAGTGAGTGTTCTTTAAACATAGACTGTGTCCATATTTTGTTAGAACACAGGTAACAGAGAACAGGTGAGCAGCTTGCGCGGCCTCATAGACAAGCCACCCTCGGTGAAGGCAGAAGACAGGTAACAAAGAACAGGTGAGCAGTTTGCTTGGTGAGGTGAACGCGCCCCTCGGGGTGCAGACAGAAACAGGGAACCAAGAACAGGAGAGCCACTTGCTCGGCCTGGCAGACAGGCCGCTGGGTTGAAGAGAGAGGACAGGTAATAAAGAACAGCTGAGCAGGTTGCTCGGCCTGGTAGACACGCCCCCGGGGTGAAGGCAGAAGACAGGTAACAGAGAACAGCTGAGCAGCTTGCTCGGCCTGGCAGACGGGCCGCTGGATTGAAGGGAAAAGACAATTAACAAAGAATATTCTGTTAGAACATGGACTGACTGAGTATTCTGTTAGAACTCAGGCTGAGTGGGTATTATTTAAACATAAACTGAGTCCATATTATGTTAAAACACAGGCTGAGTGGGTATTCTTTATTTTTTTATTTTTTTTGATTGATTAATTGATTTTTATTTTTTTTATTTTTTTTAATGTTTTTTATTGAGTATATTGTTACAACAGTTCCAATTTTCTCCCCCTTGTTCCCCTCCACACAGCACCCCCCTCCCCCAGCAATCCCCCCCAAGTCCATACCCCTGGTTCGTAAAAATTAACTATGCCCCCCCTCTCAAATATTAGGACCCTTTGTAATCTTGTAAAGGACAATGGGCGAAGGTCTCAAGCTCCTCTAGCTGCTTCAAGCTGGACATGGTCGTCGTCCTACCTACCCTTGGGTCCAGAAAACCCTAATAAGAGGGGGGGTGTGGAGGGGAGGGTGGCCTTCCCTCATGGGGAAAGATCGTGCAGACTCCAGGTCAGTTGGCTGTCTCCGGTCAACGGCGTGCTTGGTTTAACAGGCTGGTGTCCTTGTTGTGTTCTGGGGGCAACAGATTTGGCGAAAAGGGTTAAAAGACATCATTCAATCCATAACTACTAGATGACAAAAGGCAGGGATTAAGTTTTCAATGTTCCATATTAGGGGAAAAAAAAAAAAAAAAGGCTTCTTTGTAAGAAGGTGTGCTAGGGACATCTCACCTGTCCAAAACCCTTTTGCCCATTATGCTTAGTTTGGGCTGAGGTAAATAGTTTAGGTTTTTCCCCCTCTCAGACCTCTGGGCCTTTTCTCTCCAAGCCATTAGGATAGAAAAGAGAAACCCGTTTTAAAGTGAAGCCCACAGACCACCCCATTCTTCCCCAACCCAGCCATTTAGTTCAGCCAAACCGTTGAGTCTCAGGAGGCAGCGCTGCAGAGAGGATTAAGGGAGGCTTATGTGTACAGATAATCACTCAGGTAACGCGATCATAGGCTTATGTCCTTTGAAAACAAAAAACACGTGTTAATTTATGTAACATAACCCGCAAACAAGTCTCTAAATCTGTAGAAGAAACTTTTAAGACGGTTAGTTGCTCTGTTTTATACTCTACTACTGATCATTGTGATTTTCCTTGAATAATAATTTCTCTCCCTAAGGTTACCCTCCTTGTCTTTAAAGGGACTACATTAAGTCCATTTTTAATTTATCCTGTTCATTTGCATAAACATAACAAGAGCAGCAAATGATCACTTATGATCTTTAGTTCTGCTTTGCTGGAACTTACCCAAGGAATATTTGGGGTGACCTTCAGTCTGTTCTTCAGGGCACAGAAGCTGTGCCACATATCTGGCATTCATCCTTGCCTGTACACACCTGTTTTTTCCAAGTCTTTCTGGTCTTTCCTTGTGCCTTAAGGTCCCTTCTAGCCATCTTTCAGGAAAACAACCTTCGTTCCTTCCCTGGAAAGATTGCTGTGGACCGCACAACCAACCATGGTACCAGGCCTTTTATCTCACGGGCTTTTATTACCTTTGAAAGTCATTCCCAGTTCCTCAGGGCTTTCTGGTAACAATCTGAGCCCAACTATGTTTCCTTTAGGCTTGACATTCCAGTCAAAGGCTTGGTCAAAAAAAAAAAAAAAAAAAAAAGAACCTCTGTTGACAACTGGTCTTATTAGTTCTATGCAAAGGAACTTATGTCATTACTTACTTGCTTAGAATGCCAAACTTCTTTAAAAATAGACTGAGTCCATATTCTGTTGCAAATCAGGTTAAATTACTATTCTCTTAGAACATTGGCAAGGTGAGTATTCTTTAAACAGAGACTGAGTCCATATGGTGTTGAAACACAGGCTGAGTTTGTATTCTGTTAGAACACAGGCTGAGTGTGTATTCTGTTAGAACAGAGGCTGAGTGAGTATACTTTGAACTCAGACTGAGTCCATATTCTGTTGGAACACACTCAGAGTGAGTATTTTTTAATCATGGACTGAGTCCATATTCTGTAAGAACACAAACTGAGTGAGTATTCTTTGAAAATAATCTGAGTCCATGTTCTGTAAGAACACAGACTGAGTAGGTATTCTTTAAACGTAGACTGAATCCATATTCTGTTAGAACAATAGCTGAGTGGGTACTTGTTAAACAAAGACTGAGTCCATATTCTATTGAAATTCAGGCTGGTTGATTATTCCCTTAGAACAGACGCTGAGTGAGTGTTCTTTAAACATAGACTGTGTCCATATTTTGTTAGAACACAGGTAACAGAGAACAGGTGAGCAGCTTGCGCGGCCTCATAGACAAGCCACCCTCGGTGAAGGCAGAAGACAGGTAACAAAGAACAGGTGAGCAGTTTGCTTGGTGAGGTGAACGTGCCCCTCGGGGTGCAGACAGAAACAGGGAACCAAGAACAGGAGAGCCACTTGCTCGGCCTGGCAGACAGGCCGCTGGGTTGAAGAGAGAGGACAGGTAATAAAGAACAGCTGAGCAGGTTGCTCGGCCTGGTAGACACGCCCCCGGGGTGAAGGCAGAAGACAGGTAACAGAGAACAGCTGAGCAGCTTGCTCGGCCTGGCAGACGGGCCGCTGGATTGAAGGGAAAAGACAATTAACAAAGAATATTCTGTTAGAACATGGACTGACTGAGTATTCTGTTAGAACTCAGGCTGAGTGGGTATTATTTAAACATAAACTGAGTCCATATTATGTTAAAACACAGGCTGAGTGGGTATTCTTTATTTTTTTATTTTTTTTGATTGATTAATTGATTTTTATTTTTTTAATTTTTTTAATGTTTTTTATTGAGTATATTGTTACAACAGTTCCAATTTTCTCCCCCTTGTTCCCCTCCACACAGCACCCCCCTCCCCCAGCAATCCCCCCCAAGTCCATACCCCTGGTTCGTAAAAATTAACTATGCCCCCCCTCTCAAATATTAGGACCCTTTGTAATCTTGTAAAGGACAATGGGCGAAGGTCTCAAGCTCCTCTAGCTGCTTCAAGCTGGACATGGTCGTCGTCCTACCTACCCTTGGGTCCAGAAAACCCTAATAAGGGTGGGGGTGTGGAGGGGAGGGTGGCCTTCCCTCATGGGGAAAGATCGTGCAGACTCCAGGTCAGTTGGCTGTCTCCGGTCAACGGCGTGCTTGGTTTAACAGGCTGGTGTCCTTGTTGTGTTCTGGGGGCAACAGATTTGGCGAAAAGGGTTAAAAGACATCATTCAATCCATAACTACTAGATGACAAAAGGCAGGGATTAAGTTTTCAATGTTCCATATTAGGGGAAAAAAAAAAAAAAGGCTTCTTTGTAAGAAGGTGTGCTAGGCACATCTCGCCTGTCCAAAACCCTTTTGCCCATTATGCTTAGTTTGGGCTGAGGTAAATAGTTTAGGTTTTTCCCCCTCTCAGACCTCTGGGCCTTTTCTCTCCAAGCCATTAGGATAGAAAAGAGAAACCCGTTTTAAAGTGAAGCCCACAGACCACCCCATTCTTCCCCAACCCAGCCATTTAGTTCAGCCAAACCGTTGAGTCTCAGGAGGCAGCGCTGCAGAGAGGATTAAGGGAGGCTTATGTGTACAGATAATCACTCAGGTAACGCGATCATAGGCTTATGTCCTTTGAAAACAAAAAACACGTGTTAATTTATGTAACATAACCCGCAAACAAGTCTCTAAATCTGTAGAAGAAACTTTTAAGACGGTTAGTTGCTCTGTTTTATACTCTACTACTGATCATTGTGATTTTCCTTGAATAATAATTTCTCTCCCTAAGGTTACCCTCCTTGTCTTTAAAGGGACTACATTAAGTCCATTTTTAATTTATCCTGTTCATTTGCATAAACATAACAAGAGCAGCAAATGATCACTTATGATCTTTAGTTCTGCTTTGCTGGAACTTACCCAAGGAATATTTGGGGTGACCTTCAGTCTGTTCTTCAGGGCACAGAAGCTGTGCCACATATCTGGCATTCATCCTTGCCTGTACACACCTGTTTTTTCCAAGTCTTTCTGGTCTTTCCTTGTGCCTTAAGGTCCCTTCTAGCCATCTTTCAGGAAAACAACCTTCGTTCCTTCCCTGGAAAGATTGCTGTGGACCGCACAACCAACCATGGTACCAGGCCTTTTATCTCACGGGCTTTTATTACCTTTGAAAGTCATTCCCAGTTCCTCAGGGCTTTCTGGTAACAATCTGAGCCCAACTATGTTTCCTTTAGGCTTGACATTCCAGTCAAAGGCTTGGTCAAAAAAAAAAAAAAAAAAAAAAGAACCTCTGTTGACAACTGGTCTTATTAGTTCTATGCAAAGGAACTTATGTCATTACTTACTTGCTTAGAATGCCAAACTTCTTTAAAAATAGACTGAGTCCATATTCTGTTGCAAATCAGGTTAAATTACTATTCTCTTAGAACATTGGCAAGGTGAGTATTCTTTAAACAGAGACTGAGTCCATATGGTGTTGAAACACAGGCTGAGTTTGTATTCTGTTAGAACACAGGCTGAGTGTGTATTCTGTTAGAACAGAGGCTGAGTGAGTATACTTTGAACTCAGACTGAGTCCATATTCTGTTGGAACACACTCAGAGTGAGTATTTTTTAATCATGGACTGAGTCCATATTCTGTAAGAACACAAACTGAGTGAGTATTCTTTGAAAATAATCTGAGTCCATGTTCTGTAAGAACACAGACTGAGTAGGTATTCTTTAAACGTAGACTGAATCCATATTCTGTTAGAACAATAGCTGAGTGGGTACTTGTTAAACAAAGACTGAGTCCATATTCTATTGAAATTCAGGCTGGTTGATTATTCCCTTAGAACAGACGCTGAGTGAGTGTTCTTTAAACATAGACTGTGTCCATATTTTGTTAGAACACAGGTAACAGAGAACAGGTGAGCAGCTTGCGCGGCCTCATAGACAAGCCACCCTCGGTGAAGGCAGAAGACAGGTAACAAAGAACAGGTGAGCAGTTTGCTTGGTGAGGTGAACGTGCCCCTCGGGGTGCAGACAGAAACAGGGAACCAAGAACAGGAGAGCCACTTGCTCGGCCTGGCAGACAGGCCGCTGGGTTGAAGAGAGAGGACAGGTAATAAAGAACAGCTGAGCAGGTTGCTCGGCCTGGTAGACACGCCCCCGGGGTGAAGGCAGAAGACAGGTAACAGAGAACAGCTGAGCAGCTTGCTCGGCCTGGCAGACGGGCCGCTGGATTGAAGGGAAAAGACAATTAACAAAGAATATTCTGTTAGAACATGGACTGACTGAGTATTCTGTTAGAACTCAGGCTGAGTGGGTATTATTTAAACATAAACTGAGTCCATATTATGTTAAAACACAGGCTGAGTGGGTATTCTTTATTTTTTTATTTTTTTTGATTGATTAATTGATTTTTATTTTTTTAATTTTTTTAATGTTTTTTATTGAGTATATTGTTACAACAGTTCCAATTTTCTCCCCCTTGTTCCCCTCCACACAGCACCCCCCTCCCCCAGCAATCCCCCCCAAGTCCATACCCCTGGTTCGTAAAAATTAACTATGCCCCCCCTCTCAAATATTAGGACCCTTTGTAATCTTGTAAAGGACAATGGGCGAAGGTCTCAAGCTCCTCTAGCTGCTTCAAGCTGGACATGGTCGTCGTCCTACCTACCCTTGGGTCCAGAAAACCCTAATAAGGGTGGGGGTGTGGAGGGGAGGGTGGCCTTCCCTCATGGGGAAAGATCGTGCAGACTCCAGGTCAGTTGGCTGTCTCCGGTCAACGGCGTGCTTGGTTTAACAGGCTGGTGTCCTTGTTGTGTTCTGGGGGCAACAGATTTGGCGAAAAGGGTTAAAAGACATCATTCAATCCATAACTACTAGATGACAAAAGGCAGGGATTAAGTTTTCAATGTTCCATATTAGGGGAAAAAAAAAAAAAAGGCTTCTTTGTAAGAAGGTGTGCTAGGCACATCTCGCCTGTCCAAAACCCTTTTGCCCATTATACTTAGTTTGGGCTGAGGTAAATAGTTTAGGTTTTTCCCCCTCTCAGACCTCTGGGCCTTTTCTCTCCAAGCCATTAGGATAGAAAAGAGAAACCCGTTTTAAAGTGAAGCCCACAGACCACCCCATTCTTCCCCAACCCAGCCATTTAGTTCAGCCAAACCGTTGAGTCTCAGGAGGCAGCGCTGCAGAGAGGATTAAGGGAGGCTTATGCGTACAGATAATCACTCAGGTAACGCGATCATAGGCTTATGTCCTTTGAAAACAAAAAACACGTGTTAATTTATGTAACATAACCTGCAAACAAGTCTCTAAATCTGTAGAAGAAACTTTTAAGACGGTTAGTTGCTCTGTTTTATACTCTACTACTGATCATTGTGATTTTCCTTGAATAATAATTTTTCTCCCTAAGGTTACCCTCCTTGTCTTTAAAGGGACTACATTAAGTCCATTTTTAATTTATCCTGTTCATTTGCATAAACATAACAAGAGCAGCAAATGATCACTTATGATCTTTAGTTCTGCTTTGCTGGAACTTACCCACGGAATATTTGGGGTGACCTTCAGTCTGTTCTTCAGGGCACAGAAGCTGTTCCACATATCTGGCATTCATCCTTGCCTGTACACACCTGTTTTTTCCAAGTCTTTCTGGTCTTTCCTTGTGCCTTAAGGTCCCTTCTAGCCATCTTTCAGGAAAACAACCTTCGTTCCTTCCCTGGAAAGATTGCTGTGGACCGCACAACCAACCATGGTACCAGGCCTTTTATCTCACGGGCTTTTATTACCTTTGAAAGTCATTCCCAGTTCCTCAGGGCTTTCTGGTAACAATCTGAGCCCAACTATGTTTCCTTTAGGCTTGACATTCCAGTCAAAGGCTTGGTCAAAAAAAAAAAAAAAAAAAAAGAACCTCTGTTGACAACTGGTCTTATTAGTTCTATGCAAAGGAACTTATGTCATTACTTACTTGCTTAGAATGCCAAACTTCTTTAAAAATAGACTGAGTCCATATTCTGTTGGAAATCAGGTTAAATTACTATTCTCTTAGAACATTGGCAAGGTGAGTATTCTTTAAACAGAGACTGAGTCCATATGGTGTTGAAACACAGGCTGAGTGTGTATTCTGTTAGAACACAGGCTGAGTGTGTATTCTGTTAGAACAGAGGCTGAGTGAGTATACTTTGAACTCAGACTGAGTCCATATTCTGTTGGAACACACTCAGAGTGAGTATTTTTTAATCATGGACTGAGTCCATATTCTGTAAGAACACAAACTGAGTGAGTATTCTTTGAAAATAATCTGAGTCCATACTCTGTAAGAACACAGACTGAGTAGGTATTCTTTAAACATAGACTGAGTCCATATTCTGTTAGAACAAAAGCTGAGTGGGTACTTTTTAAACAAAGTCTGAGTCCATATTCTGTAAGAACACAAACTGAGTGAGTATTCTTTGAAAATAATCTGAGTCCATGTTCTGTAAGAACACAGACTGAGTAGGTATTCTTTAAACGTAGACTGAATCCATATTCTGTTAGAACAATAGCTGAGTGGGTACTTGTTAAACAAAGACTGAGTCCATATTCTATTGAAATTCAGGCTGGTTGATTATTCCCTTAGAACAGAGGCTGAGTGAGTGTTCTTTAAACATAGACTGTGTCCATATTTTGTTAGAACACAGGTAACAGAGAACAGGTGAGCAGCTTGCGCGGCCTCATAGACAAGCCACCCTCGGTGAAGGCAGAATACAGGTAACAAAGAACAGGTGAGCAGTTTGCTTGGTGAGGTGAACGCGCCCCTCGGGGTGCAGACAGAAACAGGGAACCAAGAACAGGAGAGCCACTTGCTCGGCCTGGCAGACAGGCCGCTGGGTTGAAGAGAGAGGACAGGTAATAAAGAACAGCTGAGCAGGTTGCTCAGCCTGGTAGACACGCCCCCCGGTGTGAAGGCAGAAGACAGGTAACAGAGAACAGCTGAGCAGCTTGCTCGGCCTGGCAGACGGGCCGCTGGATTGAAGGGAAAAGACAATTAACAAAGAATATTCTGTTAGAACATGGACTGACTGAGTATTCTGTTAGAACTCAGGCTGAGTGGGTATTATTTAAACATAAACTGAGTCCATATTATGTTAAAACACAGGCTGAGTGGGTATTCTTTATTTTTTTATTTTTTTTGATTGATTAATTGATTTTTATTTTTTTTATTTTTTTTAAAGTTTTTTATTGAGTATATTGTTACAACAGTTCCAATTTTCTCCCCCTTGTTCCCCTCCACCCAGCACCCACCTCCCCCAGCAATCCCCCCCAAGTCCATACCCCTGGTTCGTAAAAATTAACTATGCCCCCCCTCTCAAATATTAGGACCCTTTGTAATCTTGTAAAGGACAATGGGCGAAGGTCTCAAGCTCCTCTAGCTGCTTCAAGCTGGACATGGTCGTCGTCCTACCTACCCTTGGGTCCAGAAAACCCTAATAAGAGTGGGGGTGCGGAGGGGAGGGTGGCCTTCCCTCATGGGGAAAGATCGTTCAGACTCCAGGTCAGTTGGCTGTCTCCGGTCAACGGCGTGCTTGGTTTAACAGGCTGGTGTCCTTGTTGTGTTCTGGGGGCAACAGATTTGGCGAAAAGGGTTAAAAGACATCATTCAATCCATAACTACTAGATGACAAAAGGCAGGGATTAAGTTTTCAATGTTCCATATTAGGGGAAAAAAAAAAAAAAAAGGCTTCTTTGTAAGAAGGTGTGCTAGGGACATCTCGCCTGTCCAAAACCCTTTTGCCCATTATGCTTAGTTTGGGCTGAGGTAAATAGTTTAGGTTTTTCCCCCTCTCAGACCTCTGGGCCTTTTCTCTCCAAGCCATTAGGATAGAAAAGAGAAACCCATTTTAAAGTGAAGCCCACAGACCACCCCATTCTTCCCCAACCCAGCCATTTAGTTCAGCCAAACCGTTGAGTCTCAGGAGGCAGCGCTGCAGAGAGGATTAAGGGAGGCTTATGCGTACAGATAATCACTCATGTAACGCGATCATAGGCTTATGTCCTTTGAAAACAAAAAACACGTGTTAATTTATGTAACATAACCCGCAAACAAGTCTCTAAATCTGTAGAAGAAACTTTTAAGACGGTTAGTTGCTCTGTTTTATACTCTACTACTGATCATTGTGATTTTCCTTGAATAATAATTTTTCTCCCTAAGGTTACCCTCCTTGTCTTTAAAGGAACTACATTAAGTCCATTTTTAATTTATCCTGTTCATTTGCATAAACATAACAAGAGCAGCAAATGATCACTTATGATCTTTAGTTCTGCTTTGCTGGAACTTACCCAAGGAATATTTGGGGTGACCTTCAGTCTGTTCTTCAGGGCACAGAAGCTGTTCCACATATCTGGCATTCATCCTTGCCTGTACACACCTGTTTTTTCCAAGTCTTTCTGGTCTTTCCTTGTGCCTTAAGGTCCCTTCTAGCCATCTTTCAGGAAAACAACCTTCGTTCCTTCCCTGGAAAGATTGCTGTGGACCGCACAACCAACCATGGTACCAGGCCTTTTATCTCACGGGCTTTTATTACCTTTGAAAGTCATTCCCAGTTCCTCAGGGCTTTCTGGTAACAATCTGAGCCCAACTATGTTTCCTTTAGGCTTGACATTCCAGTCAAAGGCTTGGTCAAAAAAAAAAAAAAAAAAAAGAACCTCTGTTGACAACTGGTCTTATTAGTTCTATGCAAAGGAACTTATGTCATTACTTACTTGCTTAGAATGCCAAACTTCTTTAAAAATAGACTGAGTCCATATTCTGTTGGAAATCAGGTTAAATTACTATTCTCTTAGAACATTGGCAAGGTGAGTATTCTTTAAACAGAGACTGAGTCCATATGGTGTTGAAACACAGGCTGAGTGTGTATTCTGTTAGAACACAGGCTGAGTGTGTATTCTGTTAGAACAGAGGCTGAGTGAGTATACTTTGAACTCAGACTGAGTCCATATTCTGTTGGAACACACTCAGAGTGAGTATTTTTTAATCATGGACTGAGTCCATATTCTGTAAGAACACAAACTGAGTGAGTATTCTTTGAAAATAATCTGAGTCCATACTCTGTAAGAACACAGACTGAGTAGGTATTCTTTAAACGTAGACTGAGTCCATATTCTGTTAGAACAAAAGCTGAGTGGGTACTTTTTAAACAAAGTCTGAGTCCATATTCTGTAAGAACACAAACTGAGTGAGTATTCTTTGAAAATAATCTGAGTCCATGTTCTGTAAGAACACAGACTGAGTAGGTATTCTTTAAACGTAGACTGAATCCATATTCTGTTAGAACAATAGCTGAGTGGGTACTTGTTAAACAAAGACTGAGTCCATATTCTATTGAAATTCAGGCTGGTTGATTATTCCCTTAGAACAGACGCTGAGTGAGTGTTCTTTAAACATAGACTGTGTCCATATTTTGTTAGAACACAGGTAACAGAGAACAGGTGAGCAGCTTGCGCGGCCTCATAGACAAGCCACCCTCGGTGAAGGCAGAAGACAGGTAACAAAGAACAGGTGAGCAGTTTGCTTGGTGAGGTGAACGCGCCCCTCGGGGTGCAGACAGAAACAGGGAACCAAGAACAGGAGAGCCACTTGCTCGGCCTGGCAGACAGGCCGCTGGGTTGAAGAGAGAGGACAGGTAATAAAGAACAGCTGAGCAGGTTGCTCGGCCTGGTAGACACGCCCCCGGGGTGAAGGCAGAAGACAGGTAACAGAGAACAGCTGAGCAGCTTGCTCGGCCTGGCAGACGGGCCGCTGGATTGAAGGGAAAAGACAATTAACAAAGAATATTCTGTTAGAACATGGACTGACTGAGTATTCTGTTAGAACTCAGGCTGAGTGGGTATTATTTAAACATAAACTGAGTCCATATTATGTTAAAACACAGGCTGAGTGGGTATTCTTTATTTTTTTATTTTTTTTGATTGATTAATTGATTTTTATTTTTTTTATTTTTTTAATGTTTTTTATTGAGTATATTGTTACAACAGTTCCAATTTTCTCCCCCTTGTTCCCCTCCACACAGCACTCCCCTCCCCCAGCAATCCCCCCCAAGTCCATACCCCTGGTTCGTAAAAATTAACTATGCCCCCCCTCTCAAATATTAGGACCCTTTGTAATCTTGTAAAGGACAATGGGCGAAGGTCTCAAGCTCCTCTAGCTGCTTCAAGCTGGACATGGTCGTCGTCCTACCTACCCTTGGGTCCAGAAAACCCTAATAAGGGTGGGGGTGTGGAGGGGAGGGTGGCCTTCCCTCATGGGGAAAGATCGTGCAGACTCCAGGTCAGTTGGCTGTCTCCGGTCAACGGCGTGCTTGGTTTAACAGGCTGGTGTCCTTGTTGTGTTCTGGGGGCAACAGATTTGGCGAAAAGGGTTAAAAGACATCATTCAATCCATAACTACTAGATGACAAAAGGCAGGGATTAAGTTTTCAATGTTCCATATTAGGGGAAAAAAAAAAAAAAGGCTTCTTTGTAAGAAGGTGTGCTAGGCACATCTCGCCTGTCCAAAACCCTTTTGCCCATTATACTTAGTTTGGGCTGAGGTAAATAGTTTAGGTTTTTCCCCCTCTCAGACCTCTGGGCCTTTTCTCTCCAAGCCATTAGGATAGAAAAGAGAAACCCGTTTTAAAGTGAAGCCCACAGACCACCCCATTCTTACCCAACACAGCCATTTAGTTCAGCCAAACCGTTGAGTCTCAGGAGGCAGCGCTGCAGAGAGGATTAAGTGAGGCTTATGCGTACAGATAATCACTCAGGTAACGCGATCATAGGCTTATGTCCTTTGAAAACAAAAAACACGTGTTAATTTATGTAACATAACCTGCAAACAAGTCTGTAAATCTGTAGAAGAAACTTTTAAGACGGTTAGTTGCTCTGTTTTATACTCTACTACTGATCATTGTGATTTTCCTTGAATAATAATTTTTCTCCCTAAGGTTACCCTCCTTGTCTTTAAAGGGACTACATTAAGTCCATTTTTAATTTATCCTGTTCATTTGCATAAACATAACAAGAGCAGCAAATGATCACTTATGATCTTTAGTTCTGCTTTGCTGGAACTTACCCACGGAATATTTGGGGTAACCTTCAGTCTGTTCTTCAGGGCACAGAAGCTGTGCCACATATCTGGCATTCATCCTTGCCTGTACACACCTGTTTTTTCCAAGTCTTTCTGGTCTTTCCTTGTGCCTTAAGGTCCCTTCTAGCCATCTTTCAGGAAAACAACCTTCGTTCCTTCCCTGGAAAGATTGCTGTGGACCGCACAACCAACCATGGTACCAGGCCTTTTATCTCACGGGCTTTTATTACCTTTGAAAGTCATTCCCAGTTCCTCAGGGCTTTCTGGTAACAATCTGAGCCCAACTATGTTTCCTTTAGGCTTGACATTCCAGTCAAAGGCTTGGTCAAAAAAAAAAAAAAAAAAAAAGAACCTCTGTTGACAACTGGTCTTATTAGTTCTATGCAAAGGAACTTATGTCATTACTTACTTGCTTAGAATGCCAAACTTCTTTAAAAATAGACTGAGTCCATATTCTGTTGGAAATCAGGTTAAATTACTATTCTCTTAGAACATTGGCAAGGTGAGTATTCTTTAAACAGAGACTGAGTCCATATGGTGTTGAAACACAGGCTGAGTTTGTATTCTGTTAGAACACAGGCTGAGTGTGTATTCTGTTAGAACAGAGGCTGAGTGAGTATACTTTGAACTCAGACTGAGTCCATATTCTGTTGGAACACACTCAGAGTGAGTATTTTTTAATCATGGACTGAGTCCATATTCTGTAAGAACACAAACTGAGTGAGTATTCTTTGAAAATAATCTGAGTCCATACTCTGTAAGAACACAGACTGAGTAGGTATTCTTTAAACATAGACTGAGTCCATATTCTGTTAGAACAAAAGCTGAGTGGGTACTTTTTAAACAAAGTCTGAGTCCATATTCTGTAAGAACACAAACTGAGTGAGTATTCTTTGAAAATAATCTGAGTCCATGTTCTGTAAGAACACAGACTGAGTAGGTATTCTTTAAACGTAGACTGAATCCATATTCTGTTAGAACAATAGCTGAGTGGGTACTTGTTAAACAAAGACTGAGTCCATATTCTATTGAAATTCAGGCTGGTTGATTATTCCCTTAGAACAGAGGCTGAGTGAGTGTTCTTTAAACATAGACTGTGTCCATATTTTGTTAGAACACAGGTAACAGAGAACAGGTGAGCAGCTTGCGCGGCCTCATAGACAAGCCACCCTCGGTGAAGGCAGAATACAGGTAACAAAGAACAGGTGAGCAGTTTGCTTGGTGAGGTGAACGCGCCCCTCGGGGTGCAGACAGAAACAGGGAACCAAGAACAGGAGAGCCACTTGCTCGGCCTGGCAGACAGGCCGCTGGGTTGAAGAGAGAGGACAGGTAATAAAGAACAGCTGAGCAGGTTGCTCAGCCTGGTAGACACGCCCCCCGGGGTGAAGGCAGAAGACAGGTAACAGAGAACAGCTGAGCAGCTTGCTCGGCCTGGCAGACGGGCCGCTGGATTGAAGGGAAAAGACAATTAACAAAGAATATTCTGTTAGAACATGGACTGACTGAGTATTCTGTTAGAACTCAGGCTGAGTGGGTATTATTTAAACATAAACTGAGTCCATATTATGTTAAAACACAGGCTGAGTGGGTATTCTTTATTTTTTTATTTTTTTTGATTGATTAATTGATTTTTATTTTTTTTATTTTTTTTAAAGTTTTTTATTGAGTATATTGTTACAACAGTTCCAATTTTCTCCCCCTTGTTCCCCTCCACCCAGCACCCCCCTCCCCCAGCAATCCCCCCCAAGTCCATACCCCTGGTTCGTAAAAATTAACTATGCCCCCCCTCTCAAATATTAGGACCCTTTGTAATCTTGTAAAGGACAATGGGCGAAGGTCTCAAGCTCCTCTAGCTGCTTCAAGCTGGACATGGTCGTCGTCCTACCTACCCTTGGGTCCAGAAAACCCTAATAAGAGTGGGGGTGTGGAGGGGAGGGTGGCCTTCCCTCATGGGGAAAGATCGTTCAGACTCCAGGTCAGTTGGCTGTCTCCGGTCAACGGCGTGCTTGGTTTAACAGGCTGGTGTCCTTGTTGTGTTCTGGGGGCAACGGATTTGGCGAAAAGGGTTAAAAGACATCATTCAATCCATAACTACTAGATGACAAAAGGCAGGGATTAAGTTTTCAATGTTCCATATTAGGGGAAAAAAAAAAAAAAAAGGCTTCTTTGTAAGAAGGTGTGCTAGGGACATCTCGCCTGTCCAAAACCCTTTTGCCCATTATGCTTAGTTTGGGCTGAGGTAAATAGTTTAGGTTTTTCCCCCTCTCAGACCTCTGGGCCTTTTCTCTCCAAGCCATTAGGATAGAAAAGAGAAACCCGTTTTAAAGTGAAGCCCACAGACCACCCCATTCTTACCCAACCCAGCCATTTAGTTCAGCCAAACCGTTGAGTCTCAGGAGGCAGCGCTGCAGAGAGGATTAAGGGAGGCTTATGCGTACAGATAATCACTCATGTAACGCGATCATAGGCTTATGTCCTTTGAAAACAAAAAACACGTGTTAATTTATGTAACATAACCCGCAAACAAGTCTCTAAATCTGTAGAAGAAACTTTTAAGACGGTTAGTTGCTCTGTTTTATACTCTACTACTGATCATTGTGATTTTCCTTGAATAATAATTTTTCTCCCTAAGGTTACCCTCCTTGTCTTTAAAGGGACTACATTAAGTCCATTTTTAATTTATCCTGTTCATTTGCATAAACATCACAAGAGCAGCAAATGATCACTTATGATCTTTAGTTCTGCTTTGCTGGAACATACCCAAGGAATATTTGGGGTGACCTTCAGTCTGTTCTTCAGGGCACAGAAGCTGTTCCACATATCTGGCATTCATCCTTGCCTGTACACACCTGTTTTTTCCAAGTCTTTCTGGTCTTTCCTTGTGCCTTAAGGTCCCTTCTAGCCATCTTTCAGGAAAACAACCTTCGTTCCTTCCCTGGAAAGATTGCTGTGGACCGCACAACCAACCATGGTACCAGGCCTTTTATCTCACGGGCTTTTATTACCTTTGAAAGTCATTCCCAGTTCCTCAGGGCTTTCTGGTAACAATCTGAGCCCAACTATGTTTCCTTTAGGCTTGACATTCCAGTCAAAGGCTTGGTCAAAAAAAAAAAAAAAAAAAAAGAACCTCTGTTGACAACTGGTCTTATTAGTTCTATGCAAAGGAACTTATGTCATTACTTACTTGCTTAGAATGCCAAACTTCTTTAAAAATAGACTGAGTCCATATTCTGTTGGAAATCAGGTTAAATTACTATTCTCTTAGAACATTGGCAAGGTGAGTATTCTTTAAACAGAGACTGAGTCCATATGGTGTTGAAACACAGGCTGAGTGTGTATTCTGTTAGAACACAGGCTGAGTG
This sequence comes from Furipterus horrens, assembly GCF_987537825.1. NCBI lineage: Eukaryota > Metazoa > Chordata > Mammalia > Chiroptera > Furipteridae > Furipterus > Furipterus horrens. The sequence continues at coordinate 427,735 of NW_028327198.1, read as the reverse complement.
TGTATTCTGTTAGAACAGAGGCTGAGTGAGTATACTTTGAACTCAGACTGAGTCCATATTCTGTTGGAACACACTCAGAGTGAGTATTTTTTAATCATGGACTGAGTCCATATTTTGTAAGAACACAAACTGAGTGAGTATTCTTTGAAAATAATCTGAGTCCATACTCTGTAAGAACACAGACTGAGTAGGTATTCTTTAAACGTAGACTGAGTCCATATTCTGTTAGAACAAAAGCTGAGTGGGTACTTTTTAAACAAAGTCTGAGTCCATATTCTGTAAGAACACAAACTGAGTGAGTATTCTTTGAAAATAATCTGAGTCCATGTTCTGTAAGAACACAGACTGAGTAGGTATTCTTTAAACGTAGACTGAATCCATATTCTGTTAGAACAATAGCTGAGTGGGTACTTGTTAAACAAAGACTGAGTCCATATTCTATTGAAATTCAGGCTGGTTGATTATTCCCTTAGAACAGAGGCTGAGTGAGTGTTCTTTAAACATAGACTGTGTCCATATTTTGTTAGAACACAGGTAACAGAGAACAGGTGAGCAGCTTGCGCGGCCTCATAGACAAGCCACCCTCGGTGAAGGCAGAAGACAGGTAACAAAGACAGGTGAGCAGTTTGCTTGGTGAGGTGAACGCGCCCCTCGGGGTGCAGACAGAAACAGGGAACCAAGAACAGGAGAGCCACTTGCTCGGCCTGGCAGACAGGCCGCTGGGTTGAAGAGAGAGTACAGGTAATAAAGAACAGCTGAGCAGGTTGCTCGGCCTGGTAGACACGCCCCCCGGGGTGAAGGCAGAAGACAGGTAACAGAGAACAGCTGAGCAGCTTGCTCGGCCTGGCAGACGGGCCGCTGGATTGAAGGGAAAAGACAATTAACAAAGAATATTCTGTTAGAACATGGACTGACTGAGTATTCTGTTAGAACTCAGGCTGAGTGGGTATTATTTAAACATAAACTGAGTCCATATTATGTTAAAACACAGGCTGAGTGGGTATTCTTTATTTTTTTATTTTTTTTGATTGATTAATTGATTTTTACTTTTTTTATTTTTTTTAAAGTTTTTTATGGAGTATATTGTTACAACAGTTCCAATTTTCTCCCCCTTGTTCCCCTCCACACAGCACCCCCCTCCCCCAGCAATCCCCCCCAAGTCCATACCCCTGGTTCGTAAAAATTAACTATGCCCCCCCTCTCAAATATTAGGACCCTTTGTAATCTTGTAAAGGACAATGGGCGAAGGTCTCAAGCTCCTCTAGCTGCTTCAAGCTGGACATGGTCGTCGTCCTACCTACCCTTGGGTCCAGAAAACCCTAATAAGAGTGGGGGTGCGGAGGGGAGGGTGGCCTTCCCTCATGGGGAAAGATCGTTCAGACTCCAGGTCAGTTGGCTGTCTCCGGTCAACGGCGTGCTTGGTTTAACAGGCTGGTGTCCTTGTTGTGTTCTGGGGGCAACAGATTTGGCGAAAAGGGTTAAAAGACATCATTCAATCCATAACTACTAGATGACAAAAGGCAGGGATTAAGTTTTCAATGTTCCATATTAGGGGAAAAAAAAAAAAAAAAGGCTTCTTTGTAAGAAGGTGTGCTAGGGACATCTCGCCTGTCCAAAACCCTTTTGCCCATTATGCTTAGTTTGGGCTGAGGTAAATAGTTTAGGTTTTTCCCCCTCTCAGACCTCTGGGCCTTTTCTCTCCAAGCCATTAGGATAGAAAAGAGAAACCCATTTTAAAGTGAAGCCCACAGACCACCCCATTCTTCCCCAACCCAGCCATTTAGTTCAGCCAAACCGTTGAGTCTCAGGAGGCAGCGCTGCAGAGAGGATTAAGGGAGGCTTATGCGTACAGATAATCACTCATGTAACGCGATCATAGGCTTATGTCCTTTGAAAACAAAAAACACGTGTTAATTTATGTAACATAACCCGCAAACAAGTCTCTAAATCTGTAGAAGAAACTTTTAAGACGGTTAGTTGCTCTGTTTTATACTCTACTACTGATCATTGTGATTTTCCTTGAATAATAATTTTTCTCCCTAAGGTTACCCTCCTTGTCTTTAAAGGGACTACATTAAGTCCATTTTTAATTTATCCTGTTCATTTGCATAAACATAACAAGAGCAGCAAATGATCACTTATGATCTTTAGTTCTGCTTTGCTGGAACTTACCCAAGGAATATTTGGGGTGACCTTCAGTCTGTTCTTCAGGGCACAGAAGCTGTTCCACATATCTGGCATTCATCCTTGCCTGTACACACCTGTTTTTTCCAAGTCTTTCTGGTCTTTCCTTGTGCCTTAAGGTCCCTTCTAGCCATCTTTCAGGAAAACAACCTTCGTTCCTTCCCTGGAAAGATTGCTGTGGACCGCACAACCAACCATGGTACCAGGCCTTTTATCTCACGGGCTTTTATTACCTTTGAAAGTCATTCCCAGTTCCTCAGGGCTTTCTGGTAACAATCTGAGCCCAACTATGTTTCCTTTAGGCTTGACATTCCAGTCAAAGGCTTGGTCAAAAAAAAAAAAAAAAAAAAGAACCTCTGTTGACAACTGGTCTTATTAGTTCTATGCAAAGGAACTTATGTCATTACTTACTTGCTTAGAATGCCAAACTTCTTTAAAAATAGACTGAGTCCATATTCTGTTGGAAATCAGGTTAAATTACTATTCTCTTAGAACATTGGCAAGGTGAGTATTCTTTAAACAGAGACTGAGTCCATATGGTGTTGAAACACAGGCTGAGTGTGTATTCTGTTAGAACACAGGCTGAGTGTGTATTCTGTTAGAACAGAGGCTGAGTGAGTATACTTTGAACTCAGACTGAGTCCATATTCTGTTGGAACACACTCAGAGTGAGTATTTTTTAATCATGGACTGAGTCCATATTCTGTAAGAACACAAACTGAGTGAGTATTCTTTGAAAATAATCTGAGTCCATACTCTGTAAGAACACAGACTGAGTAGGTATTCTTTAAACGTAGACTGAGTCCATATTCTGTTAGAACAAAAGCTGAGTGGGTACTTTTTAAACAAAGTCTGAGTCCATATTCTGTAAGAACACAAACTGAGTGAGTATTCTTTGAAAATAATCTGAGTCCATGTTCTGTAAGAACACAGACTGAGTAGGTATTCTTTAAACGTAGACTGAATCCATATTCTGTTAGAACAATAGCTGAGTGGGTACTTGTTAAACAAAGACTGAGTCCATATTCTATTGAAATTCAGGCTGGTTGATTATTCCCTTAGAACAGACGCTGAGTGAGTGTTCTTTAAACATAGACTGTGTCCATATTTTGTTAGAACACAGGTAACAGAGAACAGGTGAGCAGCTTGCGCGGCCTCATAGACAAGCCACCCTCGGTGAAGGCAGAAGACAGGTAACAAAGAACAGGTGAGCAGTTTGCTTGGTGAGGTGAACGCGCCCCTCGGGGTGCAGACAGAAACAGGGAACCAAGAACAGGAGAGCCACTTGCTCGGCCTGGCAGACAGGCCGCTGGGTTGAAGAGAGAGGACAGGTAATAAAGAACAGCTGAGCAGGTTGCTCGGCCTGGTAGACACGCCCCCGGGGTGAAGGCAGAAGACAGGTAACAGAGAACAGCTGAGCAGCTTGCTCGGCCTGGCAGACGGGCCGCTGGATTGAAGGGAAAAGACAATTAACAAAGAATATTCTGTTAGAACATGGACTGACTGAGTATTCTGTTAGAACTCAGGCTGAGTGGGTATTATTTAAACATAAACTGAGTCCATATTATGTTAAAACACAGGCTGAGTGGGTATTCTTTATTTTTTTATTTTTTTTGATTGATTAATTGATTTTTATTTTTTTTATTTTTTTAATGTTTTTTATTGAGTATATTGTTACAACAGTTCCAATTTTCTCCCCCTTGTTCCCCTCCACACAGCACCCCCCTCCCCCAGCAATCCCCCCCAAGTCCATACCCCTGGTTCGTAAAAATTAACTATGCCCCCCCTCTCAAATATTAGGACCCTTTGTAATCTTGTAAAGGACAATGGGCGAAGGTCTCAAGCTCCTCTAGCTGCTTCAAGCTGGACATGGTCGTCGTCCTACCTACCCTTGGGTCCAGAAAACCCTAATAAGGGTGGGGGTGTGGAGGGGAGGGTGGCCTTCCCTCATGGGGAAAGATCGTGCAGACTCCAGGTCAGTTGGCTGTCTCCGGTCAACGGCGTGCTTGGTTTAACAGGCTGGTGTCCTTGTTGTGTTCTGGGGGCAACAGATTTGGCGAAAAGGGTTAAAAGACATCATTCAATCCATAACTACTAGATGACAAAAGGCAGGGATTAAGTTTTCAATGTTCCATATTAGGGGAAAAAAAAAAAAAAGGCTTCTTTGTAAGAAGGTGTGCTAGGCACATCTCGCCTGTCCAAAACCCTTTTGCCCATTATACTTAGTTTGGGCTGAGGTAAATAGTTTAGGTTTTTCCCCCTCTCAGACCTCTGGGCCTTTTCTCTCCAAGCCATTAGGATAGAAAAGAGAAACCCGTTTTAAAGTGAAGCCCACAGACCACCCCATTCTTACCCAACACAGCCATTTAGTTCAGCCAAACCGTTGAGTCTCAGGAGGCAGCGCTGCAGAGAGGATTAAGTGAGGCTTATGCGTACAGATAATCACTCAGGTAACGCGATCATAGGCTTATGTCCTTTGAAAACAAAAAACACGTGTTAATTTATGTAACATAACCTGCAAACAAGTCTGTAAATCTGTAGAAGAAACTTTTAAGACGGTTAGTTGCTCTGTTTTATACTCTACTACTGATCATTGTGATTTTCCTTGAATAATAATTTTTCTCCCTAAGGTTACCCTCCTTGTCTTTAAAGGGACTACATTAAGTCCATTTTTAATTTATCCTGTTCATTTGCATAAACATAACAAGAGCAGCAAATGATCACTTATGATCTTTAGTTCTGCTTTGCTGGAACTTACCCACGGAATATTTGGGGTGACCTTCAGTCTGTTCTTCAGGGCACAGAAGCTGTGCCACATATCTGGCATTCATCCTTGCCTGTACACACCTGTTTTTTCCAAGTCTTTCTGGTCTTTCCTTGTGCCTTAAGGTCCCTTCTAGCCATCTTTCAGGAAAACAACCTTCGTTCCTTCCCTGGAAAGATTGCTGTGGACCGCACAACCAACCATGGTACCAGGCCTTTTATCTCACGGGCTTTTATTACCTTTGAAAGTCATTCCCAGTTCCTCAGGGCTTTCTGGTAACAATCTGAGCCCAACTATGTTTCCTTTAGGCTTGACATTCCAGTCAAAGGCTTGGTCAAAAAAAAAAAAAAAAAAAAAAGAACCTCTGTTGACAACTGGTCTTATTAGTTCTATGCAAAGGAACTTATGTCATTACTTACTTGCTTAGAATGCCAAACTTCTTTAAAAATAGACTGAGTCCATATTCTGTTGGAAATCAGGTTAAATTACTATTCTCTTAGAACATTGGCAAGGTGAGTATTCTTTAAACAGAGACTGAGTCCATATGGTGTTGAAACACAGGCTGAGTTTGTATTCTGTTAGAACACAGGCTGAGTGTGTATTCTGTTAGAACAGAGGCTGAGTGAGTATACTTTGAACTCAGACTGAGTCCATATTCTGTTGGAACACACTCAGAGTGAGTATTTTTTAATCATGGACTGAGTCCATATTCTGTAAGAACACAAACTGAGTGAGTATTCTTTGAAAATAATCTGAGTCCATACTCTGTAAGAACACAGACTGAGTAGGTATTCTTTAAACATAGACTGAGTCCATATTCTGTTAGAACAAAAGCTGAGTGGGTACTTTTTAAACAAAGTCTGAGTCCATATTCTGTAAGAACACAAACTGAGTGAGTATTCTTTGAAAATAATCTGAGTCCATGTTCTGTAAGAACACAGACTGAGTAGGTATTCTTTAAACGTAGACTGAATCCATATTCTGTTAGAACAATAGCTGAGTGGGTACTTGTTAAACAAAGACTGAGTCCATATTCTATTGAAATTCAGGCTGGTTGATTATTCCCTTAGAACAGAGGCTGAGTGAGTGTTCTTTAAACATAGACTGTGTCCATATTTTGTTAGAACACAGGTAACAGAGAACAGGTGAGCAGCTTGCGCGGCCTCATAGACAAGCCACCCTCGGTGAAGGCAGAATACAGGTAACAAAGAACAGGTGAGCAGTTTGCTTGGTGAGGTGAACGCGCCCCTCGGGGTGCAGACAGAAACAGGGAACCAAGAACAGGAGAGCCACTTGCTCGGCCTGGCAGACAGGCCGCTGGGTTGAAGAGAGAGGACAGGTAATAAAGAACAGCTGAGCAGGTTGCTCAGCCTGGTAGACACGCCCCCCGGGGTGAAGGCAGAAGACAGGTAACAGAGAACAGCTGAGCAGCTTGCTCGGCCTGGCAGACGGGCCGCTGGATTGAAGGGAAAAGACAATTAACAAAGAATATTCTGTTAGAACATGGACTGACTGAGTATTCTGTTAGAACTCAGGCTGAGTGGGTATTATTTAAACATAAACTGAGTCCATATTATGTTAAAACACAGGCTGAGTGGGTATTCTTTATTTTTTTATTTTTTTTGATTGATTAATTGATTTTTATTTTTTTTATTTTTTTTAAAGTTTTTTATTGAGTATATTGTTACAACAGTTCCAATTTTCTCCCCCTTGTTCCCCTCCACCCAGCACCCCCCTCCCCCAGCAATCCCCCCCAAGTCCATACCCCTGGTTCGTAAAAATTAACTATGCCCCCCCTCTCAAATATTAGGACCCTTTGTAATCTTGTAAAGGACAATGGGCGAAGGTCTCAAGCTCCTCTAGCTGCTTCAAGCTGGACATGGTCGTCGTCCTACCTACCCTTGGGTCCAGAAAACCCTAATAAGAGTGGGGGTGTGGAGGGGAGGGTGGCCTTCCCTCATGGGGAAAGATCGTTCAGACTCCAGGTCAGTTGGCTGTCTCCGGTCAACGGCGTGCTTGGTTTAACAGGCTGGTGTCCTTGTTGTGTTCTGGGGGCAACGGATTTGGCGAAAAGGGTTAAAAGACATCATTCAATCCATAACTACTAGATGACAAAAGGCAGGGATTAAGTTTTCAATGTTCCATATTAGGGGAAAAAAAAAAAAAAAAGGCTTCTTTGTAAGAAGGTGTGCTAGGGACATCTCGCCTGTCCAAAACCCTTTTGCCCATTATGCTTAGTTTGGGCTGAGGTAAATAGTTTAGGTTTTTCCCCCTCTCAGACCTCTGGGCCTTTTCTCTCCAAGCCATTAGGATAGAAAAGAGAAACCCGTTTTAAAGTGAAGCCCACAGACCACCCCATTCTTACCCAACCCAGCCATTTAGTTCAGCCAAACCGTTGAGTCTCAGGAGGCAGCGCTGCAGAGAGGATTAAGGGAGGCTTATGCGTACAGATAATCACTCATGTAACGCGATCATAGGCTTATGTCCTTTGAAAACAAAAAACACGTGTTAATTTATGTAACATAACCCGCAAACAAGTCTCTAAATCTGTAGAAGAAACTTTTAAGACGGTTAGTTGCTCTGTTTTATACTCTACTACTGATCATTGTGATTTTCCTTGAATAATAATTTTTCTCCCTAAGGTTACCCTCCTTGTCTTTAAAGGGACTACATTAAGTCCATTTTTAATTTATCCTGTTCATTTGCATAAACATCACAAGAGCAGCAAATGATCACTTATGATCTTTAGTTCTGCTTTGCTGGAACATACCCAAGGAATATTTGGGGTGACCTTCAGTCTGTTCTTCAGGGCACAGAAGCTGTTCCACATATCTGGCATTCATCCTTGCCTGTACACACCTGTTTTTTCCAAGTCTTTCTGGTCTTTCCTTGTGCCTTAAGGTCCCTTCTAGCCATCTTTCAGGAAAACAACCTTCGTTCCTTCCCTGGAAAGATTGCTGTGGACCGCACAACCAACCATGGTACCAGGCCTTTTATCTCACGGGCTTTTATTACCTTTGAAAGTCATTCCCAGTTCCTCAGGGCTTTCTGGTAACAATCTGAGCCCAACTATGTTTCCTTTAGGCTTGACATTCCAGTCAAAGGCTTGGTCAAAAAAAAAAAAAAAAAAAAGAACCTCTGTTGACAACTGGTCTTATTAGTTCTATGCAAAGGAACTTATGTCATTACTTACTTGCTTAGAATGCCAAACTTCTTTAAAAATAGACTGAGTCCATATTCTGTTGGAAATCAGGTTAAATTACTATTCTCTTAGAACATTGGCAAGGTGAGTATTCTTTAAACAGAGACTGAGTCCATATGGTGTTGAAACACAGGCTGAGTGTGTATTCTGTTAGAACACAGGCTGAGTGTGTATTCTGTTAGAACAGAGGCTGAGTGAGTATACTTTGAACTCAGACTGAGTCCATATTCTGTTGGAACACACTCAGAGTGAGTATTTTTTAATCATGGACTGAGTCCATATTCTGTAAGAACACAAACTGAGTGAGTATTCTTTGAAAATAATCTGAGTCCATACTCTGTAAGAACACAGACTGAGTAGGTATTCTTTAAACGTAGACTGAGTCCATATTCTGTTAGAACAAAAGCTGAGTGGGTACTTTTTAAACAAAGTCTGAGTCCATATTCTGTAAGAACACAAACTGAGTGAGTATTCTTTGAAAATAATCTGAGTCCATGTTCTGTAAGAACACAGACTGAGTAGGTATTCTTTAAACGTAGACTGAATCCATATTCTGTTAGAACAATAGCTGAGTGGGTACTTGTTAAACAAAGACTGAGTCCATATTCTATTGAAATTCAGGCTGGTTGATTATTCCCTTAGAACAGAGGCTGAGTGAGTGTTCTTTAAACATAGACTGTGTCCATATTTTGTTAGAACACAGGTAACAGAGAACAGGTGAGCAGCTTGCGCGGCCTCATAGACAAGCCACCCTCGGTGAAGGCAGAAGACAGGTAACAAAGACAGGTGAGCAGTTTGCTTGGTGAGGTGAACGCGCCCCTCGGGGTGCAGACAGAAACAGGGAACCAAGAACAGGAGAGCCACTTGCTCGGCCTGGCAGACAGGCCGCTGGGTTGAAGAGAGAGTACAGGTAATAAAGAACAGCTGAGCAGGTTGCTCGGCCTGGTAGACACGCCCCCCGGGGTGAAGGCAGAAGACAGGTAACAGAGAACAGCTGAGCAGCTTGCTCGGCCTGGCAGACGGGCCGCTGGATTGAAGGGAAAAGACAATTAACAAAGAATATTCTGTTAGAACATGGACTGACTGAGTATTCTGTTAGAACTCAGGCTGAGTGGGTATTATTTAAACATAAACTGAGTCCATATTATGTTAAAACACAGGCTGAGTGGGTATTCTTTATTTTTTTATTTTTTTTGATTGATTAATTGATTTTTACTTTTTTTATTTTTTTTAAAGTTTTTTATGGAGTATATTGTTACAACAGTTCCAATTTTCTCCCCCTTGTTCCCCTCCACACAGCACCCCCCTCCCCCAGCAATCCCCCCCAAGTCCATACCCCTGGTTCGTAAAAATTAACTATGCCCCCCCTCTCAAATATTAGGACCCTTTGTAATCTTGTAAAGGACAATGGGCGAAGGTCTCAAGCTCCTCTAGCTGCTTCAAGCTGGACATGGTCGTCGTCCTACCTACCCTTGGGTCCAGAAAACCCTAATAAGAGTGGGGGTGTGGAGGGGAGGGTGGCCTTCCCTCATGGGGAAAGATCGTGCAGACTCCAGGTCAGTTGGCTGTCTCCGGTCAACGGCGTGCTTGGTTTAACAGGCTGGTGTCCTTGTTGTGTTCTGGGGGCAACAGATTTGGCGAAAAGGGTTAAAAGACATCATTCAATCCATAACTACTAGATGACAAAAGGCAGGGATTAAGTTTTCAATGTTCCATATTAGGGGAAAAAAAAAAAAAAAAGGCTTCTTTGTAAGAAGGTGTGCTAGGGACAACTCGCCTGTCCAAAACCCTTTTGCCCATTATGCTTAGTTTGGGCTGAGGTAAATAGTTTAGGTTTTTCCCCCTCTCAGACCTCTGGGCCTTTTCTCTCCAAGCCATTAGGATAGAAAAGAGAAACCCGTTTTAAAGTGAAGCCCACAGACCACCCCATTCTTACCCAACCCAGCCATTTAGTTCAGCCAAACCGTTGAGTCTCAGGAGGCAGCGCTGCAGAGAGGATTAAGGGAGGCTTATGCGTACAGATAATCACTCAGGTAACGCGATCATAGGCTTATGTCCTTTGAAAACAAAAAACACGTGTTAATTTATGTAACATAACCCGCAAACAAGTCTCTAAATCTGTAGAAGAAACTTTTAAGACGGTTAGTTGCTCTGTTTTATACTCTACTACTGATCATTGTGATTTTCCTTGAATAATAATTTCTCTCCCTAAGGTTACCCTCCTTGTCTTTAAAGGGACTACATTAAGTCCATTTTTAATTTATCCTGTTCATTTGCATAAACATAACAAGAGCAGCAAATGATCACTTATGATCTTTAGTTCTGCTTTGCTGGAACTTACCCAAGGAATATTTGGGGTGACCTTCAGTCTGTTCTTCAGGGCACAGAAGCTGTGCCACATATCTGGCATTCATCCTTGCCTGTACACACCTGTTTTTTCCAAGTCTTTCTGGTCTTTCCTTGTGCCTTAAGGTCCCTTCTAGCCATCTTTCAGGAAAACAACCTTCGTTCCTTCCCTGGAAAGATTGCTGTGGACCGCACAACCAACCATGGTACCAGGCCTTTTATCTCACGGGCTTTTATTACCTTTGAAAGTCATTCCCAGTTCCTCAGGGCTTTCTGGTAACAATCTGAGCCCAACTATGTTTCCTTTAGGCTTGACATTCCAGTCAAAGGCTTGGTCAAAAAAAAAAAAAAAAAAAAAAAAGAACCTCTGTTGACAACTGGTCTTATTAGTTCTATGCAAAGGAACTTATGTCATTACTTACTTGCTTAGAATGCCAAACTTCTTTAAAAATAGACTGAGTCCATATTCTGTTGCAAATCAGGTTAAATTACTATTCTCTTAGAACATTGGCAAGGTGAGTATTCTTTAAACAGAGACTGAGTCCATATGGTGTTGAAACACAGGCTGAGTTTGTATTCTGTTAGAACACAGGCTGAGTGTGTATTCTGTTAGAACAGAGGCTGAGTGAGTATACTTTGAACTCAGACTGAGTCCATATTCTGTTGGAACACACTCAGAGTGAGTATTTTTTAATCATGGACGGAGTCCATATTCTGTAAGAACACAAACTGAGTGAGTATTCTTTGAAAATAATCTGAGTCCATGTTCTGTAAGAACACAGACTGAGTAGGTATTCTTTAAACGTAGACTGAATCCATATTCTGTTAGAACAATAGCTGAGTGGGTACTTGTTAAACAAAGACTGAGTCCATATTCTATTGAAATTCAGGCTGGTTGATTATTCCCTTAGAACAGACGCTGAGTGAGTGTTCTTTAAACATAGACTGTGTCCATATTTTGTTAGAACACAGGTAACAGAGAACAGGTGAGCAGCTTGCGTGGCCTCATAGACAAGCCACCCTCGGTGAAGGCAGAAGACAGGTAACAAAGAACAGGTGAGCAGTTTGCTTGGTGAGGTGAACGCGCCCCTCGGGGTGCAGACAGAAACAGGAAACCAAGAACAGGAGAGCCACTTGCTCGGCCTGGCAGACAGGCCGCTGGGTTGAAGAGAGAGGACAGGTAATAAAGAACAGCTGAGCAGGTTGCTCGGCCTGGTAGACACGCCCCCGGGGTGAAGGCAGAAGACAGGTAACAGAGAACAGCTGAGCAGCTTGCTCGGCCTGGCAGACGGGCCGCTGGATTGAAGGGAAAAGACAATTGACAAAGAATATTCTGTTAGAAAATGGACTGACTGAGTATTCTGTTAGAACTCAGGCTGAGTGGGTATTATTTAAACATAAACTGAGTCCATATTATGTTAAAACACAGGCTGAGTGGGTATTCTTTATTTTTTTATTTTTTTTGATTGATTAATTGATTTTTATTTTTTTAATTTTTTTTAATGTTTTTTATTGAGTATATTGTTACAACAGTTCCAATTTTCTCCCCCTTGTTCCCCTCCACACAGCACCCCCCTCCCCCAGCAATCCCCCCCAAGTCCATACCCCTGGTTCGTAAAAATTAACTATGCCCCCCCTCTCAAATATTAGGACCCTTTGTAATCTTGTAAAGGACAATGGGCGAAGGTCTCAAGCTCCTCTAGCTGCTTCAAGCTGGACATGGTCGTCGTCCTACCTACCCTTGGGTCCAGAAAACCCTAATAACAGTGGGGGTGTGGAGGGGAGGGTGGCCTTCCCTCATGGGGAAAGATCGTGCAGACTCCAGGTCAGTTGGCTGTCTCCGGTCAACGGCGTGCTTGGTTTAACAGGCTGGTGTCCTTGTTGTGTTCTGGGGGCAACAGATTTGGCGAAAAGGGTTAAAAGACATCATTCAATCCATAACTACTAGATGACAAAAGGCAGGGATTAAGTTTTCAATGTTCCATATTAGGGAAAAAAAAAAAAAAAAGGCTTCTTTGTAAGAAGGTGTGCTAGGCACATCTCGCCTGTCCATAACCCTTTTGCTCATTATACTTAGTTTGGGCTGAGGTAAATAGTTTAGGTTTTTCCCCCTCTCAGACCTCTGGGCCTTTTCTCTCCAAGCCATTAGGATAGAAAAGAGAAACCCGTTTTAAAGTGAAGCCCACAGACCACCCCATTCTTCCCCAACCCAGCCATTTAGTTCAGCCAAACCGTTGAGTCTCAGGAGGCAGCGCTGCAGAGAGGATTAAGTGAGGCTTATGCGTACAGATAATCACTCAGGTAACGCGATCATAGGCTTATGTCCTTTGAAAACAAAAAACACGTGTTAATTTATGTAACATAACCTGCAAACAAGTCTCTAAATCTGTAGAAGAAACTTTTAAGACGGTTAGTTGCTCTGTTTTATACTCTACTACTGATCATTGTGATTTTCCTTGAATAATAATTTTTCTCCCTAAGGTTACCCTCCTTGTCTTTAAAGGGACTACATTAAGTCCATTTTTAATTTATCCTGTTCATTTGCATAAACATAACAAGAGCAGCAAATGATCACTTATGATCTTTAGTTCTGCTTTGCTGGAACTTACCCAAGGAATATTTGGGGTGACCTTCAGTCTGTTCTTCAGGGCACAGAAGCTGTGCCACATATCTGGCATTCATCCTTGCCTGTACACACCTGTTTTTTCCAAGTCTTTCTGGTCTTTCCTTGTGCCTTAAGGTCCCTTCTAGCCATCTTTCAGGAAAACAACCTTCGTTCCTTCCCTGGAAAGATTGCTGTGGACCGCACAACCAACCATGGTACCAGGTCTTTTATCTCACGGGCTTTTATTACCTTTGAAAGTCATTCCCAGTTCCTCAGGGCTTTCTGGTAACAATCTGAGCCCAACTATGTTTCCTTTAGGCTTGACATTCCAGTCAAAGGCTTGGTCAAAAAAAAAAAAAAAAAAAAAGAACCTCTGTTGACAACTGGTCTTATTAGTTCTATGCAAAGGAACTTATGTCATTACTTACTTGCTTAGAATGCCAAACTTCTTTAAAAATAGACTGAGTCCATATTCTGTTGGAAATCAGGTTAAATTACTATTCTCTTAGAACATTGGCAAGGTGAGTATTCTTTAAACAGAGACTGAGTCCATATGGTGTTGAAACACAGGCTGAGTGTGTATTCTGTTAGAACACAGGCTGAGTGTGTATTCTGTTAGAACAGAGGCTGAGTGAGTATACTTTGAACTCAGACTGAGTCCATATTCTGTTGGAACACACTCAGAGTGAGTATTTTTTAATCATGGACTGAGTCCATATTCTGTAAGAACACAAACTGAGTGAGTATTCTTTGAAAATAATCTGAGTCCATGTTCTGTAAGAACACAGACTGAGTAGGTATTCTTTAAACGTAGACTGAATCCATATTCTGTTAGAACAATAGCTGAGTGGGTACTTGTTAAACAAAGACTGAGTCCATATTCTATTGAAATTCAGGCTGGTTGATTATTCCCTTAGAAAAGAGGCTGAGTGAGTGTTCTTTAAATATAGACTGTGTCCATATTTTGTTAGAACACAGGTAACAGAGAACAGGTGAGCAGCTTGCGCGGCCTCATAGACAAGCCACCCTCGGTGAAGGCAGAAGACAGGTAACAAAGAACAGGTGAGCAGTTTGCTTGGTGAGGTGAACGCGCCCCTCGGGGTGCAGACAGAAACAGGGAACCAAGAACAGGAGAGCCACTTGCTCGGCCTGGCAGACAGGCCGCTGGGTTGAAGAGAGAGGACAGGTAATAAAGAACAGCTGAGCAGGTTGCTCGGCCTGGTAGACACGCCCCCCGGGGTGAAGGCAGAAGACAGGTAACAGAGAACAGCTGAGCAGCTTGCTCGGCCTGGCAGACGGGCCGCTGGATTGAAGGGAAAAGACAATTAACAAAGAATATTCTGTTAGAACATGGACTGACTGAGTATTCTGTTAGAACTCAGGCTGAGTGGGTATTATTTAAACATAAACTGAGTCCATATTATGTTAAAACACAGGCTGAGTGGGTATTCTTTATTTTTTTAATTTTTTTGATTGATTAATTGATTTTTATTTTTTTATTTTTTTTAATGTTTTTTATTGATTATATTGTTACAACAGTTCCAATTTTCTCCCCCTTGTTCCCCTCCACACAGCACCCCCCTCCCCCAGCAATCCCCCCCAAGTCCATACCCCTGTTCGTAAAAATTAACTATCCCCCCCCTCTCAAATAGTAGGACCCTTTGTAATCTTGTAAAGGACAATGGGCGAAGGTCTCAAGCTCCTCTAGCTGCTTCAAGCTGGACATGGTCGTCGTCCTACCTACCCTTGGGTCCAGAAAACCCTAATAAGAGTGGGGGTGTGGAGGGGAGGGTGGCCTTCCCTCATGGGGAAAGATCGTGCAGACTCCAGGTCAGTTGGCTGTCTCCGGTCAACGGCGTGCTTGGTTTAACAGGCTGGTGTCCTTGTTGTGTTCTGGGGGCAACAGATTTGGCGAAAAGGGTTAAAAGACATCATTCAATCCATAACTACTAGATGACAAAAGGCAGGGATTAAGTTTTCAATGTTCCATATTAGGGGAAAAAAAAAAAAAAAGGCTTCTTTGTAAGAAGGTGTGCTAGGCACATCTCGCCTGTCCAAAACCCTTTTGCCCATTATACTTAGTTTGGGCTGAGGTAAATAGTTTAGGTTTTTCCCCCTCTCAGACCTCTGGGCCTTTTCTCTCCAAGCCATTAGGATAGAAAAGAGAAACCCGTTTTAAAGTGAAGCCCACAGACCACCCCATTCTTCCCCAACCCAGCCATTTAGTTCAGCCAAACCGTTGAGTCTCAGGAGGCAGCGCTGCAGAGAGGATTAAGTGAGGCTTATGCGTACAGATAATCACTCAGGTAATGCGATCATAGGCTTATGTCCTTTGAAAACAAAAAACACGTGTTAATTTATGTAACATAACCCGCAAACAAGTCTCTAAATCTGTAGAAGAAACTTTTAAGACGGTTAGTTGCTCTGTTTTATACTCTACTACTGATCATTGTGATTTTCCTTGAATAATAATTTTTCTCCCTAAGGTTACCCTCCTTGTCTTTAAAGGGACTACATTAAGTCCATTTTTAATTTATCCTGTTCATTTGCATAAACATAACAAGAGCAGCAAATGATCACTTATGATCTTTAGTTCTGCTTTGCTAGAACTTACCCAAGGAATATTTGGGGTGACCTTCAGTCTGTTCTTCAGGGCACAGAAGCTGTGCCACATATCTGGCATTCATCCTTGCCTGTACACACCTGTTTTTTCCAAGTCTTTCTGGTCTTTCCTTGTGCCTTAAGGTCCCTTCTAGCCATCTTTCAGGAAAACAACCTTCGTTCCTTCCCTGGAAAGATTGCTGTGGACCGCACAACCAACCATGGTACCAGGCCTTTTATCTCACGGGCTTTTATTACCTTTGAAAGTCATTCCCAGTTCCTCAGGACTTTCTGGTAACAATCTGAGCCCAACTATGTTTCCTTTAGGCTTGACATTCCAGTCAAAGGCTTGGTCAAAAAAAAAAAAAAAAAAAGAACCTCTGTTGACAACTGGTCTTATTAGTTCTATGCAAAGGAACTTATGTCATTACTTACTTGCTTAGAATGCCAAACTTCTTTAAAAATAGACTGAGTCCATATTCTGTTGGAAATCAGGTTAAATTACTATTCTCTTAGAACATTGGCAAGGTGAGTATTCTTTAAACAGAGACTGAGTCCATAAGGTGTTGAAACACAGGCTGAGTGTGTATTCTGTTAGAACACAGGCTGAGTGTGTATTCTGTTAGAACAGAGGCTGAGTGAGTATACTTTGAACTCAGACTGAGTCCATATTCTGTTGGAACACACTCAGAGTGAGTATTTTTTAGTCATGGACTGAGTCCATATTCTGTAAGAACACAAACTGAGTGAGTATTCTTTGAAAATAATCTGAGTCCATATTCTGTAAGAACACAGACTGAGTAGGTATTCTTTAAACGTAGACTGAGTCCATATTCTCTTAGAACAAAAGCTGAGTGGGTACTTTTTAAACAAAGTCTGAGTCCATATTCTGTAAGAACACAAACTGAGTGAGTATTCTTTGAAAATAATCTGAGTCCATGTTCTGTAAGAACACAGACTGAGTAGGTATTCTTTAAACGTAGACTGAATCCATATTCTGTTAGAACAATAGCTGAGTGGGTACTTGTTAAACAAAGACTGAGTCCATATTCTATTGAAATTCAGGCTGGTTGATTATTCCCTTAGAACAGAGGCTGAGTGAGTGTTCTTTAAACATAGACTGTGTCCATATTTTGTTAGAACACAGGTAACAGAGAACAGGTGAGCAGCTTGCGCGGCCTCATAGACAAGCCACCCTCGGTGAAGGGAGAAGACAGGTAACAAAGAACAGGTGAGCAGTTTGCTTGGTGAGGTGAACGCGCCCCTCGGGGTGCAGACAGAAACAGGGAACCAAGAACAGGAGAGCCACTTGTTCGGCCTGGCAGACAGGCCGCTGGGTTGAAGAGAGAGGACAGGTAATAAAGAACAGCTGAGCAGGTTGCTCGGCCTGGTAGACACGCCCCCGGGGTGAAGGCAGAAGACAGGTAACAGAGAACAGCTGAGCAGCTTGCTCGGCCTGGCAGACGGGCCGCTGGATTGAAGGGAAAAGACAATTAACAAAGAATATTCTGTTAGAACATGGACTGACTGAGTATTCTGTTAGAACTCAGGCTGAGTGGGTATTATTTAAACATAAACTGAGTCCATATTATGTTAAAACACAGGCTGAGTGGGTATTCTTTATTTTTTTAATTTTTTTGATTGATTAATTGATTTTTATTTTTTTTATTTTTTTTAAAGTTTTTTATTGAGTATATTGTTACAACAGTTCCAATTTTCTCCCCCTTGTTCCCCTCCACACAGCACCCCCCTCCCCCAGCAATCCCCCCCAAGTCCATACCCCTGGTTCGTAAAAATTAACTATCCCCCCCCTCTCAAATAGTAGGACCCTTTGTAATCTTGTAAAGGACAATGGGCGAAGGTCTCAAGCTCCTCTAGCTGCTTCAAGCTGGACATGGTCGTCGTCCTACCTACCCTTGGGTCCAGAAAACCCTAATAAGAGTGGGGGTGTGGAGGGGAGGGTGGCCTTCCCTCATGGGGAAAGATCGTGCAGACTCCAGGTCAGTTGGCTGTCTCCGGTCAACGGCGTGCTTGGTTTAACAGGCTGGTGTCCTTGTTGTGTTCTGGGGGCAACAGATTTGGCGAAAAGGGTTAAAAGACATCATTCAATCCATAACTACTAGATGACAAAAGGCAGGGATTAAGTTTTCAATGTTCCATATTAGGGGAAAAAAAAAAAAAAAGGCTTCTTTGTAAGAAGGTGTGCTAGGCACATCTCGCCTGTCCAAAACCCTTTTGCCCATTATACTTAGTTTGGGCTGAGGTAAATAGTTTAGGTTTTTCCCCCTCTCAGACCTCTGGGCCTTTTCTCTCCAAGCCATTAGGATAGAAAAGAGAAACCCGTTTTAAAGTGAAGCCCACAGACCACCCCATTCTTCCCCAACCCAGCCATTTAGTTCAGCCAAACCGTTGAGTCTCAGGAGGCAGCGCTGCAGAGAGGATTAAGTGAGGCTTATGCGTACAGATAATCACTCAGGTAATGCGATCATAGGCTTATGTCCTTTGAAAACAAAAAACACGTGTTAATTTATGTAACATAACCTGCAAACAAGTCTCTAAATCTGTAGAAGAAACTTTTAAGACGGTTAGTTGCTCTGTTTTATACTCTACTACTGATCATTGTGATTTTCCTTGAATAATAATTTTTCTCCCTAAGGTTACCCTCCTTGTCTTTAAAGGGACTACATTAAGTCCATTTTTAATTTATCCTGTTCATTTGCATAAACATAACAAGAGCAGCAAATGATCACTTATGATCTTTAGTTCTGCTTTGCTAGAACTTACCCAAGGAATATTTGGGGTGACCTTCAGTCTGTTCTTCAGGGCACAGAAGCTGTGCCACATATCTGGCATTCATCCTTGCCTGTACACACCTGTTTTTTCCAAGTCTTTCTGGTCTTTCCTTGTGCCTTAAGGTCCCTTCTAGCCATCTTTCAGGAAAACAACCTTCGTTCCTTCCCTGGAAAGATTGCTGTGGACCGCACAACCAACCATGGTACCAGGCCTTTTATCTCACGGGCTTTTGTTACCTTTGAAAGTCATTCCCAGTTCCTCAGGACTTTCTGGTAACAATCTGAGCCCAACTATGTTTCCTTTAGGCTTGACATTCCAGTCAAAGGCTTGGTCAAAAAAAAAAAAAAAAAAGAACCTCTGTTGACAACTGGTCTTATTAGTTCTATGCAAAGAAACTTATGTCATTACTTACTTGCTTAGAATGCCAAACTTCTTTAAAAATAGACTGAGTCCATATTCTGTTGGAAATCAGGTTAAATTACTATTCTCTTAGAACATTGGCAAGGTGAGTATTCTTTAAACAGAGACTGAGTCCATAAGGTGTTGAAACACAGGCTGAGTGTGTATTCTGTTAGAACACAGGCTGAGTGTGTATTCTGTTAGAACAGAGGCTGAGTGAGTATACTTTGAACTCAGACTGAGTCCATATTCTGTTGGAACACACTCAGAGTGAGTATTTTTTAGTCATGGACTGAGTCCATATTCTGTAAGAACACAAACTGAGTGAGTATTCTTTGAAAATATTCTGAGTCCATATTCTGTAAGAACACAGACTGAGTAGGTATTCTTTAAACGTAGACTGAGTCCATATTCTGTTAGAACAAAAGCTGAGTGGGTACTTTTTAAACAAAGTCTGAGTCCATATTCTGTAAGAACACAAACTGAGTGAGTATTCTTTGAAAATAATCTGAGTCCATGTTCTGTAAGAACACAGACTGAGTAGGTATTCTTTAAACGTAGACTGAATCCATATTCTGTTAGAACAATAGCTGAGTGGGTACTTGTTAAACAAAGACTGAGTCCATATTCTATTGAAATTCAGGCTGGTTGATTATTCCCTTAGAACAGAGGCTGAGTGAGTGTTCTTTAAACATAGACTGTGTCCATATTTTGTTAGAACACAGGTAACAGAGAACAGGTGAGCAGCTTGCGCGGCCTCATAGACAAGCCACCCTCGGTGAAGGGAGAAGACAGGTAACAAAGAACAGGTGAGCAGTTTGCTTGGTGAGGTGAACGCGCCCCTCGGGGTGCAGACAGAAACAGGGAACCAAGAACAGGAGAGCCACTTGCTCGGCCTGGCAGACAGGCCGCTGGGTTGAAGAGAGAGGACAGGTAATAAAGAACAGCTGAGCAGGTTGCTCGGCCTGGTAGACACGCCCCCGGGGTGAAGGCAGAAGACAGGTAACAGAGAACAGCTGAGCAGCTTGCTCGGCCTGGCAGACGGGCCGCTGGATTGAAGGGAAAAGACAATTAACAAAGAATATTCTGTTAGAACATGGACTGACTGAGTATTCTGTTAGAACTCAGGCTGAGTGGGTATTATTTAAACATAAACTGAGTCCATATTATGTTAAAACACAGGCTGAGTGGGTATTCTTTATTTTTTTAATTTTTTTGATTGATTAATTGATTTTTATTTTTTTATTTTTTTTAAAGTTTTTTATTGAGTATATTGTTACAACAGTTCCAATTTTCTCCCCCTTGTTCCCCTCCACACAGCACCCCCCTCCCCCAGCAATCCCCCCCAAGTCCATACCCCTGTTCGTAAAAATTAACTATCCCCCCCCTCTCAAATAGTAGGACCCTTTGTAATCTTGTAAAGGACAATGGGCGAAGGTCTCAAGCTCCTCTAGCTGCTTCAAGCTGGACATGGTCGTCGTCCTACCTACCCTTGGGTCCAGAAAACCCTAATAAGAGTGGGGGTGTGGAGGGGAGGGTGGCCTTCCCTCATGGGGAAAGATCGTGCAGACTCCAGGTCAGTTGGCTGTCTCCGGTCAACGGCGTGCTTGGTTTAACAGGCTGGTGTCCTTGTTGTGTTCTGGGGGCAACAGATTTGGCGAAAAGGGTTAAAAGACATCATTCAATCCATAACTACTAGATGACAAAAGGCAGGGATTAAGATTTCAATGTTCCATATTAGGGGAAAAAAAAAAAAAAGGCTTCTTTGTAAGAAGGTGTGCTAGGCACATCTCGCCTGTCCAAAACCCTTTTGCCCATTATACTTAGTTTGGGCTGAGGTAAATAGTTTAGGTTTTTCCCCCTCTCAGACCTCTGGGCCTTTTCTCTCCAAGCCATTAGGATAGAAAAGAGAAACCCATTTTAAAGTGAAGCCAACAGACAACCCCATTCTTCCCCAACCCAGCCATTTAGTTCAGCCAAACCGTTGAGTCTCAGGAGGCAGCGCTGCAGAGAGGATTAAGTGAGGCTTATGCGTACAGATAATCACTCAGGTAACGCGATCATAGGCTTATGTCCTTTGAAAACAAAAAACACGTGTTAATTTATGTAACATAACCCGCAAACAAGTCTCTAAATCTGTAGAAGAAACTTTTAAGACGGTTAGTTGCTCTGTTTTATACTCTACTACTGATCATTGTGATTTTCCTTGAATAATAATTTCTCTCCCTAAGGTTACCCTCCTTGTCTTTAAAGGGACTACATTAAGTCCATTTTTAATTTATCCTGTTCATTTGCATAAACATAACAAGAGCAGCAAATGATCACTTATGATCTTTAGTTCTGCTTTGCTGGAACTTACCCAAGGAATATTTGGGGTGACCTTCAGTCTGTTCTTCAGGGCACAGAAGCTGTGCCACATATCTGGCATTCATCCTTGCCTGTACACACCTGTTTTTTCCAAGTCTTTCTGGTCTTTCCTTGTGCCTTAAGGTCCCTTCTAGCCATCTTTCAGGAAAACAACCTTCGTTCCTTCCCTGGAAAGATTGCTGTGGACCGCACAACCAACCATGGTACCAGACCTTTTATCTCACGGGCTTTTGTTACCTTTGAAAGTCATTCCCAGTTCCTCAGGGCTTTCTGGTAACAATCTGAGCCCAACTATGTTTCCTTTAGGCTTGACATTCCAGTCAAAGTCTTGGTCAAAAAAAAAAAAAAAAGAACCTCTGTTTACAACTGGTCTTATTAGTTCTATGCAAAGGAACTTATGTCATTACTTACTTGCTTAGAATGCCAAACTTCTTTAAAAATAGACTGAGTCCATATTCTGTTGGAAATCAGGTTAAATTACTATTCTCTTAGAACATTGGCAAGGTGAGTATTCTTTAAACAGAGACTGAGTCCATATGGTGTTGAAACACAGGCTGAGTGTGTATTATGTTAGAACACAGGCTGAGTGTGTATTCTGTTAGAACAGAGGCTGAGTGAGTATACTTTGAACTCAGACTGAGTCCATATTCTGTTGGAACACACTCAGAGTGAGTATTTTTTAATCATGGACTGAGTCCATATTCTGTAAGAACACAAACTGAGTGAGTATTCTTTGAAAATAATCTGAGTCCATATTCTGTAAGAACACAGACTGAGTAGGTATTCTTTAAACGTAGACTGAGTCCATATTCTGTTAGAACAAAAGCTGAGTGGGTACTTTTTAAACAAAGTCTGAGTCCATATTCTGTAAGAACACAAACTGAGTGAGTATTCTTTGAAAATAATCTGAGTCCATGTTCTGTAAGAACACAGACTGAGTAGGTATTCTTTAAACGTAGACTGAATCCATATTCTGTTAGAACAATAGCTGAGTGGGTACTTGTTAAACAAAGACTGAATCCATATTCTATTGAAATTCAGGCTGGTTGATTATTCCCTTAGAACAGAGGCTGAGTGAGTGTTCTTTAAACATAGACTGTGTCCATATTTTGTTAGAACACAGGTAACAGAGAACAGGTGAGCAGCTTGCGCGGCCTCATAGACAAGCCACCCTCGGTGAAGGCAGAAGACAGGTAACAAAGAACAGGTGAGCAGTTTGCCTGGTGAGGTGAACGAGCCCCTCGGGGTGTAGACAGAAACAGGGAACCAAGAACAGGAGAGCCACTTGCTCGGCCTGGCAGACAGGCCGCTGGGTTGAAGAGAGAGGACAGGTAATAAAGAACAGCTGAGCAGGTTGCTCGGCCTGGTGGACACGCCCCCCGGGGTGAAGGCAGAAGACAGGTAACAGAAAACAGCTGAGCAGCTTGCTCGGCCTGGCAGACGGGCCGCTGGATTGAAGGGAAAAGACAATTAACAAAGAATATTCTGTTAGAACATGGACTGACTGAGTATTCTGTTAGAACTCAGGCTGAGTGGGTATTATTTAAACATAAACTGAGTCCATATTATGTTAAAACACAGGCTGAGTGGGTATTCTTTATTTTTTTATTTTTTTTGATTGATTAATTGATTTTTATTTTTTTAATTTTTTTTAATGTTTTTTATTGAGTATATTGTTACAACAGTTCCAATTTTCTCCCCCTTGTTCCCCTCCACACAGCACCCCCCTCCCCCAGCAATCCCCCCCAAGTCCATACCCCTGGTTCATAAAAATTAACTATGCCCCCCCTCTCAAATATTAGGACCCTTTGTAATCTTGTAAAGGACAATGGGCGAAGGTCTCAAGCTCCTCTAGCTGCTTCAAGCTGGACATGGTCGTCGTCCTACCTACCCTTGGGTCCAGAAAACCCTAATAAGAGTGGGGGTGTGGAGGGGAGGGTGGCCTTCCCTCATGGGGAAAGATCGTGCAGACTCCAGGTCAGTTGGCTGTCTCCGGTCAACGGCGTGCTTGGTTTAACAGGCTGGTGTCCTTGTTGTGTTCTGGGGGCAACAGATTTGGCGAAAAGGGTTAAAAGACATCATTCAATCCATAACTACTAGATGACAAAGGGGAGGGATTAAGTTTTCAATGTTCCATATTAGGGGAAAAAAAAAAAAAAGGCTTCTTTGTAAGAAGGTGTGCTAGGCACATCTCGCCTGTCCAAAACCCTTTTGCCCATTATACTTAGCTTGGGCTGAGGTAAATAGTTTAGGTTTTTCCCCCTCTCAGACCTCTGGGCCTTTTCTCTCCAAGCCATTAGGATAGAAAAGAGAAACCCGTTTTAAAGTGAAGCCCACAGACCACCCCATTCTTCCCCAACCAACCATTTAGTTCAGCCAAACCGTTGAGTCTCAGGAGGCAGCGCTGCAGAGAGGATTAAGTGAGGCTTATGCGTACAGATAATCACTCAGGTAATGCGATCATAGGCTTATGTCCTTTGAAAACAAAAAACACGTGTTAATTTATGTAACATAACCCGCAAACAAGTCTCTAAATCTGTAGAAGAAACTTTTAAGACGGTTAGTTGCTCTGTTTTATACTCTACTACTGATCATTGTGATTTTCCTTGAATAATAATTTCTCTCCCTAAGGTTACCCTCCTTGTCTTTAAAGGGACTACATTAAGTCCATTTTTAATTTATCCTGTTCATTTGCATAAACATAACAAGAGCAGCAAATGATCACTTATGATCTTTAGTTCTGCTTTGCTGGAACTTACCCAAGGAATATTTGGGGTGACCTTCAGTCTGTTCTTCAGGGCACAGAAGCTGTGCCACATATCTGGCATTCATCCTTGCCTGTACACACCTGTTTTTTCCAAGTCTTTCTGGTCTTTCCTTGTGCCTTAAGGTCCCTTCTAGCCATCTTTCAGGAAAACAACCTTCGTTCCTTCCCTGGAAAGATTGCTGTGGACCGCACAACCAACCATGGTACCAGGCCTTTTATCTCACGGGCTTTTATTACCTTTGAAAGTCATTCCCAGTTCCTCAGGGCTTTCTGGTAACAATCTGAGCCCAACTATGTTTCCTTTAGGCTTGACATTCCAGTCAAAGGCTTGGTCAAAAAAAAAAAAAAAAAAAAAAAGAACCTCTGTTGACAACTGGTCTTATTAGTTCTATGCAAAGGAACTTATGTCATTACTTACTTGCTTAGAATGCCAAACTTCTTTAAAAATAGACTGAGTCCATATTCTGTTGGAAATCAGGTTAAATTACTATTCTCTTAGAACATTGGCAAGGTGAGTATTCTTTAAACAGAGACTGAGTCCATATGGTGTTGAAACACAGGCTGAGTGTGTATTCTGTTAGAACACAGGCTGAGTGTGTATTCTGTTAGAACAGAGGCTGAGTGAGTATACTTTGAACTCAGACTGAGTCCATATTCTGTTGGAACACACTCAGAGTGAGTATTTTTTAATCATGGACTGAGTCCATATTCTGTAAGAACACAAACTGAGTGAGTATTCTTTGAAAATAATCTGAGTCCATATTCTGTAAGAACACAGACTGAGTAGGTATTCTTTAAACGTAGACTGAGTCCATATTCTGTTAGAACAAAAGCTGAGTGGGTACTTTTTAAACAAAGACTGAGTCCATATTCTATTGAAATTCAGGCTGGTTGATTATTCCCTTAGAACAGAGGCTGAGTGAGTGTTCTTTAAACATAGACTGTGTCCATATTTTGTTAGAACACAGGTAACAGAGAACAGGTGAGCAGCTTGCGCGGCCTCATAGACAAGCCACCCTCGGTGAAGGCAGAAGACAGGTAACAAAGAACAGGTGAGCAGTTTGCTTGGTGAGGTGAACGCGCCCCTCGGGGTGCAGACAGAAACAGGGAACCAAGAACAGGAGAGCCACTTGCTCGGCCTGGCAGACAGGCCGCTGGGTTGAAGAGAGAGGACAGGTAATAAAGAACAGCTGAGCAGGTTGCTCGGCCTGGTAGACACGCCCCCCGGGGTGAAGGCAGAAGACAGGTAACAGAGAACAGCTGAGCAGCTTGCTCGGCCTGGCAGACGGGCCGCTGGATTGAAGGGAAAAGACAATTAACAAAGAATATTCTGTTAGAACATGGACTGACTGAGTATTCTGTTAGAACTCAGGCTGAGTGGGTATTATTTAAACATAAACTGAGTCCATATTATGTTAAAACACAGGCTGAGTGGGTATTCTTTATTTTTTTATTTTTTTTGATTGATTAATTGATTTTTATTTTTTAAATATTTTTTAATGTTTTTTATTGAGTATATTGTTACAACAGTTCCAATTTTCTCCCCCTTGTTCCCTTCCACACAGCACCCCCCTCCCCCAGCAATCCCCCCCAAGTCCATACCCCTGGTTCATAAAAATTAACTATGCCCCCCCTCTCAAATATTAGGACCCTTTGTAATCTTGTAAAGGACAATGGGCGAAGGTCTCAAGCTCCTCTAGCTGCTTCAAGCTGGACATGGTCGTTGTCCTACCTACCCTTGGGTCCAGAAAACCCTAATAAGAGTGGGGGTGTGGAGGGGAGGGTGGCCTTCCCTCATGGGGAAAGATCGTGCAGACTCCAGGTCAGTTGGCTGTCTCCGGTCAACGGCGTGCTTGGTTTAACAGGCTGGTGTCCTTGTTGTGTTCTGGGGGCAACAGATTTGGCGAAAAGGGTTAAAAGACATCATTCAATCCATAACTACTAGATGACAAAGGGGAGGGATTAAGTTTTCAATGTTCCATATTAGGGGAAAAAAAAAAAAAGGCTTCTTTGTAAGAAGGTGTGCTAGGCACATCTCGCCTGTCCAAAACCCTTTTGCCCATTATACTTAGTTTGGGCTGAGGTAAATAGTTTAGGTTTTTCCCCCTCTCAGACCTCTGGGCCTTTTCTCTCCAAGCCATTAGGATAGAAAAGAGAAACCCTTTTTAAAGTGAAGCCCACAGACCATCCCATTCTTCCCCAACCAACCATTTAGTTCAGCCAAACCGTTGAGTCTCAGGAGGCAGCGCTGCAGAGAGGATTAAGTGAGGCTTATGCGTACAGATAATCACTCAGGTAATGCGATCATAGGCTTATGTCCTTTGAAAACAAAAAACACGTGTTAATTTATGTAACATAACCCGCAAACAAGTCTCTAAATCTGTAGAAGAAACTTTTAAGACGGTTAGTTGCTCTGTTTTATACTCTACTACTGATCATTGTGATTTTCCTTGAATAATAATTTTTCTCCCTAAGGTTACCCTCCTTGTCTTTAAAGGGACTACATTAAGTCCATTTTTAATTTATCCTGTTCATTTGCATAAACATAACAAGAGCAGCAAATGATCACTTATGATCTTTAGTTCTGCTTTGCTGGAACTTACCCAAGGAATATTTGGGGTGACCTTCAGTCTGTTCTTCAGGGCACAGAAGCTGTGCCACATATCTGGCATTCATCCTTGCCTGTACACACCTGTTTTTTCCAAGTCTTTCTGGTCTTTCCTTGTGCCTTAAGGTCCCTTCTAGCCATCTTTCAGGAAAACAACCTTCGTTCCTTCCCTGGAAAGATTGCTGTGGACCGCACAACCAACCATGGTACCAGGCCTTTTATCTCACGGGCTTTTATTACCTTTGAAAGTCATTCCCAGTTCCTCAGGGCTTTCTGGTAACAATCTGAGCCCAACTATGTTTCCTTTAGGCTTGACATTCCAGTCAAAGGCTTGGTCAAAAAAAAAAAAAAAAAAAAAGAACCTCTGTTGACAACTGGTCTTATTAGTTCTATGCAAAGGAACTTATGTCATTACTTACTTGCTTAGAATGCCAAACTTCTTTAAAAATAGACTGAGTCCATATTCTGTTGGAAATCAGGTTAAATTACTATTCTCTTAGAACATTGGCAAGGTGAGTATTCTTTAAACAGAGACTGAGTCCATATGGTGTTGAAACACAGGCTGAGTGTGTATTATGTTAGAACACAGGCTGAGTGTGTATTCTGTTAGAACAGAGGCTGAGTGAGTATACTTTGAACTCAGACTGAGTCCATATTCTGTTGGAACACACTCAGAGTGAGTATTTTTTAATCATGGACTGAGTCCATATTCTGTAAGAACACAAACTGAGTGAGTATTCTTTGAAAATAATCTGAGTCCATATTCTGTAAGAACACAGACTGAGTGAGTATTCTTTGAAAATAATCTGAGTCCATGTTCTGTAAGAACACAGACTGAGTAGGTATTCTTTAAACGTAGACTGAATCCATATTCTGTTAGAACAATAGCTGAGTGGGTACTTGTTAAACAAAGACTGAGTCCATATTCTATTGAAATTCAGGCTGGTTGATTATTCCCTTAGAACAGAGGCTGAGTGAGTGTTCTTTAAACATAGACTGTGTCCATATTTTGTTAGAACACAGGTAACAGAGAACAGGTGAGCAGCTTGCGCGGCCTCATAGACAAGCCACCCTCGGTGAAGGGAGAAGACAGGTAACAAAGAACAGGTGAGCAGTTTGCTTGGTGAGGTGAACGCGCCCCTCGGGGTGCAGACAGAAACAGGGAACCAAGAACAGGAGAGCCACTTGCTCGGCCTGGCAGACAGGCCGCTGGGTTGAAGAGAGAGGACAGGTAATAAAGAACAGCTGAGCAGGTTGCTCGGCCTGGTAGACACGCCCCCGGGGTGAAGGCAGAAGACAGGTAACAGAGAACAGCTGAGCAGCTTGCTCGGCCTGGCAGACGGGCCGCTGGATTGAAGGGAAAAGACAATTAACAAAGAATATTCTGTTAGAACATGGACTGACTGAGTATTCTGTTAGAACTCAGGCTGAGTGGGTATTATTTAAACATAAACTGAGTCCATATTATGTTAAAACACAGGCTGAGTGGGTATTCTTTATTTTTTTAATTTTTTTGATTGATTAATTGATTTTTATTTTTTTTATTTTTTTTAAAGTTTTTTATTGAGTATATTGTTACAACAGTTCCAATTTTCTCCCCCTTGTTCCCCTCCACACAGCACCCCCCTCCCCCAGCAATCCCCCCCAAGTCCATACCCCTGTTCGTAAAAATTAACTATCCCCCCCCTCTCAAATAGTAGGACCCTTTGTAATCTTGTAAAGGACAATGGGCGAAGGTCTCAAGCTCCTCTAGCTGCTTCAAGCTGGACATGGTCGTCGTCCTACCTACCCTTGGGTCCAGAAAACCCTAATAAGAGTGGGGGTGTGGAGGGGAGGGTGGCCTTCCCTCATGGGGAAAGATCGTGCAGACTCCAGGTCAGTTGGCTGTCTCCGGTCAACGGCGTGCTTGGTTTAACAGGCTGGTGTCCTTGTTGTGTTCTGGGGGCAACAGATTTGGCGAAAAGGGTTAAAAGACATCATTCAATCCATAACTACTAGATGACAAAGGGGAGGGATTAAGTTTTCAATGTTCCATATTAGTGGAAAAAAAAAAAAAAAAGGCTTCTTTGTAAGAAGGTGTGCTAGGCACATCTCGCCTGTCCAAAACCCTTTTGCCCATTATACTTAGCTTGGGCTGAGGTAAATAGTTTAGGTTTTTCCCCCTCTCAGACCTCTGCGCCTTTTCTCTCCAAGCCATTAGGATAGAAAAGAGAAACCCGTTTTAAAGTGAAGCCCACAGACCACCCCATTCTTCCCCAACCCACCATTTAGTTCAGCCAAACCGTTGAGTCTCAGGAGGCAGCGCTGCAGAGAGGATTAAGTGAGGCTTATGCGTACAGATAATCACTCAGGTAATGCGATCATAGGCTTATGTCCTTTGAAAACAAAAAACACGTGTTAATTTATGTAACATAACCCGCAAACAAGTCTCTAAATCTGTAGAAGAAACTTTTAAGACGGTTAGTTGCTCTGTTTTATACTCTACTACTGATCATTGTGATTTTCCTTGAATAATAATTTTTCTCCCTAAGGTTACCCTCCTTGTCTTTAAAGGGACTACATTAAGTCCATTTTTAATTTATCCTGTTCATTTGCATAAACATAACAAGAGCAGCAAATGATCACTTATGATCTTTAGTTCTGCTTTGCTGGAACTTACCCAAGGAATATTTGGGGTGACCTTCAGTCTGTTCTTCAGGGCACAGAAGCTGTGCCACATATCTGGCATTCATCCTTGCCTGTACACACCTGTTTTTTCCAAGTCTTTCTGGTCTTTCCTTGTGCCTTAAGGTCCCTTCTAGCCATCTTTCAGGAAAACAACCTTCGTTCCTTCCCTGGAAAGATTGCTGTGGACCGCACAACCAACCATGGTACCAGGCATTTTATCTCACGGGCTTTTATTACCTTTGAAAGTCATTCCCAGTTCCTCAGGGCTTTCTGGTAACAATCTGAGCCCAACTATGTTTCCTTTAGGCTTGACATTCCAGTCAAAGGCTTGGTCAAAAAAAAAAAAAAAAAAAAAGAACCTCTGTTGACAACTGGTCTTATTAGTTCTATGCAAAGGAACTTATGTCATTACTTACTTGCTTAGAATGCCAAACTTCTTTAAAAATAGACTGAGTCCATATTCTGTTGGAAATCAGGTTAAATTACTATTCTCTTAGAACATTGGCAAGGTGAGTATTCTTTAAACAGAGACTGAGTCCATATGGTGTTGAAACACAGGCTGAGTGTGTATTATGTTAGAACACAGGCTGAGTGTGTATTCTGTTAGAACAGAGGCTGAGTGAGTATACTTTGAACTCAGACTGAGTCCATATTCTGTTGGAACACACTCAGAGTGAGTGTTTTTTAATCATGGACTGAGTCCATATTCTGTAAGAACACAAACTGAGTGAGTATTCTTTGAAAATAATCTGAGTCCATATTCTGTAAGAACACAGACTGAGTAGGTATTCTTTAAACGTAGACTGAGTCCATATTCTGTTAGAACAAAAGCTGAGTGGGTACTTTTTAAACAAAGTCTGAGTCCATATTCTGTAAAAACACAGACTGAGTAGGTATTCTTTAAACATAGACTGAGTCCGTATTCTGTTAGAACAAAAGCTGAGTGGGTACTTTTTAAACAAAGACTGAGTCCATATTCTATTGAAATTCAGGCTGGTTGATTATTCCCTTAGAACAGAGGCTGAGTGAGTGTTCTTTAAACATAGACTGTGTCCATATTTTGTTAGAACACAGGTAACAGAGAACAGGTGAGCAGCTTGCGCGGCCTCATAGACAAGCCACCCTCGGTGAAGGCAGAAGACAGGTAACAAAGAACAGGTGAGCAGTTTGCTTGGTGAGGTGAACGCGCCCCTCGGGGTGCAGACAGAAACAGGGAACCAAGAACAGGAGAGCCACTTGCTCGGCCTGGCAGACAGGCCGCTGGGTTGAAGAGAGAGGACAGGTAATAAAGAACAGCTGAGCAGGTTGCTCGGCCTGGTAGACACGCCCCCGGGGTGAAGGCAGAAGACAGGTAACAGAGAACAGCTGAGCAGCTTGCTCGGCCTGGCAGACGGGCCGCTGGATTGAAGGGAAAAGACAATTAACAAAGAATATTCTGTTAGAACATGGACTGACTGAGTATTCTGTTAGAACTCAGGCTGAGTGGGTATTATTTAAACATAAACTGAGTCCATATTATGTTAAAACACAGGCTGAGTGGGTATTCTTTATTTTTTTAATTTTTTTGATTGATTAATTGATTTTTATTTATTTTATTTTTTTTAAAGTTTTTTATTGAGTATATTGTTACAACAGTTCCAATTTTCTCCCCCTTGTTCCCCTCCACACAGCACCCCCCTCCCCCAGCAATCCCCCCCAAGTCCATACCCCTGTTCGTAAAAATTAACTATCCCCCCCCTCTCAAATAGTAGGACCCTTTGTAATCTTGTAAAGGACAATGGGCGAAGGTCTCAAGCTCCTCTAGCTGCTTCAAGCTGGACATGGTCGTCGTCCTACCTACCCTTGGGTCCAGAAAACCCTAATAAGAGTGGGGGTGTGGAGGGGAGGGTGGCCTTCCCTCATGGGGAAAGATCGTGCAGACTCCAGGTCAGTTGGCTGTCTCCGGTCAACGGCGTGCTTGGTTTAACAGGCTGGTGTCCTTGTTGTGTTCTGGGGGCAACAGATTTGGCGAAAAGGGTTAAAAGACATCATTCAATCCATAACTACTAGATGACAAAAGGCAGGGATTAAGTTTTCAATGTTCCATATTAGGAGAAAAAAAAAAAAAAGGCTTCTTTGTAAGAAGGTGTGCTAGGCACATCTGGCCTGTCCAAAACCCTTTTGCCCATTATACTTAGTTTGGGCTGAGGTAAATAGTTTAGGTTTTTCCCCCTCTCAGACCTCTGGGCCTTTTCTCTCCAAGCCATTAGGATAGAAAAGAGAAACCCGTTTTAAAGTGAAGCCCACAGACAACCCCATTCTTCCCCAACCCAGCCATTTAGTTCAGCCAAACCGTTGAGTCTCAGGAGGCAGCGCTGCAGAGAGGATTAAGTGAGGCTTATGCGTACAGATAATCACTCAGGTAACGCGATCATAGGCTTATGTCCTTTGAAAACAAAAAACACGTGTTAATTTATGTAACATAACCCGCAAACAAGTCTCTAAATCTGTAGAAGAAACTTTTAAGACGGTTAGTTGCTCTGTTTTATACTCTACTACTGATCATTGTGATTTTCCTTGAATAATAATTTTTCTCCCTAAGGTTACCCTCCTTGTCTTTAAAGGGACTACATTAAGTCCATTTTTAATTTATCCTGTTCATTTGCATAAACATAACAAGAGCAGCAAATGATCACTTATGATCTTTAGTTCTGCTTTGCTGGAACTTACCCAAGGAATATTTGGGGTGACCTTCAGTCTGTTCTTCAGGGCACAGAAGCTGTGCCACATATCTGGCATTCATCCTTGCCTGTACACACCTGTTTTTTCCAAGTCTTTCTGGTCTTTCCTTGTGCCTTAAGGTCCCTTCTAGCCATCTTTCAGGAAAACAACCTTCGTTCCTTCCCTGGAAAGATTGCTGTGGACCGCACAACCAACCATGGTACCAGACCTTTTATCTCACGGGCTTTTGTTACCTTTGAAAGTCATTCCCAGTTCCTCAGGGCTTTCTGGTAACAATCTGAGCCCAACTATGTTTCCTTTAGGCTTGACATTCCAGTCAAAGTCTTGGTCAAAAAAAAAAAAAAAAGAACCTCTGTTTACAACTGGTCTTATTAGTTCTATGCAAAGGAACTTATGTCATTACTTACTTGCTTAGAATGCCAAACTTCTTTAAAAATAGACTGAGTCCATATTCTGTTGGAAATCAGGTTAAATTACTATTCTCTTAGAACATTGGCAAGGTGAGTATTCTTTAAACAGAGACTGAGTCCATAAGGTGTTGAAACACAGGCTGAGTGTGTATTCTGTTAGAACACAGGCTGAGTGTGTATTCTGTTAGAACAGAGACTGAGTGAGTATACTTTGAACTCAGACTGAGTCCATATTCTGTTGGAACACACTCAGAGTGAGTATTTTTTAATCTGGACTGAGTCCATATATTGTAAGAACACAAACTGAGTGAGTATTCTTTGAAAATAATCTCAGTCCATATTCTGTAAGAACACAGACTGAGTAGGTATTCTTTAAACGTAGACTGAGTCCATATTCTGTTAGAACAAAAGCTGAGTGGGTACTTTTTAAACAAAGTCTGAGTCCATATTCTGTAAGAACACAAACTGAGTGAGTATTCTTTGAAAATAATCTGAGTCCATGTTCTGTAAGAACACAGACTGAGTAGGTATTCTTTAAACGTAGACTGAATCCATATTCTGTTAGAAGAATAGCTGAGTGGGTACTTGTTAAACAAAGACTGAGTCCATATTCTATTGAAATTCAGGCTGGTTGATTATTCCCTTAGAACAGAGGCTGAGTGAGTGTTCTTTAAACATAGACTGTGTCCATATTTTGTTAGAACACAGGTAACAGAGAACAGGTGAGCAGCTTGCGCGGCCTCATAGACAAGCCACCCTCGGTGAAGGCAGAAGACAGGTAACAAAGAACAGGTGAGCAGTTTGCCTGGTGAGGTGAACGAGCCCCTCGGGGTGTAGACAGAAACAGGGAACCAAGAACAGGAGAGCCACTTGCTCGGCCTGGCAGACAGGCCGCTGGGTTGAAGAGAGAGGACAGGTAATAAAGAACAGCTGAGCAGGTTGCTCGGCCTGGTGGACACGCCCCCCGGGGTGAAGGCAGAAGACAGGTAACAGAAAACAGCTGAGCAGCTTGCTCGGCCTGGCAGACGGGCCGCTGGATTGAAGGGAAAAGACAATTAACAAAGAATATTCTGTTAGAACATGGACTGACTGAGTATTCTGTTAGAACTCAGGCTGAGTGGGTATTATTTAAACATAAACTGAGTCCATATTATGTTAAAACACAGGCTGAGTGGGTATTCTTTATTTTTTTATTTTTTTTGATTGATTAATTGATTTTTATTTTTTTTATTTTTTTAATGTTTTTTATTGATTATATTGTTACAACAGTTCCAATTTTCTCCCCCTTGTTCCCCTCCACCGAGCACCCCCCTCCCCCAGCAATCCCCCCCAAGTCCATACCCCTGGTTCATAAAAATTAACTATGCCCCCCCTCTCAAATATTAGGACCCTTTGTAATCTTGTAAAGGACAATGGGCGAAGGTCTCAAGCTCCTCTAGCTGCTTCAAGCTGGACATGGTCGTCGTCCTACCTACCCTTGGGTCCAGAAAACCCTAATAAGAGTGGGGGTGTGGAGGGGAGGGTGGCCTTCCCTCATGGGGAAAGATCGTGCAGACTCCAGGTCAGTTGGCTGTCTCCGGTCAACGGCGTGCTTGGTTTAACAGGCTGGTGTCCTTGTTGTGTTCTGGGGGCAACAGATTTGGCGAAAAGGGTTAAAAGACATCATTCAATCCATAACTACTAGATGACAAAGGGGAGGGATTAAGTTTTCAATGTTCCATATTATGGGAAAAAAAAAAAAAAAGGCTTCTTTGTAAGAAGGTGTGCTAGGCACATCTCGCCTGTCCAAAACCCTTTTGCCCATTATACTTAGCTTCGGCTGAGGTAAATAGTTTAGGTTTTTCCCCCTCTCAGACCTCTGGGCCTTTTCTCTCCAAGCCATTAGGATAGAAAAGAGAAACCCGTTTTAAAGTGAAGCCCACAGACCACCCCATTCTTCCCCAACCAACCATTTAGTTCAGCCAAACCGTTGAGTCTCAGGAGGCAGCGCTGCAGAGAGGATTAAGTGAGGCTTATGCGTACAGATAATCACTCAGGTAATGCGATCATAGGCTTATGTCCTTTGAAAACAAAAAACACGTGTTAATTTATGTAACATAACCCGCAAACAAGTCTCTAAATCTGTAGAAGAAACTTTTAAGACGGTTAGTTGCTCTGTTTTATACTCTACTACTGATCATTGTGATTTTCCTTGAATAATAATTTTTCTCCCTAAGGTTACCCTCCTTGTCTTTAAAGGGACTACATTAAGTCCATTTTTAATTTATCCTGTTCATTTGCATAAACATAACAAGAGCAGCAAATGATCACTTATGATCTTTAGTTCTGCTTTGCTGGAACTTACCCAAGGAATATTTGGGGTGACCTTCAGTCTGTTCTTCAGGGCACAGAAGCTGTGCCACATATCTGGCATTCATCCTTGCCTGTACACACCTGTTTTTTCCAAGTCTTTCTGGTCTTTCCTTGTGCCTTAAGGTCCCTTCTAGCCATCTTTCAGGAAAACAACCTTCGTTCCTTCCCTGGAAAGATTGCTGTGGACCGCACAACCAACCATGGTACCAGGCCTTTTATCTCACGGGCTTTTATTACCTTTGAAAGTCATTCCCAGTTCCTCAGGGCTTTCTGGTAACAATCTGAGCCCAACTATGTTTCCTTTAGGCTTGACATTCCAGTCAAAGGCTTGGTCAAAAAAAAAAAAAAAAAAAAAAAGAACCTCTGTTGACAACTGGTCTTATTAGTTCTATGCAAAGGAACTTATGTCATTACTTACTTGCTTAGAATGCCAAACTTCTTTAAAAATAGACTGAGTCCATATTCTGTTGGAAATCAGGTTAAATTACTATTCTCTTAGAACATTGGCAAGGTGAGTATTCTTTAAACAGAGACTGAGTCCATATGGTGTTGAAACACAGGCTGAGTGTGTATTATGTTAGAACACAGGCTGAGTGTGTATTCTGTTAGAACAGAGGCTGAGTGAGTATACTTTGAACTCAGACTGAGTCCATATTCTGTTGGAACACACTCAGAGTGAGTATTTTTTAATCATGGACTGAGTCCATATTCTGTAAGAACACAAACTGAGTGAGTATTCTTTGAAAATAATCTGAGTCCATATTCTGTAAGAACACAGACTGAGTAGGTATTCTTTAAACGTAGACTGAGTCCATATTCTGTTAGAACAAAAGCTGAGTGGGTACTTTTTAAACAAAGACTGAGTCCATATTCTATTGAAATTTAGGCTGGTTGATTATTCCCTTAGAACAGAGGCTGAGTGAGTGTTCTTTAAACATAGACTGTGTCCATATTTTGTTAGAACACAGGTAACAGAGAACAGGTGAGCAGCTTGCGCGGCCTCATAGACAAGCCACCCTCGGTGAAGGCAGAAGGCAGGTAACAAGGAACAGGTGAGCAGTTTGCTTGGTGAGGTGAACGCGCCCCTCGGGGTGCAGACAGAAACAGGGAACCAAGAACAGGAGAGCCACTTGCTCGGCCTGGCAGACAGGCCGCTGGGTTGAAGAGAGAGGACAGGTAATAAAGAACAGCTGAGCAGGTTGCTCGGCCTGGTAGACACGCCCCCCGGGGTGAAGGCAGAAGACAGGTAACAGAGAACAGCTGAGCAGCTTGCTCGGCCTGGCAGACGGGCCGCTGGATTGAAGGGAAAAGACAATTAACAAAGAATATTCTGTTAGAACATGGACTGACTGAGTATTCTGTTAGAACTCAGGCTGAGTGGGTATTATTTAAACATAAACTGAGTCCATATTATGTTAAAACACAGGCTGAGTGGGTATTCTTTATTTTTTTATTTTTTTTTGATTGATTAATTGATTTTTATTTTTTTAATTTTTTTTAATGTTTTTTATTGAGTATATTGTTACAACAGTTCCAATTTTCTCCCCCTTGTTCCCCTCCACACAGCACCCCCCTCCCCCAGCAATCCCCCCCAAGTCCATACCCCTGGTTCATAAAAATTAACTATGCCCCCCCTCTCAAATATTAGGACCCTTTGTAATCTTGTAAAGGACAATGGGCGAAGGTCTCAAGCTCCTCTAGCTGCTTCAAGCTGGACATGGTCGTCGTCCTACCTACCCTTGGGTCCAGAAAACCCTAATAAGAGTGGGGGTGTGGAGGGGAGGGTGGCCTTCCCTCATGGGGAAAGATCGTGCAGACTCCAGGTCAGTTGGCTGTCTCCGGTCAACGGCGTGCTTGGTTTAACAGGCTGGTGTCCTTGTTGTGTTCTGGGGGCAACAGATTTGGCGAAAAGGGTTAAAAGACATCATTCAATCCATAACTACTAGATGACAAAGGGGAGGGATTAAGTTTTCAATGTTCCATATTAGGGGAAAAAAAAAAAAAAAAAGGCTTCTTTGTAAGAAGGTGTGCTAGGCACATCTCGCCTGTCCAAAACCCTTTTGCCCATTATACTTAGCTTGGGCTGAGGTAAATAGTTTAGGTTTTTCCCCCTCTCAGACCTCTGGGCCTTTTCTCTCCAAGCCATTAGGATAGAAAAGAGAAGCCCGTTTTAAAGTGAAGCCCACAGACCACCCCATTCTTCCCCAACCAACCATTTAGTTCAGCCAAACCGTTGAGTCTCAGGAGGCAGCGCTGCAGAGAGGATTAAGTGAGGCTTATGCGTACAGATAATCACTCAGGTAATGCGATCATAGGCTTATGTCCTTTGAAAACAAAAAACACGTGTTAATTTATGTAACATAACCCGCAAACAAGTCTCTAAATCTGTAGAAGAAACTTTTAAGACGGTTAGTTGCTCTGTTTTATACTCTACTACTGATCATTGTGATTTTCCTTGAATAATAATTTTTCTCCCTAAGGTTACCCTCCTTGTCTTTAAAGGGACTACATTAAGTCCATTTTTAATTTATCCTGTTCATTTGCATAAACATAACAAGAGCAGCAAATGATCACTTATGATCTTTAGTTCTGCTTTGCTGGAACTTACCCAAGGAATATTTGGGGTGACCTTCAGTCTGTTCTTCAGGGCACAGAAGCTGTGCCACATATCTGGCATTCATCCTTGCCTGTACACACCTGTTTTTTCCAAGTCTTTCTGGTCTTTCCTTGTGCCTTAAGGTCCCTTCTAGCCATCTTTCAGGAAAACAACCTTCGTTCCTTCCCTGGAAAGATTGCTGTGGACCGCACAACCAACCATGGTACCAGGCATTTTATCTCACGGGCTTTTATTACCTTTGAAAGTCATTCCCAGTTCCTCAGGGCTTTCTGGTAACAATCTGAGCCCAACTATGTTTCCTTTAGGCTTGACATTCCAGTCAAAGGCTTGGTCAAAAAAAAAAAAAAAAAAAAGAACCTCTGTTGACAACTGGTCTTATTAGTTCTATGCAAAGGAACTTATGTCATTACTTACTTGCTTAGAATGCCAAACTTCTTTAAAAATAGACTGAGTCCATATTCTGTTGGAAATCAGGTTAAATTACTATTCTCTTAGAACATTGGCAAGGTGAGTATTCTTTAAACAGAGACTGAGTCCATATGGTGTTGAAACACAGGCTGAGTGTGTATTATGTTAGAACACAGGCTGAGTGTGTATTCTGTTAGAACAGAGGCTGAGTGAGTATACTTTGAACTCAGACTGAGTCCATATTCTGTTGGAACACACTCAGAGTGAGTATTTTTTAATCATGGACTGAGTCCATATTCTGTAAGAACACAAACTGAGTGAGTATTCTTTGAAAATAATCTGAGTCCATATTCTGTAAGAACACAGACTGAGTAGGTATTCTTTAAACGTAGACTGAGTCCATATTCTGTTAGAACAAAAGCTGAGTGGGTACTTTTTAAACAAAGTCTGAGTCCATATTCTGTAAGAACACAAACTGAGTGAGTATTCTTTGAAAATAATCTGAGTCCATGTTCTGTAAGAACACAGACTGAGTAGGTATTCTTTAAACGTAGACTGAATCCATATTCTGTTAGAACAAAAGCTGAGTGGGTACTTTTTAAACAAAGTCTGAGTCCATATTCTGTTAGAACAAAAGCTGAGTGGGTACTTTATAAACAAAGTCTGAGTCCATATTCTGTAAAAACACAGACTGAGTAGGTATTCTTTAAACATAGACTGAGTCCATATTCTGTTAGAACAAAAGCTGAGTGGGTACTTTTTAAACAAAGACTGAGTCCATATTCTATTGAAATTCAGGCTGGTTGATTATTCCCTTAGAACAGAGGCTGAGTGAGTGTTCTTTAAACATAGACTGTGTCCATATTTTGTTAGAACACAGGTAACAGAGAACAGGTGAGCAGCTTGCGCGGCCTCATAGACAAGCCACCCTCGGTGAAGGCAGAAGACAGGTAACAAAGAACAGGTGAGCAGTTTGCTTGGTGAGGTGAACGCGCCCCTCGGGGTGCAGACAGAAACAGGGAACCAAGAACAGGAGAGCCACTTGCTCGGCCTGGCAGACAGGCCGCTGGGTTGAAGAGAGAGGACAGGTAATAAAGAACAGCTGAGCAGGTTGCTCGGCCTGGTGGACACGCCCCCCGGGGTGAAGGCAGAAGACAGGTAACAGAAAACAGCTGAGCAGCTTGCTCGGCCTGGCAGACGGGCCGCTGGATTGAAGGGAAAAGACAATTAACAAAGAATATTCTGTTAGAACATGGACTGACTGAGTATTCTGTTAGAACTCAGGCTGAGTGGGTATTATTTAAACATAAACTGAGTCCATATTATGTTAAAACACAGGCTGAGTGGGTATTCTTTATTTTTTTATTTTTTTTGATTGATTAATTGATTTTTATTTTTTTTATTTTTTTAATGTTTTTTATTGATTATATTGTTACAACAGTTCCAATTTTCTCCCCCTTGTTCCCCTCCACCCAGCACCCCCCTCCCCCAGCAATCCCCCCCAAGTCCATACCCCTGGTTCATAAAAATTAACTATGCCCCCCCTCTCAAATATTAGGACCCTTTGTAATCTTGTAAAGGACAATGGGCGAAGGTCTCAAGCTCCTCTAGCTGCTTCAAGCTGGACATGGTCGTCGTCCTACCTACCCTTGGGTCCAGAAAACCCTAATAAGAGTGGGGGTGTGGAGGGGAGGGTGGCCTTCCCTCATGGGGAAAGATCGTGCAGACTCCAGGTCAGTTGGCTGTCTCCGGTCAACGGCGTGCTTGGTTTAACAGGCTGGTGTCCTTGTTGTGTTCTGGGGGCAACAGATTTGGCGAAAAGGGTTAAAAGACATCATTCAATCCATAACTACTAGATGACAAAGGGGAGGGATTAAGTTTTCAATGTTCCATATTAGGGGAAAAAAAAAAAAAAAAGGCTTCTTTGTAAGAAGGTGTGCTAGGCACATCTCGCCTGTCCAAAACCCTTTTGCCCATTATACTTAGCTTGGGCTGAGGTAAATAGTTTAGGTTTTTCCCCCTCTCAGACCTCTGGGCCTTTTCTCTCCAAGCCATTAGGATAGAAAAGAGAAACCCGTTTTAAAGTGAAGCCCACAGACCATCCCATTCTTCCCCAACCAACCATTTAGTTCAGCCAAACCGTTGAGTCTCAGGAGGCAGCGCTGCAGAGAGGATTAAGTGAGGCTTATGCGTACAGATAATCACTCAGGTAATGCGATCATAGGCTTATGTCCTTTGAAAACAAAAAACACGTGTTAATTTATGTAACATAACCCGCAAACAAGTCTCTAAATCTGTAGAAGAAACTTTTAAGACGGTTAGTTGCTCTGTTTTATACTCTACTACTGATCATTGTGATTTTCCTTGAATAATAATTTTTCTCCCTAAGGTTACCCTCCTTGTCTTTAAAGGGACTACATTAAGTCCATTTTTAATTTATCCTGTTCATTTGCATAAACATAACAAGAGCAGCAAATGATCACTTATGATCTTTAGTTCTGCTTTGCTGGAACTTACCCAAGGAATATTTGGGGTGACCTTCAGTCTGTTCTTCAGGGCACAGAAGCTGTGCCACATATCTGGCATTCATCCTTGCCTGTACACACCTGTTTTTTCCAAGTCTTTCTGGTCTTTCCTTGTGCCTTAAGGTCCCTTCTAGCCATCTTTCAGGAAAACAACCTTCGTTCCTTCCCTGGAAAGATTGCTGTGGACCGCACAACCAACCATGGTACCAGGCATTTTATCTCACGGGCTTTTATTACCTTTGAAAGTCATTCCCAGTTCCTCAGGACTTTCTGGTAACAATCTGAGCCCAACTATGTTTCCTTTAGGCTTGACATTCCAGTCAAAGGCTTGGTCAAAAAAAAAAAAAAAAAAAAAGAACCTCTGTTGACAACTGGTCTTATTAGTTCTATGCAAAGGAACTTATGTCATTACTTACTTGCTTAGAATGACAAACTTCTTTAAAAATAGACTGAGTCCATATTCTGTTGGAAATCAGGTTAAATTACTATTCTCTTAGAACATTGGCA
The DNA here is from genome assembly GCF_987537825.1 of Furipterus horrens. NCBI lineage: Eukaryota > Metazoa > Chordata > Mammalia > Chiroptera > Furipteridae > Furipterus > Furipterus horrens. Next base: position 386,892 of record NW_028327198.1, on the reverse strand, counting down.
AGGTGAGTATTCTTTAAACAGAGACTGAGTCCATATGGTGTTGAAACACAGGCTGAGTGTGTATTCTGTTAGAACACAGGCTGAGTGTGTATTCTGTTAGAACAGAGGCTGAGTGAGTATACTTTGAACTCAGACTGAGTCCATATTCTGTTGGAACACACTCAGAGTGAGTATTTTTTAATCATGGACTGAGTCCATATTCTGTAAGAACACAAACTGAGTGAGTATTCTTTGAAAATAATCTGAGTCCATATTCTGTAAGAACACAGACTGAGTAGGTATTCTTTAAACGTAGACTGAGTCCATATTCTGTTAGAACAAAAGCTGAGTGGGTACTTTTTAAACAAAGACTGAGTCCATATTCTATTGAAATTCAGGCTGGTTGATTATTCCCTTAGAACAGAGGCTGAGTGAGTGTTCTTTAAACATAGACTGTGTCCATATTTTGTTAGAACACAGGTAACAGAGAACAGGTGAGCAGCTTGCGCGGCCTCATAGACAAGCCACCCTCGGTGAAGGCAGAAGACAGGTAACAAGGAACAGGTGAGCAGTTTGCTTGGTGAGGTGAACGCGCCCCTCGGGGTGCAGACAGAAACAGGGAACCAAGAACAGGAGAGCCACTTGCTCGGCCTGGCAGACAGGCCGCTGGGTTGAAGAGAGAGGACAGGTAATAAAGAACAGCTGAGCAGGTTGCTCGGCCTGGTAGACACGCCCCCCGGGGTGAAGGCAGAAGACAGGTAACAGAGAACAGCTGAGCAGCTTGCTCGGCCTGGCAGACGGGCCGCTGGATTGAAGGGAAAAGACAATTAACAAAGAATATTCTGTTAGAACATGGACTGACTGAGTATTCTGTTAGAACTCAGGCTGAGTGGGTATTATTTAAACATAAACTGAGTCCATATTATGTTAAAACACAGGCTGAGTGGGTATTCTTTATTTTTTTATTTTTTTTTGATTGATTAATTGATTTTTATTTTTTTAATTTTTTTTAATGTTTTTTATTGAGTATATTGTTACAACAGTTCCAATTTTCTCCCCCTTGTTCCCCTCCACCGAGCACCCCCCTCCCCCAGCAATCCCCCCCAAGTCCATACCCCTGGTTCATAAAAATTAACTATGCCCCCCCTCTCAAATATTAGGACCCTTTGTAATCTTGTAAAGGACAATGGGCGAAGGTCTCAAGCTCCTCTAGCTGCTTCAAGCTGGACATGGTCGTCGTCCTACCTACCCTTGGGTCCAGAAAACCCTAATAAGAGTGGGGGTGTGGAGGGGAGGGTGGCCTTCCCTCATGGGGAAAGATCGTGCAGACTCCAGGTCAGTTGGCTGTCTCCGGTCAACGGCGTGCTTGGTTTAACAGGCTGGTGTCCTTGTTGTGTTCTGGGGGCAACAGATTTGGCGAAAAGGGTTAAAAGACATCATTCAATCCATAACTACTAGATGACAAAGGGGAGGGATTAAGTTTTCAATGTTCCATATTAGGGGAAAAAAAAAAAAAAAGGCTTCTTTGTAAGAAGGTGTGCTAGGCACATCTCGCCTGTCCAAAACCCTTTTGCCCATTATACTTAGCTTGGGCTGAGGTAAATAGTTTAGGTTTTTCCCCCTCTCAGACCTCTGTGCCTTTTCTCTCCAAGCCATTAGGATAGAAAAGAGAAACCCGTTTTAAAGTGAAGCCCACAGACCACCCCATTCTTCCCCAACCAACCATTTAGTTCAGCCAAACCGTTGAGTCTCAGGAGGCAGCGCTGCAGAGAGGATTAAGTGAGGCTTATGCGTACAGATAATCACTCAGGTAATGCGATCATAGGCTTATGTCCTTTGAAAACAAAAAACACGTGTTAATTTATGTAACATAACCCGCAAACAAGTCTCTAAATCTGTAGAAGAAACTTTTAAGACGGTTAGTTGCTCTGTTTTATACTCTACTACTGATCATTGTGATTTTCCTTGAATAATAATTTTTCTCCCTAAGGTTACCCTCCTTGTCTTTAAAGGGACTACATTAAGTCCATTTTTAATTTATCCTGTTCATTTGCATAAACATAACAAGAGCAGCAAATGATCACTTATGATCTTTAGTTCTGCTTTGCTGGAACTTACCCAAGGAATATTTGGGGTGACCTTCAGTCTGTTCTTCAGGGCACAGAAGCTGTGCCACATATCTGGCATTCATCCTTGCCTGTACACACCTGTTTTTTCCAAGTCTTTCTGGTCTTTCCTTGTGCCTTAAGGTCCCTTCTAGCCATCTTTCAGGAAAACAACCTTCGTTCCTTCCCTGGAAAGATTGCTGTGGACCGCACAACCAACCATGGTACCAGGCATTTTAACTCACGGGCTTTTATTACCTTTGAAAGTCATTCCCAGTTCCTCAGGGCTTTCTGGTAACAATCTGAGCCCAACTATGTTTCCTTTAGGCTTGACATTCCAGTCAAAGGCTTGGTCAAAAAAAAAAAAAAAAAAAAAGAACCTCTGTTGACAACTGGTCTTATTAGTTCTATGCAAAGGAACTTATGTCATTACTTACTTGCTTAGAATGCCAAACTTCTTTAAAAATAGACTGAGTCCATATTCTGTTGGAAATCAGGTTAAATTACTATTCTCTTAGAACATTGGCAAGGTGAGTATTCTTTAAACAGAGACTGAGTCCATATGGTGTTGAAACACAGGCTGAGTGTGTATTATGTTAGAACACAGGCTGAGTGTGTATTCTGTTAGAACAGAGGCTGAGTGAGTATACTTTGAACTCAGACTGAGTCCATATTCTGTTGGAACACACTCAGAGTGAGTGTTTTTTAATCATGGACTGAGTCCATATTCTGTAAGAACACAAACTGAGTGAGTATTCTTTGAAAATAATCTGAGTCCATATTCTGTAAGAACACAGACTGAGTAGGTATTCTTTAAACGTAGACTGAGTCCATATTCTGTTAGAACAAAAGCTGAGTGGGTACTTTATAAACAAAGTCTGAGTCCATATTCTGTAAAAACACAGACTGAGTAGGTATTCTTTAAACATAGACTGAGTCCATATTCTGTTAGAACAAAAGCTGAGTGGGTACTTTTTAAACAAAGACTGAGTCCATATTCTATTGAAATTCAGGCTGGTTGATTATTCCCTTAGAACAGAGGCTGAGTGAGTGTTCTTTAAACATAGACTGTGTCCATATTTTGTTAGAACACAGGTAACAGAGAACAGGTGAGCAGCTTGCGCGGCCTCATAGACAAGCCACCCTCGGTGAAGGCAGAAGACAGGTAACAAAGAACAGGTGAGCAGTTTGCTTGGTGAGGTGAACGCGCCCCTCGGGGTGCAGACAGAAACAGGGAACCAAGAACAGGAGAGCCACTTGCTCGGCCTGGCAGACAGGCCGCTGGGTTGAAGAGAGAGGACAGGTAATAAAGAACAGCTGAGCAGGTTGCTCGGCCTGGTGGACACGCCCCCCGGGGTGAAGGCAGAAGACAGGTAACAGAAAACAGCTGAGCAGCTTGCTCGGCCTGGCAGACGGGCCGCTGGATTGAAGGGAAAAGACAATTAACAAAGAATATTCTGTTAGAACATGGACTGACTGAGTATTCTGTTAGAACTCAGGCTGAGTGGGTATTATTTAAACATAAACTGAGTCCATATTATGTTAAAACACAGGCTGAGTGGGTATTCTTTATTTTTTTATTTTTTTTGATTGATTAATTGATTTTTATTTTTTTTATTTTTTTAATGTTTTTTATTGATTATATTGTTACAACAGTTCCAATTTTCTCCCCCTTGTTCCCCTCCACCCAGCACCCCCCTCCCCCAGCAATCCCCCCCAAGTCCATACCCCTGGTTCATAAAAATTAACTATGCCCCCCCTCTCAAATATTAGGACCCTTTGTAATCTTGTAAAGGACAATGGGCGAAGGTCTCAAGCTCCTCTAGCTGCTTCAAGCTGGACATGGTCGTCGTCCTACCTACCCTTGGGTCCAGAAAACCCTAATAAGAGTGGGGGTGTGGAGGGGAGGGTGGCCTTCCCTCATGGGGAAAGATCGTGCAGACTCCAGGTCAGTTGGCTGTCTCCGGTCAACGGCGTGCTTGGTTTAACAGGCTGGTGTCCTTGTTGTGTTCTGGGGGCAACAGATTTGGCGAAAAGGGTTAAAAGACATCATTCAATCCATAACTACTAGATGACAAAGGGGAGGGATTAAGTTTTCAATGTTCCATATTAGGGGAAAAAAAAAAAAAAGGCTTCTTTGTAAGAAGGTGTGCTAGGCACATCTCGCCTGTCCAAAACCCTTTTGCCCATTATACTTAGCTTGGGCTGAGGTAAATAGTTTAGGTTTTTCCCCCTCTCAGACCTCTGGGCCTTTTCTCTCCAAGCCATTAGGATAGAAAAGAGAAACCCGTTTTAAAGTGAAGCCCACAGACCATCCCATTCTTCCCCAACCAACCATTTAGTTCAGCCAAACCGTTGAGTCTCAGGAGGCAGCGCTGCAGAGAGGATTAAGTGAGGCTTATGCGTACAGATAATCACTCAGGTAATGCGATCATAGGCTTATGTCCTTTGAAAACAAAAAACACGTGTTAATTTATGTAACATAACCCGCAAACAAGTCTCTAAATCTGTAGAAGAAACTTTTAAGACGGTTAGTTGCTCTGTTTTATACTCTACTACTGATCATTGTGATTTTCCTTGAATAATAATTTTTCTCCCTAAGGTTACCCTCCTTGTCTTTAAAGGGACTACATTAAGTCCATTTTTAATTTATCCTGTTCATTTGCATAAACATAACAAGAGCAGCAAATGATCACTTATGATCTTTAGTTCTGCTTTGCTGGAACTTACCCAAGGAATATTTGGGGTGACCTTCAGTCTGTTCTTCAGGGCACAGAAGCTGTGCCACATATCTGGCATTCATCCTTGCCTGTACACACCTGTTTTTTCCAAGTCTTTCTGGTCTTTCCTTGTGCCTTAAGGTCCCTTCTAGCCATCTTTCAGGAAAACAACCTTCGTTCCTTCCCTGGAAAGATTGCTGTGGACCGCACAACCAACCATGGTACCAGGCATTTTAACTCACGGGCTTTTATTACCTTTGAAAGTCATTCCCAGTTCCTCAGGGCTTTCTGGTAACAATCTGAGCCCAACTATGTTTCCTTTAGGCTTGACATTCCAGTCAAAGGCTTGGTCAAAAAAAAAAAAAAAAAAAAAGAACCTCTGTTGACAACTGGTCTTATTAGTTCTATGCAAAGGAACTTATGTCATTACTTACTTGCTTAGAATGCCAAACTTCTTTAAAAATAGACTGAGTCCATATTCTGTTGGAAATCAGGTTAAATTACTATTCTCTTAGAACATTGGCAAGGTGAGTATTCTTTAAACAGAGACTGAGTCCATATGGTGTTGAAACACAGGCTGAGTGTGTATTATGTTAGAACACAGGCTGAGTGTGTATTCTGTTAGAACAGAGGCTGAGTGAGTATACTTTGAACTCAGACTGAGTCCATATTCTGTTGGAACACACTCAGAGTGAGTGTTTTTTAATCATGGACTGAGTCCATATTCTGTAAGAACACAAACTGAGTGAGTATTCTTTGAAAATAATCTGAGTCCATATTCTGTAAGAACACAGACTGAGTAGGTATTCTTTAAACGTAGACTGAGTCCATATTCTGTTAGAACAAAAGCTGAGTGGGTACTTTATAAACAAAGTCTGAGTCCATATTCTGTAAAAACACAGACTGAGTAGGTATTCTTTAAACATAGACTGAGTCCATATTCTGTTAGAACAAAAGCTGAGTGGGTACTTTTTAAACAAAGACTGAGTCCATATTCTATTGAAATTCAGGCTGGTTGATTATTCCCTTAGAACAGAGGCTGAGTGAGTGTTCTTTAAACATAGACTGTGTCCATATTTTGTTAGAACACAGGTAACAGAGAACAGGTGAGCAGCTTGCGCGGCCTCATAGACAAGCCACCCTCGGTGAAGGCAGAAGACAGGTAACAAAGAACAGGTGAGCAGTTTGCTTGGTGAGGTGAACGCGCCCCTCGGGGTGCAGACAGAAACAGGGAACCAAGAACAGGAGAGCCACTTGCTCGGCCTGGCAGACAGGCCGCTGGGTTGAAGAGAGAGGACAGGTAATAAAGAACAGCTGAGCAGGTTGCTCGGCCTGGTGGACACGCCCCCCGGGGTGAAGGCAGAAGACAGGTAACAGAAAACAGCTGAGCAGCTTGCTCGGCCTGGCAGACGGGCCGCTGGATTGAAGGGAAAAGACAATTAACAAAGAATATTCTGTTAGAACATGGACTGACTGAGTATTCTGTTAGAACTCAGGCTGAGTGGGTATTATTTAAACATAAACTGAGTCCATATTATGTTAAAACACAGGCTGAGTGGGTATTCTTTATTTTTTTATTTTTTTTGATTGATTAATTGATTTTTATTTTTTTTATTTTTTTAATGTTTTTTATTGATTATATTGTTACAACAGTTCCAATTTTCTCCCCCTTGTTCCCCTCCACCCAGCACCCCCCTCCCCCAGCAATCCCCCCCCAAGTCCATACCCCTGGTTCATAAAAATTAACTATGGCCCCCTCTCAAATATTAGGACCCTTTGTAATCTTGTAAAGGACAATGGGCGAAGGTCTCAAGCTCCTCTAGCTGCTTCAAGCTGGACATGGTCGTCGTCCTACCTACCCTTGGGTCCAGAAAACCCTAATAAGAGTGGGGGTGTGGAGGGGAGGGTGGCCTTCCCTCATGGGGAAAGATCGTGCAGACTCCAGGTCAGTTGGCTGTCTCCGGTCAACGGCGTGCTTGGTTTAACAGGCTGGTGTCCTTGTTGTGTTCTGGGGGCAACAGATTTGGCGAAAAGGGTTAAAAGACATCATTCAATCCATAACTACTAGATGACAAAGGGGAGGGATTAAGTTTTCAATGTTCCATATTAGGGGAAAAAAAAAAAAAGGCTTCTTTGTAAGAAGGTGTGCTAGGCACATCTCGCCTGTCCAAAACCCTTTTGCCCATTATACTTAGCTTGGGCTGAGGTAAATAGTTTAGGTTTTTCCCCCTCTCAGACCTCTGGGCCTTTTCTCTCCAAGCCATTAGGATAGAAAAGAGAAACCCGTTTTAAAGTGAAGCCCACAGACCATCCCATTCTTCCCCAACCAACCATTTAGTTCAGCCAAACCGTTGAGTCTCAGGAGGCAGCGCTGCAGAGAGGATTAAGTGAGGCTTATGCGTACAGATAATCACTCAGGTAATGCGATCATAGGCTTATGTCCTTTGAAAACAAAAAACACGTGTTAATTTATGTAACATAACCCGCAAACAAGTCTCTAAATCTGTAGAAGAAACTTTTAAGACGGTTAGTTGCTCTGTTTTATACTCTACTACTGATCATTGTGATTTTCCTTGAATAATAATTTTTCTCCCTAAGGTTACCCTCCTTGTCTTTAAAGGGACTACATTAAGTCCATTTTTAATTTATCCTGTTCATTTGCATAAACATAACAAGAGCAGCAAATGATCACTTATGATCTTTAGTTCTGCTTTGCTGGAACTTACCCAAGGAATATTTGGGGTGACCTTCAGTCTGTTCTTCAGGGCACAGAAGCTGTGCCACATATCTGGCATTCATCCTTGCCTGTACACACCTGTTTTTTCCAAGTCTTTCTGGTCTTTCCTTGTGCCTTAAGGTCCCTTCTAGCCATCTTTCAGGAAAACAACCTTCGTTCCTTCCCTGGAAAGATTGCTGTGGACCGCACATCCAACCATGGTACCAGGCATTTTATCTCACGGGCTTTTATTACCTTTGATAGTCATTCCCAGTTCCTCAGGACTTTCTGGTAACAATCTGAGCCCAACTATGTTTCCTTTAGGCTTGACATTCCAGTCAAAGGCTTGGTCAAAAAAAAAAAAAAAAAAAAAAGAACCTCTGTTGACAACTGGTCTTATTAGTTCTATGCAAAGGAACTTATGTCATTACTTACTTGCTTAGAATGCCAAACTTCTTTAAAAATAGACTGAGTCCATATTCTGTTGGAAATCAGGTTAAATTACTATTCTCTTAGAACATTGGCAAGGTGAGTATTCTTTAAACAGAGACTGAGTCCATATGGTGTTGAAACACAGGCTGAGTGTGTATTATGTTAGAACACAGGCTGAGTGTGTATTCTGTTAGAACAGAGGCTGAGTGAGTATACTTTGAACTCAGACTGAGTCCATATTCTGTTGGAACACACTCAGAGTGAGTGTTTTTTAATCATGGACTGAGTCCATATTCTGTAAGAACACAAACTGAGTGAGTATTCTTTGAAAATAATCTGAGTCCATATTCTGTAAGAACACAGACTGAGTAGGTATTCTTTAAACGTAGACTGAGTCCATATTCTGTTAGAACAAAAGCTGAGTGGGTACTTTATAAACAAAGTCTGAGTCCATATTCTGTAAAAACACAGACTGAGTAGGTATTCTTTAAACATAGACTGAGTCCATATTCTGTTAGAACAAAAGCTGAGTGGGTACTTTTTAAACAAAGACTGAGTCCATATTCTATTGAAATTCAGGCTGGTTGATTATTCCCTTAGAACAGAGGCTGAGTGAGTGTTCTTTAAACATAGACTGTGTCCATATTTTGTTAGAACACAGGTAACAGAGAACAGGTGAGCAGCTTGCGCGGCCTCATAGACAAGCCACCCTCGGTGAAGGCAGAAGACAGGTAACAAAGAACAGGTGAGCAGTTTGCTTGGTGAGGTGAACGCGCCCCTCGGGGTGCAGACAGAAACAGGGAACCAAGAACAGGAGAGCCACTTGCTCGGCCTGGCAGACAGGCCGCTGGGTTGAAGAGAGAGGACAGGTAATAAAGAACAGCTGAGCAGGTTGCTCGGCCTGGTGGACACGCCCCCCGGGGTGAAGGCAGAAGACAGGTAACAGAAAACAGCTGAGCAGCTTGCTCGGCCTGGCAGACGGGCCGCTGGATTGAAGGGAAAAGACAATTAACAAAGAATATTCTGTTAGAACATGGACTGACTGAGTATTCTGTTAGAACTCAGGCTGAGTGGGTATTATTTAAACATAAACTGAGTCCATATTATGTTAAAACACAGGCTGAGTGGGTATTCTTTATTTTTTTATTTTTTTTGATTGATTAATTGATTTTTATTTTTTTTATTTTTTTAATGTTTTTTATTGATTATATTGTTACAACAGTTCCAATTTTCTCCCCCTTGTTCCCCTCCACCCAGCACCCCCCTCCCCCAGCAATCCCCCCCAAGTCCATACCCCTGGTTCATAAAAATTAACTATGCCCCCCCTCTCAAATATTAGGACCCTTTGTAATCTTGTAAAGGACAATGGGCGAAGGTCTCAAGCTCCTCTAGCTGCTTCAAGCTGGACATGGTCGTCGTCCTACCTACCCTTGGGTCCAGAAAACCCTAATAAGAGTGGGGGTGTGGAGGGGAGGGTGGCCTTCCCTCATGGGGAAAGATCGTGCAGACTCCAGGTCAGTTGGCTGTCTCCGGTCAACGGCGTGCTTGGTTTAACAGGCTGGTGTCCTTGTTGTGTTCTGGGGGCAACAGATTTGGCGAAAAGGGTTAAAAGACATCATTCAATCCATAACTACTAGATGACAAAGGGGAGGGATTAAGTTTTCAATGTTCCATATTAGGGGAAAAAAAAAAAAAAGGCTTCTTTGTAAGAAGGTGTGCTAGGCACATCTCGCCTGTCCAAAACCCTTTTGCCCATTATACTTAGCTTGGGCTGAGGTAAATAGTTTAGGTTTTTCCCCCTCTCAGACCTCTGGGCCTTTTCTCTCCAAGCCATTAGGATAGAAAAGAGAAACCCGTTTTAAAGTGAAGCCCACAGACCATCCCATTCTTCCCCAACCAACCATTTAGTTCAGCCAAACCGTTGAGTCTCAGGAGGCAGCGCTGCAGAGAGGATTAAGTGAGGCTTATGCGTACAGATAATCACTCAGGTAATGCGATCATAGGCTTATGTCCTTTGAAAACAAAAAACACGTGTTAATTTATGTAACATAACCCGCAAACAAGTCTCTAAATCTGTAGAAGAAACTTTTAAGACGGTTAGTTGCTCTGTTTTATACTCTACTACTGATCATTGTGATTTTCCTTTAATAATAATTTTTCTCCCTAAGGTTACCCTCCTTGTCTTTAAAGGGACTACATTAAGTCCATTTTTAATTTATCCTGTTCATTTGCATAAACATAACAAGAGCAGCAAATGATCACTTATGATCTTTAGTTCTGCTTTGCTGGAACTTACCCAAGGAATATTTGGGGTGACCTTCAGTCTGTTCTTCAGGGCACAGAAGCTGTGCCACATATCTGGCATTCATCCTTGCCTGTACACACCTGTTTTTTCCAAGTCTTTCTGGTCTTTCCTTGTGCCTTAAGGTCCCTTCTAGCCATCTTTCAGGAAAACAACCTTCGTTCCTTCCCTGGAAAGATTGCTGTGGACCGCACATCCAACCATGGTACCAGGCATTTTATCTCACGGGCTTTTATTACCTTTGATAGTCATTCCCAGTTCCTCAGGACTTTCTGGTAACAATCTGAGCCCAACTATGTTTCCTTTAGGCTTGACATTCCAGTCAAAGGCTTGGTCAAAAAAAAAAAAAAAAAAAAAAGAACCTCTGTTGACAACTGGTCTTATTAGTTCTATGCAAAGGAACTTATGTCATTACTTACTTGCTTAGAATGCCAAACTTCTTTAAAAATAGACTGAGTCCATATTCTGTTGGAAATCAGGTTAAATTACTATTCTCTTAGAACATTGGCAAGGTGAGTATTCTTTAAACAGAGACTGAGTCCATATGGTGTTGAAACACAGGCTGAGTGTGTATTCTGTTAGAACACAGGCTGAGTGTGTATTCTGTTAGAACAGAGGCTGAGTGAGTATACTTTGAACTCAGACTGAGTCCATATTCTGTTGGAACACACTCAGAGTGAGTATTTTTTAATCATGGACTGAGTCCATATTCTGTAAGAACACAAACTGAGTGAGTATACTTTGAAAATAATCTGAGTCCATATTCTGTTGGAACACAGACTGAGTAGGTATTCTTTAAACGTAGACTGAGTCCATATTCTGTTAGAACAAAAGCTGAGTGGGTACTTTTTAAACAAAGACTGAGTCCATATTCTGTAAGAACACAGACTGAGTAGGTATTCTTTAAACGTAGACTGAGTCCATATTCTGTTAGAACAAAAGCTGAGTGGGTACTTTTTAAACAAAGTCTGAGTCCATATTCTGTAAGAACACAAACTGAGTGAGTATTCTTTGAAAATAATCTGAGTCCATGTTCTGTAAGAACACAGACTGAGTAGGTATTCTTTAAACGTAGACTGAATCCATATTCTGTTAGAACAATAGCTGAGTGGGTACTTGTTAAACAAAGACTGAGTCCATATTCTATTGAAATTCAGGCTGGTTGATTATTCCCTTAGAACAGAGGCTGAGTGAGTGTTCTTTAAACATAGACTGTGTCCATATTTTGTTAGAACACAGGTAACAGAGAACAGGTGAGCAGCTTGCGCGGCCTCATAGACAAGCCACCCTCGGTGAAGGCAGAATACAGGTAACAAAGAACAGGTGAGCAGTTTGCTTGGTGAGGTGAACGCGCCCCTCGGGGTGCAGACAGAAACAGGGAACCAAGAACAGGAGAGCCACTTGCTCGGCCTGGCAGACAGGCCGCTGGGTTGAAGAGAGAGGACAGGTAATAAAGAACAGCTGAGCAGGTTGCTCGGCCTGGTAGACACGCCCCCCGGGGTGAAGGCAGAAGACAGGTAACAGAGAACAGCTGAGCAGCTTGCTCGGCCTGGCAGACGGGCCGCTGGATTGAAGGGAAAAGACAATTAACAAAGAATATTCTGTTAGAACATGGACTGACTGAGTATTCTGTTAGAACTCAGGCTGAGTGTGTATTATTTAAACATAAACGGAGTCCATATTATGTTAAAACACAGGCTGAGTGGGTATTCTTTATTTTTTTATTTTTTTTGATTGATTAATTGATTTTTATTTATTTTATTTTTTTTAATGTTTTTTATTGATTATATTGTTACAACAGTTCCAATTTTCTCCCCCTTGTTCCCCTCCACGCAGCAACCCCCTCCCCCAGCAATCCCCCCCAAGTCCATACCCCTGGTTCGTAAAAATTAACTATCCCCCCCCTCTCAATTATTAGGACCCTTTGTAATCTTGTAAAGGACTATGGGCGAAGGTCTCAAGCTCCTCTAGCTGCTTCAAGCTGGACATGGTCGTCGTCCTACCTACCCTTGGGTCCAGAAAACCCTAATAAGAGTGGGGGTGTGGAGGGGAGGGTGGCCTTCCCTCATGGGGAAAGATCGTGCAGACTCCAGGTCAGTTGGCTGTCTCCGGTCAACGGCGTGCTTGGTTTAACAGGCTGGTGTCCTTGTTGTGTTCTGGGGGCAACAGATTTGGCGAAAAGGGTTAAAAGACATCATTCAATCCATAACTACTAGATGACAAAAGGCAGGGATTAAGATTTCAATGTTCCATATTAGGGGAAAAAAAAAAAAAAAAGGCTTCTTTGTAAGAAGGTGTGCTAGGCACATCTCGCCTGTCCAAAACCCTTTTGCCCATTATGCTTAGTTTGGGCTGAGGTAAATAGTTTAGGTTTTTCCCCCTCTCAGACCTCTGGGCCTTTTCTCTCCAAGCCATTAGGATAGAAAAGAGAAACCCATTTTAAAGTGAAGCCCACAGACCACCCCATTCTTCCCCAACCCAGCCATTTAGTTCAGCCAAACCGTTGAGTCTCAGGAGGCAGCGCTGCAGAGAGGATTAAGGGAGGCTTATGCGTACAGATAATCACTCAGGTAATGCGATCATAGGCTTATGTCCTTTGAAAACAAAAAACACGTGTTAATTTATGTAACATAACCCGCAAACAAGTCTCTAAATCTGTAGAAGAAACTTTTAAGACGGTTAGTTGCTCTGTTTTATACTCTACTACTGATCATTGTGATTTTCCTTGAATAATAATTTTTCTCCCTAAGGTTACCCTCCTTGTCTTTAAAGGGACTACATTAAGTCCATTTTTAATTTATCCTGTTCATTTGCATAAACATAACAAGAGCAGCAAATGATCACTTATGATCTTTAGTTCTGCTTTGCTGGAACTTACCCAAGGAATATTTGGGGTGACCTTCAGTCTGTTCTTCAGGGCACAGAAGCTGTGCCACATATCTGGCATTCATCCTTGCCTGTACACACCTGTTTTTTCCAAGTCTTTCTGGTCTTTCCTTGTGCCTTAAGGTCCCTTCTAGCCATCTTTCAGGAAAACAACCTTCGTTCCTTCCCTGGAAAGATTGCTGTGGACCGCACAACCAACCATGGTACCAGGCCTTTTATCTCACGGGCTTTTATTACCTTTGAAAGTCATTCCCAGTTCCTCAGGACTTTCTGGTAACAATCTGAGCCCAACTATGTTTCCTTTAGGCTTGACATTCCAGTCAAAGTCTTGGTCAAAAAAAAAAAAAAAAAAAAAGAACCTCTGTTGACAACTGGTCTTATTAGTTCTATGCAAAGGAACTTATGTCATTACTTACTTGCTTAGAATGCCAAACTTCTTTAAAAATAGACTGAGTCCATATTCTGTTGGAAATCAGGTTAAATTACTATTCTCTTAGAACATTGGCAAGGTGAGTATTCTTTAAACAGAGACTGAGTCCATATGGTGTTGAAACACAGGCTGAGTGTGTATTCTGTTAGAACACAGGCTGAGTGTGTATTCTGTTAGAACAGAGGCTGAGTGAGTATACTTTGAACTCAGACTGAGTCCATATTCTGTTGGAACACACTCAGAGTGAGTATATTTTAATCATGGACTGAGTCCATATTCTGTAAGAACACAAACTGAGTGAGTATTCTTTGAAAATAATCTGAGTCCATATTCTGTAAGAACACAGACTGAGTAGGTATTCTTTAAACGTAGACTGAGTCCATATTCTGTTAGAACAAAAGCTGAGTGGGTACTTTTTAAACAAAGACTGAGTCCATATTCTATTGAAATTTAGGCTGGTTGATTATTCCCTTAGAACAGAGGCTGAGTGAGTGTTCTTTAAACATAGACTGTGTCCATATTTTGTTAGAACACAGGTAACAGAGAACAGGTGAGCAGCTTGCGCGGCCTCATAGACAAGCCACCCTCGGTGAAGGCAGAAGACAGGTAACAAGGAACAGGTGAGCAGTTTGCTTGGTGAGGTGAACGCGCCCCTCGGGGTGCAGACAGAAACAGGGAACCAAGAACAGGAGAGCCACTTGCTCGGCCTGGCAGACAGGCCGCTGGGTTGAAGAGAGAGGACAGGTAATAAAGAACAGCTGAGCAGGTTGCTCGGCCTGGTAGACACGCCCCCGGGGTGAAGGCAGAAGACAGGTAACAGAGAACAGCTGAGCAGCTTGCTCGGCCTGGCAGACGGGCCGCTGGATTGAAGGGAAAAGACAATTAACAAAGAATATTCTGTTAGAACATGGACTGACTGAGTATTCTGTTAGAACTCAGGCTGAGTGTGTATTATTTAAACATAAACGGAGTCCATATTATGTTAAAACACAGGCTGAGTGGGTATTCTTTATTTTTTTATTTTTTTTGATTGATTAATTGATTTTTATTTATTTTATTTTTTTTAATGTTTTTTATTGATTATATTGTTACAACAGTTCCAATTTTCTCCCCCTTGTTCCCCTCCACGCAGCAACCCCCTCCCCCAGCAATCCCCCCCAAGTCCATACCCCTGGTTCGTAAAAATTAACTATCCCCCCCCTCTCAAATATTAGGACCCTTTGTAATCTTGTAAAGGACTATGGGCGAAGGTCTCAAGCTCCTCTAGCTGCTTCAAGCTGGACATGGTCGTCGTCCTACCTACCCTTGGGTCCAGAAAACCCTAATAAGAGTGGGGGTGTGGAGGGGAGGGTGGCCTTCCCTCATGGGGAAAGATCGTGCAGACTCCAGGTCAGTTGGCTGTCTCCGGTCAACGGCGTGCTTGGTTTAACAGGCTGGTGTCCTTGTTGTGTTCTGGGGGCAACAGATTTGGCGAAAAGGGTTAAAAGACATCATTCAATCCATAACTACTAGATGACAAAAGGCAGGGATTAAGATTTCAATGTTCCATATTAGGGGAAAAAAAAAAAAAAAAAGGCTTCTTTGTAAGAAGGTGTGCTAGGCACATCTCGCCTGTCCAAAACCCTTTTGCCCATTATGCTTAGTTTGGGCTGAGGTAAATAGTTTAGGTTTTTCCCCCTCTCAGACCTCTGGGCCTTTTCTCTCCAAGCCATTAGGATAGAAAAGAGAAACCCGTTTTAAAGTGAAGCCCACAGACCACCCCATTCTTCCCCAAGCCAGCCATTTAGTTCAGCCAAACCGTTGAGTCTCAGGAGGCAGCGCTGCAGAGAGGATTAAGTGAGGCTTATGCGTACAGATAATCACTCAGGTAACGCGATCATAGGCTTATGTCCTTTGAAAACAAAAAACACGTGTTAATTTATGTAACATAACCCGCAAACAAGTCTCTAAATCTGTAGAAGAAACTTTTAAGACGGTTAGTTGCTCTGTTTTATACTCTACTACTGATCATTGTGATTTTCCTTGAATAATAATTTTTCTCCCTAAGGTTACCCTCCTTGTCTTTAAAGGGACTACATTAAGTCCATTTTTAATTTATCCTGTTCATTTGCATAAACATAACAAGAGCAGCAAATGATCACTTATGATCTTTAGTTCTGCTTTGCTGGAACTTACCCAAGGAATATTTGGGGTGACCTTCAGTCTGTTCTTCAGGGCACAGAAGCTGTGCCACATATCTGGCATTCATCCTTGCCTGTACACACCTGTTTTTTCCAAGTCTTTCTGGTCTTTCCTTGTGCCTTAAGGTCCCTTCTAGCCATCTTTCAGGAAAACAACCTTCGTTCCTTCCCTGGAAAGATTGCTGTGGACCGCACAACCAACCATGGTACCAGGCCTTTTATCTCACGGGCTTTTATTACCTTTGAAAGTCATTCCCAGTTCCTCAGGGCTTTCTGGTAACAATCTGAGCCCAACTATGTTTCCTTTAGGCTTGACATTCCAGTCAAAGTCTTGGTCAAAAAAAAAAAAAAAAAAAAAAGAACCTCTGTTGACAACTAGTCTTATTAGTTCTATGCAAAGGAACTTATGTCATTACTTACTTGCTTAGAATGCCAAACTTCTTTAAAAATAGAATGAGTCCATATTCTGTTGGAAATCAGGTTAAATTACTATTCTCTTAGAACATTGGCAAGGTGAGTATTCTTTAAACAGAGACTGAGTCCATATGGTGTTGAAACACAGGCTGAGTGTGTATTCTGTTAGAACACAGGCTGAGTGTGTATTCTGTTAGAACAGAGGCTGAGTGAGTATACTTTGAACTCAGACTGAGTCCATATTCTGTTGGAACACACTCAGAGTGAGTATATTTTAATCATGGACTGAGTCCATATTCTGTAAGAACACAAACTGAGTGAGTATTCTTTGAAAATAATCTGAGTCCATATTCTGTAAGAACACAGACTGAGTAGGTATTCTTTAAACGTAGACTGAGTCCATATTCTGTTAGAACAAAAGCTGAGTGGGTACTTTTTAAACAAAGACTGAGTCCATATTCTATTGAAATTTAGGCTGGTTGATTATTCCCTTAGAACAGAGGCTGAGTGAGTGTTCTTTAAACATAGACTGTGTCCATATTTTGTTAGAACACAGGTAACAGAGAACAGGTGAGCAGCTTGCGCGGCCTCATAGACAAGCCACCCTCGGTGAAGGCAGAAGACAGGTAACAAGGAACAGGTGAGCAGTTTGCTTGGTGAGGTGAACGCGCCCCTCGGGGTGCAGACAGAAACAGGGAACCAAGAACAGGAGAGCCACTTGCTCGGCCTGGCAGACAGGCCGCTGGGTTGAAGAGAGAGGACAGGTAATAAAGAACAGCTGAGCAGGTTGCTCGGCCTGGTAGACACGCCCCCCGGGGTGAAGGCAGAAGACAGGTAACAGAGAACAGCTGAGCAGCTTGCTCGGCCTGGCAGACGGGCCGCTGGATTGAAGGGAAAAGACAATTAACAAAGAATATTCTGTTAGAACATGGACTGACTGAGTATTCTGTTAGAACTCAGGCTGAGTGGGTATTATTTAAACATAAACTGAGTCCATATTATGTTAAAACACAGGCTGAGTGGGTATTCTTTATTTTTTTATTTTTTTTGATTGATTAATTGATTTTTATTTATTTTATTTTTTTTAATGTTTTTTATTGATTATATTGTTACAACAGTTCCAATTTTCTCCCCCTTGTTCCCCTCCACGCAGCAACCCCCTCCCCCAGCAATCCCCCCCAAGTCCATACCCCTGGTTCGTAAAAATTAACTATCCCCCCCCTCTCAATTATTAGGACCCTTTGTAATCTTGTAAAGGACTATGGGCGAAGGTCTCAAGCTCCTCTAGCTGCTTCAAGCTGGACATGGTCGTCGTCCTACCTACCCTTGGGTCCAGAAAACCCTAATAAGAGTGGGGGTGTGGAGGGGAGGGTGGCCTTCCCTCATGGGGAAAGATCGTGCAGACTCCAGGTCAGTTGGCTGTCTCCGGTCAACGGCGTGCTTGGTTTAACAGGCTGGTGTCCTTGTTGTGTTCTGGGGGCAACAGATTTGGCGAAAAGGGTTAAAAGACATCATTCAATCCATAACTACTAGATGACAAAAGGCAGGGATTAAGATTTCAATGTTCCATATTAGGGGAAAAAAAAAAAAAAAAAGGCTTCTTTGTAAGAAGGTGTGCTAGGCACATCTCGCCTGTCCAAAACCCTTTTGCCCATTATGCTTAGTTTGGGCTGAGGTAAATAGTTTAGGTTTTTCCCCCTCTCAGACCTCTGGGCCTTTTCTCTCCAAGCCATTAGGATAGAAAAGAGAAACCCGTTTTAAAGTGAAGCCCACAGACCACCCCATTCTTCCCCAACCCAGCCATTTAGTTCAGCCAAACCGTTGAGTCTCAGGAGGCAGCGCTGCAGAGAGGATTAAGTGAGGCTTATGCGTACAGATAATCACTCAGGTAACGCGATCATAGGCTTATGTCCTTTGAAAACAAAAAACACGTGTTAATTTATGTAACATAACCCGCAAACAAGTCTCTAAATCTGTAGAAGAAACTTTTAAGACGGTTAGTTGCTCTGTTTTATACTCTACTACTGATCATTGTGATTTTCCTTGAATAATAATTTTTCTCCCTAAGGTTACCCTCCTTGTCTTTAAAGGGACTACATTAAGTCCATTTTTAATTTATCCTGTTCATTTGCATAAACATAACAAGAGCAGCAAATGATCACTTATGATCTTTAGTTCTGCTTTGCTGGAACTTACCCAAGGAATATTTGGGGTGACCTTCAGTCTGTTCTTCAGGGCACAGAAGCTGTGCCACATATCTGGCATTCATCCTTGCCTGTACACACCTGTTTTTTCCAAGTCTTTCTGGTCTTTCCTTGTGCCTTAAGGTCCCTTCTAGCCATCTTTCAGGAAAACAACCTTCGTTCCTTCCCTGGAAAGATTGCTGTGGACCGCACAACCAACCATGGTACCAGGCCTTTTATCTCACGGGCTTTTATTACCTTTGAAAGTCATTCCCAGTTCCTCAGGGCTTTCTGGTAACAATCTGAGCCCAACTATGTTTCCTTTAGGCTTGACATTCCAGTCAAAGTCTTGGTCAAAAAAAAAAAAAAAAAAAAAAAGAACCTCTGTTGACAACTGGTCTTATTAGTTCTATGCAAAGGAACTTATGTCATTACTTACTTGCTTAGAATGCCAAACTTCTTTAAAAATAGACTGAGTCCATATTCTGTTGGAAATCAGGTTAAATTACTATTCTCTTAGAACATTGGCAAGGTGAGTATTCTTTAAACAGAGACTGAGTCCATATGGTGTTGAAACACAGGCTGAGTGTGTATTCTGTTAGAACACAGGCTGAGTGTGTATTCTGTTAGAACAGAGGCTGAGTGAGTATACTTTGAACTCAGACTGAGTCCATATTCTGTTGGAACACACTCAGAGTGAGTATATTTTAATCATGGACTGAGTCCATATTCTGTAAGAACACAAACTGAGTGAGTATTCTTTGAAAATAATCTGAGTCCATATTCTGTAAGAACACAGACTGAGTAGGTATTCTTTAAACGTAGACTGAGTCCATATTCTGTTAGAACAAAAGCTGAGTGGGTACTTTTTAAACAAAGACTGAGTCCATATTCTATTGAAATTTAGGCTGGTTGATTATTCCCTTAGAACAGAGGCTGAGTGAGTGTTCTTTAAACATAGACTGTGTCCATATTTTGTTAGAACACAGGTAACAGAGAACAGGTGAGCAGCTTGCGCGGCCTCATAGACAAGCCACCCTCGGTGAAGGCAGAAGACAGGTAACAAGGAACAGGTGAGCAGTTTGCTTGGTGAGGTGAACGCGCCCCTCGGGGTGCAGACAGAAACAGGGAACCAAGAACAGGAGAGCCACTTGCTCGGCCTGGCAGACAGGCCGCTGGGTTGAAGAGAGAGGACAGGTAATAAAGAACAGCTGAGCAGGTTGCTCGGCCTGGTAGACACGCCCCCCGGGGTGAAGGCAGAAGACAGGTAACAGAGAACAGCTGAGCAGCTTGCTCGGCCTGGCAGACGGGCCGCTGGATTGAAGGGAAAAGACAATTAACAAAGAATATTCTGTTAGAACATGGACTGACTGAGTATTCTGTTAGAACTCAGGCTGAGTGGGTATTATTTAAACATAAACTGAGTCCATATTATGTTAAAACACAGGCTGAGTGGGTATTCTTTATTTTTTTATTTTTTTTGATTGATTAATTGATTTTTATTTATTTTATTTTTTTTAATGTTTTTTATTGATTATATTGTTACAACAGTTCCAATTTTCTCCCCCTTGTTCCCCTCCACGCAGCAACCCCCTCCCCCAGCAATCCCCCCCAAGTCCATACCCCTGGTTCGTAAAAATTAACTATCCCCCCCCTCTCAAATATTAGGACCCTTTGTAATCTTGTAAAGGACTATGGGCGAAGGTCTCAAGCTCCTCTAGCTGCTTCAAGCTGGACATGGTCGTCGTCCTACCTACCCTTGGGTCCAGAAAACCCTAATAAGAGTGGGGGTGTGGAGGGGAGGGTGGCCTTCCCTCATGGGGAAAGATCGTGCAGACTCCAGGTCAGTTGGCTGTCTCCGGTCAACGGCGTGCTTGGTTTAACAGGCTGGTGTCCTTGTTGTGTTCTGGGGGCAACAGATTTGGCGAAAAGGGTTAAAAGACATCATTCAATCCATAACTACTAGATGACAAAAGGCAGGGATTAAGATTTCAATGTTCCATATTAGGGGAAAAAAAAAAAAAAAAAAGGCTTCTTTGTAAGAAGGTGTGCTAGGCACATCTCGCCTGTCCAAAACCCTTTTGCCCATTATGCTTAGTTTGGGCTGAGGTAAATAGTTTAGGTTTTTCCCCCTCTCAGACCTCTGGGCCTTTTCTCTCCAAGCCATTAGGATAGAAAAGAGAAACCCGTTTTAAAGTGAAGCCCACAGACCACCCCATTCTTCCCCAAGCCAGCCATTTAGTTCAGCCAAACCGTTGAGTCTCAGGAGGCAGCGCTGCAGAGAGGATTAAGTGAGGCTTATGCGTACAGATAATCACTCAGGTAACGCGATCATAGGCTTATGTC
Organism: Furipterus horrens; assembly: GCF_987537825.1. Classification (NCBI taxonomy): domain Eukaryota; kingdom Metazoa; phylum Chordata; class Mammalia; order Chiroptera; family Furipteridae; genus Furipterus; species Furipterus horrens. Next base: position 366,199 of record NW_028327198.1, on the reverse strand, counting down.
CTTTGAAAACAAAAAACACGTGTTAATTTATGTAACATAACCCGCAAACAAGTCTCTAAATCTGTAGAAGAAACTTTTAAGACGGTTAGTTGCTCTGTTTTATACTCTACTACTGATCATTGTGATTTTCCTTGAATAATAATTTTTCTCCCTAAGGTTACCCTCCTTGTCTTTAAAGGGACTACATTAAGTCCATTTTTAATTTATCCTGTTCATTTGCATAAACATAACAAGAGCAGCAAATGATCACTTATGATCTTTAGTTCTGCTTTGCTGGAACTTACCCAAGGAATATTTGGGGTGACCTTCAGTCTGTTCTTCAGGGCACAGAAGCTGTGCCACATATCTGGCATTCATCCTTGCCTGTACACACCTGTTTTTTCCAAGTCTTTCTGGTCTTTCCTTGTGCCTTAAGGTCCCTTCTAGCCATCTTTCAGGAAAACAACCTTCGTTCCTTCCCTGGAAAGATTGCTGTGGACCGCACAACCAACCATGGTACCAGGCCTTTTATCTCACGGGCTTTTATTACCTTTGAAAGTCATTCCCAGTTCCTCAGGGCTTTCTGGTAACAATCTGAGCCCAACTATGTTTCCTTTAGGCTTGACATTCCAGTCAAAGTCTTGGTCAAAAAAAAAAAAAAAAAAAAAAAAGAACCTCTGTTGACAACTGGTCTTATTAGTTCTATGCAAAGGAACTTATGTCATTACTTACTTGCTTAGAATGCCAAACTTCTTTTAAAATAGACTGAGTCCATATTCTGTTGGAAATCAGGTTAAATTACTATTCTCTTAGAACATTGGCAAGGTGAGTATTCTTTAAACAGAGACTGAGTCCATATGGTGTTGAAACACAGGCTGAGTGTGTATTCTGTTAGAACACAGGCTGAGTGTGTATTCTGTTAGAACAGAGGCTGAGTGAGTATACTTTGAACTCAGACTGAGTCCATATTCTGTTGGAACACACTCAGAGTGAGTATATTTTAATCATGGACTGAGTCCATATTCTGTAAGAACACAAACTGAGTGAGTATTCTTTGAAAATAATCTGAGTCCATATTCTGTAAGAACACAGACTGAGTAGGTATTCTTTAAACGTAGACTGAGTCCATATTCTGTTAGAACAAAAGCTGAGTGGGTACTTTTTAAACAAAGACTGAGTCCATATTCTATTGAAATTTAGGCTGGTTGATTATTCCCTTAGAACAGAGGCTGAGTGAGTGTTCTTTAAACATAGACTGTGTCCATATTTTGTTAGAACACAGGTAACAGAGAACAGGTGAGCAGCTTGCGCGGCCTCATAGACAAGCCACCCTCGGTGAAGGCAGAAGACAGGTAACAAGGAACAGGTGAGCAGTTTGCTTGGTGAGGTGAACGCGCCCCTCGGGGTGCAGACAGAAACAGGGAACCAAGAACAGGAGAGCCACTTGCTCGGCCTGGCAGACAGGCCGCTGGGTTGAAGAGAGAGGACAGGTAATAAAGAACAGCTGAGCAGGTTGCTCGGCCTGGTAGACACGCCCCCCGGGGTGAAGGCAGAAGACAGGTAACAGAGAACAGCTGAGCAGCTTGCTCGGCCTGGCAGACGGGCCGCTGGATTGAAGGGAAAAGACAATTAACAAAGAATATTCTGTTAGAACATGGACTGACTGAGTATTCTGTTAGAACTCAGGCTGAGTGGGTATTATTTAAACATAAACTGAGTCCATATTATGTTAAAACACAGGCTGAGTGGGTATTCTTTATTTTTTTATTTTTTTTGATTGATTAATTGATTTTTATTTATTTTATTTTTTTTAATGTTTTTTATTGATTATATTGTTACAACAGTTCCAATTTTCTCCCCCTTGTTCCCCTCCACGCAGCAACCCCCTCCCCCAGCAATCCCCCCCAAGTCCATACCCCTGGTTCGTAAAAATTAACTATCCCCCCCCTCTCAAATATTAGGACCCTTTGTAATCTTGTAAAGGACAATGGGCGAAGGTCTCAAGCTCCTCTAGCTGCTTCAAGCTGGACATGGTCGTCGTCCTACCTACCCTTGGGTCCAGAAAACCCTAATAAGAGTGGGGGTGTGGAGGGGAGGGTGGCCTTCCCTCATGGGGAAAGATCGTGCAGACTCCAGGTCAGTTGGCTGTCTCCGGTCAACGGCGTGCTTGGTTTAACAGGCTGGTGTCCTTGTTGTGTTCTGGGGGCAACAGATTTGGCGAAAAGGGTTAAAAGACATCATTCAATCCATAACTACTAGATGACAAAAGGCAGGGATTAAGATTTCAATGTTCCATATTAGGGGAAAAAAAAAAAAAAGGCTTCTTTGTAAGAAGGTGTGCTAGGGACATCTCGCCTGTCCAAAACCCTTTTGCCCATTATGCTTAGTTTTGGCTGAGGTAAATAGTTTAGGTTTTTCCCCCTCTCAGACCTCTGGGCCTTTTCTCTCCAAGCCATTAGGATAGAAAAGAGAAACCCGTTTTAAAGTGAAGCCCACAGACCACCCCATTCTTCCCCAACCCAGCCATTTAGTTCAGCCAAACCGTTGAGTCTCAGGAGGCAGCGCTGCAGAGAGGATTAAGTGAGGCTTATGCGTACAGATAATCACTCAGGTAACGCGATCATAGGCTTATGTCCTTTGAAAACAAAAAACACGTGTTAATTTATGTAACATAACCCGCAAACAAGTCTCTAAATCTGTAGAAGAAACTTTTAAGACGGTTAGTTGCTCTGTTTTATACTCTACTACTGATCATTGTGATTTTCCTTGAATAATAATTTTTCTCCCTAAGGTTACCCTCCTTGTCTTTAAAGGGACTACATTAAGTCCATTTTTAATTTATCCTGTTCATTTGCATAAACATAACAAGAGCAGCAAATGATCACTTATGATCTTTAGTTCTGCTTTGCTGGAACTTACCCAAGGAATATTTGGGGTGACCTTCAGTCTGTTCTTCAGGGCACAGAAGCTGTGCCACATATCTGGCATTCATCCTTGCCTGTACACACCTGTTTTTTCCAAGTCTTTCTGGTCTTTCCTTGTGCCTTAAGGTCCCTTCTAGCCATCTTTCAGGAAAACAACCTTCGTTCCTTCCCTGGAAAGATTGCTGTGGACCGCACAACCAACCATGGTACCAGGCCTTTTATCTCACGGGCTTTTATTACCTTTGAAAGTCATTCCCAGTTCCTCAGGGCTTTCTGGTAACAATCTGAGCCCAACTATGTTTCCTTTAGGCTTGACATTCCAGTCAAAGTCTTGGTCAAAAAAAAAAAAAAAAAAAAAAGAACCTCTGTTGACAACTGGTCTTATTAGTTCTATGCAAAGGAACTTATGTCATTACTTACTTGCTTAGAATGCCAAACTTCTTTAAAAATAGACTGAGTCCATATTCTGTTGGAAATCAGGTTAAATTACTATTCTCTTAGAACATTGGCAAGGTGAGTATTCTTTAAACAGAGACTGAGTCCATATGGTGTTGAAACACAGGCTGAGTGTGTATTCTGTTAGAACACAGGCTGAGTGTGTATTCTGTTAGAACAGAGGCTGAGTGAGTATACTTTGAACTCAGACTGAGTCCATATTCTGTTGGAACACACTCAGAGTGAGTATATTTTAATCATGGACTGAGTCCATATTCTGTAAGAACACAAACTGAGTGAGTATTCTTTGAAAATAATCTGAGTCCATATTCTGTAAGAACACAGACTGAGTAGGTATTCTTTAAACGTAGACTGAGTCCATATTCTGTTAGAACAAAAGCTGAGTGGGTACTTTTTAAACAAAGACTGAGTCCATATTCTATTGAAATTTAGGCTGGTTGATTATTCCCTTAGAACAGAGGCTGAGTGAGTGTTCTTTAAACATAGACTGTGTCCATATTTTGTTAGAACACAGGTAACAGAGAACAGGTGAGCAGCTTGCGCGGCCTCATAGACAAGCCACCCTCGGTGAAGGCAGAAGACAGGTAACAAGGAACAGGTGAGCAGTTTGCTTGGTGAGGTGAACGCGCCCCTCGGGGTGCAGACAGAAACAGGGAACCAAGAACAGGAGAGCCACTTGCTCGGCCTGGCAGACAGGCCGCTGGGTTGAAGAGAGAGGACAGGTAATAAAGAACAGCTGAGCAGGTTGCTCGGCCTGGTAGACACGCCCCCCGGGGTGAAGGCAGAAGACAGGTAACAGAGAACAGCTGAGCAGCTTGCTCGGCCTGGCAGACGGGCCGCTGGATTGAAGGGAAAAGACAATTAACAAAGAATATTCTGTTAGAACATGGACTGACTGAGTATTCTGTTAGAACTCAGGCTGAGTGGGTATTATTTAAACATAAACTGAGTCCATATTATGTTAAAACACAGGCTGAGTGGGTATTCTTTATTTTTTTATTTTTTTTGATTGATTAATTGATTTTTATTTATTTTATTTTTTTTAATGTTTTTTATTGATTATATTGTTACAACAGTTCCAATTTTCTCCCCCTTGTTCCCCTCCACGCAGCAACCCCCTCCCCCAGCAATCCCCCCCAAGTCCATACCCCTGGTTCGTAAAAATTAACTATCCCCCCCCTCTCAAATATTAGGACCCTTTGTAATCTTGTAAAGGACAATGGGCGAAGGTCTCAAGCTCCTCTAGCTGCTTCAAGCTGGACATGGTCGTCGTCCTACCTACCCTTGGGTCCAGAAAACCCTAATAAGAGTGGGGGTGTGGAGGGGAGGGTGGCCTTCCCTCATGGGGAAAGATCGTGCAGACTCCAGGTCAGTTGGCTGTCTCCGGTCAACGGCGTGCTTGGTTTAACAGGCTGGTGTCCTTGTTGTGTTCTGGGGGCAACAGATTTGGCGAAAAGGGTTAAAAGACATCATTCAATCCATAACTACTAGATGACAAAAGGCAGGGATTAAGATTTCAATGTTCCATATTAGGGGAAAAAAAAAAAAAAAGGCTTCTTTGTAAGAAGGTGTGCTAGGGACATCTCGCCTGTCCAAAACCCTTTTGCCCATTATGCTTAGTTTTGGCTGAGGTAAATAGTTTAGGTTTTTCCCCCTCTCAGACCTCTGGGCCTTTTCTCTCCAAGCCATTAGGATAGAAAAGAGAAACCCGTTTTAAAGTGAAGCCCACAGACCACCCCATTCTTCCCCAACCCAGCCATTTAGTTCAGCCAAACCGTTGAGTCTCAGGAGGCAGCGCTGCAGAGAGGATTAAGTGAGGCTTATGCGTACAGATAATCACTCAGGTAACGCGATCATAGGCTTATGTCCTTTGAAAACAAAAAACACGTGTTAATTTATGTAACATAACCCGCAAACAAGTCTCTAAATCTGTAGAAGAAACTTTTAAGACGGTTAGTTGCTCTGTTTTATACTCTACTACTGATCATTGTGATTTTCCTTGAATAATAATTTTTCTCCCTAAGGTTACCCTCCTTGTCTTTAAAGGGACTACATTAAGTCCATTTTTAATTTATCCTGTTCATTTGCATAAACATAACAAGAGCAGCAAATGATCACTTATGATCTTTAGTTCTGCTTTGCTGGAACTTACCCAAGGAATATTTGGGGTGACCTTCAGTCTGTTCTTCAGGGCACAGAAGCTGTGCCACATATCTGGCATTCATCCTTGCCTGTACACACCTGTTTTTTCCAAGTCTTTCTGGTCTTTCCTTGTGCCTTAAGGTCCCTTCTAGCCATCTTTCAGGAAAACAACCTTCGTTCCTTCCCTGGAAAGATTGCTGTGGACCGCACAACCAACCATGGTACCAGGCCTTTTATCTCACGGGCTTTTATTACCTTTGAAAGTCATTCCCAGTTCCTCAGGGCTTTCTGGTAACAATCTGAGCCCAACTATGTTTCCTTTAGGCTTGACATTCCAGTCAAAGTCTTGGTCAAAAAAAAAAAAAAAAAAAAAAGAACCTCTGTTGACAACTGGTCTTATTAGTTCTATGCAAAGGAACTTATGTCATTACTTACTTGCTTAGAATGCCAAACTTCTTTAAAAATAGACTGAGTCCATATTCTGTTGGAAATCAGGTTAAATTACTATTCTCTTAGAACATTGGCAAGGTGAGTATTCTTTAAACAGAGACTGAGTCCATATGGTGTTGAAACACAGGCTGAGTGTGTATTCTGTTAGAACACAGGCTGAGTGTGTATTCTGTTAGAACAGAGGCTGAGTGAGTATACTTTGAACTCAGACTGAGTCCATATTCTGTTGGAACACACTCAGAGTGAGTATATTTTAATCATGGACTGAGTCCATATTCTGTAAGAACACAAACTGAGTGAGTATTCTTTGAAAATAATCTGAGTCCATATTCTGTAAGAACACAGACTGAGTAGGTATTCTTTAAACGTAGACTGAGTCCATATTCTGTTAGAACAAAAGCTGAGTGGGTACTTTTTAAACAAAGACTGAGTCCATATTCTATTGAAATTTAGGCTGGTTGATTATTCCCTTAGAACAGAGGCTGAGTGAGTGTTCTTTAAACATAGACTGTGTCCATATTTTGTTAGAACACAGGTAACAGAGAACAGGTGAGCAGCTTGCGCGGCCTCATAGACAAGCCACCCTCGGTGAAGGCAGAAGACAGGTAACAAGGAACAGGTGAGCAGTTTGCTTGGTGAGGTGAACGCGCCCCTCGGGGTGCAGACAGAAACAGGGAACCAAGAACAGGAGAGCCACTTGCTCGGCCTGGCAGACAGGCCGCTGGGTTGAAGAGAGAGGACAGGTAATAAAGAACAGCTGAGCAGGTTGCTCGGCCTGGTAGACACGCCCCCCGGGGTGAAGGCAGAAGACAGGTAACAGAGAACAGCTGAGCAGCTTGCTCGGCCTGGCAGACGGGCCGCTGGATTGAAGGGAAAAGACAATTAACAAAGAATATTCTGTTAGAACATGGACTGACTGAGTATTCTGTTAGAACTCAGGCTGAGTGGGTATTATTTAAACATAAACTGAGTCCATATTATGTTAAAACACAGGCTGAGTGGGTATTCTTTATTTTTTTATTTTTTTTGATTGATTAATTGATTTTTATTTATTTTATTTTTTTTAATGTTTTTTATTGATTATATTGTTACAACAGTTCCAATTTTCTCCCCCTTGTTCCCCTCCACGCAGCAACCCCCTCCCCCAGCAATCCCCCCCAAGTCCATACCCCTGGTTCGTAAAAATTAACTATCCCCCCCCTCTCAAATATTAGGACCCTTTGTAATCTTGTAAAGGACAATGGGCGAAGGTCTCAAGCTCCTCTAGCTGCTTCAAGCTGGACATGGTCGTCGTCCTACCTACCCTTGGGTCCAGAAAACCCTAATAAGAGTGGGGGTGTGGAGGGGAGGGTGGCCTTCCCTCATGGGGAAAGATCGTGCAGACTCCAGGTCAGTTGGCTGTCTCCGGTCAACGGCGTGCTTGGTTTAACAGGCTGGTGTCCTTGTTGTGTTCTGGGGGCAACAGATTTGGCGAAAAGGGTTAAAAGACATCATTCAATCCATAACTACTAGATGACAAAAGGCAGGGATTAAGATTTCAATGTTCCATATTAGGGGAAAAAAAAAAAAAAGGCTTCTTTGTAAGAAGGTGTGCTAGGCACATCTCGCCTGTCCAAAACCCTTTTGCCCATTATGCTTAGTTTTGGCTGAGGTAAATAGTTTAGGTTTTTCCCCCTCTCAGACCTCTGGGCCTTTTCTCACCAAGCCATTAGGATAGAAAAGAGAAACCCGTTTTAAAGTGAAGCCCACAGACCACCCCATTCTTCCCCAACCCAGCCATTTAGTTCCGCCAAACCGTTGAGTCTCAGGAGGCAGCGCTGCAGAGAGGATTAAGTGAGGCTTATGCGTACAGATAATCACTCAGGTAATGCGATCATAGGCTTATGTCCTTTGAAAACAAAAAACACGTGTTAATTTATGTAACATAACCCGCAAACAAGTCTCTAAATCTGTAGAAGAAACTTTTAAGACGGTTAGTTGCTCTGTTTTATACTCTACTACTGATCATTGTGATTTTCCTTGAATAATAATTTTTCTCCCTAAGGTTACCCTCCTTGTCTTTAAAGGGACTACATTAAGTCCATTTTTAATTTATCCTGTTCATTTGCATAAACATAACAAGAGCAGCAAATGATCACTTATGATCTTTAGTTCTGCTTTGCTGGAACTTACCCAAGGAATATTTGGGGTGACCTTCAGTCTGTTCTTCAGGGCACAGAAGCTGTGCCACATATCTGGCATTCATCCTTGCCTGTACACACCTGTTTTTTCCAAGTCTTTCTGGTCTTTCCTTGTGCCTTAAGGTCCCTTCTAGCCATCTTTCAGGAAAACAACCTTCGTTCCTTCCCTGGAAAGATTGCTGTGGACCGCACAACCAACCATGGTACCAGGCCTTTTATCTCACGGGCTTTTATTACCTTTGAAAGTCATTCCCAGTTCCTCAGGGCTTTCTGGTAACAATCTGAGCCCAACTATGTTTCCTTTAGGCTTGACATTCCAGTCAAAGTCTTGGTCAAAAAAAAAAAAAAAAAAAAAGAACCTCTGTTGACAACTGGTCTTATTAGTTCTATGCAAAGGAACTTATGTCATTACTTACTTGCTTAGAATGCCAAACTTCTTTAAAAATAGACTGAGTCCATATTCTGTTGGAAATCAGGTTAAATTACTATTCTCTTAGAACATTGGCAAGGTGAGTATTCTTTAAACAGAGACTGAGTCCATATGGTGTTGAAACACAGGCTGAGTGTGTATTCTGTTAGAACACAGGCTGAGTGTGTATTCTGTTAGAACAGAGGCTGAGTGAGTATACTTTGAACTCAGACTGAGTCCATATTCTGTTGGAACACACTCAGAGTGAGTATATTTTAATCATGGACTGAGTCCATATTCTGTAAGAACACAAACTGAGTGAGTATTCTTTGAAAATAATCTGAGTCCATATTCTGTAAGAACACAGACTGAGTAGGTATTCTTTAAACGTAGACTGAGTCCATATTCTGTTAGAACAAAAGCTGAGTGGGTACTTTTTAAACAAAGACTGAGTCCATATTCTATTGAAATTTAGGCTGGTTGATTATTCCCTTAGAACAGAGGCTGAGTGAGTGTTCTTTAAACATAGACTGTGTCCATATTTTGTTAGAACACAGGTAACAGAGAACAGGTGAGCAGCTTGCGCGGCCTCATAGACAAGCCACCCTCGGTGAAGGCAGAAGACAGGTAACAAGGAACAGGTGAGCAGTTTGCTTGGTGAGGTGAACGCGCCCCTCGGGGTGCAGACAGAAACAGGGAACCAAGAACAGGAGAGCCACTTGCTCGGCCTGGCAGACAGGCCGCTGGGTTGAAGAGAGAGGACAGGTAATAAAGAACAGCTGAGCAGGTTGCTCGGCCTGGTAGACACGCCCCCCGGGGTGAAGGCAGAAGACAGGTAACAGAGAACAGCTGAGCAGCTTGCTCGGCCTGGCAGACGGGCCGCTGGATTGAAGGGAAAAGACAATTAACAAAGAATATTCTGTTAGAACATGGACTGACTGAGTATTCTGTTAGAACTCAGGCTGAGTGGGTATTATTTAAACATAAACTGAGTCCATATTATGTTAAAACACAGGCTGAGTGGGTATTCTTTATTTTTTTATTTTTTTTGATTGATTAATTGATTTTTATTTATTTTATTTTTTTTAATGTTTTTTATTGATTATATTGTTACAACAGTTCCAATTTTCTCCCCCTTGTTCCCCTCCACGCAGCAACCCCCTCCCCCAGCAATCCCCCCCAAGTCCATACCCCTGGTTCGTAAAAATTAACTATCCCCCCCCTCTCAAATATTAGGACCCTTTGTAATCTTGTAAAGGACAATGGGCGAAGGTCTCAAGCTCCTCTAGCTGCTTCAAGCTGGACATGGTCGTCGTCCTACCTACCCTTGGGTCCAGAAAACCCTAATAAGAGTGGGGGTGTGGAGGGGAGGGTGGCCTTCCCTCATGGGGAAAGATCGTGCAGACTCCAGGTCAGTTGGCTGTCTCCGGTCAACGGCGTGCTTGGTTTAACAGGCTGGTGTCCTTGTTGTGTTCTGGGGGCAACAGATTTGGCGAAAAGGGTTAAAAGACATCATTCAATCCATAACTACTAGATGACAAAAGGCAGGGATTAAGATTTCAATGTTCCATATTAGGGGAAAAAAAAAAAAAAGGCTTCTTTGTAAGAAGGTGTGCTAGGGACATCTCGCCTGTCCAAAACCCTTTTGCCCATTATGCTTAGTTTTGGCTGAGGTAAATAGTTTAGGTTTTTCCCCCTCTCAGACCTCTGGGCCTTTTCTCTCCAAGCCATTAGGATAGAAAAGAGAAACCCGTTTTAAAGTGAAGCCCACAGACCACCCCATTCTTCCCCAACCCAGCCATTTAGTTCAGCCAAACCGTTGAGTCTCAGGAGGCAGCGCTGCAGAGAGGATTAAGTGAGGCTTATGCGTACAGATAATCACTCAGGTAACGCGATCATAGGCTTATGTCCTTTGAAAACAAAAAACACGTGTTAATTTATGTAACATAACCCGCAAACAAGTCTCTAAATCTGTAGAAGAAACTTTTAAGACGGTTAGTTGCTCTGTTTTATACTCTACTACTGATCATTGTGATTTTCCTTGAATAATAATTTTTCTCCCTAAGGTTACCCTCCTTGTCTTTAAAGGGACTACATTAAGTCCATTTTTAATTTATCCTGTTCATTTGCATAAACATAACAAGAGCAGCAAATGATCACTTATGATCTTTAGTTCTGCTTTGCTGGAACTTACCCAAGGAATATTTGGGGTGACCTTCAGTCTGTTCTTCAGGGCACAGAAGCTGTGCCACATATCTGGCATTCATCCTTGCCTGTACACACCTGTTTTTTCCAAGTCTTTCTGGTCTTTCCTTGTGCCTTAAGGTCCCTTCTAGCCATCTTTCAGGAAAACAACCTTCGTTCCTTCCCTGGAAAGATTGCTGTGGACCGCACAACCAACCATGGTACCAGGCCTTTTATCTCACGGGCTTTTATTACCTTTGAAAGTCATTCCCAGTTCCTCAGGGCTTTCTGGTAACAATCTGAGCCCAACTATGTTTCCTTTAGGCTTGACATTCCAGTCAAAGTCTTGGTCAAAAAAAAAAAAAAAAAAAAAAAGAACCTCTGTTGACAACTGGTCTTATTAGTTCTATGCAAAGGAACTTATGTCATTACTTACTTGCTTAGAATGCCAAACTTCTTTAAAAATAGACTGAGTCCATATTCTGTTGGAAATCAGGTTAAATTACTATTCTCTTAGAACATTGGCAAGGTGAGTATTCTTTAAACAGAGACTGAGTCCATATGGTGTTGAAACACAGGCTGAGTGTGTATTCTGTTAGAACACAGGCTGAGTGTGTATTCTGTTAGAACAGAGGCTGAGTGAGTATACTTTGAACTCAGACTGAGTCCATATTCTGTTGGAACACACTCAGAGTGAGTATATTTTAATCATGGACTGAGTCCATATTCTGTAAGAACACAAACTGAGTGAGTATTCTTTGAAAATAATCTGAGTCCATATTCTGTAAGAACACAGACTGAGTAGGTATTCTTTAAACGTAGACTGAGTCCATATTCTGTTAGAACAAAAGCTGAGTGGGTACTTTTTAAACAAAGACTGAGTCCATATTCTATTGAAATTTAGGCTGGTTGATTATTCCCTTAGAACAGAGGCTGAGTGAGTGTTCTTTAAACATAGACTGTGTCCATATTTTGTTAGAACACAGGTAACAGAGAACAGGTGAGCAGCTTGCGCGGCCTCATAGACAAGCCACCCTCGGTGAAGGCAGAAGACAGGTAACAAGGAACAGGTGAGCAGTTTGCTTGGTGAGGTGAACGCGCCCCTCGGGGTGCAGACAGAAACAGGGAACCAAGAACAGGAGAGCCACTTGCTCGGCCTGGCAGACAGGCCGCTGGGTTGAAGAGAGAGGACAGGTAATAAAGAACAGCTGAGCAGGTTGCTCGGCCTGGTAGACACGCCCCCCGGGGTGAAGGCAGAAGACAGGTAACAGAGAACAGCTGAGCAGCTTGCTCGGCCTGGCAGACGGGCCGCTGGATTGAAGGGAAAAGACAATTAACAAAGAATATTCTGTTAGAACATGGACTGACTGAGTATTCTGTTAGAACTCAGGCTGAGTGGGTATTATTTAAACATAAACTGAGTCCATATTATGTTAAAACACAGGCTGAGTGGGTATTCTTTATTTTTTTATTTTTTTTGATTGATTAATTGATTTTTATTTATTTTATTTTTTTTAATGTTTTTTATTGATTATATTGTTACAACAGTTCCAATTTTCTCCCCCTTGTTCCCCTCCACGCAGCAACCCCCTCCCCCAGCAATCCCCCCCAAGTCCATACCCCTGGTTCGTAAAAATTAACTATCCCCCCCCTCTCAAATATTAGGACCCTTTGTAATCTTGTAAAGGACAATGGGCGAAGGTCTCAAGCTCCTCTAGCTGCTTCAAGCTGGACATGGTCGTCGTCCTACCTACCCTTGGGTCCAGAAAACCCTAATAAGAGTGGGGGTGTGGAGGGGAGGGTGGCCTTCCCTCATGGGGAAAGATCGTGCAGACTCCAGGTCAGTTGGCTGTCTCCGGTCAACGGCGTGCTTGGTTTAACAGGCTGGTGTCCTTGTTGTGTTCTGGGGGCAACAGATTTGGCGAAAAGGGTTAAAAGACATCATTCAATCCATAACTACTAGATGACAAAAGGCAGGGATTAAGATTTCAATGTTCCATATTAGGGGAAAAAAAAAAAAAAAGGCTTCTTTGTAAGAAGGTGTGCTAGGCACATCTCGCCTGTCCAAAACCCTTTTGCCCATTATGCTTAGTTTTGGCTGAGGTAAATAGTTTAGGTTTTTCCCCCTCTCAGACCTCTGGGCCTTTTCTCACCAAGCCATTAGGATAGAAAAGAGAAACCCGTTTTAAAGTGAAGCCCACAGACCACCCCATTCTTCCCCAACCCAGCCATTTAGTTCAGCCAAACCGTTGAGTCTCAGGAGGCAGCGCTGCAGAGAGGATTAAGTGAGGCTTATGCGTACAGATAATCACTCAGGTAATGCGATCATAGGCTTATGTCCTTTGAAAACAAAAAACACGTGTTAATTTATGTAACATAACCCGCAAACAAGTCTCTAAATCTGTAGAAGAAACTTTTAAGACGGTTAGTTGCTCTGTTTTATACTCTACTACTGATCATTGTGATTTTCCTTGAATAATAATTTTTCTCCCTAAGGTTACCCTCCTTGTCTTTAAAGGGACTACATTAAGTCCATTTTTAATTTATCCTGTTCATTTGCATAAACATAACAAGAGCAGCAAATGATCACTTATGATCTTTAGTTCTGCTTTGCTGGAACTTACCCAAGGAATATTTGGGGTGACCTTCAGTCTGTTCTTCAGGGCACAGAAGCTGTGCCACATATCTGGCATTCATCCTTGCCTGTACACACCTGTTTTTTCCAAGTCTTTCTGGTCTTTCCTTGTGCCTTAAGGTCCCTTCTAGCCATCTTTCAGGAAAACAACCTTCGTTCCTTCCCTGGAAAGATTGCTGTGGACCGCACAACCAACCATGGTACCAGGCCTTTTATCTCACGGGCTTTTATTACCTTTGAAAGTCATTCCCAGTTCCTCAGGGCTTTCTGGTAACAATCTGAGCCCAACTATGTTTCCTTTAGGCTTGACATTCCAGTCAAAGTCTTGGTCAAAAAAAAAAAAAAAAAAAAAAGAACCTCTGTTGACAACTGGTCTTATTAGTTCTATGCAAAGGAACTTATGTCATTACTTACTTGCTTAGAATGCCAAACTTCTTTAAAAATAGACTGAGTCCATATTCTGTTGGAAATCAGGTTAAATTACTATTCTCTTAGAACATTGGCAAGGTGAGTATTCTTTAAACAGAGACTGAGTCCATATGGTGTTGAAACACAGGCTGAGTGTGTATTCTGTTAGAACACAGGCTGAGTGAGTATACTTTGAACTCAGACTGAGTCCATATTCTGTTGGAACACACTCAGAGTGAGTATTTTTTAATCATGGACTGAGTCCATATTCTGTAAGAACACAAACTGAGTGAGTATTCTTTGAAAATAATCTGAGTCCATATTCTGTAAGAACACAGACTGAGTAGGTATTCTTTAAACGTAGACTGAGTCCATATTCTGTTAGAACAAAAGCTGAGTGGGTACTTTTTAAACAAAGACTGAGTCCATATTCTATTGAAATTTAGGCTGGTTGATTATTCCCTTAGAACAGAGGCTGAGTGAGTGTTCTTTAAACATAGACTGTGTCCATATTTTGTTAGAACACAGGTAACAGAGAACAGGTGAGCAGCTTGCGCGGCCTCATAGACAAGCCACCCTCGGTGAAGGCAGAAGACAGGTAACAAGGAACAGGTGAGCAGTTTGCTTGGTGAGGTGAACGCGCCCCTCGGGGTGCAGACAGAAACAGGGAACCAAGAACAGGAGAGCCACTTGCTCGGCCTGGCAGACAGGCCGCTGGGTTGAAGAGAGAGGACAGGTAATAAAGAACAGCTGAGCAGGTTGCTCGGCCTGGTAGACACGCCCCCCGGGGTGAAGGCAGAAGACAGGTAACAGAGAACAGCTGAGCAGCTTGCTCGGCCTGGCAGACGGGCCGCTGGATTGAAGGGAAAAGACAATTAACAAAGAATATTCTGTTAGAACATGGACTGACTGAGTATTCTGTTAGAACTCAGGCTGAGTGGGTATTATTTAAACATAAACGGAGTCCATATTATGTTAAAACACAGGCTGAGTGGGTATTCTTTATTTTTTTATTTTTTTTGATTGATTAATTGATTTTTATTTATTTTATTTTTTTTAATGTTTTTTATTGATTATATTGTTACAACAGTTCCAATTTTCTCCCCCTTGTTCCCCTCCACGCAGCAACCCCCTCCCCCAGCAATCCCCCCCAAGTCCATACCCCTGGTTCGTAAAAATTAACTATCCCCCCCCTCTCAAATATTAGGACCCTTTGTAATCTTGTAAAGGACAATGGGCGAAGGTCTCAAGCTCCTCTAGCTGCTTCAAGCTGGACATGGTCGTCGTCCTACCTACCCTTGGGTCCAGAAAACCCTAATAAGAGTGGGGGTGTGGAGGGGAGGGTGGCCTTCCCTCATGGGGAAAGATCGTGCAGACTCCAGGTCAGTTGGCTGTCTCCGGTCAACGGCGTGCTTGGTTTAACAGGCTGGTGTCCTTGTTGTGTTCTGGGGGCAACAGATTTGGCGAAAAGGGTTAAAAGACATCATTCAATCCATAACTACTAGATGACAAAAGGGAGGGATTAAGTTCTCAATGTTCCATATTAGGGGAAAAAAAAAAAAGGCTTCTTTGCAAGAAGGTGTGCTAGGCACATCTCGCCTGTCCAAAACCCTTTTGCCCATTATACTTAGTTTGGGCTGAGGTAAATAGTTTAGGTTTTTCCCCCTCTCAGACCTCTGGGCCTTTTCTCTCCAAGCCATTAGGATAGAAAAGAGAAACCCGTTTTAAAGTGAAGCCCACAGACCACCCCATTCTTCCCCAACCAACCATTTAGTTCAGCCAAACCGTTGAGTCTCAGGAGGCAGCGCTGCAGAGAGGATTAAGTGAGGCTTATGCGTACAGATAATCACACAGGTAACGCGATCATAGGCTTATGTCCTTTGAAAACAAAAAACACGTGTTAATTTATGTAACATAACCCGCAAACAAGTCTCTAAATCTGTAGAAGAAACTTTTAAGACGGTTAGTTGCTCTGTTTTATACTCTACTACTGATCATTGTGATTTTCCTTGAATAATAATTTTTCGCCCTAAGGTTACCCTCCTTGTCTTTAAAGGGACTACATTAAGTCCATTTTTAATTTATCCTGTTCATTTGCATAAACATAACAAGAGCAGCAAATGATCACTTATGATCTTTAGTTCTGCTTTGCTGGAACTTACCCAAGGAATATTTGGGGTGACCTTCAGTCTGTTCTTCAGGGCACAGAAGCTGTGCCACATATCTGGCATTCATCCTTGCCTGTACACACCTGTTTTTTCCAAGTCTTTCTGGTCTTTCCTTGTGCCTTAAGGTCCCTTCTAGCCATCTTTCAGGAAAACAACCTTCGTTCCTTCCCTGGAAAGATTGCTGTGGACCGCACAACCAACCATGGTACCAGGCCTTTTATCTCACGGGCTTTTATTACCTTTGAAAGTCATTCCCAGTTCCTCAGGGCTTTCTGGTAACAATCTGAGCCCAACTATGTTTCCTTTAGGCTTGACATTCCAGTCAAAGGCTTGGTCAAAAAAAAAAAAAAAAAAAGAACCTCTGTTGACAACTGGTCTTATTAGTTCTATGCAAAGGAACTTATGTCATTACTTACTTGCTTAGAATGCCAAACTTCTTTAAAAATAGACTGAGTCCATATTCTGTTGGAAATCAGGTTAAATTACTATTCTCTTAGAACATTGGCAAGGTGAGTATTCTTTAAACAGAGACTGAGTCCATATGGTGTTGAAACACAGGCTGAGTGTGTATTCTGTTAGAACACAGGCTGAGTGTGTATTCTGTTAGAACAGAGGCTGAGTGAGTATACTTTGAACTCAGACTGAGTCCATATTCTGTTGGAACACACTCAGAGTGAGTATTTTTTAATCATGGACTGAGTCCATATTCTGTAAGAACACAAACTGAGTGAGTATTCTTTGAAAATAATCTGAGTCCATATTCTGTAAGAACACAGACTGAGTAGGTATTCTTTAAACGTAGACTGAGTCCATATTCTGTTAGAACAAAAGCTGAGTGGGTACTTTTTAAACAAAGACTGAGTCCATATTCTATTGAAATTTAGGCTGGTTGATTATTCCCTTAGAACAGAGGCTGAGTGAGTGTTCTTTAAACATAGACTGTGTCCATATTTTGTTAGAACACAGGTAACAGAGAACAGGTGAGCAGCTTGCGCGGCCTCATAGACAAGCCACCCTCGGTGAAGGCAGAAGACAGGTAACAAGGAACAGGTGAGCAGTTTGCTTGGTGAGGTGAACGCGCCCCTCGGGGTGCAGACAGAAACAGGGAACCAAGAACAGGAGAGCCACTTGCTCGGCCTGGCAGACAGGCCGCTGGGTTGAAGAGAGAGGACAGGTAATAAAGAACAGCTGAGCAGGTTGCTCGGCCTGGTAGACACGCCCCCCGGGGTGAAGGCAGAAGACAGGTAACAGAGAACAGCTGAGCAGCTTGCTCGGCCTGGCAGACGGGCCGCTGGATTGAAGGGAAAAGACAATTAACAAAGAATATTCTGTTAGAACATGGACTGACTGAGTATTCTGTTAGAACTCAGGCTGAGTGGGTATTATTTAAACATAAACTGAGTCCATATTATGTTAAAACACAGGCTGAGTGGGTATTCTTTATTTTTTTATTTTTTTTGATTGATTAATTGATTTTTATTTATTTTATTTTTTTTAATGTTTTTTATTGATTATATTGTTACAACAGTTCCAATTTTCTCCCCCTTGTTCCCCTCCACGCAGCAACGCCCTCCCCCAGCAATCCCCCCCAAGTCCATACCCCTGGTTCGTAAAAATTAACTATCCCCCCCCTCTCAAATATTAGGACCCTTTGTAATCTTGTAAAGGACAATGGGCGAAGGTCTCAAGCTCCTCTAGCTGCTTCAAGCTGGACATGGTCGTCGTCCTACCTACCCTTGGGTCCAGAAAACCCTAATAAGAGTGGGGGTGTGGAGGGGAGGGTGGCCTTCCCTCATGGGGAAAGATCGTGCAGACTCCAGGTCAGTTGGCTGTCTCCGGTCAACGGCGTGCTTGGTTTAACAGGCTGGTGTCCTTGTTGTGTTCTGGGGGCAACAGATTTGGCGAAAAGGGTTAAAAGACATCATTCAATCCATAACTACTAGATGACAAAAGGGAGGGATTAAGTTCTCAATGTTCCATATTAGGGGAAAAAAAAAAAAAAAGGCTTCTTTGCAAGAAGGTGTGCTAGGCACATCTCGCCTGTCCAAAACCCTTTTGCCCATTATACTTAGTTTGGGCTGAGGTAAATAGTTTAGGTTTTTCCCCCTCTCAGACCTCTGGGCCTTTTCTCTCCAAGCCATTAGGATAGAAAAGAGAAACCCGTTTTAAAGTGAAGCCCACAGACCACCCCATTCTTCCCCAACCAACCATTTAGTTCAGCCAAACCGTTGAGTCTCAGGAGGCAGCGCTGCAGAGAGGATTAAGTGAGGCTTATGCGTACAGATAATCACTCAGGTAACGCGATCATAGGCTTATGTCCTTTGAAAACAAAAAACACGTGTTAATTTATGTAACATAACCCGCAAACAAGTCTCTAAATCTGTAGAAGAAACTTTTAAGACGGTTAGTTGCTCTGTTTTATACTCTACTACTGATCATTGTGATTTTCCTTGAATAATAATTTTTCTCCCTAAGGTTACCCTCCTTGTCTTTAAAGGGACTACATTAAGTCCATTTTTAATTTATCCTGTTCATTTGCATAAACATAACAAGAGCAGCAAATGATCACTTATGATCTTTAGTTCTGCTTTGCTGGAACTTACCCAAGGAATATTTGGGGTGACCTTCAGTCTGTTCTTCAGGGCACAGAAGCTGTGCCACATATCTGGCATTCATCCTTGCCTGTACACACCTGTTTTTTCCAAGTCTTTCTGGTCTTTCCTTGTGCCTTAAGGTCCCTTCTAGCCATCTTTCAGGAAAACAACCTTCGTTCCTTCCCTGGAAAGATTGCTGTGGACCGCACAACCAACCATGGTACCAGGCCTTTTATCTCACGGGCTTTTATTACCTTTGAAAGTCATTCCCAGTTCCTCAGGGCTTTCTGGTAACAATCTGAGCCCAACTATGTTTCCTTTAGGCTTGACATTCCAGTCAAAGTCTTGGTCAAAAAAAAAAAAAAAAAAAAAAGAACCTCTGTTGACAACTGGTCTTATTAGTTCTATGCAAAGGAACTTATGTCATTACTTACTTGCTTAGAATGCCAAACTTCTTTAAAAATAGACTGAGTCCATATTCTGTTGGAAATCAGGTTAAATTACTATTCTCTTAGAACATTGGCAAGGTGAGTATTCTTTAAACAGAGACTGAGTCCATATGGTGTTGAAACACAGGCTGAGTGTGTATTCTGTTAGAACACAGGCTGAGTGTGTATTCTGTTAGAACAGAGGCTGAGTGAGTATACTTTGAACTCAGACTGAGTCCATATTCTGTTGGAACACACTCAGAGTGAGTATATTTTAATCATGGACTGAGTCCATATTCTGTAAGAACACAAACTGAGTGAGTATTCTTTGAAAATAATCTGAGTCCATATTCTGTAAGAACACAGACTGAGTAGGTATTCTTTAAACGTAGACTGAGTCCATATTCTGTTAGAACAAAAGCTGAGTGGGTACTTTTTAAACAAAGACTGAGTCCATATTCTATTGAAATTTAGGCTGGTTGATTATTCCCTTAGAACAGAGGCTGAGTGAGTGTTCTTTAAACATAGACTGTGTCCATATTTTGTTAGAACACAGGTAACAGAGAACAGGTGAGCAGCTTGCGCGGCCTCATAGACAAGCCACCCTCGGTGAAGGCAGAAGACAGGTAACAAGGAACAGGTGAGCAGTTTGCTTGGTGAGGTGAACGCGCCCCTCGGGGTGCAGACAGAAACAGGGAACCAAGAACAGGAGAGCCACTTGCTCGGCCTGGCAGACAGGCCGCTGGGTTGAAGAGAGAGGACAGGTAATAAAGAACAGCTGAGCAGGTTGCTCGGCCTGGTAGACACGCCCCCCGGGGTGAAGGCAGAAGACAGGTAACAGAGAACAGCTGAGCAGCTTGCTCGGCCTGGCAGACGGGCCGCTGGATTGAAGGGAAAAGACAATTAACAAAGAATATTCTGTTAGAACATGGACTGACTGAGTATTCTGTTAGAACTCAGGCTGAGTGGGTATTATTTAAACATAAACTGAGTCCATATTATGTTAAAACACAGGCTGAGTAGGTATTCTTTATTTTTTTATTTTTTTTGATTGATTAATTGATTTTTATTTATTTTATTTTTTTTAATGTTTTTTATTGATTATATTGTTACAACAGTTCCAATTTTCTCCCCCTTGTTCCCCTCCACGCAGCAACGCCCTCCCCCAGCAATCCCCCCCAAGTCCATACCCCTGGTTCGTAAAAATTAACTATCCCCCCCCTCTCAAATATTAGGACCCTTTGTAATCTTGTAAAGGACAATGGGCGAAGGTCTCAAGCTCCTCTAGCTGCTTCAAGCTGGACATGGTCGTCGTCCTACCTACCCTTGGGTCCAGAAAACCCTAATAAGAGTGGGGGTGTGGAGGGGAGGGTGGCCTTCCCTCATGGGGAAAGATCGTGCAGACTCCAGGTCAGTTGGCTGTCTCCGGTCAACGGCGTGCTTGGTTTAACAGGCTGGTGTCCTTGTTGTGTTCTGGGGGCAACAGATTTGGCGAAAAGGGTTAAAAGACATCATTCAATCCATAACTACTAGATGACAAAAGGCAGGGATTAAGTTCTCAATGTTCCATATTAGGGGAAAAAAAAAAAAAAGGCTTCTTTGCAAGAAGGTGTGCTAGGCACATCTCGCCTGTCCAAAACCCTTTTGCCCATTATACTTAGTTTGGGCTGAGGTAAATAGTTTAGGTTTTTCCCCCTCTCAGACCTCTGGGCCTTTTCTCTCCAAGCCATTAGGATAGAAAAGAGAAACCCGTTTTAAAGTGAAGCCCACAGACCACCCCATTCTTCCCCAACCAACCATTTAGTTCAGCCAAACCGTTGAGTCTCAGGAGGCAGCGCTGCAGAGAGGATTAAGTGAGGCTTATGCGTACAGATAATCACTCAGGTAACGCGATCATAGGCTTATGTCCTTTGAAAACAAAAAACACGTGTTAATTTATGTAACATAACCCGCAAACAAGTCTCTAAATCTGTAGAAGAAACTTTTAAGACGGTTAGTTGCTCTGTTTTATACTCTACTACTGATCATTGTGATTTTCCTTGAATAATAATTTTTCTCCCTAAGGTTACCCTCCTTGTCTTTAAAGGGACTACATTAAGTCCATTTTTAATTTATCCTGTTCATTTGCATAAACATAACAAGAGCAGCAAATGATCACTTATGATCTTTAGTTCTGCTTTGCTGGAACTTACCCAAGGAATATTTGGGGTGACCTTCAGTCTGTTCTTCAGGGCACAGAAGCTGTGCCACATATCTGGCATTCATCCTTGCCTGTACACACCTGTTTTTTCCAAGTCTTTCTGGTCTTTCCTTGTGCCTTAAGGTCCCTTCTAGCCATCTTTCAGGAAAACAACCTTCGTTCCTTCCCTGGAAAGATTGCTGTGGACCGCACAACCAACCATGGTACCAGGCCTTTTATCTCACGGGCTTTTATTACCTTTGAAAGTCATTCCCAGTTCCTCAGGGCTTTCTGGTAACAATCTGAGCCCAACTATGTTTCCTTTAGGCTTGACATTCCAGTCAAAGGCTTGGTCAAAAAAAAAAAAAAAAAAAGAACCTCTGTTGACAACTGGTCTTATTAGTTCTATGCAAAGGAACTTATGTCATTACTTACTTGCTTAGAATGCCAAACTTCTTTAAAAATAGACTGAGTCCATATTCTGTTGGAAATCAGGTTAAATTACTATTCTCTTAGAACATTGGCAAGGTGAGTATTCTTTAAACAGAGACTGAGTCCATATGGTGTTGAAACACAGGCTGAGTGTGTATTCTGTTAGAACACAGGCTGAGTGTGTATTCTGTTAGAACAGAGGCTGAGTGAGTATACTTTGAACTCAGACTGAGTCCATATTCTGTTGGAACACACTCAGAGTGAGTATTTTTTAATCATGGACTGAGTCCATATTCTGTAAGAACACAAACTGAGTGAGTATTCTTTGAAAATAATCTGAGTCCATATTCTGTAAGAACACAGACTGAGTAGGTATTCTTTAAACGTAGACTGAGTCCATATTCTGTTAGAACAAAAGCTGAGTGGGTACTTTTTAAACAAAGACTGAGTCCATATTCTGTAAGAACACAGACTGAGTAGGTATTCTTTAAACGTAGACTGAGTCCATATTCTGTTAGAACAAAAGCTGAGTGGGTACTTTTTAAACAAAGACTGAGTCCATATTCTATTGAAATTCAGGCTGGTTGATTATTCCCTTAGAACAGAGGCTGAGTGAGTGTTCTTTAAACATAGACTGTGTCCATATTTTGTTAGAACACAGGTAACAGAGAACAGGTGAGCAGCTTGCGCGGCCTCATAGACAAGCCACCCTCGGTGAAGGCAGAAGACAGGTAACAAAGAACAGGTGAGCAGTTTGCTTGGTGAGGTGAACGCGCCCCTCGGGGTGCAGACAGAAACAGGGAACCAAGAACAGGAGAGCCACTTGCTCGGCCTGGCAGACAGGCCGCTGGGTTGAAGAGAGAGGACAGGTAATAAAGAACAGCTGAGCAGGTTGCTCGGCCTGGTAGACACGCCCCCCGGGGTGAAGGCAGAAGACAGGTAACAGAGAACAGCTGAGCAGCTTGCTCGGCCTGGCAGACGGGCCGCTGGATTGAAGGGAAAAGACAATTAACAAAGAATATTCTGTTAGAACATGGACTGACTGAGTATTCTGTTAGAACTCAGGCTGAGTGTGTATTATTTAAACATAAACGGAGTCCATATTATGTTAAAACACAGGCTGAGTGGGTATTCTTTATTTTTTTATTTTTTCTGATTGATTAATTGATTTTTATTTATTTTATTTTTTTTAATGTTTTTTATTGATTATATTGTTACAACAGTTCCAATTTTCTCCCCCTTGTTCCCCTCCACGCAGCAACCCCCTCCCCCAGCAATCCCCCCCAAGTCCATACCCCTGGTTCGTAAAAATTAACTATCCCCCCCCTCTCAAATATTAGGACCCTTTGTAATCTTGTAAAGGACAATGGGCGAAGGTCTCAAGCTCCTCTAGCTGCTTCAAGCTGGACATGGTCGTCGTCCTACCTACCCTTGGGTCCAGAAAACCCTAATAAGAGTGGGGGTGTGGAGGGGAGGGTGGCCTTCCCTCATGGGGAAAGATCGTGCAGACTCCAGGTCAGTTGGCTGTCTCCGGTCAACGGCGTGCTTGGTTTAACAGGCTGGTGTCCTTGTTGTGTTCTGGGGGCAACAGATTTGGCGAAAAGGGTTAAAAGACATCATTCAATCCATAACTACTAGATGACAAAAGGCAGGGATTAAGATTTCAATGTTCCATATTAGGGGAAAAAAAAAAAAAAAGGCTTCTTTGTAAGAAGGTGTGCTAGGCACATCTCGCCTGTACAAAACCCTTTTGCCCATTATGCTTAGTTTGGGCTGAGGTAAATAGTTTAGGTTTTTCCCCCTCTCAGACCTCTGGGCCTTTTCTCTCCAAGCCATTAGGATAGAAAAGAGAAACCCGTTTTAAAGTGAAGCCCACAGACCACCCCATTCTTCCCCAACCCAGCCATTTAGTTCAGCCAAACCGTTGAGTCTCAGGAGGCAGCGCTGCAGAGAGGATTAAGTGAGGCTTATGCGTACAGATAATCACTCAGGTAATGCGATCATAGGCTTATGTCCTTTGAAAACAAAAAACACGTGTTAATTTATGTAACATAACCCGCAAACAAGTCTCTAAATCTGTAGAAGAAACTTTTAAGACGGTTAGTTGCTCTGTTTTATACTCTACTACTGATCATTGTGATTTTCCTTGAATAATAATTTTTCTCCCTAAGGTTACCCTCCTTGTCTTTAAAGGGACTACATTAAGTCCATTTTTAATTTATCCTGTTCATTTGCATAAACATAACAAGAGCAGCAAATGATCACTTATGATCTTTAGTTCTGCTTTGCTGGAACTTACCCAAGGAATATTTGGGGTGACCTTCAGTCTGTTCTTCAGGGCACAGAAGCTGTGCCACATATCTGGCATTCATCCTTGCCTGTACACACCTGTTTTTTCCAAGTCTTTCTGGTCTTTCCTTGTGCCTTAAGGTCCCTTCTAGCCATCTTTCAGGAAAACAACCTTCGTTCCTTCCCTGGAAAGATTGCTGTGGACCGCACAACCAACCATGGTACCAGGCCTTTTATCTCACGGGCTTTTATTACCTTTGAAAGTCATTCCCAGTTCCTCAGGGCTTTCTGGTAACAATCTGAGCCCAACTATGTTTCCTTTAGGCTTGACATTCCAGTCAAAGTCTTGGTCAAAAAAAAAAAAAAAAAAAAAGAACCTCTGTTGACAACTGGTCTTATTAGTTCTATGCAAAGGAACTTATGTCATTACTTACTTGCTTAGAATGCCAAACTTCTTTAAAAATAGACTGAGTCCATATTCTGTTGGAAATCAGGTTAAATTACTATTCTCTTAGAACATTGGCAAGGTGAGTATTCTTTAAACAGAGACTGAGTCCATATGGTGTTGAAACACAGGCTGAGTGTGTATTCTGTTAGAACACAGGCTGAGTGTGTATTCTGTTAGAACAGAGGCTGAGTGAGTATACTTTGAACTCAGACTGAGTCCATATTCTGTTGGAACACACTCAGAGTGAGTATTTTTTAATCATGGACTGAGTCCATATTCTGTAAGAACACAAACTGAGTGAGTATTCTTTGAAAATAATCTGAGTCCATATTCTGTAAGAACACAGACTGAGTAGGTATTCTTTAAACGTAGACTGAGTCCATATTCTGTTAGAACAAAAGCTGAGTGGGTACTTTTTAAACAAAGACTGAGTCCATATTCTATTGAAATTTAGGCTGGTTGATTATTCCCTTAGAACAGAGGCTGAGTGAGTGTTCTTTAAACTTAGACTGTGTCCATATTTTGTTAGAACACAGGTAACAGAGAACAGGTGAGCAGCTTGCGCGGCCTCATAGACAAGCCACCCTCGGTGAAGGCAGAAGACAGGTAACAAGGAACAGGTGAGCAGTTTGCTTGGTGAGGTGAACGCGCCCCTCGGGGTGCAGACAGAAACAGGGAACCAAGAACAGGAGAGCCAGTTTCTCGGCCTGGCAGACAGGCCGCTGGGTTGAAGAGAGAGGACAGGTAATAAAGAACAGCTGAGCAGGTTGCTCGGCCTGGTAGACACGCCCCGGGGGGTGAAGGCAGAAGACAGGTAACAGAGAACAGCTGAGCAGCTTGCTCGGCCTGGCAGACGGGCCGCTGGATTGAAGGGAAAAGACAATTAACAAAGAATATTCTGTTAGAACATGGACTGACTGAGTATTCTGTTAGAACTCAGGCTGAGTGGGTATTATTTAAACATAAACTGAGTCCATATTATGTTAAAACACAGGCTGAGTGGGTATTCTTTATTTTTTTATTTTTTTTGATTGATTAATTGATTTTTATTTATTTTATATTTTTTAATGTTTTTTATTGATTATATTGTTACAACAGTTCCAATTTTCTCCCCCTTGTTCCCCTCCACGCAGCAACCCCCTCCCCCAGCAATCCCCCCCAAGTCCATACCCCTGGTTCGTAAAAATTAACTATCCCCCCCCTCTCAAATATTAGGACCCTTTGTAATCTTGTAAAGGACAATGGGCGAAGGTCTCAAGCTCCTCTAGCTGCTTCAAGCTGGACATGGTCGTCGTCCTACCTACCCTTGGGTCCAGAAAACCCTAATAAGAGTGGGGGTGTGGAGGGGAGGGTGGCCTTCCCTCATGGGGAAAGATCGTGCAGACTCCAGGTCAGTTGGCTGTCTCCGGTCAACGGCGTGCTTGGTTTAACAGGCTGGTGTCCTTGTTGTGTTCTGGGGGCAACAGATTTGGCGAAAAGGGTTAAAAGACATCATTCAATCCATAACTACTAGATGACAAAAGGGAGGGATTAAGTTCTCAATGTTCCATATTAGGGGAAAAAAAAAAAAAAAGGCTTCTTTGCAAGAAGGTGTGCTAGGCACATCTCGCCTGTCCAAAACCCTTTTGCCCATTATACTTAGTTTGGGCTGAGGTAAATAGTTTAGGTTTTTCCCCCTCTCAGACCTCTGGGCCTTTTCTCTCCAAGCCATTAGGATAGAAAAGAGAAACCCGTTTTAAAGTGAAGCCCACAGACCACCCCATTCTTCCCCAACCAACCATTTAGTTCAGCCAAACCGTTGAGTCTCAGGAGGCAGCGCTGCAGAGAGGATTAAGTGAGGCTTATGCGTACAGATAATCACTCAGGTAACGCGATCATAGGCTTATGTCCTTTGAAAACAAAAAACACGTGTTAATTTATGTAACATAACCCGCAAACAAGTCTCTAAATCTGTAGAAGAAACTTTTAAGACGGTTAGTTGCTCTGTTTTATACTCTACTACTGATCATTGTGATTTTCCTTGAATAATAATTTTTCTCCCTAAGGTTACCCTCCTTGTCTTTAAAGGGACTACATTAAGTCCATTTTTAATTTATCCTGTTCATTTGCATAAACATAACAAGAGCAGCAAATGATCACTTATGATCTTTAGTTCTGCTTTGCTGGAACTTACCCAAGGAATATTTGGGGTGACCTTCAGTCTGTTCTTCAGGGCACAGAAGCTGTGCCACATATCTGGCATTCATCCTTGCCTGTACACACCTGTTTTTTCCAAGTCTTTCTGGTCTTTCCTTGTGCCTTAAGGTCCCTTCTAGCCATCTTTCAGGAAAACAACCTTCGTTCCTTCCCTGGAAAGATTGCTGTGGACCGCACAACCAACCATGGTACCAGGCCTTTTATCTCACGGGCTTTTATTACCTTTGAAAGTCATTCCCAGTTCCTCAGGGCTTTCTGGTAACAATCTGAGCCCAACTATGTTTCCTTTAGGCTTGACATTCCAGTCAAAGGCTTGGTCAAAAAAAAAAAAAAAAAAAAGAACCTCTGTTGACAACTGGTCTTATTAGTTCTATGCAAAGGAACTTATGTCATTACTTACTTGCTTAGAATGCCAAACTTCTTTAAAAATAGACTGAGTCCATATTCTGTTGGAAATCAGGTTAAATTACTATTCTCTTAGAACATTGGCAAGGTGAGTATTCTTTAAACAGAGACTGAGTCCATATGGTGTTGAAACACAGGCTGAGTGTGTATTCTGTTAGAACACAGGCTGAGTGTGTATTCTGTTAGAACAGAGGCTGAGTGAGTATACTTTGAACTCAGACTGAGTCCATATTCTGTTGGAACACACTCAGAGTGAGTATTTTTTAATCATGGACTGAGTCCATATTCTGTAAGAACACAAACTGAGTGAGTATTCTTTGAAAATAATCTGAGTCCATGTTCTGTAAGAACACAGACTGAGTAGGTATTCTTTAAACGTAGACTGAATCCATATTCTGTTAGAACAATAGCTGAGTGGGTACTTGTTAAACAAAGACTGAGTCCATATTCTATTGAAATTCAGGCTGGTTGATTATTCCCTTAGAACAGACGCTGAGTGAGTGTTCTTTAAACATAGACTGTGTCCATATTTTGTTAGAACACAGTTAACAGAGAACAGGTGAGCAGCTTGCGCGGCCTCATAGACAAGCCACCCTCGGTGAAGGCAGAAGACAGGTAACAAAGAACAGGTGAGCAGTTTGCTTGGTGAGGTGAACGCGCCCCTCGGGGTGCAGACAGAAACAGGGAACCAAGAACAGGAGAGCCACTTGCTCGGCCTGGCAGACAGGCCGCTGGGTTGAAGAGAGAGGACAGGTAATAAAGAACAGCTGAGCAGGTTGCTCGGCCTGGTAGACACGCCCCCGGGGTGAAGGCAGAAGACAGGTAACAGAGAACAGCTGAGCAGCTTGCTCGGCCTGGCAGACGGGCCGCTGGATTGAAGGGAAAAGACAATTAACAAAGAATATTCTGTTAGAACATGGACTGACTGAGTATTCTGTTAGAACTCAGGCTGAGTGGGTATTATTTAAACATAAACTGAGTCCATATTATGTTAAAACACAGGCTGAGTGGGTATTCTTTATTTTTTTATTTTTTTTGATTGATTAATTGATTTTTATTTTTTTTAATGTTTTTTATTGATTATATTGTTACAACAGTTCCAATTTTCTCCCCCTTGTTCCATTCCACCCAGCACCCCCCTCCCCCAGCAATCCCTCCCAAGTCCATACCCCTGGTTCGTAAAAATTAACTATCCCCCCCTCTCAAATATTAGGACCCTTTGTAATCTTGTAAAGGACAATGGGCGAAGGTCTCAAGCTCCTCTAGCTGCTTCAAGCTGGACATGGTCGTCGTCCTACCTACCCTTGGGTCCAGAAAACCCTAATAAGAGTGGGGGTGTGGAGGGGAGGGTGGCCTTCCCTCATGGGGAAAGATCGTGCAGACTCCAGGTCAGTTGGCTGTCTCCGGTCAACGGCGTGCTTGGTTTAACAGGCTGGTGTCCTTGTTGTGTTCTGGGGGCAACAGATTTGGCGAAAAGGGTTAAAAGACATCATTCAATCCATAACTACTAGATGACAAAAGGCAGGGATTAAGTTTTCAATGTTCCATATTAGGGGAAAAAAAAAAAAAAAGGCTTCTTTGTAAGAAGGTGTGCTAGGCACATCTCGCCTGTCCAAAACCCTTTTGCCCATTATGCTTAGTTTGGGCTGAGGTAAATAGTTTAGGTTTTTCCCCCTCTCAGACCTCTGGGCCTTTTCTCTCCAAGCCATTAGGATAGAAAAGAGAAACCCGTTTTAAAGTGAAGCCCACAGACCACCCCATTCTTCCCCAACCCAGCCATTTAGTTCAGCCAAACCGTTGAGTCTCAGGAGGCAGCGCTGCAGAGAGGATTAAGTGAGGCTTATGCGTACAGATAATCACTCAGGTAACGCGATCATAGGCTTATGTCCTTTGAAAACAAAAAACACGTGTTAATTTATGTAACATCGTCGGCAGCCGTCCGTCTCGAGAGACGATGGTGTAGCTTCTTCAGAGTCTATCTGCACCGCCAAGAATGGCTGTGCAGTCCGACTCGGGAGTGACATGGTATCTGTCTCCTCCCGTGTTGAATCGACATCTTGCGATGACGCTGAAGCTACAGAGCCTGGGCAGGGTGATATGGAGGGTCTGCTGTTGCCCATGCAGCAGACCCCCCCTCTCTTCGCAGCTGAAGGGTCCAAGGGAAAGACGGAGTCGATACAGCTTGGGTTCAGGTGCGCCGCAGGAGTTGCCGGTGTTGACTACAACGTCAAACCGCCTTAGGGACTCCGGCTCCGGATTTTCTGTCGGGGTTTACTCCCTTAGCCTTTCCCCTGAAGAGGTATGCCGCAAGGCAGCGGAGGTTTTTTGGAGTCAGAGTTTTCCTTCTCTGATGTACCCTGACTGGAAGATCGAACCAGCGACACTTAGCTCGCAGGCCGACGCTCAATCCACTGAGCTAAACCAGCCAGGGCAAAATTTATATAACATAACCCGCAAACAAGTCTCTAAATCTGTAGAAGAAACTTTTAAGACGGTTAGTTGCTCTGTTTTATACTCTACTACTGATCATTGTGATTTTCCTTGAATAATAATTTTTCTCCCTAAGGTTACCCTCCTTGTCTTTAAAGGGACTACATTAAGTCCATTTTTAATTTATCCTGTTCATTTGCATAAACATAACAAGAGCAGCAAATGATCACTTATGATCTTTAGTTCTGCTTTGCTGGAACTTACCCAAGGAATATTTGGGGTGACCTTCAGTCTGTTCTTCAGGGCACAGAAGCTGTGCCACATATCTGGCATTCATCCTTGCCTGTACACACCTGTTTTTTCCAAGTCTTTCTGGTCTTTCCTTGTGCCTTAAGGTCCCTTCTAGCCATCTTTCAGGAAAACAACCTTCGTTCCTTCCCTGGAAAGATTGCTGTGGACCGCACAACCAACCATGGTACCAGGCCTTTTATCTCACGGGCTTTTATTACCTTTGAAAGTCATTCCCAGTTCCTCAGGGCTTTCTGGTAACAATCTGAGCCCAACTATGTTTCCTTTAGGCTTGACATTCCAGTCAAAGGCTTGGTCAAAAAAAAAAAAAAAAAAAAGAACCTCTGTTGACAACTGGTCTTATTAGTTCTATGCAAAGGAACTTATGTCATTACTTACTTGCTTAGAATGCCAAACTTCTTTAAAAATAGACTGAGTCCATATTCTGTTGGAAATCAGGTTAAATTACTATTCTCTTAGAACATTGGCAAGGTGAGTATTCTTTAAACAGAGACTGAGTCCATATGGTGTTGAAACACAGGCTGAGTGTGTATTCTGTTAGAACACAGGCTGAGTGTGTATTCTGTTAGAACAGAGGCTGAGTGAGTATACTTTGAACTCAGACTGAGTCCATATTCTGTTGGAACACACTCAGAGTGAGTATTTTTTAATCATGGACTGAGTCCATATTCTGTAAGAACACAAACTGAGTGAGTATTCTTTGAAAATAATCTGAGTCCATGTTCTGTAAGAACACAGACTGAGTAGGTATTCTTTAAACGTAGACTGAATCCATATTCTGTTAGAACAATAGCTGAGTGGGTACTTGTTAAACAAAGACTGAGTCCATATTCTATTGAAATTCAGGCTGGTTGATTATTCCCTTAGAACAGACGCTGAGTGAGTGTTCTTTAAACATAGACTGTGTCCATATTTTGTTAGAACACAGTTAACAGAGAACAGGTGAGCAGCTTGCGCGGCCTCATAGACAAGCCACCCTCGGTGAAGGCAGAAGACAGGTAACAAAGAACAGGTGAGCAGTTTGCTTGGTGAGGTGAACGCGCCCCTCGGGGTGCAGACAGAAACAGGGAACCAAGAACAGGAGAGCCACTTGCTCGGCCTGGCAGACAGGCCGCTGGGTTGAAGAGAGAGGACAGGTAATAAAGAACAGCTGAGCAGGTTGCTCGGCCTGGTAGACACGCCCCCGGGGTGAAGGCAGAAGACAGGTAACAGAGAACAGCTGAGCAGCTTGCTCGGCCTGGCAGACGGGCCGCTGGATTGAAGGGAAAAGACAATTAACAAAGAATATTCTGTTAGAACATGGACTGACTGAGTATTCTGTTAGAACTCAGGCTGAGTGGGTATTATTTAAACATAAACTGAGTCCATATTATGTTAAAACACAGGCTGAGTGGGTATTCTTTATTTTTTTATTTTTTTTGATTGATTAATTGATTTTTATTTTTTTTAATGTTTTTTATTGATTATATTGTTACAACAGTTCCAATTTTCTCCCCCTTGTTCCATTCCACCCAGCACCCCCCTCCCCCAGCAATCCCTCCCAAGTCCATACCCCTGGTTCGTAAAAATTAACTATCCCCCCCTCTCAAATATTAGGACCCTTTGTAATCTTGTAAAGGACAATGGGCGAAGGTCTCAAGCTCCTCTAGCTGCTTCAAGCTGGACATGGTCGTCGTCCTACCTACCCTTGGGTCCAGAAAACCCTAATAAGAGTGGGGGTGTGGAGGGGAGGGTGGCCTTCCCTCATGGGGAAAGATCGTGCAGACTCCAGGTCAGTTGGCTGTCTCCGGTCAACGGCGTGCTTGGTTTAACAGGCTGGTGTCCTTGTTGTGTTCTGGGGGCAACAGATTTGGCGAAAAGGGTTAAAAGACATCATTCAATCCATAACTACTAGATGACAAAAGGCAGGGATTAAGTTTTCAATGTTCCATATTAGGGGAAAAAAAAAAAAAAAGGCTTCTTTGTAAGAAGGTGTGCTAGGCACATCTCGCCTGTCCAAAACCCTTTTGCCCATTATGCTTAGTTTGGGCTGAGGTAAATAGTTTAGGTTTTTCCCCCTCTCAGACCTCTGGGCCTTTTCTCTCCAAGCCATTAGGATAGAAAAGAGAAACCCGTTTTAAAGTGAAGCCCACAGACCACCCCATTCTTCCCCAACCCAGCCATTTAGTTCAGCCAAACCGTTGAGTCTCAGGAGGCAGCGCTGCAGAGAGGATTAAGTGAGGCTTATGCGTACAGATAATCACTCAGGTAACGCGATCATAGGCTTATGTCCTTTGAAAACAAAAAACACGTGTTAATTTATGTAACATCGTCGGCAGCCGTCCGTCTCGAGAGACGATGGTGTAGCTTCTTCAGAGTCTATCTGCACCGCCAAGAATGGCTGTGCAGTCCGACTCGGGAGTGACATGGTATCTGTCTCCTCCCGTGTTGAATCGACATCTTGCGATGACGCTGAAGCTACAGAGCCTGGGCAGGGTGATATGGAGGGTCTGCTGTTGCCCATGCAGCAGACCCCCCCTCTCTTCGCAGCTGAAGGGTCCAAGGGAAAGACGGAGTCGATACAGCTTGGGTTCAGGTGCGCCGCAGGAGTTGCCGGTGTTGACTACAACGTCAAACCGCCTTAGGGACTCCGGCTCCGGATTTTCTGTCGGGGTTTACTCCCTTAGCCTTTCCCCTGAAGAGGTATGCCGCAAGGCAGCGGAGGTTTTTTGGAGTCAGAGTTTTCCTTCTCTGATGTACCCTGACTGGAAGATCGAACCAGCGACACTTAGCTCGCAGGCCGACGCTCAATCCACTGAGCTAAACCAGCCAGGGCAAAATTTATATAACATAACCCGCAAACAAGTCTCTAAATCTGTAGAAGAAACTTTTAAGACGGTTAGTTGCTCTGTTTTATACTCTACTACTGATCATTGTGATTTTCCTTGAATAATAATTTTTCTCCCTAAGGTTACCCTCCTTGTCTTTAAAGGGACTACATTAAGTCCATTTTTAATTTATCCTGTTCATTTGCATAAACATAACAAGAGAAGCAAATGATCACTTATGATCTTTAGTTCTGCTTTGCTGGAACTTACCCAAGGAATATTTGGGGTGACCTTCAGTCTGTTCTTCAGGGCACAGAAGCTGTGCCACATATCTGGCATTCATCCTTGCCTGTACACACCTGTTTTTTCCAAGTCTTTCTGGTCTTTCCTTGTGCCTTAAGGTCCCTTCTAGCCATCTTTCAGGAAAACAACCTTCGTTCCTTCCCTGGAAAGATTGCTGTGGACCGCACAACCAACCATGGTACCAGGCCTTTTATCTCACGGGCTTTTATTACCTTTGAAAGTCATTCCCAGTTCCTCAGGGCTTTCTGGTAACAATCTGAGCCCAACTATGTTTCCT
The DNA here is from genome assembly GCF_987537825.1 of Furipterus horrens. Classification (NCBI taxonomy): domain Eukaryota; kingdom Metazoa; phylum Chordata; class Mammalia; order Chiroptera; family Furipteridae; genus Furipterus; species Furipterus horrens. The sequence goes on along the minus strand of NW_028327198.1, from coordinate 333,167 downwards.
TTAGGCTTGACATTCCAGTCAAAGGCTTGGTCAAAAAAAAAAAAAAAAAAAAAGAACCTCTGTTGACAACTGGTCTTATTAGTTCTATACAAAGGAACTTATGTCATTACTTACTTGCTTAGAATGCCAAACTTCTTTAAAAATAGACTGAGTCCATATTCTGTTGGAAATCAGGTTAAATTACTATTCTCTTAGAACATTGGCAAGGTGAGTATTCTTTAAACAGAGACTGAGTCCATATGGTGTTGAAACACAGGCTGAGTGTGTATTCTGTTAGAACACAGGCTGAGTGTGTATTCTGTTAGAACAGAGGCTGAGTGAGTATACTTTGAACTCAGACTGAGTCCATATTCTGTTGGAACACACTCAGAGTGAGTATTTTTTAATCATGGACTGAGTCCATATTCTGTAAGAACACAAACTGAGTGAGTATTCTTTGAAAATAATCTGAGTCCATGTTCTGTAAGAACACAGACTGAGTAGGTATTCTTTAAACGTAGACTGAATCCATATTCTGTTAGAACAATAGCTGAGTGGGTACTTGTTAAACAAAGACTGAGTCCATATTCTATTGAAATTCAGGCTGGTTGATTATTCCCTTAGAACAGACGCTGAGTGAGTGTTCTTTAAACATAGACTGTGTCCATATTTTGTTAGAACACAGTTAACAGAGAACAGGTGAGCAGCTTGCGCGGCCTCATAGACAAGCCACCCTCGGTGAAGGCAGAAGACAGGTAACAAAGAACAGGTGAGCAGTTTGCTTGGTGAGGTGAACGCGCCCCTCGGGGTGCAGACAGAAACAGGGAACCAAGAACAGGAGAGCCACTTGCTCGGCCTGGCAGACAGGCCGCTGGGTTGAAGAGAGAGGACAGGTAATAAAGAACAGCTGAGCAGGTTGCTCGGCCTGGTAGACACGCCCCCGGGGTGAAGGCAGAAGACAGGTAACAGAGAACAGCTGAGCAGCTTGCTCGGCCTGGCAGACGGGCCGCTGGATTGAAGGGAAAAGACAATTAACAAAGAATATTCTGTTAGAACATGGACTGACTGAGTATTCTGTTAGAACTCAGGCTGAGTGGGTATTATTTAAACATAAACTGAGTCCATATTATGTTAAAACACAGGCTGAGTGGGTATTCTTTATTTTTTTATTTTTTTTGATTGATTAATTGATTTTTATTTTTTTTAATGTTTTTTATTGATTATATTGTTACAACAGTTCCAATTTTCTCCCCCTTGTTCCATTCCACCCAGCACCCCCCTCCCCCAGCAATCCCTCCCAAGTCCATACCCCTGGTTCGTAAAAATTAACTATCCCCCCCTCTCAAATATTAGGACCCTTTGTAATCTTGTAAAGGACAATGGGCGAAGGTCTCAAGCTCCTCTAGCTGCTTCAAGCTGGACATGGTCGTCGTCCTACCTACCCTTGGGTCCAGAAAACCCTAATAAGAGTGGGGGTGTGGAGGGGAGGGTGGCCTTCCCTCATGGGGAAAGATCGTGCAGACTCCAGGTCAGTTGGCTGTCTCCGGTCAACGGCGTGCTTGGTTTAACAGGCTGGTGTCCTTGTTGTGTTCTGGGGGCAACAGATTTGGCGAAAAGGGTTAAAAGACATCATTCAATCCATAACTACTAGATGACAAAAGGCAGGGATTAAGTTTTCAATGTTCCATATTAGGGGAAAAAAAAAAAAAAAGGCTTCTTTGTAAGAAGGTGTGCTAGGCACATCTCGCCTGTCCAAAACCCTTTTGCCCATTATGCTTAGTTTGGGCTGAGGTAAATAGTTTAGGTTTTTCCCCCTCTCAGACCTCTGGGCCTTTTCTCTCCAAGCCATTAGGATAGAAAAGAGAAACCCGTTTTAAAGTGAAGCCCACAGACCACCCCATTCTTCCCCAACCCAGCCATTTAGTTCAGCCAAACCGTTGAGTCTCAGGAGGCAGCGCTGCAGAGAGGATTAAGTGAGGCTTATGCGTACAGATAATCACTCAGGTAACGCGATCATAGGCTTATGTCCTTTGAAAACAAAAAACACGTGTTAATTTATGTAACATCGTCGGCAGCCGTCCGTCTCGAGAGACGATGGTGTAGCTTCTTCAGAGTCTATCTGCACCGCCAAGAATGGCTGTGCAGTCCGACTCGGGAGTGACATGGTATCTGTCTCCTCCCGTGTTGAATCGACATCTTGCGATGACGCTGAAGCTACAGAGCCTGGGCAGGGTGATATGGAGGGTCTGCTGTTGCCCATGCAGCAGACCCCCCCTCTCTTCGCAGCTGAAGGGTCCAAGGGAAAGACGGAGTCGATACAGCTTGGGTTCAGGTGCGCCGCAGGAGTTGCCGGTGTTGACTACAACGTCAAACCGCCTTAGGGACTCCGGCTCCGGATTTTCTGTCGGGGTTTACTCCCTTAGCCTTTCCCCTGAAGAGGTATGCCGCAAGGCAGCGGAGGTTTTTTGGAGTCAGAGTTTTCCTTCTCTGATGTACCCTGACTGGAAGATCGAACCAGCGACACTTAGCTCGCAGGCCGACGCTCAATCCACTGAGCTAAACCAGCCAGGGCAAAATTTATATAACATAACCCGCAAACAAGTCTCTAAATCTGTAGAAGAAACTTTTAAGACGGTTAGTTGCTCTGTTTTATACTCTACTACTGATCATTGTGATTTTCCTTGAATAATAATTTTTCTCCCTAAGGTTACCCTCCTTGTCTTTAAAGGGACTACATTAAGTCCATTTTTAATTTATCCTGTTCATTTGCATAAACATAACAAGAGAAGCAAATGATCACTTATGATCTTTAGTTCTGCTTTGCTGGAACTTACCCAAGGAATATTTGGGGTGACCTTCAGTCTGTTCTTCAGGGCACAGAAGCTGTGCCACATATCTGGCATTCATCCTTGCCTGTACACACCTGTTTTTTCCAAGTCTTTCTGGTCTTTCCTTGTGCCTTAAGGTCCCTTCTAGCCATCTTTCAGGAAAACAACCTTCGTTCCTTCCCTGGAAAGATTGCTGTGGACCGCACAACCAACCATGGTACCAGGCCTTTTATCTCACGGGCTTTTATTACCTTTGAAAGTCATTCCCAGTTCCTCAGGGCTTTCTGGTAACAATCTGAGCCCAACTATGTTTCCTTTAGGCTTGACATTCCAGTCAAAGGCTTGGTCAAAAAAAAAAAAAAAAAAAAAAGAACCTCTGTTGACAACTGGTCTTATTAGTTCTATACAAAGGAACTTATGTCATTACTTACTTGCTTAGAATGCCAAACTTCTTTAAAAATAGACTGAGTCCATATTCTGTTGGAAATCAGGTTAAATTACTATTCTCTTAGAACATTGGCAAGGTGAGTATTCTTTAAACAGAGACTGAGTCCATATGGTGTTGAAACACAGGCTGAGTGTGTATTCTGTTAGAACACAGGCTGAGTGTGTATTCTGTTAGAACAGAGGCTGAGTGAGTATACTTTGAACTCAGACTGAGTCCATATTCTGTTGGAACACACTCAGAGTGAGTATTTTTTAATCATGGACTGAGTCCATATTCTGTAAGAACACAAACTGAGTGAGTATTCTTTGAAAATAATCTGAGTCCATGTTCTGTAAGAACACAGACTGAGTAGGTATTCTTTAAACGTAGACTGAATCCATATTCTGTTAGAACAATAGCTGAGTGGGTACTTGTTAAACAAAGACTGAGTCCATATTCTATTGAAATTCAGGCTGGTTGATTATTCCCTTAGAACAGACGCTGAGTGAGTGTTCTTTAAACATAGACTGTGTCCATATTTTGTTAGAACACAGTTAACAGAGAACAGGTGAGCAGCTTGCGCGGCCTCATAGACAAGCCACCCTCGGTGAAGGCAGAAGACAGGTAACAAAGAACAGGTGAGCAGTTTGCTTGGTGAGGTGAACGCGCCCCTCGGGGTGCAGACAGAAACAGGGAACCAAGAACAGGAGAGCCACTTGCTCGGCCTGGCAGACAGGCCGCTGGGTTGAAGAGAGAGGACAGGTAATAAAGAACAGCTGAGCAGGTTGCTCGGCCTGGTAGACACGCCCCCGGGGTGAAGGCAGAAGACAGGTAACAGAGAACAGCTGAGCAGCTTGCTCGGCCTGGCAGACGGGCCGCTGGATTGAAGGGAAAAGACAATTAACAAAGAATATTCTGTTAGAACATGGACTGACTGAGTATTCTGTTAGAACTCAGGCTGAGTGGGTATTATTTAAACATAAACTGAGTCCATATTATGTTAAAACACAGGCTGAGTGGGTATTCTTTATTTTTTTATTTTTTTTGATTGATTAATTGATTTTTATTTTTTTTAATGTTTTTTATTGATTATATTGTTACAACAGTTCCAATTTTCTCCCCCTTGTTCCATTCCACCCAGCACCCCCCTCCCCCAGCAATCCCTCCCAAGTCCATACCCCTGGTTCGTAAAAATTAACTATCCCCCCCTCTCAAATATTAGGACCCTTTGTAATCTTGTAAAGGACAATGGGCGAAGGTCTCAAGCTCCTCTAGCTGCTTCAAGCTGGACATGGTCGTCGTCCTACCTACCCTTGGGTCCAGAAAACCCTAATAAGAGTGGGGGTGTGGAGGGGAGGGTGGCCTTCCCTCATGGGGAAAGATCGTGCAGACTCCAGGTCAGTTGGCTGTCTCCGGTCAACGGCGTGCTTGGTTTAACAGGCTGGTGTCCTTGTTGTGTTCTGGGGGCAACAGATTTGGCGAAAAGGGTTAAAAGACATCATTCAATCCATAACTACTAGATGACAAAAGGCAGGGATTAAGTTTTCAATGTTCCATATTAGGGGAAAAAAAAAAAAAAAGGCTTCTTTGTAAGAAGGTGTGCTAGGCACATCTCGCCTGTCCAAAACCCTTTTGCCCATTATGCTTAGTTTGGGCTGAGGTAAATAGTTTAGGTTTTTCCCCCTCTCAGACCTCTGGGCCTTTTCTCTCCAAGCCATTAGGATAGAAAAGAGAAACCCGTTTTAAAGTGAAGCCCACAGACCACCCCATTCTTCCCCAACCCAGCCATTTAGTTCAGCCAAACCGTTGAGTCTCAGGAGGCAGCGCTGCAGAGAGGATTAAGTGAGGCTTATGCGTACAGATAATCACTCAGGTAACGCGATCATAGGCTTATGTCCTTTGAAAACAAAAAACACGTGTTAATTTATGTAACATCGTCGGCAGCCGTCCGTCTCGAGAGACGATGGTGTAGCTTCTTCAGAGTCTATCTGCACCGCCAAGAATGGCTGTGCAGTCCGACTCGGGAGTGACATGGTATCTGTCTCCTCCCGTGTTGAATCGACATCTTGCGATGACGCTGAAGCTACAGAGCCTGGGCAGGGTGATATGGAGGGTCTGCTGTTGCCCATGCAGCAGACCCCCCCTCTCTTCGCAGCTGAAGGGTCCAAGGGAAAGACGGAGTCGATACAGCTTGGGTTCAGGTGCGCCGCAGGAGTTGCCGGTGTTGACTACAACGTCAAACCGCCTTAGGGACTCCGGCTCCGGATTTTCTGTCGGGGTTTACTCCCTTAGCCTTTCCCCTGAAGAGGTATGCCGCAAGGCAGCGGAGGTTTTTTGGAGTCAGAGTTTTCCTTCTCTGATGTACCCTGACTGGAAGATCGAACCAGCGACACTTAGCTCGCAGGCCGACGCTCAATCCACTGAGCTAAACCAGCCAGGGCAAAATTTATATAACATAACCCGCAAACAAGTCTCTAAATCTGTAGAAGAAACTTTTAAGACGGTTAGTTGCTCTGTTTTATACTCTACTACTGATCATTGTGATTTTCCTTGAATAATAATTTTTCTCCCTAAGGTTACCCTCCTTGTCTTTAAAGGGACTACATTAAGTCCATTTTTAATTTATCCTGTTCATTTGCATAAACATAACAAGAGAAGCAAATGATCACTTATGATCTTTAGTTCTGCTTTGCTGGAACTTACCCAAGGAATATTTGGGGTGACCTTCAGTCTGTTCTTCAGGGCACAGAAGCTGTGCCACATATCTGGCATTCATCCTTGCCTGTACACACCTGTTTTTTCCAAGTCTTTCTGGTCTTTCCTTGTGCCTTAAGGTCCCTTCTAGCCATCTTTCAGGAAAACAACCTTCGTTCCTTCCCTGGAAAGATTGCTGTGGACCGCACAACCAACCATGGTACCAGGCCTTTTATCTCACGGGCTTTTATTACCTTTGAAAGTCATTCCCAGTTCCTCAGGGCTTTCTGGTAACAATCTGAGCCCAACTATGTTTCCTTTAGGCTTGACATTCCAGTCAAAGGCTTGGTCAAAAAAAAAAAAAAAAAAAAAAAAGAACCTCTGTTGACAACTGGTCTTATTAGTTCTATGCAAAGGAACTTATGTCATTACTTACTTGCTTAGAATGCCAAACTTCTTTAAAAATAGACTGAGTCCATATTCTGTTGGAAATCAGGTTAAATTACTATTCTCTTAGAACATTGGCAAGGTGAGTATTCTTTAAACAGAGACTGAGTCCATATGGTGTTGAAACACAGGCTGAGTGTGTATTCTGTTAGAACACAGGCTGAGTGTGTATTCTGTTAGAACAGAGGCTGAGTGAGTATACTTTGAACTCAGACTGAGTCCATATTCTGTTGGAACACACTCAGAGTGAGTATTTTTTAATCATGGACTGAGTCCATATTCTGTAAGAACACAAACTGAGTGAGTATTCTTTGAAAATAATCTGAGTCCATGTTCTGTAAGAACACAGACTGAGTAGGTATTCTTTAAACGTAGACTGAATCCATATTCTGTTAGAACAATAGCTGAGTGGGTACTTGTTAAACAAAGACTGAGTCCATATTCTATTGAAATTCAGGCTGGTTGATTATTCCCTTAGAACAGACGCTGAGTGAGTGTTCTTTAAACATAGACTGTGTCCATATTTTGTTAGAACACAGTTAACAGAGAACAGGTGAGCAGCTTGCGCGGCCTCATAGACAAGCCACCCTCGGTGAAGGCAGAAGACAGGTAACAAAGAACAGGTGAGCAGTTTGCTTGGTGAGGTGAACGCGCCCCTCGGGGTGCAGACAGAAACAGGGAACCAAGAACAGGAGAGCCACTTGCTCGGCCTGGCAGACAGGCCGCTTGGTTGAAGAGAGAGGACAGGTAATAAAGAACAGCTGAGCAGGTTGCTCGGCCTGGTAGACACGCCCCCGGGGTGAAGGCAGAAGACAGGTAACAGAGAACAGCTGAGCAGCTTGCTCGGCCTGGCAGACGGGCCGCTGGATTGAAGGGAAAAGACAATTAACAAAGAATATTCTGTTAGAACATGGACTGACTGAGTATTCTGTTAGAACTCAGGCTGAGTGGGTATTATTTAAACATAAACTGAGTCCATATTATGTTAAAACACAGGCTGAGTGGGTATTCTTTATTTTTTTATTTTTTTTGATTGATTAATTGATTTTTATTTTTTTTATTTTTTTTAATGTTTTTTATTGATTATATTGTTACAACAGTTCCAATTTTCTCCCCCTTGTTCCCCTCCACCCAGCACCCCCCTCCCCCAGCAATCCCCCCCAAGTCCATACCCCTGGTTCGTAAAAATTAACTATCCCCCCCCTCTCAAATATTAGGACCCTTTGTAATCTTGTAAAGGACAATGGGCGAAGGTCTCAAGCTCCTCTAGCTGCTTCAAGCTGGACATGGTCGTCGTCCTACCTACCCTTGGGTCCAGAAAACCCTAATAAGAGTGGGGGTGTGGAGGGGAGGGTGGCCTTCCCTCATGGGGAAAGATCGTGCAGACTCCAGGTCAGTTGGCTGTCTCCGGTCAACGGCGTGCTTGGTTTAACAGGCTGGTGTCCTTGTTGTGTTCTGGGGGCAACAGATTTGGCGAAAAGGGTTAAAAGACATCATTCAATCCATAACTACTAGATGACAAAAGGCAGGGATTAAGTTTTCAATGTTCCATATTAGGGGAAAAAAAAAAAAAAAAGGCTTCTTTGTAAGAAGGTGTGCTAGGCACATCTCGCCTGTCCAAAACCCTTTTGCCCATTATGCTTAGTTTGGGCTGAGGTAAATAGTTTAGGTTTTTCCCCCTCTCAGACCTCTGGGCCTTTTCTCTCCAAGCCATTAGGATAGAAAAGAGAAACCCGTTTTAAAGTGAAGCCCACAGACCACCCCATTCTTCCCCAACCCAGCCATTTAGTTCAGCCAAACCGTTGAGTCTCAGGAGGCAGCGCTGCAGAGAGGATTAAGTGAGGCTTATGCGTACAGATAATCACTCAGGTAATGCGATCATAGGCTTATGTCCTTTGAAAACAAAAAACACGTGTTAATTTATGTAACATAACCCGCAAACAAGTCTCTAAATCTGTAGAGGAAACTTTTAAGACGGTTAGTTGCTCTGTTTTATACTCTACTACTGATCATTGTGATTTTCCTTGAATAATAATTTTTCTCCCTAAGGTTACCCTCCTTGTCTTTAAAGGGACTACATTAAGTCCATTTTTAATTTATCCTGTTCATTTGCATAAACATAACAAGAGCAGCAAATGATCACTTATGATCTTTAGTTCTGCTTTGCTGGAACTTACCCAAGGAATATTTGGGGTGACCTTCAGTCTGTTCTTCAGGGCACAGAAGCTGTGCCACATATCTGGCATTCATCCTTGCCTGTACACACCTGTTTTTTCCAAGTCTTTCTGGTCTTTCCTTGTGCCTTAAGGTCCCTTCTAGCCATCTTTCAGGAAAACAACCTTCGTTCCTTCCCTGGAAAGATTGCTGTGGACCGCACAACCAACCATGGTACCAGGCCTTTTATCTCACGGGCTTTTATTACCTTTGAAAGTCATTCCCAGTTCCTCAGGGCTTTCTGGTAACAATCTGAGCCCAACTATGTTTCCTTTAGGCTTGACATTCCAGTCAAAGGCTTGGTCAAAAAAAAAAAAAAAAAAAAAAGAACCTCTGTTGACAACTGGTCTTATTAGTTCTATGCAAAGGAACTTATGTCATTACTTACTTGCTTAGAATGCCAAACTTCTTTAAAAATAGACTGAGTCCATATTCTGTTGGAAATCAGGTTAAATTACTATTCTCTTAGAACATTGGCAAGGTGAGTATTCTTTAAACAGAGACTGAGTCCATATGGTGTTGAAACACAGGCTGAGTGTGTATTCTGTTAGAACACAGGCTGAGTGTGTATTCTGTTAGAACAGAGGCTGAGTGAGTATACTTTGAACTCAGACTGAGTCCATATTCTGTTGGAACACACTCAGAGTGAGTATTTTTTAATCATGGACTGAGTCCATATTCTGTAAGAACACAAACTGAGTGAGTATTCTTTGAAAATAATCTCAGTCCATGTTCTGTAAGAACACAGACTGAGTAGGTATTCTTTAAACGTAGACTGAATCCATATTCTGTTAGAACAATAGCTGAGTGGGTACTTGTTAAACAAAGACTGAGTCCATATTCTATTGAAATTCAGGCTGGTTGATTATTCCCTTAGAACAGAGGCTGAGTGAGTGTCCTTTAAACATAGACTGTGTCCATATTTTGTTAGAACACAGTTAACAGAGAACAGGTGAGCAGCTTGCGCGGTCTCATAGACAAGCCACCCTCGGTGAAGGCAGAAGACAGGTAACAAAGAACAGGTGAGCAGTTTGCTTGGTGAGGTGAACGCGCCCCTCGGGGTGCAGACAGAAACAGGGAACCAAGAACAGGAGAGCCACTTGCTCGGCCTGGCAGACAGGCCGCTGGGTTGAAGAGAGAGGACAGGTAATAAAGAACAGCTGAGCAGGTTGCTCGGCCTGGTAGACACGCCCCCCGGGGTGAAGGCAGAAGACAGGTAACAGAGAACAGCTGAGCAGCTTGCTCGGCCTGGCAGACGGGCCGCTGGATTGAAGGGAAAAGACAATTAACAAAGAATATTCTGTTAGAACATGGACTGACTGAGTATTCTGTTAGAACTCAGGCTGAGTGGGTATTCTTTATTTTTTTATTTTTTTTGATTGATTAATTGATTTTTATTTTATTTTTTTTTAATGTTTTTTATTGATTATATTGTTACAACAGTTCCAATTTTCTCCCCCTTGTTCCCCTCCACCGAGCACCCCCCTCCCCCAGCAATCCCCCCCAAGTCCATACCCCTGGTTCGTAAAAATTAACTATCCCCCCCCTCTCAAATATTAGGACCCTTTGTAATCTTGTAAAGGACAATGGGCGAAGGTCTCAAGCTCCTCTAGCTGCTTCAAGCTGGACATGGTCGTCGTCCTACCTACCCTTGGGTCCAGAAAACCCTAATAAGAGTGGGGGTGTGGAGGGGAGGGTGGCCTTCCCTCATGGGGAAAGATCGTGCAGACTCCAGGTCAGTTGGCTGTCTCCGGTCAACGGCGTGCTTGGTTTAACAGGCTGGTGTCCTTGTTGTGTTCTGGGGGCAACAGATTTGGCGAAAAGGGTTAAAAGACATCATTCAATCCATAACTACTAGATGACAAAAGGCAGGGATTAAGTTTTCAATGTTCCATATTAGGGGAAAAAAAAAAAAAAAAGGCTTCTTTGTAAGAAGGTGTGCTAGGCACATCTCGCCTGTCCAAAACCCTTTTGCCCATTATGCTTAGTTTGGGCTGAGGTAAATAGTTTAGGTTTTTCCCCCTCTCAGACCTCTGGGCCTTTTCTCTCCAAGCCATTAGGATAGAAAAGAGAAACCCGTTTTAAAGTGAAGCCCACAGACCACCCCATTCTTCCCCAACCCAGCCATTTAGTTCAGCCAAACCGTTGAGTCTCAGGAGGCAGCGCTGCAGAGAGGATTAAGTGAGGCTTATGCGTACAGATAATCACTCAGGTAATGCGATCATAGGCTTATGTCCTTTGAAAACAAAAAACACGTGTTAATTTATGTAACATAACCCGCAAACAAGTCTCTAAATCTGTAGAGGAAACTTTTAAGACGGTTAGTTGCTCTGTTTTATACTCTACTACTGATCATTGTGATTTTCCTTGAATAATAATTTTTCTCCCTAAGGTTACCCTCCTTGTCTTTAAAGGGACTACATTAAGTCCATTTTTAATTTATCCTGTTCATTTGCATAAACATAACAAGAGCAGCAAATGATCACTTATGATCTTTAGTTCTGCTTTGCTGGAACTTACCCAAGGAATATTTGGGGTGACCTTCAGTCTGTTCTTCAGGGCACAGAAGCTGTGCCACATATCTGGCATTCATCCTTGCCTGTACACACCTGTTTTTTCCAAGTCTTTCTGGTCTTTCCTTGTGCCTTAAGGTCCCTTCTAGCCATCTTTCAGGAAAACAACCTTCGTTCCTTCCCTGGAAAGATTGCTGTGGACCGCACAACCAACCATGGTACCAGGCCTTTTATCTCACGGGCTTTTATTACCTTTGAAAGTCATTCCCAGTTCCTCAGGGCTTTCTGGTAACAATCTGAGCCCAACTATGTTTCCTTTAGGCTTGACATTCCAGTCAAAGGCTTGGTCAAAAAAAAAAAAAAAAAAAAAGAACCTCTGTTGACAACTGGTCTTATTAGTTCTATGCAAAGGAACTTATGTCATTACTTACTTGCTTAGAATGCCAAACTTCTTTAAAAATAGACTGAGTCCATATTCTGTTGGAAATCAGGTTAAATTACTATTCTCTTAGAACATTGGCAAGGTGAGTATTCTTTAAACAGAGACTGAGTCCATATGGTGTTGAAACACAGGCTGAGTGTGTATTCTGTTAGAACACAGGCTGAGTGTGTATTCTGTTAGAACAGAGGCTGAGTGAGTATACTTTGAACTCAGACTGAGTCCATATTCTGTTGGAACACACTCAGAGTGAGTATTTTTTAATCATGGACTGAGTCCATATTCTGTAAGAACACAAACTGAGTGAGTATTCTTTGAAAATAAACTGAGTCCATATTCTGTAAGAACACAGACTGAGTAGGTATTCTTTAAACGTAGACTGAGTCCATATTCTGTTAGAACAAAAGCTGAGTGGGTACTTTTTGAACAAAGTCTGAGTCCATATTCTGTAAGAACACAGACTGAGTAGGTATTCTTTAAACGTAGACTGAGTCCATATTCTGTTAGAACAAAAGCTGAGTGGGTACTTTTTAAACAAAGACTGAGTCCATATTCTATTGAAATTCAGGCTGGTTGATTATTCCCTTAGAACAGAGGCTGAGTGAGTGTTCTTTAAACATAGACTGTGTCCATATTTTGTTAGAACACAGGTAACAGAGAACAGGTGAGCAGCTTGCGCGGCCTCATAGACAAGCCACCCTCGGTGAAGGCAGAAGACAGGTAACAAAGAACAGGTGAGCAGTTTGCTTGGTGAGGTGAACGCGCCCCTCGGGGAGCAGACAGAAACAGGGAACCAAGAACAGGAGAGCCACTTGCTCGGCCTGGCAGACAGGCCGCTGGGTTGAAGAGAGAGGACAGGTAATAAAGAACAGCTGAGCAGGTTGCTCGGCCTGGTAGACACGCCCCCCGGGGTGAAGGCAGAAGACAGGTAACAGAGAACAGCTGAGCAGCTTGCTCGGCCTGGCAGACGGGCCGCTGGATTGAAGGGAAAAGACAATTAATAAAGAATATTCTGTTAGAACATGGACTGACTGAGTATTCTGTTAGAACTCAGGCTGAGTGGGTATTATTTAAACATAAACTGAGTCCATATTATGTTAAAACACAGGCTGAGTGGGTATTCTTTATTTTTTTATTTTTTTTGATTGATTAATTGATTTTTATTCTTTTTATTTTTTTTAATGTTTTTTATTGATTATATTGTTACAAGAGTTCCAATTTTCTCCCCCTTGTTCCCCTCCACCCAGCACCCCCCTCCCCCAGCAATCCCCCCCAAGTCCATACCCCTGGTTCGTAAAAATTAACTATCCCCCCCCTCTCAAATATTAGGACCCTTTGTAATCTTGTAAAGGACAATGGGCGAAGGTCTCAAGCTCCTCTAGCTGCTTCAAGCTGGACATGGTCGTCGTCCTACCTACCCTTGGGTCTAGAAAACCCTAATAAGAGTGGGGGTGTGGAGGGGGGGGTGGCCTTCCCTCATGCGGAAAGATCGTGCAGACTCCAGGTCAGTTGGCTGTCTCCGGTCAACGGCGTGCTTGGTTTAACAGGCTCGTGTCCTTGTTGTGTTCTGGGGGCAACAGATTTGGCGAAAAGGGTTAAAAGACATCATTCAATCCATAACTACTAGATGACAAAAGGCAGGGATTAAGTTTTCAATGTTCCATATTAGGGGAAAAAAAAAAAAAAAAAAGGCTTCTTTGTAAGAAGGTGTGCTAGGCACATCTCGCCTGTCCAAAACACTTTTGCCCATTATGCTTAGTTTGGGCTGAGGTAAATAGTTTAGGTTTTTCCCCCTCTCAGACCTCTGGGCCTTTTCTCTCCAAGCCATTAGGATAGAAAAGAGAAACGCGTTTTAAAGTGAAGCCCACAGACCACCCCATTCTTCCCCAACCCAGCCATTTAGTTCAGCCAAACCGTTGAGTCTCAGGAGGCAGCGCTGCAGAGAGGATTAAGTGAGGCTTATGCGTACAGATAATCACTCAGGTAATGCGATCATAGGCTTATGTCCTTTGAAAACAAAAAACACGTGTTAATTTATGTAACATCGTCGGCAGCCGTCCGTCTCGAGAGACGATGGTGTAGCTTCTTCAGAGTCTATCTGCACCGCCAAGAATGGCTGTGCAGTCCGACTCAGGAGTGACATGGTATCTGTCTTCTCCCGTGTTGAATCGACATCTTGCGATGACGCTGAAGCTACAGAGCCTGGGCAGGGTGATATGGAGGGTCTGCTGTTGCCCATGCAGCAGACCACCCTCTCTTCGCAGCTGAAGGGTCCAAGGGAAAGACGGAGTCGATACAGCTTGGGTTTAGGTGGGCCGCAGGAGTTGCCGGTGTTGACTACAACGTCCAACCGCCTTAGGGACTCCGGCTCCGGATTTTCTGTCGGGGTTTACTCCCTTAGCCTTTCCCCTGAAGAGGTATGCCGCAAGGCAGCGGAGGTTTTTTGGAGTCAGAGTTTTCTTTCTCTGATGTACCCTGACTGGAAGATCGAACCAGCGACACTTAGCTCGCAGGCCGACGCTCAATCCACTGAGCTAAACCAGCCAGGGCAAAATTTATGTAACATAACCCGCAAACAAGTCTCTAAATCTGTAGAAGAAACTTTTAAGACGGTTAGTTGCTCTGTTTTATACTCTACTACTGATCATTGTGATTTTCCTTGAATAATAATTTTTCTCCCTAAGGTTACCCTCCTTGTCTTTAAAGGGACTACATTAAGTCCATTTTTAATTTATCCTGTTCATTTGCATAAACATAACAAGAGCAGCAAATGATCACTTATGATCTTTAGTTCTGCTTTGCTGGAACTTACCCAAGGAATATTTGGGGTGACCTTCAGTCTGTTCTTCAGGGCACAAAAGCTGTGCCACATATCTGGCATTCATCCTTGCCTGTACACACCAGTTTTTTCCAAGTCTTTCTGGTCTTTCCTTGTGCCTTAAGGTCCCTTCTAGCCATCTTTCAGGAAAACAACCTTCGTTCCTTCCCTGGAAAGATTGCTGTGGACCGCACAACCAACCATGGTACCAGGCCTTTTATCTCACGGGCTTTTATTACCTTTGAAAGTCATTCCCAGTTCCTCAGGGCTTTCTGGTAACAATCTGAGCCCAACTATGTTTCCTTTAGGCTTGACATTCCAGTCAAAGACTTGGTCAAAAAAAAAAAAAAAAAGAACCTCTGTTGACAACTGGTCTTATTAGTTCTATGCAAAGGAACTTATGTCATTACTTACTTGCTTAGAATGCCAAACTTCTTTAAAAATAGACTGAGTCCATATTCTGTTGGAAATCAGGTTAAATTACTATTCTCTTAGAACATTGGCAAGGTGAGTATTCTTTAAACAGAGACTGAGTCCATATGGTGTTGAAACACAGGCTGAGTGTGTATTCTGTTAGAACACAGGCTGAGTGTGTATTCTGTTAGAACAGAGGCTGAGTGAGTATACTTTGAACTCAGACTGAGTCCATATTCTGTTGGAACACACTCAGAGTGAGTATTTTTTAATCATGGACTGAGTCCATATTCTGTAAGAACACAAACTGAGTGAGTATTCTTTGAAAATAATCTGAGTCCATATTCTGTAAGAACACAGACTGAGTAGGTATTCTTTAAACGTAGACTGAGTCCATATTCTGTTAGAACAAAAGCTGAGTGGGTACTTTTTAAACAAAGTCTGAGTCCATATTCTGTAAGAACACAAACTGAGTGAGTATTCTTTGAAAATAATCTGAGTCCATGTTCTGTAAGAACACAGACTGAGTAGGTATTCTTTAAACGTAGACTGAATCCATATTCTGTTAGAACAATAGCTGAGTGGGTACTTGTTAAACAAAGACTGAGTCCATATTCTATTGAAATTTAGGCTGGTTGATTATTCCCTTAGAACAGAGGCTGAGTGAGTGTTCTTTAAACATAGACTGTGTCCATATTTTGTTAGAACACAGGTAACAGAGAACAGGTGAGCAGCTTGCGCGGCCTCATAGACAAGCCACCCTCGGTGAAGGCAGAAGACAGGTAACAAAGAACAGGTGAGCAGTTTGCTTGGTGAGGTGAACGCGCCCCTCGGGGTGCAGACAGAAACAGGGAACCAAGAACAGGAGAGCCACTTGCTCGGCCTGGCAGACAGGCCGCTGGGTTGAAGAGAGAGGACAGGTAATAAAGAACAGCTGAGCAGGTTGCTCGGCCTGGTAGACACGCCCCCCGGGGTGAAGGCAGAAGACAGGTAACAGAAAACAGCTGAGCAGCTTGCTCGGCCTGGTAGACGGGCCGCTGGATTGAAGGGAAAAGACAATTAACAAAGAATATTCTGTTAGAACATGGACTGACTGAGTATTCTGTTAGAACTCAGGCTGAGTGGGTATTATTTAAACATAAACTGAGTCCATATTATGTTAAAACACAGGCTGAGTGGGTATTCTTTATTTTTTTATTTTTTTTGATTGATTAATTGATTTTTATTTTTTTTATTTTTTTAATGTTTTTTATTGATTATATTGTTACAACAGTTCCAATTTTCCCCCCCTTGTTCCCCTCCACCCAGCACCCCCCTCCCCCAGCAATCCCCCCAAAGTCCATACCCCTGGTTCGTAAAAATTAACTATCCCCCCCCTCTCAAATATTAGGACCCTTTGTAATCTTGTAAAGGACAATGGGCGAAGGTCTCAAGCTCCTCTAGCTGCTTCAAGCTGGACATGGTCGTCGTCCTACCTACCCTTGGGTCTAGAAAACCCTAATAAGAGTGGGGGTGTGGAGGGGGGGGTGGCCTTCCCTCATGCGGAAAGATCGTGCAGACTCCAGGTCAGTTGGCTGTCTCCGGTCAACGGCGTGCTTGGTTTAACAGGCTGGTGTCCTTGTTGTGTTCTGGGGGCAACAGATTTGGCGAAAAGGGTTAAAAGACATCATTCAATCCATAACTACTAGATGACAAAAGGCAGGGATTAAGTTTTCAATGTTCCATATTAGGGGAAAAAAAAAAAAAAAAGGCTTCTTTGTAAGAAGGTGTGCTAGGCACATCTCGCCTGTCCAAAACACTTTTGCCCATTATGCTTAGTTTGGGCTGAGGTAAATAGTTTAGGTTTTTCCCCCTCTCAGACCTCTGGGCCTTTTCTCTCCAAGCCATTAGGATAGAAAAGAGAAACCCGTTTTAAAGTGAAGCCCACAGACCACCCCATTCTTCCCCAACCCAGCCATTTAGTTCAGCCAAACCGTTGAGTCTCAGGAGGCAGCGCTGCAGAGAGGATTAAGTGAGGCTTATGCGTACAGATAATCACTCAGGTAATGCGATCATAGGCTTATGTCCTTTGAAAACAAAAAACACGTGTTAATTTATGTAACATAACCCGCAAACAAGTCTCTAAATCTGTAGAAGAAACTTTTAAGACGGTTAGTTGCTCTGTTTTATACTCTACTACTGATCATTGTGATTTTCCTTGAATAATAATTTTTCTCCCTAAGGTTACCCTCCTTGTCTTTAAAGGGACTACATTAAGTCCATTTTTAATTTATCCTGTTCATTTGCATAAACATAACAAGAGCAGCAAATGATCACTTATGATCTTTAGTTCTGCTTTGCTGGAACTTACCCAAGGAATATTTGGGGTGACCTTCAGTCTGTTCTTCAGGGCACAGAAGCTGTGCCACATATCTGGCATTCATCCTTGCCTGTACACACCTGTTTTTTCCAAGTCTTTCTGGTCTTTCCTTGTGCCTTAAGGTCCCTTCTAGCCATCTTTCAGGAAAACAACCTTCGTTCCTTCCCTGGAAAGATTGCTGTGGACCGCACAACCAACCATGGTACCAGGCCTTTTATCTCACGGGCTTTTATTACCTTTGAAAGTCATTCCCAGTTCCTCAGGGCTTTCTGGTAACAATCTGAGCCCAACTATGTTTCCTTTAGGCTTGACATTCCAGTCAAAGACTTGGTCAAAAAAAAAAAAAAAAAAAAAAAAGAACCTCTGTTGACAACTGGTCTTATTAGTTCTATGCAAAGGAACCTATGTCATTACTTACTTGCTTAGAATGCCAAACTTCTTTAAAAATAGACTGAGTCCATATTCTGTTGGAAATCAGGTTAAATTACTATTCTCTTAGAACATTGGCAAGGTGAGTATTCTTTAAACAGAGACTGAGTCCATATGGTGTTGAAACACAGGCTGAGTGTGTATTCTGTTAGAACACAGGCTGAGTGTGTATTCTGTTAGAACAGAGGCTGAGTGAGTATACTTTGAACTCAGACTGAGTCCATATTCTGTTGGAACACACTCAGAGTGAGTATTTTTTAATCATGGACTGAGTCCATATTCTGTAAGAACACAAACTGAGTGAGTATTCTTTGAAAATAATCTCAGTCCATATTCTGTAAGAACACAGACTGAGTAAGTATTCTTTAAACGTAGACTGAGTCCATATTCTGTTAGAACAAAAGCTGAGTGGGTACTTTTTAAACAAAGTCTGAGTCCATATTCTGTAAGAACACAAACTGAGTGAGTATTCTTTGAAAATAATCTGAGTCCATGTTCTGTAAGAACACAGACTGAGTAGGTATTCTTTAAACGTAGACTGAATCCATATTCTGTTAGAACAATAGCTGAGTGGGTACTTGTTAAACAAAGACTGAGTCCATATTCTATTGAAATTCAGGCTGGTTGATTATTCCCTTAGAACAGAGGCTGAGTGAGTGTTCTTTAAACATAGACTGTGTCCATATTTTGTTAGAACACAGGTAACAGAGAACAGGTGAGCAGTTTGCTTGGTGAGGTGAACGCGCCCCTCGGGGTGCAGACAGAAACAGGGAACCAAGAACAGGAGAGCCACTTGCTCGGCCTGGCAGACAGGCCGCTGGGTTGAAGAGAGAGGACAGGTAATAAAGAACAGCTGAGCAGGTTGCTCGGCCTGGTAGACACGCCCCCCGGGGTGAAGGCAGAAGACAGGTAACAGAGAACAGCTGAGCAGCTTGCTCGGCCTGGCAGACGGGCCGCTGGATTGAAGGGAAAAGACAATTAACAAAGAATATTCTGTTAGAACATGGACTGACTGAGTATTCTGTTAGAACTCAGGCTGAGTGGGTATTATTTAAACATAAACTGAGTCCATATTATGTTAAAACACAGGCTGAGTGGGTATTCTTTATTTTTTTATTTTTTTTGATTGATTAATTGATTTTTATTTTTTTTATTTTTTTTAATGTTTTTTATTGAGTATATTGTTACAACAGTTCCAATTTTCTCCCCCTTGTTCCCCTCCACCCAGCACCCCCCTCCCCCAGCAATCCCCCCCAAGTCCATACCCCTGGTTCGTAAAAATTAACTATCCCCCCCCTCTCAAATATTAGGACCCTTTGTAATCTTGTAAAGGACAATGGGCGAAGGTCTCAAGCTCCTCTAGCTGCTTCAAGCTGGACATGGTCGTCGTCCTACCTACCCCTGGGTCCAGAAAACCCTAATAAGAGTGGGGGTGTGGAGGGGAGGGTGCCTGGCCTTCCCTCATGGGGAAAGATCGTGCAGACTCCAGGTCAGTTGGCTGTCTCCGGTCAACGGCGTGCTTGGTTTAACAGGCTGGTGTCCTTGTTGTGTTCTGGGGGCAACAGATTTGGCGAAAAGGGTTAAAAGACATCATTCAATCCATAACTACTAGATGACAAAAGGCAGGGATTAAGTTTTCAATGTTCCATATTAGGGGAAAAAAAAAAAAAAAAGGCTTCTTTGTAAGAAGGTGTGCTAGGCACATCTCGCCTGTCCAAAACCCTTTTGCCCATTATACTTAGTTTGGGCTGAGGTAAATAGTTTAGGTTTTTCCCCCTCTCAGACCTCTGGGCCTTTTCTCTCCAAGCCATTAGGATAGAAAAGAGAAACCCGTTTTAAAGTGAAGCCCACAGACCACCCCATTCTTCCCCAACCCAGCCATTTAGTTCAGCCAAACCGTTGAGTCTCAGGAGGCAGCGCTGCAGAGAGGATTAAGTGAGGCTTATGCGTACAGATAATCACTCAGGTAATGCGATCATAGGCTTATGTCCTTTGAAAACAAAAAACACGTGTTAATTTATGTAACATAACCCGCAAACAAGTCTCTAAATCTGTAGAAGAAACTTTTAAGACGGTTAGTTGCTCTGTTTTATACTCTACTACTGATCATTGTGATTTTCCTTGAATAATAATTTTTCTCCCTAAGGTTACCCTCCTTGTCTTTAAAGGGACTACATTAAGTCCATTTTTAATTTATCCTGTTCATTTGCATAAACATAACAAGAGCAGCAAATGATCACTTATGATCTTTAGTTCTGCTTTGCTGGAACTTACCCAAGGAATATTTGGGGTGACCTTCAGTCTGTTCTTCAGGGCACAGAAGCTGTGCCACATATCTGGCATTCATCCTTGCCTGTACACACCTGTTTTTTCCAAGTCTTTCTGGTCTTTCCTTGTGCCTTAAGGTCCCTTCTAGCCATCTTTCAGGAAAACAACCTTCGTTCCTTCCCTGGAAAGATTGCTGTGGACCGCACAACCAACCATGGTACCAGGCCTTTTATCTCACGGGCTTTTATTACCTTTGAAAGTCATTCCCAGTTCCTCAGGGCTTTCTGGTAACAATCTGAGCCCAACTATGTTTCCTTTAGGCTTGACATTCCAGTCAAAGACTTGGTCAAAAAAAAAAAAAAAAAAAAAAAAGAACCTCTGTTGACAACTGGTCTTATTAGTTCTATGCAAAGGAACCTATGTCATTACTTACTTGCTTAGAATGCCAAACTTCTTTAAAAATAGACTGAGTCCATATTCTGTTGGAAATCAGGTTAACTTACTATTCTCTTAGAACATTGGCAAGGTGAGTATTCTTTAAACAGAGACTGAGTCCATATGGTGTTGAAACACAGGCTGAGTGTGTATTCTGTTAGAACACAGGCTGAGTGTGTATTCTGTTAGAACAGAGGCTGAGTGAGTATACTTTGAACTCAGACTGAGTCCATATTCTGTTGGAACACACTCAGAGTGAGTATTTTTTAATCATGGACTGAGTCCATATTCTGTAAGAACACAAACTGAGTGAGTATTCTTTGAAAATAATCTGAGTCCATATTCTGTAAGAACACAGACTGAGTAAGTATTCTTTAAACGTAGACTGAGTCCATATTCTGTTAGAACAAAAGCTGAGTGGGTACTTTTTAAACAAAGTCTGAGTCCATATTCTGTAAGAACACAAACTGAGTGAGTATTCTTTGAAAATAATCTGAGTCCATGTTCTGTAAGAACACAGACTGAGTAGGTATTCTTTAAACGTAGACTGAATCCATATTCTGTTAGAACAATAGCTGAGTGGGTACTTGTTAAACAAAGACTGAGTCCATATTCTATTGAAATTCAGGCTGGTTGATTATTCCCTTAGAACAGAGGCTGAGTGAGTGTTCTTTAAACATAGACTGTGTCCATATTTTGTTAGAACACAGGTAACAGAGAACAGGTGAGCAGTTTGCTTGGTGAGGTGAACGCGCCCCTCGGGGTGCAGACAGAAACAGGGAACCAAGAACAGGAGAGCCACTTGCTCGGCCTGGCAGACAGGCCGCTGGGTTGAAGAGAGAGGACAGGTAATAAAGAACAGCTGAGCAGGTTGCTCGGCCTGGTAGACACGCCCCCCGGGGTGAAGGCAGAAGACAGGTAACAGAGAACAGCTGAGCAGCTTGCTCGGCCTGGCAGACGGGCCGCTGGATTGAAGGGAAAAGACAATTAACAAAGAATATTCTGTTAGAACATGGACTGACTGAGTATTCTGTTAGAACTCAGGCTGAGTGGGTATTATTTAAACATAAACTGAGTCCATATTATGTTAAAACACAGGCTGAGTGGGTATTCTTTATTTTTTTATTTTTTTTGATTGATTAATTGATTTTTATTTTTTTTATTTTTTTTAATGTTTTTTATTGAGTATATTGTTACAACAGTTCCAATTTTCTCCCCCTTGTTCCCCTCCACCCAGCACCCCCCTCCCCCAGCAATCCCCCCCAAGTCCATACCCCTGGTTCGTAAAAATTAACTATCCCCCCCCTCTCAAATATTAGGACCCTTTGTAATCTTGTAAAGGACAATGGGCGAAGGTCTCAAGCTCCTCTAGCTGCTTCAAGCTGGACATGGTCGTCGTCCTACCTACCCCTGGGTCCAGAAAACCCTAATAAGAGTGGGGGTGTGGAGGGGAGGGTGCCTGGCCTTCCCTCATGGGGAAAGATCGTGCAGACTCCAGGTCAGTTGGCTGTCTCCGGTCAACGGCGTGCTTGGTTTAACAGGCTGGTGTCCTTGTTGTGTTCTGGGGGCAACAGATTTGGCGAAAAGGGTTAAAAGACATCATTCAATCCATAACTACTAGATGACAAAAGGCAGGGATTAAGTTTTCAATGTTCCATATTAGGGGAAAAAAAAAAAAAAAAGGCTTCTTTGTAAGAAGGTGTGCTAGGCACATCTCGCCTGTCCAAAACCCTTTTGCCCATTATACTTAGTTTGGGCTGAGGTAAATAGTTTAGGTTTTTCCCCCTCTCAGACCTCTGGGCCTTTTCTCTCCAAGCCATTAGGATAGAAAAGAGAAACCCGTTTTAAAGTGAAGCCCACAGACCACCCCATTCTTCCCCAACCCAGCCATTTAGTTCAGCCAAACCGTTGAGTCTCAGGAGGCAGCGCTGCAGAGAGGATTAAGTGAGGCTTATGCGTACAGATAATCACTCAGGTAATGCGATCATAGGCTTATGTCCTTTGAAAACAAAAAACACGTGTTAATTTATGTAACATAACCCGCAAACAAGTCTCTAAATCTGTAGAAGAAACTTTTAAGACGGTTAGTTGCTCTGTTTTATACTCTACTACTGATCATTGTGATTTTCCTTGAATAATAATTTTTCTCCCTAAGGTTACCCTCCTTGTCTTTAAAGGGACTACATTAAGTCCATTTTTAATTTATCCTGTTCATTTGCATAAACATAACAAGAGCAGCAAATGATCACTTATGATCTTTAGTTCTGCTTTGCTGGAACTTACCCAAGGAATATTTGGGGTGACCTTCAGTCTGTTCTTCAGGGCACAGAAGCTGTGCCACATATCTGGCATTCATCCTTGCCTGTACACACCTGTTTTTTCCAAGTCTTTCTGGTCTTTCCTTGTGCCTTAAGGTCCCTTCTAGCCATCTTTCAGGAAAACAACCTTCGTTCCTTCCCTGGAAAGATTGCTGTGGACCGCACAACCAACCATGGTACCAGGCCTTTTATCTCACGGGCTTTTATTACCTTTGAAAGTCATTCCCAGTTCCTCAGGGCTTTCTGGTAACAATCTGAGCCCAACTATGTTTCCTTTAGGCTTGACATTCCAGTCAAAGACTTGGTCAAAAAAAAAAAAAAAAAAAAAAAAGAACCTCTGTTGACAACTGGTCTTATTAGTTCTATGCAAAGGAACCTATGTCATTACTTACTTGCTTAGAATGCCAAACTTCTTTAAAAATAGACTGAGTCCATATTCTGTTGGAAATCAGGTTAAATTACTATTCTCTTAGAACATTGGCAAGGTGAGTATTCTTTAAACAGAGACTGAGTCCATATGGTGTTGAAACACAGGCTGAGTGTGTATTCTGTTAGAACACAGGCTGAGTGTGTATTCTGTTAGAACAGAGGCTGAGTGAGTATACTTTGAACTCAGACTGAGTCCATATTCTGTTGGAACACACTCAGAGTGAGTATTTTTTAATCATGGACTGAGTCCATATTCTGTAAGAACACAAACTGAGTGAGTATTCTTTGAAAATAATCTGAGTCCATATTCTGTAAGAACACAGACTGAGTAGGTATTCTTTAAACGTAGACTGAGTCCATATTCTGTTAGAACAAAAGCTGAGTGGGTACTTTTTAAACAAAGTCTGAGTCCATATTCTGTAAGAACACAAACTGAGTGAGTATTCTTTGAAAATAATCTGAGTCCATGTTCTGTAAGAACACAGACTGAGTAGGTATTCTTTAAACGTAGACTGAATCCATATTCTGTTAGAACAATAGCTGAGTGGGTACTTGTTAAACAAAGACTGAGTCCATATTCTATTGAAATTCAGGCTGGTTGATTATTCCCTTAGAACAGAGGCTGAGTGAGTGTTCTTTAAACATAGACTGTGTCCATATTTTGTTAGAACACAGGTAACAGAGAACAGGTGAGCAGTTTGCTTGGTGAGGTGAACGCGCCCCTCGGGGTGCAGACAGAAACAGGGAACCAAGAACAGGAGAGCCACTTGCTCGGCCTGGCAGACAGGCCGCTGGGTTGAAGAGAGAGGACAGGTAATAAAGAACAGCTGAGCAGGTTGCTCGGCCTGGTAGACACGCCCCCCGGGGTGAAGGCAGAAGACAGGTAACAGAGAACAGCTGAGCAGCTTGCTCGGCCTGGCAGACGGGCCGCTGGATTGAAGGGAAAAGACAATTAACAAAGAATATTCTGTTAGAACATGGACTGACTGAGTATTCTGTTAGAACTCAGGCTGAGTGGGTATTATTTAAACATAAACTGAGTCCATATTATGTTAAAACACAGGCTGAGTGGGTATTCTTTATTTTTTTATTTTTTTTGATTGATTAATTGATTTTTATTTTTTTTATTTTTTTTAATGTTTTTTATTGAGTATATTGTTACAACAGTTCCAATTTTCTCCCCCTTGTTCCCCTCCACCCAGCACCCCCCTCCCCCAGCAATCCCCCCCAAGTCCATACCCCTGGTTCGTAAAAATTAACTATCCCCCCCCTCTCAAATATTAGGACCCTTTGTAATCTTGTAAAGGACAATGGGCGAAGGTCTCAAGCTCCTCTAGCTGCTTCAAGCTGGACATGGTCGTCGTCCTACCTACCCCTGGGTCCAGAAAACCCTAATAAGAGTGGGGGTGTGGAGGGGAGGGTGCCTGGCCTTCCCTCATGGGGAAAGATCGTGCAGACTCCAGGTCAGTTGGCTGTCTCCGGTCAACGGCGTGCTTGGTTTAACAGGCTGGTGTCCTTGTTGTGTTCTGGGGGCAACAGATTTGGCGAAAAGGGTTAAAAGACATCATTCAATCCATAACTACTAGATGACAAAAGGCAGGGATTAAGTTTTCAATGTTCCATATTAGGGGAAAAAAAAAAAAAAAAAAAGGCTTCTTTGTAAGAAGGTGTGCTAGGCACATCTCGCCTGTCCAAAACCCTTTTGCCCATTATACTTAGTTTGGGCTGAGGTAAATAGTTTAGGTTTTTCCCCCTCTCAGACCTCTGGGCCTTTTCTCTCCAAGCCATTAGGATAGAAAAGAGAAACCCGTTTTAAAGTGAAGCCCACAGACCACCCCATTCTTCCCCAACCCAGCCATTTAGTTCAGCCAAACCGTTGAGTCTCAGGAGGCAGCGCTGCAGAGAGGATTAAGTGAGGCTTATGCGTACAGATAATCACTCAGGTAATGCGATCATAGGCTTATGTCCTTTGAAAACAAAAAACACGTGTTAATTTATGTAACATAACCCGCAAACAAGTCTCTAAATCTGTAGAAGAAACTTTTAAGACGGTTAGTTGCTCTGTTTTATACTCTACTACTGATCATTGTGATTTTCCTTGAATAATAATTTTTCTCCCTAAGGTTACCCTCCTTGTCTTTAAAGGGACTACATTAAGTCCATTTTTAATTTATCCTGTTCATTTGCATAAACATAACAAGAGCAGCAAATGATCACTTATGATCTTTAGTTCTGCTTTGCTGGAACTTACCCAAGGAATATTTGGGGTGACCTTCAGTCTGTTCTTCAGGGCACAGAAGCTGTGCCACATATCTGGCATTCATCCTTGCCTGTACACACCTGTTTTTTCCAAGTCTTTCTGGTCTTTCCTTGTGCCTTAAGGTCCCTTCTAGCCATCTTTCAGGAAAACAACCTTCGTTCCTTCCCTGGAAAGATTGCTGTGGACCGCACAACCAACCATGGTACCAGGCCTTTTATCTCACGGGCTTTTATTACCTTTGAAAGTCATTCCCAGTTCCTCAGGGCTTTCTGGTAACAATCTGAGCCCAACTATGTTTCCTTTAGGCTTGACATTCCAGTCAAAGACTTGGTCAAAAAAAAAAAAAAAAAAAGAACCTCTGTTGACAACTGGTCTTATTAGTTCTATGCAAAGGAACCTATGTCATTACTTACTTGCTTAGAATGCCAAACTTCTTTAAAAATAGACTGAGTCCATATTCTGTTGGAAATCAGGTTAAATTACTATTCTCTTAGAACATTGGCAAGGTGAGTATTCTTTAAACAGAGACTGAGTCCATATGGTGTTGAAACACAGGCCGAGTGTGTATTCTGTTAGAACACAGGCTGAGTGTGTATTCTGTTAGAACAGAGGCTGAGTGAGTATACTTTGAACTCAGACTGAGTCCATATTCTGTTAGAACAAAAGCTGAGTGGGTACTTTTTAAACAAAGTCTGAGTCCATATTCTGTAAGAACACAAACTGAGTGAGTATTCTTTGAAAATAATCTGAGTCCATGTTCTGTAAGAACACAGACTGAGTAGGTATTCTTTAAACGTAGACTGAATCCATATTCTGTTAGAACAATAGCTGAGTGGGTACTTGTTAAACAAAGACTGAGTCCATATTCTATTGAAATTCAGGCTGGTTGATTATTCCCTTAGAACAGAGGCTGAGTGAGTGTTCTTTAAACATAGACTGTGTCCATATTTTGTTAGAACACAGGTAACAGAGAACAGGTGAGCAGTTTGCTTGGTGAGGTGAACGCGCCCCTCGGGGTGCAGACAGAAACAGGGAACCAAGAACAGGAGAGCCACTTGCTCGGCCTGGCAGACAGGCCGCTGGGTTGAAGAGAGAGGACAGGTAATAAAGAACAGCTGAGCAGGTTGCTCGGCCTGGTAGACACGCCCCCCGGGGTGAAGGCAGAAGACAGGTAACAGAGAACAGCTGAGCAGCTTGCTCGGCCTGGCAGACGGGCCGCTGGATTGAAGGGAAAAGACAATTAACAAAGAATATTCTGTTAGAACATGGACTGACTGAGTATTCTGTTAGAACTCAGGCTGAGTGGGTATTATTTAAACATAAACTGAGTCCATATTATGTTAAAACACAGGCTGAGTGGGTATTCTTTATTTTTTTATTTTTTTTGATTGATTAATTGATTTTTATTTTTTTTATTTTTTTTAATGTTTTTTATTGAGTATATTGTTACAACAGTTCCAATTTTCTCCCCCTTGTTCCCCTCCACCCAGCACCCCCCTCCCCCAGCAATCTCCCCCAAGTCCATACCCCTGGTTCGTAAAAATTAACTATCCCCCCCCTCTCAAATATTAGGACCCTTTGTAATCTTGTAAAGGACAATGGGCGAAGGTCTCAAGCTCCTCTAGCTGCTTCAAGCTGGACATGGTCGTCGTCCTACCTACCCCTGGGTCCAGAAAACCCTAATAAGAGTGGGGGTGTGGAGGGGAGGGTGCCTGGCCTTCCCTCATGGGGAAAGATCGTGCAGACTCCAGGTCAGTTGGCTGTCTCCGGTCAACGGCGTGCTTGGTTTAACAGGCTGGTGTCCTTGTTGTGTTCTGGGGGCAACAGATTTGGCGAAAAGGGTTAAAAGACATCATTCAATCCATAACTACTAGATGACAAAAGGCAGGGATTAAGTTTTCAATGTTCCATATTAGGGGAAAAAAAAAAAAAAAAAAAGGCTTCTTTGTAAGAAGGTGTGCTAGGCACATCTCGCCTGTCCAAAACCCTTTTGCCCATTATACTTAGTTTGGGCTGAGGTAAATAGTTTAGGTTTTTCCCCCTCTCAGACCTCTGGGCCTTTTCTCTCCAAGCCATTAGGATAGAAAAGAGAAACCCGTTTTAAAGTGAAGCCCACAGACCACCCCATTCTTCCCCAACCCAGCCATTTAGTTCAGCCAAACCGTTGAGTCTCAGGAGGCAGCGCTGCAGAGAGGATTAAGTGAGGCTTATGCGTACAGATAATCACTCAGGTAATGCGATCATAGGCTTATGTCCTTTGAAAACAAAAAACACGTGTTAATTTATGTAACATAACCCGCAAACAAGTCTCTAAATCTGTAGAAGAAACTTTTAAGACGGTTAGTTGCTCTGTTTTATACTCTACTACTGATCATTGTGATTTTCCTTGAATAATAATTTTTCTCCCTAAGGTTACCCTCCTTGTCTTTAAAGGGACTACATTAAGTCCATTTTTAATTTATCCTGTTCATTTGCATAAACATAACAAGAGCAGCAAATGATCACTTATGATCTTTAGTTCTGCTTTGCTGGAACTTACCCAAGGAATATTTGGGGTGACCTTCAGTCTGTTCTTCAGGGCACAGAAGCTGTGCCACATATCTGGCATTCATCCTTGCCTGTACACACCTGTTTTTTCCAAGTCTTTCTGGTCTTTCCTTGTGCCTTAAGGTCCCTTCTAGCCATCTTTCAGGAAAACAACCTTCGTTCCTTCCCTGGAAAGATTGCTGTGGACCGCACAACCAACCATGGTACCAGGCCTTTTATCTCACGGGCTTTTATTACCTTTGAAAGTCATTCCCAGTTCCTCAGGGCTTTCTGGTAACAATCTGAGCCCAACTATGTTTCCTTTAGGCTTGACATTCCAGTCAAAGACTTGGTCAAAAAAAAAAAAAAAAAAAGAACCTCTGTTGACAACTGGTCTTATTAGTTCTATGCAAAGGAACCTATGTCATTACTTACTTGCTTAGAATGCCAAACTTCTTTAAAAATAGACTGAGTCCATATTCTGTTGGAAATCAGGTTAAATTACTATTCTCTTAGAACATTGGCAAGGTGAGTATTCTTTAAACAGAGACTGAGTCCATATGGTGTTGAAACACAGGCCGAGTGTGTATTCTGTTAGAACACAGGCTGAGTGTGTATTCTGTTAGAACAGAGGCTGAGTGAGTATACTTTGAACTCAGACTGAGTCCATATTCTGTTAGAACAAAAGCTGAGTGGGTACTTTTTAAACAAAGTCTGAGTCCATATTCTGTAAGAACACAAACTGAGTGAGTATTCTTTGAAAATAATCTGAGTCCATGTTCTGTAAGAACACAGACTGAGTAGGTATTCTTTAAACGTAGACTGAATCCATATTCTGTTAGAACAATAGCTGAGTGGGTACTTGTTAAACAAAGACTGAGTCCATATTCTATTGAAATTCAGGCTGGTTGATTATTCCCTTAGAACAGAGGCTGAGTGAGTGTTCTTTAAACATAGACTGTGTCCATATTTTGTTAGAACACAGGTAACAGAGAACAGGTGAGCAGTTTGCTTGGTGAGGTGAACGCGCCCCTCGGGGTGCAGACAGAAACAGGGAACCAAGAACAGGAGAGCCACTTGCTCGGCCTGGCAGACAGGCCGCTGGGTTGAAGAGAGAGGACAGGTAATAAAGAACAGCTGAGCAGGTTGCTCGGCCTGGTAGACACGCCCCCCGGGGTGAAGGCAGAAGACAGGTAACAGAGAACAGCTGAGCAGCTTGCTCGGCCTGGCAGACGGGCCGCTGGATTGAAGGGAAAAGACAATTAACAAAGAATATTCTGTTAGAACATGGACTGACTGAGTATTCTGTTAGAACTCAGGCTGAGTGGGTATTATTTAAACATAAACTGAGTCCATATTATGTTAAAACACAGGCTGAGTGGGTATTCTTTATTTTTTTATTTTTTTTGATTGATTAATTGATTTTTATTTTTTTTATTTTTTTTAATGTTTTTTATTGAGTATATTGTTACAACAGTTCCAATTTTCTCCCCCTTGTTCCCCTCCACCCAGCACCCCCCTCCCCCAGCAATCTCCCCCAAGTCCATACCCCTGGTTCGTAAAAATTAACTATCCCCCCCCTCTCAAATATTAGGACCCTTTGTAATCTTGTAAAGGACAATGGGCGAAGGTCTCAAGCTCCTCTAGCTGCTTCAAGCTGGACATGGTCGTCGTCCTACCTACCCCTGGGTCCAGAAAACCCTAATAAGAGTGGGGGTGTGGAGGGGAGGGTGCCTGGCCTTCCCTCATGGGGAAAGATCGTGCAGACTCCAGGTCAGTTGGCTGTCTCCGGTCAACGGCGTGCTTGGTTTAACAGGCTGGTGTCCTTGTTGTGTTCTGGGGGCAACAGATTTGGCGAAAAGGGTTAAAAGACATCATTCAATCCATAACTACTAGATGACAAAAGGCAGGGATTAAGTTTTCAATGTTCCATATTAGGGGAAAAAAAAAAAAAAAAAAAGGCTTCTTTGTAAGAAGGTGTGCTAGGCACATCTCGCCTGTCCAAAACCCTTTTGCCCATTATACTTAGTTTGGGCTGAGGTAAATAGTTTAGGTTTTTCCCCCTCTCAGACCTCTGGGCCTTTTCTCTCCAAGCCATTAGGATAGAAAAGAGAAACCCGTTTTAAAGTGAAGCCCACAGACCACCCCATTCTTCCCCAACCCAGCCATTTAGTTCAGCCAAACCGTTGAGTCTCAGGAGGCAGCGCTGCAGAGAGGATTAAGTGAGGCTTATGCGTACAGATAATCACTCAGGTAATGCGATCATAGGCTTATGTCCTTTGAAAACAAAAAACACGTGTTAATTTATGTAACATAACCCGCAAACAAGTCTCTAAATCTGTAGAAGAAACTTTTAAGACGGTTAGTTGCTCTGTTTTATACTCTACTACTGATCATTGTGATTTTCCTTGAATAATAATTTTTCTCCCTAAGGTTACCCTCCTTGTCTTTAAAGGGACTACATTAAGTCCATTTTTAAT
This sequence comes from Furipterus horrens, assembly GCF_987537825.1. Classification (NCBI taxonomy): domain Eukaryota; kingdom Metazoa; phylum Chordata; class Mammalia; order Chiroptera; family Furipteridae; genus Furipterus; species Furipterus horrens. The sequence goes on along the minus strand of NW_028327198.1, from coordinate 302,890 downwards.
TTATCCTGTTCATTTGCATAAACATAACAAGAGCAGCAAATGATCACTTATGATCTTTAGTTCTGCTTTGCTGGAACTTACCCAAGGAATATTTGGGGTGACCTTCAGTCTGTTCTTCAGGGCACAGAAGCTGTGCCACATATCTGGCATTCATCCTTGCCTGTACACACCTGTTTTTTCCAAGTCTTTCTGGTCTTTCCTTGTGCCTTAAGGTCCCTTCTAGCCATCTTTCAGGAAAACAACCTTCGTTCCTTCCCTGGAAAGATTGCTGTGGACCGCACAACCAACCATGGTACCAGGCCTTTTATCTCACGGGCTTTTATTACCTTTGAAAGTCATTCCCAGTTCCTCAGGGCTTTCTGGTAACAATCTGAGCCCAACTATGTTTCCTTTAGGCTTGACATTCCAGTCAAAGACTTGGTCAAAAAAAAAAAAAAAAAAAAAAGAACCTCTGTTGACAACTGGTCTTATTAGTTCTATGCAAAGGAACCTATGTCATTACTTACTTGCTTAGAATGCCAAACTTCTTTAAAAATAGACTGAGTCCATATTCTGTTGGAAATCAGGTTAAATTACTATTCTCTTAGAACATTGGCAAGGTGAGTATTCTTTAAACAGAGACTGAGTCCATATGGTGTTGAAACACAGGCTGAGTGTGTATTCTGTTAGAACACAGGCTGAGTGTGTATTCTGTTAGAACAGAGGCTGAGTGAGTATACTTTGAACTCAGACTGAGTCCATATTCTGTTGGAACACACTCAGAGTGAGTATTTTTTAATCATGGACTGAGTCCATATTCTGTAAGAACACAAACTGAGTGAGTATTCTTTGAAAATAATCTGAGTCCATATTCTGTAAGAACACAGACTGAGTAGGTATTCTTTAAACGTAGACTGAGTCCATATTCTGTTAGAACAAAAGCTGAGTGGGTACTTTTTAAACAAAGTCTGAGTCCATATTCTGTAAGAACACAAACTGAGTGAGTATTCTTTGAAAATAATCTGAGTCCATGTTCTGTAAGAACACAGACTGAGTAGGTATTCTTTAAACGTAGACTGAATCCATATTCTGTTAGAACAATAGCTGAGTGGGTACTTGTTAAACAAAGACTGAGTCCATATTCTATTGAAATTCAGGCTGGTTGATTATTCCCTTAGAACAGAGGCTGAGTGAGTGTTCTTTAAACATAGACTGTGTCCATATTTTGTTAGAACACAGGTAACAGAGAACAGGTGAGCAGTTTGCTTGGTGAGGTGAACGCGCCCCTCGGGGTGCAGACAGAAACAGGGAACCAAGAACAGGAGAGCCACTTGCTCGGCCTGGCAGACAGGCCGCTGGGTTGAAGAGAGAGGACAGGTAATAAAGAACAGCTGAGCAGGTTGCTCGGCCTGGTAGACACGCCCCCCGGGGTGAAGGCAGAAGACAGGTAACAGAGAACAGCTGAGCAGCTTGCTCGGCCTGGCAGACGGGCCGCTGGATTGAAGGGAAAAGACAATTAACAAAGAATATTCTGTTAGAACATGGACTGACTGAGTATTCTGTTAGAACTCAGGCTGAGTGGGTATTATTTAAACATAAACTGAGTCCATATTATGTTAAAACACAGGCTGAGTGGGTATTCTTTATTTTTTTATTTTTTTTGATTGATTAATTGATTTTTATTTTTTTTATTTTTTTTAATGTTTTTTATTGAGTATATTGTTACAACAGTTCCAATTTTCTCCCCCTTGTTCCCCTCCACCCAGCACCCCCCTCCCCCAGCAATCCCCCCAAAGTCCATACCCCTGGTTCGTAAAAATTAACTATCCCCCCCCTCTCAAATATTAGGACCCTTTGTAATCTTGTAAAGGACAATGGGCGAAGGTCTCAAGCTCCTCTAGCTGCTTCAAGCTGGACATGGTCGTCGTCCTACCTACCCCTGGGTCCAGAAAACCCTAATAAGAGTGGGGGTGTGGAGGGGAGGGTGCCTGGCCTTCCCTCATGGGGAAAGATCGTGCAGACTCCAGGTCAGTTGGCTGTCTCCGGTCAACGGCGTGCTTGGTTTAACAGGCTGGTGTCCTTGTTGTGTTCTGGGGGCAACAGATTTGGCGAAAAGGGTTAAAAGACATCATTCAATCCATAACTACTAGATGACAAAAGGCAGGGATTAAGTTTTCAATGTTCCATATTAGGGGAAAAAAAAAAAAAAAGGCTTCTTTGTAAGAAGGTGTGCTAGGCACATCTCGCCTGTCCAAAACCCTTTTGCCCATTATACTTAGTTTGGGCTGAGGTAAATAGTTTAGGTTTTTCCCCCTCTCAGACCTCTGGGCCTTTTCTCTCCAAGCCATTAGGATAGAAAAGAGAAACCCGTTTTAAAGTGAAGCCCACAGACCACCCCATTCTTCCCCAACCCAGCCATTTAGTTCAGCCAAACCGTTGAGTCTCAGGAGGCAGCGCTGCAGAGAGGATTAAGTGAGGCTTATGCGTACAGATAATCACTCAGGTAATGCGATCATAGGCTTATGTCCTTTGAAAACAAAAAACACGTGTTAATTTATGTAACATAACCCGCAAACAAGTCTCTAAATCTGTAGAAGAAACTTTTAAGACGGTTAGTTGCTCTGTTTTATACTCTACTACTGATCATTGTGATTTTCCTTGAATAATAATTTTTCTCCCTAAGGTTACCCTCCTTGTCTTTAAAGGGACTACATTAAGTCCATTTTTAATTTATCCTGTTCATTTGCATAAACATAACAAGAGCAGCAAATGATCACTTATGATCTTTAGTTCTGCTTTGCTGGAACTTACCCAAGGAATATTTGGGGTGACCTTCAGTCTGTTCTTCAGGGCACAGAAGCTGTGCCACATATCTGGCATTCATCCTTGCCTGTACACACCTGTTTTTTCCAAGTCTTTCTGGTCTTTCCTTGTGCCTTAAGGTCCCTTCTAGCCATCTTTCAGGAAAACAACCTTCGTTCCTTCCCTGGAAAGATTGCTGTGGACCGCACAACCAACCATGGTACCAGGCCTTTTATCTCACGGGCTTTTATTACCTTTGAAAGTCATTCCCAGTTCCTCAGGGCTTTCTGGTAACAATCTGAGCCCAACTATGTTTCCTTTAGGCTTGACATTCCAGTCAAAGACTTGGTCAAAAAAAAAAAAGAAAGAACCTCTGTTGACAACTGGTCTTATTAGTTCTATGCAAAGGAACCTATGTCATTACTTACTTGCTTAGAATGCCAAACTTCTTTAAAAATAGACTGAGTCCATATTCTGTTGGAAATCAGGTTAAATTACTATTCTCTTAGAACATTGGCAAGGTGAGTATTCTTTAAACAGAGACTGAGTCCATATGGTGTTGAAACACAGGCCGAGTGTGTATTCTGTTAGAACACAGGCTGAGTGTGTATTCTGTTAGAACAGAGGCTGAGTGAGTATACTTTGAACTCAGACTGAGTCCATATTCTGTTAGAACAAAAGCTGAGTGGGTACTTTTTAAACAAAGTCTGAGTCCATATTCTGTAAGAACACAAACTGAGTGAGTATTCTTTGAAAATAATCTGAGTCCATGTTCTGTAAGAACACAGACTGAGTAGGTATTCTTTAAACGTAGACTGAATCCATATTCTGTTAGAACAATAGCTGAGTGGGTACTTGTTAAACAAAGACTGAGTCCATATTCTATTGAAATTCAGGCTGGTTGATTATTCCCTTAGAACAGAGGCTGAGTGAGTGTTCTTTAAACATAGACTGTGTCCATATTTTGTTAGAACACAGGTAACAGAGAACAGGTGAGCAGTTTGCTTGGTGAGGTGAACGCGCCCCTCGGGGTGCAGACAGAAACAGGGAACCAAGAACAGGAGAGCCACTTGCTCGGCCTGGCAGACAGGCCGCTGGGTTGAAGAGAGAGGACAGGTAATAAAGAACAGCTGAGCAGGTTGCTCGGCCTGGTAGACACGCCCCCCGGGGTGAAGGCAGAAGACAGGTAACAGAGAACAGCTGAGCAGCTTGCTCGGCCTGGCAGACGGGCCGCTGGATTGAAGGGAAAAGACAATTAACAAAGAATATTCTGTTAGAACATGGACTGACTGAGTATTCTGTTAGAACTCAGGCTGAGTGGGTATTATTTAAACATAAACTGAGTCCATATTATGTTAAAACACAGGCTGAGTGGGTATTCTTTATTTTTTTATTTTTTTTGATTGATTAATTGATTTTTATTTTTTTTATTTTTTTTAATGTTTTTTATTGAGTATATTGTTACAACAGTTCCAATTTTCTCCCCCTTGTTCCCCTCCACCCAGCACCCCCCTCCCCCAGCAATCCCCCCCAAGTCCATACCCCTGGTTCGTAAAAATTAACTATCCCCCCCCTCTCAAATATTAGGACCCTTTGTAATCTTGTAAAGGACAATGGGCGAAGGTCTCAAGCTCCTCTAGCTGCTTCAAGCTGGACATGGTCGTCGTCCTACCTACCCCTGGGTCCAGAAAACCCTAATAAGAGTGGGGGTGTGGAGGGGAGGGTGCCTGGCCTTCCCTCATGGGGAAAGATCGTGCAGACTCCAGGTCAGTTGGCTGTCTCCGGTCAACGGCGTGCTTGGTTTAACAGGCTGGTGTCCTTGTTGTGTTCTGGGGGCAACAGATTTGGCGAAAAGGGTTAAAAGACATCATTCAATCCATAACTACTAGATGACAAAAGGCAGGGATTAAGTTTTCAATGTTCCATATTAGGGGAAAAAAAAAAAAAAAAAGGCTTCTTTGTAAGAAGGTGTGCTAGGCACATCTCGCCTGTCCAAAACCCTTTTGCCCATTATACTTAGTTTGGGCTGAGGTAAATAGTTTAGGTTTTTCCCCCTCTCAGACCTCTGGGCCTTTTCTCTCCAAGCCATTAGGATAGAAAAGAGAAACCCGTTTTAAAGTGAAGCCCACAGACCACCCCATTCTTCCCCAACCCAGCCATTTAGTTCAGCCAAACCGTTGAGTCTCAGGAGGCAGCGCTGCAGAGAGGATTAAGTGAGGCTTATGCGTACAGATAATCACTCAGGTAATGCGATCATAGGCTTATGTCCTTTGAAAACAAAAAACACGTGTTAATTTATGTAACATAACCCGCAAACAAGTCTCTAAATCTGTAGAAGAAACTTTTAAGACGGTTAGTTGCTCTGTTTTATACTCTACTACTGATCATTGTGATTTTCCTTGAATAATAATTTTTCTCCCTAAGGTTACCCTCCTTGTCTTTAAAGGGACTACATTAAGTCCATTTTTAATTTATCCTGTTCATTTGCATAAACATAACAAGAGCAGCAAATGATCACTTATGATCTTTAGTTCTGCTTTGCTGGAACTTACCCAAGGAATATTTGGGGTGACCTTCAGTCTGTTCTTCAGGGCACAGAAGCTGTGCCACATATCTGGCATTCATCCTTGCCTGTACACACCTGTTTTTTCCAAGTCTTTCTGGTCTTTCCTTGTGCCTTAAGGTCCCTTCTAGCCATCTTTCAGGAAAACAACCTTCGTTCCTTCCCTGGAAAGATTGCTGTGGACCGCACAACCAACCATGGTACCAGGCCTTTTATCTCACGGGCTTTTATTACCTTTGAAAGTCATTCCCAGTTCCTCAGGGCTTTCTGGTAACAATCTGAGCCCAACTATGTTTCCTTTAGGCTTGACATTCCAGTCAAAGGCTTGGTCAAAAAAAAAAAAAAAAAAAAAGAACCTCTGTTGACAACTGGTCTTATTAGTTCTATGCAAAGGAACCTATGTCATTACTTACTTGCTTAGAATGCCAAACTTCTTTAAAAATAGACTGAGTCCATATTCTGTTGGAAATCAGGTTAAATTACTATTCTCTTAGAACATTGGCAAGGTGAGTATTCTTTAAACAGAGACTGAGTCCATATGGTGTTGAAACACAGGCCGAGTGTGTATTCTGTTAGAACACAGGCTGAGTGTGTATTCTGTTAGAACAGAGGCTGAGTGAGTATACTTTGAACTCAGACTGAGTCCATATTCTGTTAGAACAAAAGCTGAGTGGGTACTTTTTAAACAAAGTCTGAGTCCATATTCTGTAAGAACACAAACTGAGTGAGTATTCTTTGAAAATAATCTGAGTCCATGTTCTGTAAGAACACAGACTGAGTAGGTATTCTTTAAACGTAGACTGAATCCATATTCTGTTAGAACAATAGCTGAGTGGGTACTTGTTAAACAAAGACTGAGTCCATATTCTATTGAAATTCAGGCTGGTTGATTATTCCCTTAGAACAGAGGCTGAGTGAGTGTTCTTTAAACATAGACTGTGTCCATATTTTGTTAGAACACAGGTAACAGAGAACAGGTGAGCAGTTTGCTTGGTGAGGTGAACGCGCCCCTCGGGGTGCAGACAGAAACAGGGAACCAAGAACAGGAGAGCCACTTGCTCGGCCTGGCAGACAGGCCGCTGGGTTGAAGAGAGAGGACAGGTAATAAAGAACAGCTGAGCAGGTTGCTCGGCCTGGTAGACACGCCCCCCGGGGTGAAGGCAGAAGACAGGTAACAGAGAACAGCTGAGCAGCTTGCTCGGCCTGGCAGACGGGCCGCTGGATTGAAGGGAAAAGACAATTAACAAAGAATATTCTGTTAGAACATGGACTGACTGAGTATTCTGTTAGAACTCAGGCTGAGTGGGTATTATTTAAACATAAACTGAGTCCATATTATGTTAAAACACAGGCTGAGTGGGTATTCTTTATTTTTTTATTTTTTTTGATTGATTAATTGATTTTTATTTTTTTTATTTTTTTTAATGTTTTTTATTGAGTATATTGTTACAACAGTTCCAATTTTCTCCCCCTTGTTCCCTTCCACCCAGCACCCCCCTCCCCCAGCAATCCCCCCCAAGTCCATACCCCTGGTTCGTAAAAATTAACTATCCCCCCCCTCTCAAATATTAGGACCCTTTGTAATCTTGTAAAGGACAATGGGCGAAGGTCTCAAGCTCCTCTAGCTGCTTCAAGCTGGACATGGTCGTCGTCCTACCTACCCCTGGGTCCAGAAAACCCTAATAAGAGTGGGGGTGTGGAGGGGAGGGTGCCTGGCCTTCCCTCATGGGGAAAGATCGTGCAGACTCCAGGTCAGTTGGCTGTCTCCGGTCAACGGCGTGCTTGGTTTAACAGGCTGGTGTCCTTGTTGTGTTCTGGGGGCAACAGATTTGGCGAAAAGGGTTAAAAGACATCATTCAATCCATAACTACTAGATGACAAAAGGCAGGGATTAAGTTTTCAATGTTCCATATTAGGGGAAAAAAAAAAAAAAAAAAAGGCTTCTTTGTAAGAAGGTGTGCTAGGCACATCTCGCCTGTCCAAAACCCTTTTGCCCATTATACTTAGTTTGGGCTGAGGTAAATAGTTTAGGTTTTTCCCCCTCTCAGACCTCTGGGCCTTTTCTCTCCAAGCCATTAGGATAGAAAAGAGAAACCCGTTTTAAAGTGAAGCCCACAGACCACCCCATTCTTCCCCAACCCAGCCATTTAGTTCAGCCAAACCGTTGAGTCTCAGGAGGCAGCGCTGCAGAGAGGATTAAGTGAGGCTTATGCGTACAGATAATCACTCAGGTAATGCGATCATAGGCTTATGTCCTTTGAAAACAAAAAACACGTGTTAATTTATGTAACATAACCCGCAAACAAGTCTCTAAATCTGTAGAAGAAACTTTTAAGACGGTTAGTTGCTCTGTTTTATACTCTACTACTGATCATTGTGATTTTCCTTGAATAATAATTTTTCTCCCTAAGGTTACCCTCCTTGTCTTTAAAGGGACTACATTAAGTCCATTTTTAATTTATCCTGTTCATTTGCATAAACATAACAAGAGCAGCAAATGATCACTTATGATCTTTAGTTCTGCTTTGCTGGAACTTACCCAAGGAATATTTGGAGTGACCTTCAGTCTGTTCTTCAGGGCACAGAAGCTGTGCTACATATCTGGCATTCATCCTTGCCTGTACACACCTGTTTTTTCCAAGTCTTTCTGGTCTTTCCTTGTGCCTTAAGGTCCCTTCTAGCCATCTTTCAGGAAAACAACCTTCGTTCCTTCCCTGGAAAGATTGCTGTGGACCGCACAACCAACCATGGTACCAGGCCTTTTATCTCACGGGCTTTTATTACCTTTGAAAGTCATTCCCAGTTCCTCAGGGCTTTCTGGTAACAATCTGAGCCCAACTATGTTTCCTTTAGGCTTGACATTCCAGTCAAAGGCTTGGTCAAAAAAAAAAAAAAAAAAAAAAGAACCTCTGTTGACAACTGGTCTTATTAGTTCTATGCAAAGGAACCTATGTCATTACTTACTTGCTTAGAATGCCAAACTTCTTTAAAAATAGACTGAGTCCATATTCTGTTGGAAATCAGGTTAAATTACTATTCTCTTAGAACATTGGCAAGGTGAGTATTCTTTAAACAGAGACTGAGTCCATATGGTGTTGAAACACAGGCCGAGTGTGTATTCTGTTAGAACACAGGCTGAGTGTGTATTCTGTTAGAACAGAGGCTGAGTGAGTATACTTTGAACTCAGACTGAGTCCATATTCTGTTAGAACAAAAGCTGAGTGGGTACTTTTTAAACAAAGTCTGAGTCCATATTCTGTAAGAACACAAACTGAGTGAGTATTCTTTGAAAATAATCTGAGTCCATGTTCTGTAAGAACACAGACTGAGTAGGTATTCTTTAAACGTAGACTGAATCCATATTCTGTTAGAACAATAGCTGAGTGGGTACTTGTTAAACAAAGACTGAGTCCATATTCTATTGAAATTCAGGCTGGTTGATTATTCCCTTAGAACAGAGGCTGAGTGAGTGTTCTTTAAACATAGACTGTGTCCATATTTTGTTAGAACACAGGTAACAGAGAACAGGTGAGCAGTTTGCTTGGTGAGGTGAACGCGCCCCTCGGGGTGCAGACAGAAACAGGGAACCAAGAACAGGAGAGCCACTTGCTCGGCCTGGCAGACAGGCCGCTGGGTTGAAGAGAGAGGACAGGTAATAAAGAACAGCTGAGCAGGTTGCTCGGCCTGGTAGACACGCCCCCCGGGGTGAAGGCAGAAGACAGGTAACAGAGAACAGCTGAGCAGCTTGCTCGGCCTGGCAGACGGGCCGCTGGATTGAAGGGAAAAGACAATTAACAAAGAATATTCTGTTAGAACATGGACTGACTGAGTATTCTGTTAGAACTCAGGCTGCGTGGGTATTATTTAAACATAAACTGAGTCCATATTATGTTAAAACACAGGCTGAGTGGGTATTCTTTATTTTTTTATTTTTTTTGATTGATTAATTGATTTTTATTTTTTTTATTTTTTTTAATGTTTTTTATTGAGTATATTGTTACAACAGTTCCAATTTTCTCCCCCTTGTTCCCCTCCACCCAGCACCCCCCTCCCACAGCAATCTCCCCCAAGTCCATACCCCTGGTTCGTAAAAATTAACTATCCCCCCCCTCTCAAATATTAGGACCCTTTGTAATCTTGTAAAGGACAATGGGCGAAGGTCTCAAGCTCCTCTAGCTGCTTCAAGCTGGACATGGTCGTCGTCCTACCTACCCCTGGGTCCAGAAAACCCTAATAAGAGTGGGGGTGTGGAGGGGAGGGTGCCTGGCCTTCCCTCATGGGGAAAGATCGTGCAGACTCCAGGTCAGTTGGCTGTCTCCGGTCAACGGCGTGCTTGGTTTAACAGGCTGGTGTCCTTGTTGTGTTCTGGGGGCAACAGATTTGGCGAAAAGGGTTAAAAGACATCATTCAATCCATAACTACTAGATGACAAAAGGCAGGGATTAAGTTTTCAATGTTCCATATTAGGGGAAAAAAAAAAAAAAAAAAGGCTTCTTTGTAAGAAGGTGTGCTAGGCACATCTCGCCTGTCCAAAACCCTTTTGCCCATTATACTTAGTTTGGGCTGAGGTAAATAGTTTAGGTTTTTCCCCCTCTCAGACCTCTGGGCCTTTTCTCTCCAAGCCATTAGGATAGAAAAGAGAAACCCGTTTTAAAGTGAAGCCCACAGACCACCCCATTCTTCCCCAACCCAGCCATTTAGTTCAGCCAAACCGTTGAGTCTCAGGAGGCAGCGCTGCAGAGAGGATTAAGTGAGGCTTATGCGTACAGATAATCACTCAGGTAATGCGATCATAGGCTTATGTCCTTTGAAAACAAAAAACACGTGTTAATTTATGTAACATAACCCGCAAACAAGTCTCTAAATCTGTAGAAGAAACTTTTAAGACGGTTAGTTGCTCTGTTTTATACTCTACTACTGATCATTGTGATTTTCCTTGAATAATAATTTTTCTCCCTAAGGTTACCCTCCTTGTCTTTAAAGGGACTACATTAAGTCCATTTTTAATTTATCCTGTTCATTTGCATAAACATAACAAGAGCAGCAAATGATCACTTATGATCTTTAGTTCTGCTTTGCTGGAACTTACCCAAGGAATATTTGGGGTGACCTTCAGTCTGTTCTTCAGGGCACAGAAGCTGTGCCACATATCTGGCATTCATCCTTGCCTGTACACACCTGTTTTTTCCAAGTCTTTCTGGTCTTTCCTTGTGCCTTAAGGTCCCTTCTAGCCATCTTTCAGGAAAACAACCTTCGTTCCTTCCCTGGAAAGATTGCTGTGGACCGCACAACCAACCATGGTACCAGGCCTTTTATCTCACGGGCTTTTATTACCTTTGAAAGTCATTCCCAGTTCCTCAGGGCTTTCTGGTAACAATCTGAGCCCAACTATGTTTCCTTTAGGCTTGACATTCCAGTCAAAGGCTTGGTCAAAAAAAAAAAAAAAAAAAAAAAGAACCTCTGTTGACAACTGGTCTTATTAGTTCTATGCAAAGGAACTTATGTCATTACTTACTTGCTTAGAATGCCAAACTTCTTTAAAAATAGACTGAGTCCATATTCTGTTGGAAATCAGGTTAAATTACTATTCTCTTAGAACATTGGCAAGGTGAGTATTCTTTAAACAGAGACTGAGTCCATATGGTGTTGAAACACAGGCTGAGTGTGTATTCTGTTAGAACACAGGCTGAGTGTGTATTCTGTTAGAACAGAGGCTGAGTGAGTATACTTTGAACTCAGACTGAGTCCATATTCTGTTGGAACACACTCAGAGTGAGTATTTTTTAATCATGGACTGAGTCCATATTCTGTAAGAACACAAACTGAGTGAGTATTCTTTGAAAATAATCTGAGTCCATATTCTGTAAGAACACAGACTGAGTAGGTATTCTTTAAACGTAGACTGAGTCCATATTCTGTTAGAACAAAAGCTGAGTGGGTACTTATTAAACAAATTCTGAGTCCATATTCTGTAAGAACACAAACTGAGTGAGTATTCTTTGAAAATAATCTGAGTCCATGTTCTGTAAGAACACAGACTGAGTAGGTATTCTTTAAACGTAGACTGAATCCATATTCTGTTAGAACAATAGCTGAGTGGGTACTTTTTAAACAAAGACTGAGTCCATATTCTATTGAAATTCAGGCTGGTTGATTATTCCCTTAGAACAGAGGCTGAGTGAGTGTCCTTTAAACATAGACTGTGTCCATATTTTGTTAGAACACAGGTAACAGAGAACAGGTGAGCAGCTTGCGCGGTCTCATAGACAAGCCACCCTCGGTGAAGGCAGAAGACAGGTAACAAAGAACAGGTGAGCAGTTTGCTTGGTGAGGTGAACGCGCCCCTCGGGGTGCAGACAGAAACAGGGAACCAAGAACAGGAGAGCCAGTTTCTCGGCCTGGCAGACAGGCCGCTGGGTTGAAGAGAGAGGACAGGTAATAAAGAACAGCTGAGCAGGTTGCTCGGCCTGGTAGACACGCCCCCCGGGGTGAAGGCAGAAGACAGGTAACAGAGAACAGCTGAGCAGCTTGCTCGGCCTGGCAGACGGGCCGCTGGATTGAAGGGAAAAGACAATTAACAAAGAATATTCTGTTAGAACATGGACTGACTGAGTATTCTGTTAGAACTCAGGCTGAGTGGGTATTATTTAAACATAAACTGAGTCCATATTATGTTAAAACACAGGCTGAGTGGGTATTCTTTATTTTTTTATTTTTTTATTTTTTTTGATTGATTAATTGATTTTTATTTTTTTTATTATTTTTAAAGTTTTTTATTGAGTATATTGTTACAACAGTTCCAATTTTCTCCCCCTTGTTCCCCTCCACCCACCACCCCCCTCCCCCAGCAATCCCCCCCAAGTCCATACCCCTGGTTCGTAAAAATTAACTATGCCCCCCCTCTCAAATATTAGGACCCTTTGTAATCTTGTAAAGGACAATGGGCGAAGGTCTCAAGCTCCTCTAGCTGCTTCAAGCTGGACATGGTCGTCGTCCTACCTACCCTTGGGTCCAGAAAACCCTAATAAGAGTGGGGGTGTGGAGGGGAGGGTGGCCTTCCCTCATGGGGAAAGATCGTGCAGACTCCAGGTCAGTTGGCTGTCTCCGGTCAACGGCGTGCTTGGTTTAACAGGCTGGTGTCCTTGTTGTGTTCTGGGGGCAACAGATTTGGCGAAAAGGGTTAAAAGACATCATTCAATCCATAACTACTAGATGACAAAAGGCAGGGATTAAGTTTTCAATGTTCCATATTAGGGGAAAAAAAAAAAAAAAAAAAGGCTTCTTTGTAAGAAGGTGTGCTAGGCACATCTCGCCTGTCCAAAACCCTTTTGCCCATTATGCTTAGTTTGGGCTGAGGTAAATAGTTTAGGTTTTTCCCCCTCTCAGACCTCTGGGCCTTTTCTCTCCAAGCCATTAGGATAGAAAAGAGAAACCCGTTTTAAAGTGAAGCCCACAGACCACCCCATTCTTCCCCAACCCAGCCATTTAGTTCAGCCAAACCGTTGAGTCTCAGGAGGCAGCGCTGCAGAGAGGATTAAGGGAGGCTTATGCGTACAGATAATCACTCAGGTAACGCGATCATAGGCTTATGTCCTTTGAAAACAAAAAACACGTGTTAATTTATGTAACATAACCCGCAAACAAGTCTCTAAATCTGTAGAAGAAACTTTTAAGACGGTTAGTTGCTCTGTTTTATACTCTACTACTGATCATTGTGATTTTCCTTGAATAATAATTTTTCTCCCTAAGGTTACCCTCCTTGTCTTTAAAGGGACTACATTAAGTCCATTTTTAATTTATCCTGTTCATTTGCATAAACATAACAAGAGCAGCAAATGATCACTTATGATCTTTAGTTCTGCTTTGCTGGAACTTACCCAAGGAATATTTGGGGTGACCTTCAGTCTGTTCTTCAGGGCACAGAAGCTGTGCCACATATCTGGCATTCATCCTTGCCTGTACACACCTGATTTTTCCAAGTCTTTCTGGTCTTTCCTTGTGCCTTAAGGTCCCTTCTAGCCATCTTTCAGGAAAACAACCTTCGTTCCTTCCCTGGAAAGATTGCTGTGGACCGCACAACCAACCATGGTACCAGGCCTTTTATCTCACGGGCTTTTATTACCTTTGAAAGTCATTCCCAGTTCCTCAGGGCTTTCTGGTAACAATCTGAGCCCAACTATGTTTCCTTTAGGCTTGACATTCCAGTCAAAGGCTTGGTCAAAAAAAAAAAAAAAAAAAAAAAGAACCTCTGTTGACAACTGGTCTTATTAGTTCTATGCAAAGGAACTTATGTCATTACTTACTTGCTTAGAATGCCAAACTTCTTTAAAAATAGTCTGAGTCCATATTCTGTTGGAAATCAGGTTAAATTACTATTCTCTTAGAACATTGGCAAGGTGAGTATTCTTTAAACAGAGACTGAGTCCATATGGTGTTGAAACACAGGCTGAGTGTGTATTCTGTTAGAACACAGGCTGAGTGTGTATTCTGTTAGAACAGAGGCTGAGTGAGTATACTTTGAACTCAGACTGAGTCCATATTCTGTTGGAACACACTCAGAGTGAGTATTTTTTAATCATGGACTGAGTCCATATTCTGTAAGAACACAAACTGAGTGAGTATTCTTTGAAAATAATCTGAGTCCATGTTCTGTAAGAACACAGACTGAGTAGGTATTCTTTAAACGTAGACTGAATCCATATTCTGTTAGAACAATAGCTGAGTGGGTACTTGTTAAACAAAGACTGAGTCCATATTCTATTGAAATTCAGGCTGGTTGATTATTCCCTTAGAACAGAGGCTGAGTGAGTGTTCTTTAAACATAGACTGTGTCCATATTTTGTTAGAACACAGTTAACAGAGAACAGGTGAGCAGCTTGCGCGGCCTCATAGACAAGCCACCCTCGGTGAAGGCAGAAGACAGGTAACAAAGAACAGGTGAGCAGTTTGCTTGGTGAGGTGAACGCGCCCCTCGGGGTGCAGACAGAAACAGGGAACCAAGAACAGGAGAGCCAGTTTCTCGGCCTGGCAGACAGGCCGCTGGGTTGAAGAGAGAGGACAGGTAATAAAGAACAGCTGAGCAGGTTGCTCGGCCTGGTAGACACGCCCCCCGGGGTGAAGGCAGAAGACAGGTAACAGAGAACAGCTGAGCAGCTTGCTCGGCCTGGCAGACGGGCCGCTGGATTGAAGGGAAAAGACAATTAACAAAGAATATTCTGTTAGAACATGGACTGACTGAGTATTCTGTTAGAACTCAGGCTGAGTGGGTATTATTTAAACATAAACTGAGTCCATATTATGTTAAAACACAGGCTGAGTGGGTATTCTTTATTTTTTTATTTTTTTATTTTTTTTGATTGATTAATTGATTTTTATTTTTTTTATTATTTTTAAAGTTTTTTATTGAGTATATTGTTACAACAGTTCCAATTTTCTCCCCCTTGTTCCCCTCCACCCACCACCCCCCTCCCCCAGCAATCCCCCCCAAGTCCATACCCCTGGTTCGTAAAAATTAACTATGCCCCCCCTCTCAAATATTAGGACCCTTTGTAATCTTGTAAAGGACAATGGGCGAAGGTCTCAAGCTCCTCTAGCTGCTTCAAGCTGGACATGGTCGTCGTCCTACCTACCCTTGGGTCCAGAAAACCCTAATAAGAGTGGGGGTGTGGAGGGGAGGGTGGCCTTCCCTCATGGGGAAAGATCGTGCAGACTCCAGGTCAGTTGGCTGTCTCCGGTCAACGGCGTGCTTGGTTTAACAGGCTGGTGTCCTTGTTGTGTTCTGGGGGCAACAGATTTGGCGAAAAGGGTTAAAAGACATCATTCAATCCATAACTACTAGATGACAAAAGGCAGGGATTAAGTTTTCAATGTTCCATATTAGGGGAAAAAAAAAAAAAAAAAAAAGGCTTCTTTGTAAGAAGGTGTGCTAGGCACATCTCGCCTGTCCAAAACCCTTTTGCCCATTATGCTTAGTTTGGGCTGAGGTAAATAGTTTAGGTTTTTCCCCCTCTCAGACCTCTGGGCCTTTTCTCTCCAAGCCATTAGGATAGAAAAGAGAAACCCGTTTTAAAGTGAAGCCCACAGACCACCCCATTCTTCCCCAACCCAGCCATTTAGTTCAGCCAAACCGTTGAGTCTCAGGAGGCAGCGCTGCAGAGAGGATTAAGGGAGGCTTATGCGTACAGATAATCACTCAGGTAACGCGATCATAGGCTTATGTCCTTTGAAAACAAAAAACACGTGTTAATTTATGTAACATAACCCGCAAACAAGTCTCTAAATCTGTAGAAGAAACTTTTAAGACGGTTAGTTGCTCTGTTTTATACTCTACTACTGATCATTGTGATTTTCCTTGAATAATAATTTTTCTCCCTAAGGTTACCCTCCTTGTCTTTAAAGGGACTACATTAAGTCCATTTTTAATTTATCCTGTTCATTTGCATAAACATAACAAGAGCAGCAAATGATCACTTATGATCTTTAGTTCTGCTTTGCTGGAACTTACCCAAGGAATATTTGGGGTGACCTTCAGTCTGTTCTTCAGGGCACAGAAGCTGTGCCACATATCTGGCATTCATCCTTGCCTGTACACACCTGATTTTTCCAAGTCTTTCTGGTCTTTCCTTGTGCCTTAAGGTCCCTTCTAGCCATCTTTCAGGAAAACAACCTTCGTTCCTTCCCTGGAAAGATTGCTGTGGACCGCACAACCAACCATGGTACCAGGCCTTTTATCTCACGGGCTTTTATTACCTTTGAAAGTCATTCCCAGTTCCTCAGGGCTTTCTGGTAACAATCTGAGCCCAACTATGTTTCCTTTAGGCTTGACATTCCAGTCAAAGGCTTGGTCAAAAAAAAAAAAAAAAAAAAAAAGAACCTCTGTTGACAACTGGTCTTATTAGTTCTATGCAAAGGAACTTATGTCATTACTTACTTGCTTAGAATGCCAAACTTCTTTAAAAATAGACTGAGTCCATATTCTGTTGGAAATCAGGTTAAATTACTATTCTCTTAGAACATTGGCAAGGTGAGTATTCTTTAAACAGAGACTGAGTCCATATGGTGTTGAAACACAGGCTGAGTGTGTATTCTGTTAGAACACAGGCTGAGTGTGTATTCTGTTAGAACAGAGGCTGAGTGAGTATACTTTGAACTCAGACTGAGTCCATATTCTGTTGGAACACACTCAGAGTGAGTATTTTTTAATCATGGACTGAGTCCATATTCTGTAAGAACACAAACTGAGTGAGTATTCTTTGAAAATAATCTGAGTCCATGTTCTGTAAGAACACAGACTGAGTAGGTATTCTTTAAACGTAGACTGAATCCATATTCTGTTAGAACAATAGCTGAGTGGGTACTTGTTAAACAAAGACTGAGTCCATATTCTATTGAAATTCAGGCTGGTTGATTATTCCCTTAGAACAGAGGCTGAGTGAGTGTTCTTTAAACATAGACTGTGTCCATATTTTGTTAGAACACAGTTAACAGAGAACAGGTGAGCAGCTTGCGCGGCCTCATAGACAAGCCACCCTCGGTGAAGGCAGAAGACAGGTAACAAAGAACAGGTGAGCAGTTTGCTTGGTGAGGTGAACGCGCCCCTCGGGGTGCAGACAGAAACAGGGAACCAAGAACAGGAGAGCCAGTTTCTCGGCCTGGCAGACAGGCCGCTGGGTTGAAGAGAGAGGACAGGTAATAAAGAACAGCTGAGCAGGTTGCTCGGCCTGGTAGACACGCCCCCCGGGGTGAAGGCAGAAGACAGGTAACAGAGAACAGCTGAGCAGCTTGCTCGGCCTGGCAGACGGGCCGCTGGATTGAAGGGAAAAGACAATTAACAAAGAATATTCTGTTAGAACATGGACTGACTGAGTATTCTGTTAGAACTCAGGCTGAGTGGGTATTATTTAAACATAAACTGAGTCCATATTATGTTAAAACACAGGCTGAGTGGGTATTCTTTATTTTTTTATTTTTTTATTTTTTTTGATTGATTAATTGATTTTTATTTTTTTTATTATTTTTAAAGTTTTTTATTGAGTATATTGTTACAACAGTTCCAATTTTCTCCCCCTTGTTCCCCTCCACCCACCACCCCCCTCCCCCAGCAATCCCCCCCAAGTCCATACCCCTGGTTCGTAAAAATTAACTATGCCCCCCCTCTCAAATATTAGGACCCTTTGTAATCTTGTAAAGGACAATGGGCGAAGGTCTCAAGCTCCTCTAGCTGCTTCAAGCTGGACATGGTCGTCGTCCTACCTACCCTTGGGTCCAGAAAACCCTAATAAGAGTGGGGGTGTGGAGGGGAGGGTGGCCTTCCCTCATGGGGAAAGATCGTGCAGACTCCAGGTCAGTTGGCTGTCTCCGGTCAACGGCGTGCTTGGTTTAACAGGCTGGTGTCCTTGTTGTGTTCTGGGGGCAACAGATTTGGCGAAAAGGGTTAAAAGACATCATTCAATCCATAACTACTAGATGACAAAAGGCAGGGATTAAGTTTTCAATGTTCCATATTAGGGGAAAAAAAAAAAAAAAAAAAAGGCTTCTTTGTAAGAAGGTGTGCTAGGCACATCTCGCCTGTCCAAAACCCTTTTGCCCATTATGCTTAGTTTGGGCTGAGGTAAATAGTTTAGGTTTTTCCCCCTCTCAGACCTCTGGGCCTTTTCTCTCCAAGCCATTAGGATAGAAAAGAGAAACCCGTTTTAAAGTGAAGCCCACAGACCACCCCATTCTTCCCCAACCCAGCCATTTAGTTCAGCCAAACCGTTGAGTCTCAGGAGGCAGCGCTGCAGAGAGGATTAAGGGAGGCTTATGCGTACAGATAATCACTCAGGTAACGCGATCATAGGCTTATGTCCTTTGAAAACAAAAAACACGTGTTAATTTATGTAACATAACCCGCAAACAAGTCTCTAAATCTGTAGAAGAAACTTTTAAGACGGTTAGTTGCTCTGTTTTATACTCTACTACTGATCATTGTGATTTTCCTTGAATAATAATTTTTCTCCCTAAGGTTACCCTCCTTGTCTTTAAAGGGACTACATTAAGTCCATTTTTAATTTATCCTGTTCATTTGCATAAACATAACAAGAGCAGCAAATGATCACTTATGATCTTTAGTTCTGCTTTGCTGGAACTTACCCAAGGAATATTTGGGGTGACCTTCAGTCTGTTCTTCAGGGCACAGAAGCTGTGCCACATATCTGGCATTCATCCTTGCCTGTACACACCTGATTTTTCCAAGTCTTTCTGGTCTTTCCTTGTGCCTTAAGGTCCCTTCTAGCCATCTTTCAGGAAAACAACCTTCGTTCCTTCCCTGGAAAGATTGCTGTGGACCGCACAACCAACCATGGTACCAGGCCTTTTATCTCACGGGCTTTTATTACCTTTGAAAGTCATTCCCAGTTCCTCAGGGCTTTCTGGTAACAATCTGAGCCCAACTATGTTTCCTTTAGGCTTGACATTCCAGTCAAAGGCTTGGTCAAAAAAAAAAAAAAAAAAAAAAAAGAACCTCTGTTGACAACTGGTCTTATTAGTTCTATGCAAAGGAACTTATGTCATTACTTACTTGCTTAGAATGCCAAACTTCTTTAAAAATAGACTGAGTCCATATTCTGTTGGAAATCAGGTTAAATTACTATTCTCTTAGAACATTGGCAAGGTGAGTATTCTTTAAACAGAGACTGAGTCCATATGGTGTTGAAACACAGGCTGAGTGTGTATTCTGTTAGAACACAGGCTGAGTGTGTATTCTGTTAGAACAGAGGCTGAGTGAGTATACTTTGAACTCAGACTGAGTCCATATTCTGTTGGAACACACTCAGAGTGAGTATTTTTTAATCATGGACTGAGTCCATATTCTGTAAGAACACAAACTGAGTGAGTATTCTTTGAAAATAATCTGAGTCCATGTTCTGTAAGAACACAGACTGAGTAGGTATTCTTTAAACGTAGACTGAATCCATATTCTGTTAGAACAATAGCTGAGTGGGTACTTGTTAAACAAAGACTGAGTCCATATTCTATTGAAATTCAGGCTGGTTGATTATTCCCTTAGAACAGAGGCTGAGTGAGTGTTC
The DNA here is from genome assembly GCF_987537825.1 of Furipterus horrens. Classification (NCBI taxonomy): domain Eukaryota; kingdom Metazoa; phylum Chordata; class Mammalia; order Chiroptera; family Furipteridae; genus Furipterus; species Furipterus horrens. Next base: position 283,477 of record NW_028327198.1, on the reverse strand, counting down.
TTTAAACATAGACTGTGTCCATATTTTGTTAGAACACAGTTAACAGAGAACAGGTGAGCAGCTTGCGCGGCCTCATAGACAAGCCACCCTCGGTGAAGGCAGAAGACAGGTAACAAAGAACAGGTGAGCAGTTTGCTTGGTGAGGTGAACGCGCCCCTCGGGGTGCAGACAGAAACAGGGAACCAAGAACAGGAGAGCCAGTTTCTCGGCCTGGCAGACAGGCCGCTGGGTTGAAGAGAGAGGACAGGTAATAAAGAACAGCTGAGCAGGTTGCTCGGCCTGGTAGACACGCCCCCCGGGGTGAAGGCAGAAGACAGGTAACAGAGAACAGCTGAGCAGCTTGCTCGGCCTGGCAGACGGGCCGCTGGATTGAAGGGAAAAGACAATTAACAAAGAATATTCTGTTAGAACATGGACTGACTGAGTATTCTGTTAGAACTCAGGCTGAGTGGGTATTATTTAAACATAAACTGAGTCCATATTATGTTAAAACACAGGCTGAGTGGGTATTCTTTATTTTTTTATTTTTTTATTTTTTTTGATTGATTAATTGATTTTTATTTTTTTTATTATTTTTAAAGTTTTTTATTGAGTATATTGTTACAACAGTTCCAATTTTCTCCCCCTTGTTCCCCTCCACCCACCACCCCCCTCCCCCAGCAATCCCCCCCAAGTCCATACCCCTGGTTCGTAAAAATTAACTATGCCCCCCCTCTCAAATATTAGGACCCTTTGTAATCTTGTAAAGGACAATGGGCGAAGGTCTCAAGCTCCTCTAGCTGCTTCAAGCTGGACATGGTCGTCGTCCTACCTACCCTTGGGTCCAGAAAACCCTAATAAGAGTGGGGGTGTGGAGGGGAGGGTGGCCTTCCCTCATGGGGAAAGATCGTGCAGACTCCAGGTCAGTTGGCTGTCTCCGGTCAACGGCGTGCTTGGTTTAACAGGCTGGTGTCCTTGTTGTGTTCTGGGGGCAACAGATTTGGCGAAAAGGGTTAAAAGACATCATTCAATCCATAACTACTAGATGACAAAAGGCAGGGATTAAGTTTTCAATGTTCCATATTAGGGGAAAAAAAAAAAAAAAAAAAAGGCTTCTTTGTAAGAAGGTGTGCTAGGCACATCTCGCCTGTCCAAAACCCTTTTGCCCATTATGCTTAGTTTGGGCTGAGGTAAATAGTTTAGGTTTTTCCCCCTCTCAGACCTCTGGGCCTTTTCTCTCCAAGCCATTAGGATAGAAAAGAGAAACCCGTTTTAAAGTGAAGCCCACAGACCACCCCATTCTTCCCCAACCCAGCCATTTAGTTCAGCCAAACCGTTGAGTCTCAGGAGGCAGCGCTGCAGAGAGGATTAAGGGAGGCTTATGCGTACAGATAATCACTCAGGTAACGCGATCATAGGCTTATGTCCTTTGAAAACAAAAAACACGTGTTAATTTATGTAACATAACCCGCAAACAAGTCTCTAAATCTGTAGAAGAAACTTTTAAGACGGTTAGTTGCTCTGTTTTATACTCTACTACTGATCATTGTGATTTTCCTTGAATAATAATTTTTCTCCCTAAGGTTACCCTCCTTGTCTTTAAAGGGACTACATTAAGTCCATTTTTAATTTATCCTGTTCATTTGCATAAACATAACAAGAGCAGCAAATGATCACTTATGATCTTTAGTTCTGCTTTGCTGGAACTTACCCAAGGAATATTTGGGGTGACCTTCAGTCTGTTCTTCAGGGCACAGAAGCTGTGCCACATATCTGGCATTCATCCTTGCCTGTACACACCTGATTTTTCCAAGTCTTTCTGGTCTTTCCTTGTGCCTTAAGGTCCCTTCTAGCCATCTTTCAGGAAAACAACCTTCGTTCCTTCCCTGGAAAGATTGCTGTGGACCGCACAACCAACCATGGTACCAGGCCTTTTATCTCACGGGCTTTTATTACCTTTGAAAGTCATTCCCAGTTCCTCAGGGCTTTCTGGTAACAATCTGAGCCCAACTATGTTTCCTTTAGGCTTGACATTCCAGTCAAAGGCTTGGTCAAAAAAAAAAAAAAAAAAAAAAAGAACCTCTGTTGAAAACTGGTCTTATTAGTTCTATGCAAAGGAACTTATGTCATTACTTACTTGCTTAGAATGCCAAACTTCTTTAAAAATAGACTGAGTCCATATTCTGTTGGAAATCAGGTTAAATTACTATTCTCTTAGAACATTGGCAAGGTGAGTATTCTTTAAACAGAGACTGAGTCCATATGGTGTTGAAACACAGGCTGAGTGTGTATTCTGTTAGAACACAGGCTGAGTGTGTATTCTGTTAGAACAGAGGCTGAGTGAGTATACTTTGAACTCAGACTGAGTCCATATTCTGTTGGAACACACTCAGAGTGAGTATTTTTTAATCATGGACTGAGTCCATATTCTGTAAGAACACAAACTGAGTGAGTATTCTTTGAAAATAATCTGAGTCCATGTTCTGTAAGAACACAGACTGAGTAGGTATTCTTTAAACGTAGACTGAATCCATATTCTGTTAGAACAATAGCTGAGTGGGTACTTGTTAAACAAAGACTGAGTCCATATTCTATTGAAATTCAGGCTGGTTGATTATTCCCTTAGAACAGAGGCTGAGTGAGTGTTCTTTAAACATAGACTGTGTCCATATTTTGTTAGAACACAGTTAACAGAGAACAGGTGAGCAGCTTGCGCGGCCTCATAGACAAGCCACCCTCGGTGAAGGCAGAAGACAGGTAACAAAGAACAGGTGAGCAGTTTGCTTGGTGAGGTGAACGCGCCCCTCGGGGTGCAGACAGAAACAGGGAACCAAGAACAGGAGAGCCACTTGCTCGGCCTGGCAGACAGGCCGCTGGGTTGAAGAGAGAGGACAGGTAATAAAGAACAGCTGAGCAGGTTGCTCGGCCTGGTAGACACGCCCCCCGGGGTGAAGGCAGAAGACAGGTAACAGAGAACAGCTGAGCAGCTTGCTCGGCCTGGCAGACGGGCCGCTGGATTGAAGGGAAAAGACAATTAACAAAGAATATTCTGTTAGAACATGGACTGACTGAGTATTCTGTTAGAACTCAGGCTGAGTGGGTATTATTTAAACATAAACTGAGTCCATATTATGTTAAAACACAGGCTGAGTGGGTATTCTTTATTTTTTTATTTTTTTATTTTTTTTGATTGATTAATTTATTTTTATTTTTTTTATTATTTTTAAAGTTTTTTATTGAGTATATTGTTACAACAGTTCCAATTTTCTCCCCCTTGTTCCCCTCCACCCACCACCCCCCTCCCCCAGCAATCCCCCCCAAGTCCATACCCCTGGTTCGTAAAAATTAACTATGCCCCCCCTCTCAAATATTAGGACCCTTTGTAATCTTGTAAAGGACAATGGGCGAAGGTCTCAAGCTCCTCTAGCTGCTTCAAGCTGGACATGGTCGTCGTCCTACCTACCCTTGGGTCCAGAAAACCCTAATAAGTGTGGGGGTGTGGAGGGGAGGGTGGCCTTCCCTCATGGGGAAAGATCGTGCAGACTCCAGGTCAGTTGGCTGTCTCCGGTCAACGGCGTGCTTGGTTTAACAGGCTGGTGTCCTTGTTGTGTTCTGGGGGCAACAGATTTGGCGAAAAGGGTTAAAAGACATCATTCAATCCATAACTACTAGATGACAAAAGGCAGGGATTAAGTTTTCAATGTTCCATATTAGGGGAAAAAAAAAAAAAAAAAAAAGGCTTCTTTGTAAGAAGGTGTGCTAGGCACATCTCGCCTGTCCAAAACCCTTTTGCCCATTATGCTTAGTTTGGGCTGAGGTAAATAGTTTAGGTTTTTCCCCCTCTCAGACCTCTGGGCCTTTTCTCTCCAAGCCATTAGGATAGAAAAGAGAAACCCGTTTTAAAGTGAAGCCCACAGACCACCCCATTCTTCCCCAACCCAGCCATTTAGTTCAGCCAAACCGTTGAGTCTCAGGAGGCAGCGCTGCAGAGAGGATTAAGGGAGGCTTATGCGTACAGATAATCACTCAGGTAACGCGATCATAGGCTTATGTCCTTTGAAAACAAAAAACACGTGTTAATTTATGTAACATAACCCGCAAACAAGTCTCTAAATCTGTAGAAGAAACTTTTAAGACGGTTAGTTGCTCTGTTTTATACTCTACTACTGATCATTGTGATTTTCCTTGAATAATAATTTTTCTCCCTAAGGTTACCCTCCTTGTCTTTAAAGGGACTACATTAAGTCCATTTTTAATTTATCCTGTTCATTTGCATAAACATAACAAGAGCAGCAAATGATCACTTATGATCTTTAGTTCTGCTTTGCTGGAACTTACCCAAGGAATATTTGGGGTGACCTTCAGTCTGTTCTTCAGGGCACAGAAGCTGTGCCACATATCTGGCATTCATCCTTGCCTGTACACACCTGATTTTTCCAAGTCTTTCTGGTCTTTCCTTGTGCCTTAAGGTCCCTTCTAGCCATCTTTCAGGAAAACAACCTTCGTTCCTTCCCTGGAAAGATTGCTGTGGACCGCACAACCAACCATGGTACCAGGCCTTTTATCTCACGGGCTTTTATTACCTTTGAAAGTCATTCCCAGTTCCTCAGGGCTTTCTGGTAACAATCTGAGCCCAACTATGTTTCCTTTAGGCTTGACATTCCAGTCAAAGGCTTGGTCAAAAAAAAAAAAAAAAAAAAAAAGAACCTCTGTTGAAAACTGGTCTTATTAGTTCTATGCAAAGGAACTTATGTCATTACTTACTTGCTTAGAATGCCAAACTTCTTTAAAAATAGACTGAGTCCATATTCTGTTGGAAATCAGGTTAAATTACTATTCTCTTAGAACATTGGCAAGGTGAGTATTCTTTAAACAGAGACTGAGTCCATATGGTGTTGAAACACAGGCTGAGTGTGTATTCTGTTAGAACACAGGCTGAGTGTGTATTCTGTTAGAACAGAGGCTGAGTGAGTATACTTTGAACTCAGACTGAGTCCATATTCTGTTGGAACACACTCAGAGTGAGTATTTTTTAATCATGGACTGAGTCCATATTCTGTAAGAACACAAACTGAGTGAGTATTCTTTGAAAATAATCTGAGTCCATGTTCTGTAAGAACACAGACTGAGTAGGTATTCTTTAAACGTAGACTGAATCCATATTCTGTTAGAACAATAGCTGAGTGGGTACTTGTTAAACAAAGACTGAGTCCATATTCTATTGAAATTCAGGCTGGTTGATTATTCCCTTAGAACAGAGGCTGAGTGAGTGTTCTTTAAACATAGACTGTGTCCATATTTTGTTAGAACACAGTTAACAGAGAACAGGTGAGCAGCTTGCGCGGCCTCATAGACAAGCCACCCTCGGTGAAGGCAGAAGACAGGTAACAAAGAACAGGTGAGCAGTTTGCTTGGTGAGGTGAACGCGCCCCTCGGGGTGCAGACAGAAACAGGGAACCAAGAACAGGAGAGCCACTTGCTCGGCCTGGCAGACAGGCCGCTGGGTTGAAGAGAGAGGACAGGTAATAAAGAACAGCTGAGCAGGTTGCTCGGCCTGGTAGACACGCCCCCCGGGGTGAAGGCAGAAGACAGGTAACAGAGAACAGCTGAGCAGCTTGCTCGGCCTGGCAGACGGGCCGCTGGATTGAAGGGAAAAGACAATTAATAAAGAATATTCTGTTAGAACATGGACTGACTGAGTATTCTGTTAGAACTCAGGCTGAGTGGGTATTATTTAAACATAAACTGAGTCCATATTATGTTAAAACACAGGCTGAGTGGGTATTCTTTATTTTTTTATTTTTTTTGATTGATTAATTGATTTTTATTTTTTTTAATATTTTTTATTGAGTATATTGTTACAACAGTTCCAATTTTCTTCCCCTTGTTCCTCTCCACACAGCACCCCCCTCCCCCAGCAATCCCCCCCCAAGTCCATACCCCTGGTTCGTAAAAATTAACTATCCCCCCCTCTCAAATATTAGGACCCTTTGTAATCTTGTAAAGGACAATGGGCGAAGGTCTCAAGCTCCTCTAGCTGCTTCAAGCTGGACATGGTCGTCGTCCTACCTACCCTTGGGTCCAGAAAACCCTAATAAGAGTGGGGGTGTGGAGGGGAGGGTGGCCTTCCCTCATGGGGAAAGATCGTGCAGACTCCAGGTCAGTTGGCTGTCTCCGGTCAACGGCGTGCTTGGTTTAACAGGCTGGTGTCCTTGTTGTGTTCTGGGGGCAACAGATTTGGCGAAAAGGGTTAAAAGACATCATTCAATCCATAACTACTAGATGACAAAAGGCAGGGATTAAGTTTTCAATGTTCCATATAAGGGAAAAAAAAAAAAAAGGCTTCTTTGTAAAAAGGTGTGCTAGGCACATCTCGCCTGTCCAAAACCCTTTTGCCCATTATACTTAGTTTGGGCTGAGGTAAATAGTTTAGGTTTTTCCCCCTCTCAGACCTCTGGGCCTTTTCTCTCCAAGCCATTAGTATAGAAAAGAGAAACCCGTTTTAAAGTGAAGCCCACAGACGACCCCATTCTTCCCCAACCCAGCCATTTAGTTCAGCCAAACCGTTGAGTCTCAGGAGGCAGCGCTGCAGAGAGGATTAAGTGAGGCTTATGCGTACAGATAATCACTCAGGTAACGCGATCATAGGCTTATGTCCTTTGAAAACAAAAAACACGTGTTAATTTATGTAACATAACCCGCAAACAAGTCTCTAAATCTGTAGAAGAAACTTTTAAGACGGTTAGTTGCTCTGTTTTATACTCTACTACTGATCATTGTGATTTTCCTTGAATAATAATTTTTCTCCCTAAGGTTACCCTCCTTGTCTTTAAAGGGACTACATTAAGTCCATTTTTAATTTATCCTGTTCATTTGCATAAACATAACAAGAGCAGCAAATGATCACTTATGATCTTTAGTTCTGCTTTGCTAGAACTTACCCAAGGAATATTTGGGGTGACCTTCAGTCTGTTCTTCAGGGCACAGAAGCTGTTCCACATATCTGGCATTCATCCTTGCCTGTACACACCTGTTTTTTCCAAGTCTTTCTGGTCTTTCCTTGTGCCTTAAGGTCCCTTCTAGCCATCTTTCAGGAAAACAACCTTCGTTCCTTCCCTGGAAAGATTGCTGTGGACCGCACAACCAACCATGGTACCAGGCCTTTTATCTCACAGGCTTTTATTACCTTTGAAAGTCATTCCCAGTTCCTCAGGGCTTTCTGGTAACAATCTGAGCCCAACTATGTTTCCTTTAGGCTTGACATTCCAGTCAAAGACTTGGTCAAAAAAAAAAAAAGAGAACCTCTGTTGACAACTGGTCTTATTAGTTCTATGCAAAGGAACTTATGTCATTACTTACTTGCTTAGAATGCCAAACTTCTTTAAAAATAGACTGAGTCCATATTCTGTTGGAAATCAGGTTAAATTACTATTCTCTTAGAACATTGGCAAGGTGAGTATTCTTTAAACAGAGACTGAGTCCATAAGGTGTTGAAACACAGGCTGAGTGTGTATTCTGTTAGAACACAGGCTGAGTGTGTATTCTGTTAGAACAGAGGCTGAGTGAGTATACTTTGAACTCAGACTGAGTCCATATTCTGTTGGAACACACTCAGAGTGAGTATTTTTTAATCATGGACTGAGTCCATATTCTGTAAGAACACAAACTGAGTGAGTATTCTTTGAAAATAATCTCAGTCCATATTCTGTAAGAACACAGACTGAGTAGGTATTCTTTAAACGTAGACTGAGTCCATATTCTGTTAGAACAAAAGCTGAGTGGGTACTTTTTAAACAAAGTCTGAGTCCATATTCTGTAAGAACACAAACTGAGTGAGTATTCTTTGAAAATAATCTGAGTCCATGTTCTGTAAGAACACAGACTGAGTAGGTATTCTTTAAACGTAGACTGAATCCATATTCTGTTAGAACAATAGCTGAGTGGGTACTTGTTAAACAAAGACTGAGTCCATATTCTATTGAAATTCAGGCTGGTTGATTATTCCCTTAGAACAGAGGCTGAGTGAGTGTTCTTTAAACATAGACTGTGTCCATATTTTGTTAGAACACAGTTAACAGAGAACAGGTGAGCAGCTTGCGCGGCCTCATAGACAAGCCACCCTCGGTGAAGGCAGAAGACAGGTAACAAAGAACAGGTGAGCAGTTTGCTTGGTGAGGTGAACGCGCCCCTCGGGGTGCAGACAGAAACAGGGAACCAAGAACAGGAGAGCCACTTGCTCGGCCTGGCAGACAGGCCGCTGGGTTGAAGAGAGAGGACAGGTAATAAAGAACAGCTGAGCAGGTTGCTCGGCCTGGTAGACACGCCCCCCGGGGTGAAGGCAGAAGACAGGTAACAGAGAACAGCTGAGCAGCTTGCTCGGCCTGGCAGACGGGCCGCTGGATTGAAGGGAAAAGACAATTAACAAAGAATATTCTGTTAGAACATGGACTGACTGAGTATTCTGTTAGAACTCAGGCTGAGTGGGTATTATTTAAACATAAACTGAGTCCATATTATGTTAAAACACAGGCTGAGTGGGTATTCTTTATTTTTTTATTTTTTTTGATTGATTAATTGATTTTTATTTTTTTTAATGTTTTTTATTGATTATATTGTTACAACAGTTCCAATTTTCTCCCCCTTGTTCCCCTCCACCCAGCACCCCCCTCCCCCAGCAATCCCCCCCAAGTCCATACCCCTGGTTCGTAAAAATTAACTATCCCCCCCCTCTCAAATATTAGGACCCTTTGTAATCTTGTAAAGGACAATGGGCGAAGGTCTCAAGCTCCTCTAGCTGCTTCAAGCTGGACATGGTCGTCGTCCTACCTACCCTTGGGTCCAGAAAACCCTAATAAGAGTGGGGGTGTGGAGGGGAGGGTGGCCTTCCCTCATGGGGAAAGATCGTGCAGACTCCAGGTCAGTTGGCTGTCTCCGGTCAACGGCGTGCTTGGTTTAACAGGCTGGTGTCCTTGTTGTGTTCTGGGGGCAACAGATTTGGCGAAAAGGGTTAAAAGACATCATTCAATCCATAACTACTAGATGACAAAAGGCAGGGATTAAGTTTTCAATGTTCCATATTAGGGAAAAAAAAAAAAAAAAAAAGGCTTCTTTGTAAGAAGGTGTGCTAGGCACATCTCGCCTGTCCAAAACCCTTTTGCCCATTATGCTTAGTTTGGGCTGAGGTAAATAGTTTAGGTTTTTCCCCCTCTCAGACCTCTGGGCCTTTTCTCTCCAAGTCATTAGGATAGAAAAGAGAAACCCGTTTTAAAGTGAAGCCCACAGACCACCCCATTCTTCCCCAACCCAGCCATTTAGTTCAGCCAAACCGTTGAGTCTCAGGAGGCAGCGCTGCAGAGAGGATTAAGTGAGGCTTATGCGTACAGATAATCACTCAGGTAATGCGATCATAGGCTTATGTCCTTTGAAAACAAAAAACACGTGTTAATTTATGTAACATAACCCGCAAACAAGTCTCTAAATCTGTAGAAGAAACTTTTAAGACGGTTAGTTGCTCTGTTTTATACTCTACTACTGATCATTGTGATTTTCCTTGAATAATAATTTTTCTCCCTAAGGTTACCCTCCTTGTCTTTAAAGGGACTACATTAAGTCCATTTTTAATTTATCCTGTTCATTTGCATAAACATAACAAGAGCAGCAAATGATCACTTATGATCTTTAGTTCTGCTTTGCTGGAACTTACCCAAGGAATATTTGGGGTGACCTTCAGTCTGTTCTTCAGGGCACAGAAGCTGTGCCACATATCTGGCATTCATCCTTGCCTGTACACACCTGTTTTTTCCAAGTCTTTCTGGTCTTTCCTTGTGCCTTAAGGTCCCTTCTAGCCATCTTTCAGGAAAACAACCTTCGTTCCTTCCCTGGAAAGATTGCTGTGGACCGCACAACCAACCATGGTACCAGGCCTTTTATCTCACGGGCTTTTATTACCTTTGAAAGTCATTCCCAGTTCCTCAGGGCTTTCTGGTAACAATCTGAGCCCAACTATGTTTCCTTTAGGCTTGACATTCCAGTCAAAGGCTTGGTCAAAAAAAAAAAAAAAAAAAAAAAAGAACCTCTGTTGACAACTGGTCTTATTAGTTCTATGCAAAGGAACTTATGTCATTACTTACTTGCTTAGAATGCCAAACTTCTTTAAAAATAGACTGAGTCCATATTCTGTTGGAAATCAGGTTAAATTACTATTCTCTTAGAACATTGGCAAGGTGAGTATTCTTTAAACAGAGACTGAGTCCATATGGTGTTGAAACACAGGCTGAGTGTGTATTCTGTTAGAACAGAGGCTGAGTGAGTATACTTTGAACTCAGACTGAGTCCATATTCTGTTGGAACACACTCAGAGTGAGTATTTTTTAATCATGGACTGAGTCCATATTCTGTAAGAACACAAACTGAGTGAGTATTCTTTGAAAATAATCTGAGTCCATATTCTGTAAGAACACAGACTGAGTAGGTATTCTTTAAACGTAGACTGAGTCCATATTCTGTTAGAACAAAAGCTGAGTGGGTACTTTTTAAACAAAGACTGAGTCCATATTCTATTGAAATTCAGGCTGGTTGATTATTCCCTTAGAACAGAGGCTGAGTGAGTGTTCTTTAAACATAGACTGTGTCCATATTTTGTTAGAACACAGGTAACAGAGAACAGGTGAGCAGCTTGCGCGGCCTCATAGACAAGCCACCCTCGGTGAAGGCAGAAGACAGGTAACAAAGAACAGGTGAGCAGTTTGCTTGGTGAGGTGAACGCGCCCCTCGGGGTGCAGACAGAAACAGGGAACCAAGAACAGGAGAGCCACTTGCTCGGCCTGGCAGACAGGCCGCTGGGTTGAAGAGAGAGGACAGGTAATAAAGAACAGCTGAGCAGGTTGCTCGGCCTGGTAGACACGCCCCCCGGGGTGAAGGCAGAAGACAGGTAACAGAGAACAGCTGAGCAGCTTGCTCGGCCTGGCAGACGGGCCGCTTGATTGAAGGGAAAAGACAATTAACAAAGAATATTCTGTTAGAACATGGACTGACTGAGTATTCTGTTAGAACTCAGGCTGAGTGGGTATTATTTAAACATAAACTGAGTCCATATTATGTTAAAACACAGGCTGAGTGGGTATTCTTTATTTTTTTATTTTTTTTGATTGATTAATTGATTTTTATTTTTTTTAATGTTTTTTATTGATTATATTGTTACAACAGTTCCAATTTTCTCCCCCTTGTTCCCCTCCACCCAGCACCCCCCTCCCCCAGCAATCCCCCCCAAGTCCATACCCCTGGTTCGTAAAAATTAACTATCCCCCCCCTCTCAAATATTAGGACCCTTTGTAATCTTGTAAAGGACAATGGGCGAAGGTCTCAAGCTCCTCTAGCTGCTTCAAGCTGGACATGGTCGTCGTCCTACCTACCCTTGGGTCCAGAAAACCCTAATAAGAGTGGGGGTGTGGAGGGGAGGGTGGCCTTCCCTCATGGGGAAAGATCGTGCAGACTCCAGGTCAGTTGGCTGTCTCCGGTCAACGGCGTGCTTGGTTTAACAGGCTGGTGTCCTTGTTGTGTTCTGGGGGCAACAGATTTGGCGAAAAGGGTTAAAAGACATCATTCAATCCATAACTACTAGATGACAAAAGGCAGGGATTAAGTTTTCAATGTTCCATATTAGGGAAAAAAAAAAAAAAAAAAAAGGCTTCTTTGTAAGAAGGTGTGCTAGGCACATCTCGCCTGTCCAAAACCCTTTTGCCCATTATGCTTAGTTTGGGCTGAGGTAAATAGTTTAGGTTTTTCCCCCTCTCAGACCTCTGGGCCTTTTCTCTCCAAGCCATTAGGATAGAAAAGAGAAACCCGTTTTAAAGTGAAGCCCACAGACCACCCCATTCTTCCCCAACCCAGCCATTTAGTTCAGCCAAACCGTTGAGTCTCAGGAGGCAGCGCTGCAGAGAGGATTAAGTGAGGCTTATGCGTACAGATAATCACTCAGGTAATGCGATCATAGGCTTATGTCCTTTGAAAACAAAAAACACGTGTTAATTTATGTAACATAACCCGCAAACAAGTCTCTAAATCTGTAGAAGAAACTTTTAAGACGGTTAGTTGCTCTGTTTTATACTCTACTACTGATCATTGTGATTTTCCTTGAATAATAATTTTTCTCCCTAAGGTTACCCTCCTTGTCTTTAAAGGGACTACATTAAGTCCATTTTTAATTTATCCTGTTCATTTGCATAAACATAACAAGAGCAGCAAATGATCACTTATGATCTTTAGTTCTGCTTTGCTGGAACTTACCCAAGGAATATTTGGGGTGACCTTCAGTCTGTTCTTCAGGGCACAGAAGCTGTGCCACATATCTGGCATTCATCCTTGCCTGTACACACCTGTTTTTTCCAAGTCTTTCTGGTCTTTCCTTGTGCCTTAAGGTCCCTTCTAGCCATCTTTCAGGAAAACAACCTTCGTTCCTTCCCTGGAAAGATTGCTGTGGACCGCACAACCAACCATGGTACCAGGCCTTTTATCTCACGGGCTTTTATTACCTTTGAAAGTCATTCCCAGTTCCTCAGGGCTTTCTGGTAACAATCTGAGCCCAACTATGTTTCCTTTAGGCTTGACATTCCAGTCAAAGGCTTGGTCAAAAAAAAAAAAAAAAAAAAAAAAGAACCTCTGTTGACAACTGGTCTTATTAGTTCTATGCAAAGGAACTTATGTCATTACTTACTTGCTTAGAATGCCAAACTTCTTTAAAAATAGACTGAGTCCATATTCTGTTGGAAATCAGGTTAAATTACTATTCTCTTAGAACATTGGCAAGGTGAGTATTCTTTAAACAGAGACTGAGTCCATATGGTGTTGAAACACAGGCTGAGTGTGTATTCTGTTAGAACAGAGGCTGAGTGAGTATACTTTGAACTCAGACTGAGTCCATATTCTGTTGGAACACACTCAGAGTGAGTATTTTTTAATCATGGACTGAGTCCATATTCTGTAAGAACACAAACTGAGTGAGTATTCTTTGAAAATAATCTGAGTCCATATTCTGTAAGAACACAGACTGAGTAGGTATTCTTTAAACGTAGACTGAGTCCATATTCTGTTAGAACAAAAGCTGAGTGGGTACTTTTTAAACAAAGACTGAGTCCATATTCTATTGAAATTCAGGCTGGTTGATTATTCCCTTAGAACAGAGGCTGAGTGAGTGTTCTTTAAACATAGACTGTGTCCATATTTTGTTAGAACACAGGTAACAGAGAACAGGTGAGCAGCTTGCGCGGCCTCATAGACAAGCCACCCTCGGTGAAGGCAGAAGACAGGTAACAAAGAACAGGTGAGCAGTTTGCTTGGTGAGGTGAACGCGCCCCTCGGGGTGCAGACAGAAACAGGGAACCAAGAACAGGAGAGCCACTTGCTCGGCCTGGCAGACAGGCCGCTGGGTTGAAGAGAGAGGACAGGTAATAAAGAACAGCTGAGCAGGTTGCTCGGCCTGGTAGACACGCCCCCCGGGGTGAAGGCAGAAGACAGGTAACAGAGAACAGCTGAGCAGCTTGCTCGGCCTGGCAGACGGGCCGCTTGATTGAAGGGAAAAGACAATTAACAAAGAATATTCTGTTAGAACATGGACTGACTGAGTATTCTGTTAGAACTCAGGCTGAGTGGGTATTATTTAAACATAAACTGAGTCCATATTATGTTAAAACACAGGCTGAGTGGGTATTCTTTATTTTTTTATTTTTTTTGATTGATTAATTGATTTTTATTTTTTTTAATGTTTTTTATTGATTATATTGTTACAACAGTTCCAATTTTCTCCCCCTTGTTCCCCTCCACCCAGCACCCCCCTCCCCCAGCAATCCCCCCCAAGTCCATACCCCTGGTTCGTAAAAATTAACTATCCCCCCCCTCTCAAATATTAGGACCCTTTGTAATCTTGTAAAGGACAATGGGCGAAGGTCTCAAGCTCCTCTAGCTGCTTCAAGCTGGACATGGTCGTCGTCCTACCTACCCTTGGGTCCAGAAAACCCTAATAAGAGTGGGGGTGTGGAGGGGAGGGTGGCCTTCCCTCATGGGGAAAGATCGTGCAGACTCCAGGTCAGTTGGCTGTCTCCGGTCAACGGCGTGCTTGGTTTAACAGGCTGGTGTCCTTGTTGTGTTCTGGGGGCAACAGATTTGGCGAAAAGGGTTAAAAGACATCATTCAATCCATAACTACTAGATGACAAAAGGCAGGGATTAAGTTTTCAATGTTCCATATTAGGGAAAAAAAAAAAAAAAAAAAAGGCTTCTTTGTAAGAAGGTGTGCTAGGCACATCTCGCCTGTCCAAAACCCTTTTGCCCATTATGCTTAGTTTGGGCTGAGGTAAATAGTTTAGGTTTTTCCCCCTCTCAGACCTCTGGGCCTTTTCTCTCCAAGCCATTAGGATAGAAAAGAGAAACCCGTTTTAAAGTGAAGCCCACAGACCACCCCATTCTTCCCCAACCCAGCCATTTAGTTCAGCCAAACCGTTGAGTCTCAGGAGGCAGCGCTGCAGAGAGGATTAAGTGAGGCTTATGCGTACAGATAATCACTCAGGTAATGCGATCATAGGCTTATGTCCTTTGAAAACAAAAAACACGTGTTAATTTATGTAACATAACCCGCAAACAAGTCTCTAAATCTGTAGAAGAAACTTTTAAGACGGTTAGTTGCTCTGTTTTATACTCTACTACTGATCATTGTGATTTTCCTTGAATAATAATTTTTCTCCCTAAGGTTACCCTCCTTGTCTTTAAAGGGACTACATTAAGTCCATTTTTAATTTATCCTGTTCATTTGCATAAACATAACAAGAGCAGCAAATGATCACTTATGATCTTTAGTTCTGCTTTGCTGGAACTTACCCAAGGAATATTTGGGGTGACCTTCAGTCTGTTCTTCAGGGCACAGAAGCTGTGCCACATATCTGGCATTCATCCTTGCCTGTACACACCTGTTTTTTCCAAGTCTTTCTGGTCTTTCCTTGTGCCTTAAGGTCCCTTCTAGCCATCTTTCAGGAAAACAACCTTCGTTCCTTCCCTGGAAAGATTGCTGTGGACCGCACAACCAACCATGGTACCAGGCCTTTTATCTCACGGGCTTTTATTACCTTTGAAAGTCATTCCCAGTTCCTCAGGGCTTTCTGGTAACAATCTGAGCCCAACTATGTTTCCTTTAGGCTTGACATTCCAGTCAAAGGCTTGGTCAAAAAAAAAAAAAAAAAAAAAAGAACCTCTGTTGACAACTGGTCTTATTAGTTCTATGCAAAGGAACTTATGTCATTACTTACTTGCTTAGAATGCCAAACTTCTTTAAAAATAGACTGAGTCCATATTCTGTTGGAAATCAGGTTAAATTACTATTCTCTTAGAACATTGGCAAGGTGAGTATTCTTTAAACAGAGACTGAGTCCATATGGTGTTGAAACACAGGCTGAGTGTGTATTCTGTTAGAACAGAGGCTGAGTGAGTATACTTTGAACTCAGACTGAGTCCATATTCTGTTGGAACACACTCAGAGTGAGTATTTTTTAATCATGGACTGAGTCCATATTCTGTAAGAACACAAACTGAGTGAGTATTCTTTGAAAATAATCTGAGTCCATATTCTGTAAGAACACAGACTGAGTAGGTATTCTTTAAACGTAGACTGAGTCCATATTCTGTTAGAACAAAAGCTGAGTGGGTACTTTTTAAACAAAGTCTGAGTCCATATTCTGTAAGAACACAGACTGAGTAGGTATTCTTTAAACGTAGACTGAATCCATATTCTGTTAGAACAATAGCTGAGTGGGTACTTGTTAAACAAAGACTGAGTCCATATTCTATTGAAATTCAGGCTGGTTGATTATTCCCTTAGAACAGAGGCTGAGTGAGTGTTCTTTAAACATAGACTGTGTCCATATTTTGTTAGAACACAGGTAACAGAGAACAGGTGAGCAGCTTGCGCGGCCTCATAGACAAGCCACCCTCGGTGAAGGCAGAAGACAGGTAACAAAGAACAGGTGAGCAGTTTGCTTGGTGAGGTGAACGCGCCCCTCGGGGTGCAGACAGAAACAGGGAACCAAGAACAGGAGAGCCACTTGCTCGGCCTGGCAGACAGGCCGCTGGGTTGAAGAGAGAGGACAGGTAATAAAGAACAGCTGAGCAGGTTGCTCGGCCTGGTAGACACGCCCCCCGGGGTGAAGGCAGAAGACAGGTAACAGAGAACAGCTGAGCAGCTTGCTCGGCCTGGCAGACGGGCCGCTGGATTGAAGGGAAAAGACAATTAACAAAGAATATTCTGTTAGAACATGGACTGACTGAGTATTCTGTTAGAACTCAGGCTGAGTGGGTATTATTTAAACATAAACTGAGTCCATATTATGTTAAAACACAGGCTGAGTGGGTATTCTTTATTTTTTTATTTTTTTATTTTTTTTGATTGATTAATTGATTTTTATTTTTTTTATTATTTTTAAAGTTTTTTATTGAGTATATTGTTACAACAGTTCCAATTTTCTCCCCCTTGTTCCCCTCCACCCACCACCCCCCTCCCCCAGCAATCCCCCCCAAGTCCATACCCCTGGTTCGTAAAAATTAACTATGCCCCCCCTCTCAAATATTAGGACCCTTTGTAATCTTGTAAAGGACAATGGGCGAAGGTCTCAAGCTCCTCTAGCTGCTTCAAGCTGGACATGGTCGTCGTCCTACCTACCCTTGGGTCCAGAAAACCCTAATAAGAGTGGGGGTGTGGAGGGGAGGGTGGCCTTCCCTCATGGGGAAAGATCGTGCAGACTCCAGGTCAGTTGGCTGTCTCCGGTCAACGGCGTGCTTGGTTTAACAGGCTGGTGTCCTTGTTGTGTTCTGGGGGCAACAGATTTGGCGAAAAGGGTTAAAAGACATCATTCAATCCATAACTACTAGATGACAAAAGGCAGGGATTAAGTTTTCAATGTTCCATATTAGGGGAAAAAAAAAAAAAAAAAAGGCTTCTTTGTAAGAAGGTGTGCTAGGCACATCTCGCCTGTCCAAAACCCTTTTGCCCATTATGCTTAGTTTGGGCTGAGGTAAATAGTTTAGGTTTTTCCCCCTCTCAGACCTCTGGGCCTTTTCTCTCCAAGCCATTAGGATAGAAAAGAGAAACCCGTTTTAAAGTGAAGCCCACAGACCACCCCATTCTTCCCCAACCCAGCCATTTAGTTCAGCCAAACCGTTGAGTCTCAGGAGGCAGCGCTGCAGAGAGGATTAAGGGAGGCTTATGCGTACAGATAATCACTCAGGTAACGCGATCATAGGCTTATGTCCTTTGAAAACAAAAAACACGTGTTAATTTATGTAACATAACCCGCAAACAAGTCTCTAAATCTGTAGAAGAAACTTTTAAGACGGTTAGTTGCTCTGTTTTATACTCTACTACTGATCATTGTGATTTTCCTTGAATAATAATTTTTCTCCCTAAGGTTACCCTCCTTGTCTTTAAAGGGACTACATTAAGTCCATTTTTAATTTATCCTGTTCATTTGCATAAACATAACAAGAGCAGCAAATGATCACTTATGATCTTTAGTTCTGCTTTGCTGGAACTTACCCAAGGAATATTTGGGGTGACCTTCAGTCTGTTCTTCAGGGCACAGAAGCTGTGCCACATATCTGGCATTCATCCTTGCCTGTACACACCTGATTTTTCCAAGTCTTTCTGGTCTTTCCTTGTGCCTTAAGGTCCCTTCTAGCCATCTTTCAGGAAAACAACCTTCGTTCCTTCCCTGGAAAGATTGCTGTGGACCGCACAACCAACCATGGTACCAGGCCTTTTATCTCACGGGCTTTTATTACCTTTGAAAGTCATTCCCAGTTCCTCAGGGCTTTCTGGTAACAATCTGAGCCCAACTATGTTTCCTTTAGGCTTGACATTCCAGTCAAAGGCTTGGTCAAAAAAAAAAAAAAAAAAAAAAGAACCTCTGTTGAAAACTGGTCTTATTAGTTCTATGCAAAGGAACTTATGTCATTACTTACTTGCTTAGAATGCCAAACTTCTTTAAAAATAGACTGAGTCCATATTCTGTTGGAAATCAGGTTAAATTACTATTCTCTTAGAACATTGGCAAGGTGAGTATTCTTTAAACAGAGACTGAGTCCATATGGTGTTGAAACACAGGCTGAGTGTGTATTCTGTTAGAACACAGGCTGAGTGTGTATTCTGTTAGAACAGAGGCTGAGTGAGTATACTTTGAACTCAGACTGAGTCCATATTCTGTTGGAACACACTCAGAGTGAGTATTTTTTAATCATGGACTGAGTCCATATTCTGTAAGAACACAAACTGAGTGAGTATTCTTTGAAAATAATCTGAGTCCATGTTCTGTAAGAACACAGACTGAGTAGGTATTCTTTAAACGTAGACTGAATCCATATTCTGTTAGAACAATAGCTGAGTGGGTACTTGTTAAACAAAGACTGAGTCCATATTCTATTGAAATTCAGGCTGGTTGATTATTCCCTTAGAACAGAGGCTGAGTGAGTGTTCTTTAAACATAGACTGTGTCCATATTTTGTTAGAACACAGTTAACAGAGAACAGGTGAGCAGCTTGCGCGGCCTCATAGACAAGCCACCCTCGGTGAAGGCAGAAGACAGGTAACAAAGAACAGGTGAGCAGTTTGCTTGGTGAGGTGAACGCGCCCCTCGGGGTGCAGACAGAAACAGGGAACCAAGAACAGGAGAGCCACTTGCTCGGCCTGGCAGACAGGCCGCTGGGTTGAAGAGAGAGGACAGGTAATAAAGAACAGCTGAGCAGGTTGCTCGGCCTGGTAGACACGCCCCCCGGGGTGAAGGCAGAAGACAGGTAACAGAGAACAGCTGAGCAGCTTGCTCGGCCTGGCAGACGGGCCGCTGGATTGAAGGGAAAAGACAATTAATAAAGAATATTCTGTTAGAACATGGACTGACTGAGTATTCTGTTAGAACTCAGGCTGAGTGGGTATTATTTAAACATAAACTGAGTCCATATTATGTTAAAACACAGGCTGAGTGGGTATTCTTTATTTTTTTATTTTTTTTGATTGATTAATTGATTTTTATTTTTTTTAATATTTTTTATTGAGTATATTGTTACAACAGTTCCAATTTTCTTCCCCTTGTTCCTCTCCACACAGCACCCCCCTCCCCCAGCAATCCCCCCCCAAGTCCATACCCCTGGTTCGTAAAAATTAACTATCCCCCACTCTCAAATATTAGGACCCTTTGTAATCTTGTAAAGGACAATGGGCGAAGGTCTCAAGCTCCTCTAGCTGCTTCAAGCTGGACATGGTCGTCGTCCTACCTACCCTTGGGTCCAGAAAACCTTAATAAGAGTGGGGGTGTGGAGGGGAGGGTGGCCTTCCCTCATGGGGAAAGATCGTGCAGACTCCAGGTCAGTTGGCTGTCTCCGGTCAACGGCGTGCTTGGTTTAACAGGCTGGTGTCCTTGTTGTGTTCTGGGGGCAACAGATTTGGCGAAAAGGGTTAAAAGACATCATTCAATCCATAACTACTAGATGACAAAAGGCAGGGATTAAGTTTTCAATGTTCCATATTAGGGAAAAAAAAAAAAAAGGCTTCTTTGTAAGAAGGTGTGCTAGGCACATCTCGCCTGTCCAAAACCCTTTTGCCCATTATACTTAGTTTGGGCTGAGGTAAATAGTTTAGGTTTTTCCCCCTCTCAGACCTCTGGGCCTTTTCTCTCCAAGCCATTAGGATAGAAAAGAGAAACCCGTTTTAAAGTGAAGCCCACAGACCACCCCATTCTTCCCCAACCCAGCCATTTAGTTCAGCCAAACCGTTGAGTCTCAGGAGGCAGCGCTGCAGAGAGGATTAAGTGAGGCTTATGCGTACAGATAATCACTCAGGTAACGCGATCATAGGCTTATGTCCTTTGAAAACAAAAAACACGTGTTAATTTATGTAACATAACCTGCAAACAAGTCTCTAAATCTGTAGAAGAAACTTTTAAGACGGTTAGTTGCTCTGTTTTATACTCTACTACTGATCATTGTGATTTTCCTTGAATAATAATTTTTCTCCCTAAGGTTACCCTCCTTGTCTTTAAAGGGACTACATTAAGTCCATTTTTAATTTATCCTGTTCATTTGCATAAACATAACAAGAGCAGCAAATGATCACTTATGATCTTTAGTTCTGCTTTGCTAGAACTTACCCAAGGAATATTTGGGGTGACCTTCAGTCTGTTCTTCAGGGCACAGAAGCTGTTCCACATATCTGGCATTCATCCTTGCCTGTACACACCTGTTTTTTCCAAGTCTTTCTGGTCTTTCCTTGTGCCTTAAGGTCCCTTCTAGCCATCTTTCAGGAAAACAACCTTCGTTCCTTCCCTGGAAAGATTGCTGTGGACCGCACAACCAACCATGGTACCAGGCCTTTTATCTCACAGGCTTTTATTACCTTTGAAAGTCATTCCCAGTTCCTCAGGACTTTCTGGTAACAATCTGAGCCCAACTATGTTTCCTTTAGGCTTGACATTCCAGTCAAAGACTTGGTCAAAAAAAAAAAAAAAAAGAACCTCTGTTGACAACTGGTCTTATTAGTTCTATGCAAAGGAACTTATGTCATTACTTACTTGCTTAGAATGCCAAACTTCTTTAAAAATAGACTGAGTCCATATTCTGTTGGAAATCAGGTTAAATTACTATTCTCTTAGAACATTGGCAAGGTGAGTATTCTTTAAACAGAGACTGAGTCCATAAGGTGTTGAAACACAGGCTGAGTGTGTATTCTGTTAGAACACAGGCTGAGTGTGTATTCTGTTAGAACAGAGGCTGAGTGAGTATACTTTGAACTCAGACTGAGTCCATATTCTGTTGGAACACACTCAGAGTGAGTATTTTTTAATCATGGACTGAGTCCATATTCTGTAAGAACACAAACTGAGTGAGTATTCTTTGAAAATAATCTCAGTCCATATTCTGTAAGAACACAGACTGAGTTGGTATTCTTTAAACGTAGACTGAGTCCATATTCTGTTAGAACAAAAGCTGAGTGGGTACTTTTTAAACAAAGTCTGAGTCCATATTCTGTAAGAACACAAACTGAGTGAGTATTCTTTGAAAATAATCTGAGTCCATGTTCTGTAAGAACACAGACTGAGTAGGTATTCTTTAAACGTAGACTGAGTCCATATTCTGTTAGAACAAAAGCTGAGTGGGTACTTTTTAAACAAAGACTGAGTCCATATTCTATTGAAATTCAGGCTGGTTGATTATTCCCTTAGAACAGAGGCTGAGTGAGTGTTCTTTAAACATAGACTGTGTCCATATTTTGTTAGAACACAGGTAACAGAGAACAGGTGAGCAGCTTGCGCGGCCTCATAGACAAGCCACCCTCGGTGAAGGCAGAAGACAGGTAACAAAGAACAGGTGAGCAGTTTGCTTGGTGAGGTGAACGCGCCCCTCGGGGTGCAGACAGAAACAGGGAACCAAGAACAGGAGAGCCACTTGCTCGGCCTGGCAGACAGGCCGCTGGGTTGAAGAGAGAGGACAGGTAATAAAGAACAGCTGAGCAGGTTGCTCGGCCTGGTAGACACGCCCCCCGGGGTGAAGGCAGAAGACAGGTAACAGAGAACAGCTGAGCAGCTTGATCGGCCTGGCAGACGGGCCGCTTGATTGAAGGGAAAAGACAATTAATAAAGAATATTCTGTTAGAACATGGACTGACTGAGTATTCTGTTAGAACTCAGGCTGAGTGGGTATTATTTAAACATAAACTGAGTCCATATTATGTTAAAACACAGGCTGAGTGGGTATTCTTTATTTTTTTATTTTTTTTGATTGATTAATTGATTTTTATTTTTTTTATTTTTTTTAATGTTTTTTATTGATTATATTGTTACAACAGTTCCAATTTTCTCCCCCTTGTTCCCCTCCACCCAGCAACCCCCTCCCCCAGCAATCCCCCCCAAGTCCATACCCCTGGTTCGTAAAAATTAACTATCCCCCCCCTCTCAAATATTAGGACCCTTTGTAATCTTGTAAAGGACAATGGGCGAAGGTCTCAAGCTCCTCTAGCTGCTTCAAGCTGGACATGGTCGTCGTCCTACCTACCCTTGGGTCCAGAAAACCCTAATAAGAGTGGGGGTGTGGAGGGGAGGG
Organism: Furipterus horrens; assembly: GCF_987537825.1. Lineage (NCBI taxonomy): Eukaryota > Metazoa > Chordata > Mammalia > Chiroptera > Furipteridae > Furipterus > Furipterus horrens. Next base: position 261,377 of record NW_028327198.1, on the reverse strand, counting down.
TGGCCTTCCCTCATGGGGAAAGATCGTGCAGACTCCAGGTCAGTTGGCTGTCTCCGGTCAACGGCGTGCTTGGTTTAACAGGCTGGTGTCCTTGTTGTGTTCTGGGGGCAACAGATTTGGCGAAAAGGGTTAAAAGACATCATTCAATCCATAACTACTAGATGACAAAAGGCAGGGATTAAGTTTTCAATGTTCCATATTAGGGGAAAAAAAAAAAAAAAAAGGCTTCTTTGTAAGAAGGTGTGCTAGGCATATCTCGCCTGTCCAAAACCCTTTTGCCCATTATGCTTAGTTTGGGCTGAGGTAAATAGTTTAGGTTTTTCCCCCTCTCAGACCTCTGGGCCTTTTCTCTCCAAGCCATTAGGATAGAAAAGAGAAACCCGTTTTAAAGTGAAGCCCACAGACCACCCCATTCTTCCCCAACCCAGCCATTTAGTTCAGCCAAACCGTTGAGTCTCAGGAGGCAGCGCTGCAGAGAGGATTAAGGGAGGCTTATGCGTACAGATAATCACTCAGGTAACGCGATCATAGGCTTATGTCCTTTGAAAACAAAAAACACGTGTTAATATATGTAACATAACCCGCAAACAAGTCTCTAAATCTGTAGAAGAAACTTTTAAGACGGTTAGTTGCTCTGTTTTATACTCTACTACTGATCATTGTGATTTTCCTTGAATAATAATTTTTCTCCCTAAGGTTACCCTCCTTGTCTTTAAAGGGACTACATTAAGTCCATTTTTAATTTATCCTGTTCATTTGCATAAACATAACAAGAGCAGCAAATGATCACTTATGATCTTTAGTTCTGCTTTGCTGGAACTTACCCAAGGAATATTTGGGGTGACCTTCAGTCTGTTCTTCAGGGCACAGAAGCTGTGCCACATATCTGGCATTCATCCTTGCCTGTACACACCTGTTTTTTCCAAGTCTTTCTGGTCTTTCCTTGTGCCTTAAGGTCCCTTCTAGCCATCTTTCAGGAAAACAACCTTCGTTCCTTCCCTGGAAAGATTGCTGTGGACCGCACAACCAACCATGGTACCAGGCCTTTTATCTCACGGGCTTTTATTACCTTTGAAAGTCATTCCCAGTTCCTCAGGGCTTTCTGGTAACAATCTGAGCCCAACTATGTTTCCTTTAGGCTTGACATTCCAGTCAAAGGCTTGGTCAAAAAAAAAAAAAAAAAAAAGAACCTCTGTTGACAACTGGTCTTATTAGTTCTATGCAAAGGAACTTATGTCATTACTTACTTGCTTAGAATGCCAAACTTCTTTAAAAATAGACTGAGTCCATATTCTGTTGGAAATCAGGTTAAATTACTATTCTCTTAGAACATTGGCAAGGTGAGTATTCTTTAAACAGAGACTGAGTCCATATGGTGTTGAAACACAGGCTGAGTTTGTATTCTGTTAGAACACAGGCTGAGTGTGTATTCTGTTAGAACAGAGGCTGAGTGAGTATACTTTGAACTCAGACTGAGTCCATATTCTGTTGGAACACACTCAGAGTGAGTATTTTTTAATCATGGACTGAGTCCATATTCTGTAAGAACACAAACTGAGTGAGTATTCTTTGAAAATAATCTCAGTCCATATTCTGTAAGAACACAGACTGAGTTGGTATTCTTTAAACGTAGACTGAGTCCATATTCTGTTAGAACAAAAGCTGAGTGGGTACTTTTTAAACAAAGTCTGAGTCCATATTCTGTAAGAACACAAACTGAGTGAGTATTCTTTGAAAATAATCTGAGTCCATGTTCTGTAAGAACACAGACTGAGTAGGTATTCTTTAAACGTAGACTGAGTCCATATTCTGTTAGAACAAAAGCTGAGTGGGTACTTTTTAAACAAAGACTGAGTCCATATTCTATTGAAATTCAGGCTGGTTGATTATTCCCTTAGAACAGAGGCTGAGTGAGTGTTCTTTAAACATAGACTGTGTCCATATTTTGTTAGAACACAGGTAACAGAGAACAGGTGAGCAGCTTGCGCGGCCTCATAGACAAGCCACCCTCGGTGAAGGCAGAAGACAGGTAACAAAGAACAGGTGAGCAGTTTGCTTGGTGAGGTGAACGCGCCCCTCGGGGTGCAGACAGAAACAGGGAACCAAGAACAGGAGAGCCACTTGCTCGGCCTGGCAGACAGGCCGCTGGGTTGAAGAGAGAGGACAGGTAATAAAGAACAGCTGAGCAGGTTGCTCGGCCTGGTAGACACGCCCCCCGGGGTGAAGGCAGAAGACAGGTAACAGAGAACAGCTGAGCAGCTTGATCGGCCTGGCAGACGGGCCGCTTGATTGAAGGGAAAAGACAATTAATAAAGAATATTCTGTTAGAACATGGACTGACTGAGTATTCTGTTAGAACTCAGGCTGAGTGGGTATTATTTAAACATAAACTGAGTCCATATTATGTTAAAACACAGGCTGAGTGGGTATTCTTTATTTTTTTATTTTTTTTGATTGATTAATTGATTTTTATTTTTTTTATTTTTTTTAATGTTTTTTATTGATTATATTGTTACAACAGTTCCAATTTTCTCCCCCTTGTTCCCCTCCACCCAGCAACCCCCTCCCCCAGCAATCCCCCCCAAGTCCATACCCCTGGTTCGTAAAAATTAACTATCCCCCCCCTCTCAAATATTAGGACCCTTTGTAATCTTGTAAAGGACAATGGGCGAAGGTCTCAAGCTCCTCTAGCTGCTTCAAGCTGGACATGGTCGTCGTCCTACCTACCCTTGGGTCCAGAAAACCCTAATAAGAGTGGGGGTGTGGAGGGGAGGGTGGCCTTCCCTCATGGGGAAAGATCGTGCAGACTCCAGGTCAGTTGGCTGTCTCCGGTCAACGGCGTGCTTGGTTTAACAGGCTGGTGTCCTTGTTGTGTTCTGGGGGCAACAGATTTGGCGAAAAGGGTTAAAAGACATCATTCAATCCATAACTACTAGATGACAAAAGGCAGGGATTAAGTTTTCAATGTTCCATATTAGGGGAAAAAAAAAAAAAAAAAGGCTTCTTTGTAAGAAGGTGTGCTAGGCATATCTCGCCTGTCCAAAACCCTTTTGCCCATTATGCTTAGTTTGGGCTGAGGTAAATAGTTTAGGTTTTTCCCCCTCTCAGACCTCTGGGCCTTTTCTCTCCAAGCCATTAGGATAGAAAAGAGAAACCCGTTTTAAAGTGAAGCCCACAGACCACCCCATTCTTCCCCAACCCAGCCATTTAGTTCAGCCAAACCGTTGAGTCTCAGGAGGCAGCGCTGCAGAGAGGATTAAGGGAGGCTTATGCGTACAGATAATCACTCAGGTAACGCGATCATAGGCTTATGTCCTTTGAAAACAAAAAACACGTGTTAATATATGTAACATAACCCGCAAACAAGTCTCTAAATCTGTAGAAGAAACTTTTAAGACGGTTAGTTGCTCTGTTTTATACTCTACTACTGATCATTGTGATTTTCCTTGAATAATAATTTTTCTCCCTAAGGTTACCCTCCTTGTCTTTAAAGGGACTACATTAAGTCCATTTTTAATTTATCCTGTTCATTTGCATAAACATAACAAGAGCAGCAAATGATCACTTATGATCTTTAGTTCTGCTTTGCTGGAACTTACCCAAGGAATATTTGGGGTGACCTTCAGTCTGTTCTTCAGGGCACAGAAGCTGTGCCACATATCTGGCATTCATCCTTGCCTGTACACACCTGTTTTTTCCAAGTCTTTCTGGTCTTTCCTTGTGCCTTAAGGTCCCTTCTAGCCATCTTTCAGGAAAACAACCTTCGTTCCTTCCCTGGAAAGATTGCTGTGGACCGCACAACCAACCATGGTACCAGGCCTTTTATCTCACGGGCTTTTATTACCTTTGAAAGTCATTCCCAGTTCCTCAGGGCTTTCTGGTAACAATCTGAGCCCAACTATGTTTCCTTTAGGCTTGACATTCCAGTCAAAGGCTTGGTCAAAAAAAAAAAAAAAAAAAAAGAACCTCTGTTGACAACTGGTCTTATTAGTTCTATGCAAAGGAACTTATGTCATTACTTACTTGCTTAGAATGCCAAACTTCTTTAAAAATAGACTGAGTCCATATTCTGTTGGAAATCAGGTTAAATTACTATTCTCTTAGAACATTGGCAAGGTGAGTATTCTTTAAACAGAGACTGAGTCCATATGGTGTTGAAACACAGGCTGAGTTTGTATTCTGTTAGAACACAGGCTGAGTGTGTATTCTGTTAGAACAGAGGCTGAGTGAGTATACTTTGAACTCAGACTGAGTCCATATTCTGTTGGAACACACTCAGAGTGAGTATTTTTTAATCATGGACTGAGTCCATATTCTGTAAGAACACAAACTGAGTGAGTATTCTTTGAAAATAATCTCAGTCCATGTTCTGTAAGAACACAGACTGAGTAGGTATTCTTTAAACGTAGACTGAATCCATATTCTGTTAGAACAATAGCTGAGTGGGTACTTGTTAAACAAAGACTGAGTCCATATTCTATTGAAATTCAGGCTGGTTGATTATTCCCTTAGAACAGAGGCTGAGTGAGTGTTCTTTAAACATAGACTGTGTCCATATTTTGTTAGAACACAGTTAACAGAGAACAAGTGAGCAGCTTGCGCGGCCTCATAGACAAGCCACCCTCGGTGAAGGCAGAAGACAGGTAACAAAGAACAGGTGAGCAGTTTGCTTGGTGAGGTGAACGCGCCCCTCGGGGTGCAGACAGAAACAGGGAACCAAGAACAGGAGAGCCACTTGCTCGGCCTGGCAGACAGGCCGCTGGGTTGAAGAGAGAGGACAGGTAATAAAGAACAGCTGAGCAGGTTGCTCGGCCTGGTAGACACGCCCCCCGGGGTGAAGGCAGAAGACAGGTAACAGAGAACAGCTGAGCAGCTTGCTCGGCCTGGCAGACGGGCCGCTTGATTGAAGGGAAAAGACAATTAACAAAGAATATTCTGTTAGAACATGGACTGACTGAGTATTCTGTTAGAACTCAGGCTGAGTGGGTATTATTTAAACATAAACTGAGTCCATATTATGTTAAAACACAGGCTGAGTGGGTATTCTTTATTTTTTTATTTTTTTTGATTGATTAATTGATTTTTATTTTTTTTAATATTTTTTATTGAGTATATTGTTACAACAGTTCCAATTTTCTTCCCCTTGTTCCTCTCCACACAGCACCCCCCTCCCCCAGCAATCCCCCCCCAAGTCCATACCCCTGGTTCGTAAAAATTAACTATCCCCCCCTCTCAAATATTAGGACCCTTTGTAATCTTGTAAAGGACAATGGGCGAAGGTCTCAAGCTCCTCTAGCTGCTTCAAGCTGGACATGGTCGTCGTCCTACCTACCCTTGGGTCCAGAAAACCCTAATAAGAGTGGGGGTGTGGAGGGGAGGGTGGCCTTCCCTCATGGGGAAAGATCGTGCAGACTCCAGGTCAGTTGGCTGTCTCCGGTCAACGGCGTGCTTGGTTTAACAGGCTGGTGTCCTTGTTGTGTTCTGGGGGCAACAGATATGGCGAAAAGGGTTAAAAGACATCATTCAATCCATAACTACTAGATGACAAAAGGCAGGGATTAAGTTTTCAATGTTCCATATTAGGGAAAAAAAAAAAAAAAGGCTTCTTTGTAAAAAGGTGTGTTAGGCACATCTCGCCTGTCCAAAACCCTTTTGCCCATTATACTTAGTTTGGGCTGAGGTAAATAGTTTAGGTTTTTCCCCCTCTCAGACCTCTGGGCCTTTTCTCTCCAAGCCATTAGGATAGAAAAGAGAAACCCGTTTTAAAGTGAAGCCCACAGACCACCCCATTCTTCCCCAACCCAGCCATTTAGTTCAGCCAAACCGTTGAGTCTCAGGAGGCAGCGCTGCAGAGAGGATTAAGTGAGGCTTATGCGTACAGATAATCACTCAGGTAACGCGATCATAGGCTTATGTCCTTTGAAAACAAAAAACACGTGTTAATTTATGTAACATAACCTGCAAACAAGTCTCTAAATCTGTAGAAGAAACTTTTAAGACGGTTAGTTGCTCTGTTTTATACTCTACTACTGATCATTGTGATTTTCTTTGAATAATAATTTTTCTCCCTAAGGTTACCCTCCTTGTCTTTAAAGGGACTACATTAAGTCCATTTTTAATTTATCCTGTTCATTTGCATAAACATAACAAGAGCAGCAAATGATCACTTATGATCTTTAGTTCTGCTTTGCTAGAACTTACCCAAGGAATATTTGGGGTGACCTTCAGTCTGTTCTTCAGGGCACAGAAGCTGTTCCACATATCTGGCATTCATCCTTGCCTGTACACACCTGTTTTTTCCAAGTCTTTCTGGTCTTTCCTTGTGCCTTAAGGTCCCTTCTAGCCATCTTTCAGGAAAACAACCTTCGTTCCTTCCCTGGAAAGATTGCTGTGGACCGCACAACCAACCATGGTACCAGGCCTTTTATCTCACAGGCTTTTATTACCTTTGAAAGTCATTCCCAGTTCCTCAGGACTTTCTGGTAACAATCTGAGCCCAACTATGTTTCCTTTAGGCTTGACATTCCAGTCAAAGACTTGGTCAAAAAAAAAAAAAAAGAACCTCTGTTGACAACTGGTCTTATTAGTTCTATGCAAAGGAACTTATGTCATTACTTACTTGCTTAGAATGCCAAACTTCTTTAAAAATAGACTGAGTCCATATTCTGTTGGAAATCAGGTTAAATTACTATTCTCTTAGAACATTGGCAAGGTGAGTATTCTTTAAACAGAGACTGAGTCCATAAGGTGTTGAAACACAGGCTGAGTGTGTATTCTGTTAGAACACAGGCTGAGTGTGTATTCTGTTAGAACAGAGGCTGAGTGAGTATACTTTGAACTCAGACTGAGTCCATATTCTGTTGGAACACACTCAGAGTGAGTATTTTTTAATCATGGACTGAGTCCATATTCTGTAAGAACACAAACTGAGTGAGTATTCTTTGAAAATAATCTCAGTCCATATTCTGTAAGAACACAGACTGAGTAGGTATTCTTTAAACGTAGACTGAGTCCATATTCTGTTAGAACAAAAGCTGAGTGGGTACTTTTTAAACAAAGTCTGAGTCCATATTCTGTAAGAACACAAACTGAGTGAGTATTCTTTGAAAATAATCTGAGTCCATGTTCTGTAAGAACACAGACTGAGTAGGTATTCTTTAAACGTAGACTGAATCCATATTCTGTTAGAACAATAGCTGAGTGGGTACTTGTTAAACAAAGACTGAGTCCATATTCTATTGAAATTCAGGCTGGTTGATTATTCCCTTAGAACAGAGGCTGAGTGAGTGTCCTTTAAACATAGACTGTTTCCATATTTTGTTAGAACACAGTTAACAGAGAACAGGTGAGCAGCTTGCGCGGTCTCATAGACAAGCCACCCTCGGTGAAGGCAGAAGACAGGTAACAAAGAACAGGTGAGCAGTTTGCTTGGTGAGGTGAACGCGCCCCTCGGGGTGCAGACAGAAACAGGGAACCAAGAACAGGAGAGCCACTTGCTCGGCCTGGCAGACAGGCCGCTGGGTTGAAGAGAGAGGACAGGTAATAAAGAACAGCTGAGCAGGTTGCTCGGCCTGGTAGACACGCCCCCCGGGGTGAAGGCAGAAGACAGGTAACAGAGAACAGCTGAGCAGCTTGCTCGGCCTGGCAGACGGGCCGCTGGATTGAAGGGAAAAGACAATTAATAAAGAATATTCTGTTAGAACATGGACTGACTGAGTATTCTGTTAGAACTCAGGCTGAGTGGGTATTATTTAAACATAAACTGAGTCCATATTATGTTAAAACACAGGCTGAGTGGGTATTCTTTATTTTTTTATTTTTTTTGATTGATTAATTGATTTTTATTTTTTTTAATATTTTTTATTGAGTATATTGTTACAACAGTTCCAATTTTCTTCCCCTTGTTCCTCTCCACACAGCACCCCCCTCCCCCAGCAATCCCCCCCCAAGTCCATACCCCTGGTTCGTAAAAATTAACTATCCCCCCCTCTCAAATATTAGGACCCTTTGTAATCTTGTAAAGGACAATGGGCGAAGGTCTCAAGCTCCTCTAGCTGCTTCAAGCTGGACATGGTCGTCGTCCTACCTACCCTTGGGTCCAGAAAACCCTAATAAGAGTGGGGGTGTGGAGGGGAGGGTGGCCTTCCCTCATGGGGAAAGATCGTGCAGACTCCAGGTCAGTTGGCTGTCTCCGGTCAACGGCGTGCTTGGTTTAACAGGCTGGTGTCCTTGTTGTGTTCTGGGGGCAACAGATATGGCGAAAAGGGTTAAAAGACATCATTCAATCCATAACTACTAGATGACAAAAGGCAGGGATTAAGTTTTCAATGTTCCATATTAGGGAAAAAAAAAAAAAAGGCTTCTTTGTAAAAAGGTGTGTTAGGCACATCTCGCCTGTCCAAAACCCTTTTGCCCATTATACTTAGTTTGGGCTGAGGTAAATAGTTTAGGTTTTTCCCCCTCTCAGACCTCTGGGCCTTTTCTCTCCAAGCCATTAGGATAGAAAAGAGAAACCCGTTTTAAAGTGAAGCCCACAGACCACCCCATTCTTCCCCAACCCAGCCATTTAGTTCAGCCAAACCGTTGAGTCTCAGGAGGCAGCGCTGCAGAGAGGATTAAGTGAGGCTTATGCGTACAGATAATCACTCAGGTAACGCGATCATAGGCTTATGTCCTTTGAAAACAAAAAACACGTGTTAATTTATGTAACATAACCTGCAAACAAGTCTCTAAATCTGTAGAAGAAACTTTTAAGACGGTTAGTTGCTCTGTTTTATACTCTACTACTGATCATTGTGATTTTCTTTGAATAATAATTTTTCTCCCTAAGGTTACCCTCCTTGTCTTTAAAGGGACTACATTAAGTCCATTTTTAATTTATCCTGTTCATTTGCATAAACATAACAAGAGCAGCAAATGATCACTTATGATCTTTAGTTCTGCTTTGCTAGAACTTACCCAAGGAATATTTGGGGTGACCTTCAGTCTGTTCTTCAGGGCACAGAAGCTGTTCCACATATCTGGCATTCATCCTTGCCTGTACACACCTGTTTTTTCCAAGTCTTTCTGGTCTTTCCTTGTGCCTTAAGGTCCCTTCTAGCCATCTTTCAGGAAAACAACCTTCGTTCCTTCCCTGGAAAGATTGCTGTGGACCGCACAACCAACCATGGTACCAGGCCTTTTATCTCACAGGCTTTTATTACCTTTGAAAGTCATTCCCAGTTCCTCAGGACTTTCTGGTAACAATCTGAGCCCAACTATGTTTCCTTTAGGCTTGACATTCCAGTCAAAGACTTGGTCAAAAAAAAAAAAAAAGAACCTCTGTTGACAACTGGTCTTATTAGTTCTATGCAAAGGAACTTATGTCATTACTTACTTGCTTAGAATGCCAAACTTCTTTAAAAATAGACTGAGTCCATATTCTGTTGGAAATCAGGTTAAATTACTATTCTCTTAGAACATTGGCAAGGTGAGTATTCTTTAAACAGAGACTGAGTCCATAAGGTGTTGAAACACAGGCTGAGTGTGTATTCTGTTAGAACACAGGCTGAGTGTGTATTCTGTTAGAACAGAGTCTGAGTGAGTATACTTTGAACTCAGACTGAGTCCATATTCTGTTGGAACACACTCAGAGTGAGTATTTTTTAATCATGGACTGAGTCCATATTCTGTAAGAACACAAACTGAGTGAGTATTCTTTGAAAATAATCTCAGTCCATATTCTGTAAGAACACAGACTGAGTAGGTATTCTTTAAACGTAGACTGAGTACATATTCTGTTAGAACAAAAGCTGAGTGGGTACTTTTTAAACAAAGTCTGAGTCCATATTCTGTAAGAACACAAACTGAGTGAGTATTCTTTGAAAATAATCTGAGTCCATGTTCTGTAAGAACACAGACTGAGTAGGTATTCTTTAAACGTAGACTGAATCCATATTCTGTTAGAACAATAGCTGAGTGGGTACTTGTTAAACAAAGACTGAGTCCATATTCTATTGAAATTCAGGCTGGTTGATTATTCCCTTAGAACAGAGGCTGAGTGAGTGTCCTTTAAACATAGACTGTGTCCATATTTTGTTAGAACACAGTTAACAGAGAACAGGTGAGCAGCTTGCGCGGTCTCATAGACAAGCCACCCTCGGTGAAGGCAGAAGACAGGTAACAAAGAACAGGTGAGCAGTTTGCTTGGTGAGGTGAACGCGCCCCTCGGGGTGCAGACAGAAACAGGGAACCAAGAACAGGAGAGCCACTTGCTCGGCCTGGCAGACAGGCCGCTGGGTTGAAGAGAGAGGACAGGTAATAAAGAACAGCTGAGCAGGTTGCTCGGCCTGGTAGACACGCCCCCCGGGGTGAAGGCAGAAGACAGGTAACATAGAACAGCTGAGCAGCTTGCTCGGCCTGGCAGACGGGCCGCTGGATTGAAGGGAAAAGACAATTAATAAAGAATATTCTGTTAGAACATGGACTGACTGAGTATTCTGTTAGAACTCAGGCTGAGTGGGTATTATTTAAACATAAACTGAGTCCATATTATGTTAAAACACAGGCTGAGTGGGTATTCTTTATTTTTTTATTTTTTTTGATTGATTAATTGATTTTTATTTTTTTTAATATTTTTTATTGAGTATATTGTTACAACAGTTCCAATTTTCTTCCCCTTGTTCCTCTCCACACAGCACCCCCCTCCCCCAGCAATCCCCCCCCAAGTCCATACCCCTGGTTCGTAAAAATTAACTATCCCCCCCTCTCAAATATTAGGACCCTTTGTAATCTTGTAAAGGACAATGGGCGAAGGTCTCAAGCTCCTCTAGCTGCTTCAAGCTGGACATGGTCGTCGTCCTACCTACCCTTGGGTCCAGAAAACCCTAATAAGAGTGGGGGTGTGGAGGGGAGGGTGGCCTTCCCTCATGGGGAAAGATCGTGCAGACTCCAGGTCAGTTGGCTGTCTCCGGTCAACGGCGTGCTTGGTTTAACAGGCTGGTGTCCTTGTTGTGTTCTGGGGGCAACAGATATGGCGAAAAGGGTTAAAAGACATCATTCAATCCATAACTACTAGATGACAAAAGGCAGGGATTAAGTTTTCAATGTTCCATATTAGGGAAAAAAAAAAAAAAGGCTTCTTTGTAAAAAGGTGTGTTAGGCACATCTCGCCTGTCCAAAACCCTTTTGCCCATTATACTTAGTTTGGGCTGAGGTAAATAGTTTAGGTTTTTCCCCCTCTCAGACCTCTGGGCCTTTTCTCTCCAAGCCATTAGGATAGAAAAGAGAAACCCGTTTTAAAGTGAAGCCCACAGACCACCCCATTCTTCCCCAACCCAGCCATTTAGTTCAGCCAAACCGTTGAGTCTCAGGAGGCAGCGCTGCAGAGAGGATTAAGTGAGGCTTATGCGTACAGATAATCACTCAGGTAACGCGATCATAGGCTTATGTCCTTTGAAAACAAAAAACACGTGTTAATTTATGTAACATAACCTGCAAACAAGTCTCTAAATCTGTAGAAGAAACTTTTAAGACGGTTAGTTGCTCTGTTTTATACTCTACTACTGATCATTGTGATTTTCTTTGAATAATAATTTTTCTCCCTAAGGTTACCCTCCTTGTCTTTAAAGGGACTACATTAAGTCCATTTTTAATTTATCCTGTTCATTTGCATAAACATAACAAGAGCAGCAAATGATCACTTATGATCTTTAGTTCTGCTTTGCTAGAACTTACCCAAGGAATATTTGGGGTGACCTTCAGTCTGTTCTTCAGGGCACAGAAGCTGTGCCACATATCTGGCATTCATCCTTGCCTGTACACACCTGTTTTTTCCAAGTCTTTCTGGTCTTTCCTTGTGCCTTAAGGTCCCTTCTAGCCATCTTTCAGGAAAACAACCTTCGTTCCTTCCCTGGAAAGATTGCTGTGGACCGCACAACCAACCATGGTACCAGGCCTTTTATCTCACAGGCTTTTATTACCTTTGAAAGTCATTCCCAGTTCCTCAGGACTTTCTGGTAACAATCTGAGCCCAACTATGTTTCCTTTAGGCTTGACATTCCAGTCAAAGACTTGGTCAAAAAAAAAAAAAAAGAACCTCTGTTGACAACTGGTCTTATTAGTTCTATGCAAAGGAACTTATGTCATTACTTACTTGCTTAGAATGCCAAACTTCTTTAAAAATAGACTGAGTCCATATTCTGTTGGAAATCAGGTTAAATTACTATTCTCTTAGAACATTGGCAAGGTGAGTATTCTTTAAACAGAGACTGAGTCCATAAGGTGTTGAAACACAGGCTGAGTGTGTATTCTGTTAGAACACAGGCTGAGTGTGTATTCTGTTAGAACAGAGTCTGAGTGAGTATACTTTGAACTCAGACTGAGTCCATATTCTGTTGGAACACACTCAGAGTGAGTATTTTTTAATCATGGACTGAGTCCATATTCTGTAAGAACACAAACTGAGTGAGTATTCTTTGAAAATAATCTCAGTCCATATTCTGTAAGAACACAGACTGAGTAGGTATTCTTTAAACGTAGACTGAGTCCATATTCTGTTAGAACAAAAGCTGAGTGGGTACTTTTTAAACAAAGTCTGAGTCCATATTCTGTAAGAACACAAACTGAGTGAGTATTCTTTGAAAATAATCTGAGTCCATGTTCTGTAAGAACACAGACTGAGTAGGTATTCTTTAAACGTAGACTGAATCCATATTCTGTTAGAACAATAGCTGAGTGGGTACTTGTTAAACAAAGACTGAGTCCATATTCTATTGAAATTCAGGCTGGTTGATTATTCCCTTAGAACAGAGGCTGAGTGAGTGTCCTTTAAACATAGACTGTGTCCATATTTTGTTAGAACACAGTTAACAGAGAACAGGTGAGCAGCTTGCGCGGTCTCATAGACAAGCCACCCTCGGTGAAGGCAGAAGACAGGTAACAAAGAACAGGTGAGCAGTTTGCTTGGTGAGGTGAACGCGCCCCTCGGGGTGCAGACAGAAACAGGGAACCAAGAACAGGAGAGCCACTTGCTCAGCCTGGCAGACAGGCCGCTGGGTTGAAGAGAGAGGACAGGTAATAAAGAACAGCTGAGCAGGTTGCTCGGCCTGGTAGACACGCCCCCCGGGGTGAAGGCAGAAGACAGGTAACAGAGAACAGCTGAGCAGCTTGCTCGGCCTGGCAGACGGGCCGCTGGATTGAAGGGAAAAGACAATTAACAAAGAATATTCTGTTAGAACATGGACTGACTGAGTATTCTGTTAGAACTCAGGCTGAGTGGGTATTCTTTATTTTTTTATTTTTTTTGATTGATTAATTGATTTTTATTTTATTTTTTTTTAATGTTTTTTATTGATTATATTGTTACAACAGTTCCAATTTTCTCCCCCTTGTTCCCCTCCACCGAGCACCCCCCTCCCCCAGCAATCCCCCCCAAGTCCATACCCCTGGTTCGTAAAAATTAACTATCCCCCCCCTCTCAAATATTAGGACCCTTTGTAATCTTGTAAAGGACAATGGGCGAAGGTCTCAAGCTCCTCTAGCTGCTTCAAGCTGGACATGGTCGTCGTCCTACCTACCCTTGGGTCCAGAAAACCCTAATAAGAGTGGGGGTGTGGAGGGGAGGGTGGCCTTCCCTCATGGGGAAAGATCGTGCAGACTCCAGGTCAGTTGGCTGTCTCCGGTCAACGGCGTGCTTGGTTTAACAGGCTGGTGTCCTTGTTGTGTTCTGGGGGCAACAGATTTGGCGAAAAGGGTTAAAAGACATCATTCAATCCATAACTACTAGATGACAAAAGGCAGGGATTAAGTTTTCAATGTTCCATATTAGGGGAAAAAAAAAAAAAAAGGCTTCTTTGTAAGAAGGTGTGCTAGGCACATCTCGCCTGTCCAAAACCCTTTTGCCCATTATGCTTAGTTTGGGCTGAGGTAAATAGTTTAGGTTTTTCCCCCTCTCAGACCTCTGGGCCTTTTCTCTCCAAGCCATTAGGATAGAAAAGAGAAACCCGTTTTAAAGTGAAGCCCACAGACCACCCCATTCTTCCCCAACCCAGCCATTTAGTTCAGCCAAACCGTTGAGTCTCAGGAGGCAGCGCTGCAGAGAGGATTAAGTGAGGCTTATGCGTACAGATAATCACTCAGGTAATGCGATCATAGGCTTATGTCCTTTGAAAACAAAAAACACGTGTTAATTTATGTAACATAACCCGCAAACAAGTCTCTAAATCTGTAGAGGAAACTTTTAAGACGGTTAGTTGCTCTGTTTTATACTCTACTACTGATCATTGTGATTTTCCTTGAATAATAATTTTTCTCCCTAAGGTTACCCTCCTTGTCTTTAAAGGGACTACATTAAGTCCATTTTTAATTTATCCTGTTCATTTGCATAAACATAACAAGAGCAGCAAATGATCACTTATGATCTTTAGTTCTGCTTTGCTGGAACTTACCCAAGGAATATTTGGGGTGACCTTCAGTCTGTTCTTCAGGGCACAGAAGCTGTGCCACATATCTGGCATTCATCCTTGCCTGTACACACCTGTTTTTTCCAAGTCTTTCTGGTCTTTCCTTGTGCCTTAAGGTCCCTTCTAGCCATCTTTCAGGAAAACAACCTTCGTTCCTTCCCTGGAAAGATTGCTGTGGACCGCACAACCAACCATGGTACCAGGCCTTTTATCTCACGGGCTTTTATTACCTTTGAAAGTCATTCCCAGTTCCACAGGGCTTTCTGGTAACAATCTGAGCCCAACTATGTTTCCTTTAGGCTTGACATTCCAGTCAAAGGCTTGGTCAAAAAAAAAAAAAAAAAAAAAAGAACCTCTGTTGACAACTGGTCTTATTAGTTCTATGCAAAGGAACTTATGTCATTACTTACTTGCTTAGAATGCCAAACTTCTTTAAAAATAGACTGAGTCCATATTCTGTTGGAAATCAGGTTAAATTACTATTCTCTTAGAACATTGGCAAGGTGAGTATTCTTTAAACAGAGACTGAGTCCATATGGTGTTGAAACACAGGCTGAGTGTGTATTCTGTTAGAACACAGGCTGAGTGTGTATTCTGTTAGAACAGAGGCTGAGTGAGTATACTTTGAACTCAGACTGAGTCCATATTCTGTTGGAACACACTCAGAGTGAGTATTTTTTAATCATGGACTGAGTCCATATTCTGTAAGAACACAAACTGAGTGAGTATTCTTTGAAAATAATCTGAGTCCATGTTCTGTAAGAACACAGACTGAGTAGGTATTCTTTAAACGTAGACTGAATCCATATTCTGTTAGAACAATAGCTGAGTGGGTACTTGTTAAACAAAGACTGAGTCCATATTCTATTGAAATTCAGGCTGGTTGATTATTCCCTTAGAACAGAGGCTGAGTGAGTGTCCTTTAAACATAGACTGTGTCCATATTTTGTTAGAACACAGTTAACAGAGAACAGGTGAGCAGCTTGCGCGGTCTCATAGACAAGCCACCCTCGGTGAAGGCAGAAGACAGGTAACAAAGAACAGGTGAGCAGTTTGCTTGGTGAGGTGAACGCGCCCCTCGGGGTGCAGACAGAAACAGGGAACCAAGAACAGGAGAGCCACTTGCTCGGCCTGGCAGACAGGCCGCTGGGTTGAAGAGAGAGGACAGGTAATAAAGAACAGCTGAGCAGGTTGCTCGGCCTGGTAGACACGCCCCCCGGGGTGAAGGCAGAAGACAGGTAACAGAGAACAGCTGAGCAGCTTGCTCGGCCTGGCAGACGGGCCGCTGGATTGAAGGGAAAAGACAATTAACAAAGAATATTCTGTTAGAACATGGACTGACTGAGTATTCTGTTAGAACTCAGGCTGAGTGGGTATTCTTTATTTTTTTATTTTTTTTGATTGATTAATTGATTTTTATTTTATTTTTTTTAATGTTTTTTATTGATTATATTGTTACAACAGTTCCAATTTTCTCCCCCTTGTTCCCCTCCACCCAGCACCCCCCTCCCCCAGCAATCCCCCCCAAGTCCATACCCCTGGTTCGTAAAAATTAACTATCCCCCCCCTCTCAAATATTAGGACCCTTTGTAATCTTGTAAAGGACAATGGGCGAAGGTCTCAAGCTCCTCTAGCTGCTTCAAGCTGGACATGGTCGTCGTCCTACCTACCCTTGGGTCCAGAAAACCCTAATAAGAGTGGGGGTGTGGAGGGGAGGGTGGCCTTCCCTCATGGGGAAAGATCGTGCAGACTCCAGGTCAGTTGGCTGTCTCCGGTCAACGGCGTGCTTGGTTTAACAGGCTGGTGTCCTTGTTGTGTTCTGGGGGCAACAGATTTGGCGAAAAGGGTTAAAAGACATCATTCAATCCATAACTACTAGATGACAAAAGGCAGGGATTAAGTTTTCAATGTTCCATATTAGGGGAAAAAAAAAAAAAAAAGGCTTCTTTGTAAGAAGGTGTGCTAGGCACATCTCGCCTGTCCAAAACCCTTTTGCCCATTATGCTTAGTTTGGGCTGAGGTAAATAGTTTAGGTTTTTCCCCCTCTCAGACCTCTGGGCCTTTTCTCTCCAAGCCATTAGGATAGAAAAGAGAAACCCGTTTTAAAGTGAAGCCCACAGACCACCCCATTCTTCCCCAACCCAGCCATTTAGTTCAGCCAAACCGTTGAGTCTCAGGAGGCAGCGCTGCAGAGAGGATTAAGTGAGGCTTATGCGTACAGATAATCACTCAGGTAATGCGATCATAGGCTTATGTCCTTTGAAAACAAAAAACACGTGTTAATTTATGTAACATAACCCGCAAACAAGTCTCTAAATCTGTAGAGGAAACTTTTAAGACGGTTAGTTGCTCTGTTTTATACTCTACTACTGATCATTGTGATTTTCCTTGAATAATAATTTTTCTCCCTAAGGTTACCCTCCTTGTCTTTAAAGGGACTACATTAAGTCCATTTTTAATTTATCCTGTTCATTTGCATAAACATAACAAGAGCAGCAAATGATCACTTATGATCTTTAGTTCTGCTTTGCTGGAACTTACCCAAGGAATATTTGGGGTGACCTTCAGTCTGTTCTTCAGGGCACAGAAGCTGTGCTACATATCTGGCATTCATCCTTGCCTGTACACACCTGTTTTTTCCAAGTCTTTCTGGTCTTTCCTTGTGCCTTAAGGTCCCTTCTAGCCATCTTTCAGGAAAACAACCTTCGTTCCTTCCCTGGAAAGATTGCTGTGGACCGCACAACCAACCATGGTACCAGGCCTTTTATCTCACGGGCTTTTATTACCTTTGAAAGTCATTCCCAGTTCCTCGGGGCTTTCTGGTAACAATCTGAGCCCAACTATGTTTCCTTTAGGCTTGACATTCCAGTCAAAGGCTTGGTCAAAAAAAAAAAAAAAAAAAAGAACCTCTGTTGACAACTGGTCTTATTAGTTCTATGCAAAGGAACTTATGTCATTACTTACTTGCTTAGAATGCCAAACTTCTTTAAAAATAGACTGAGTCCATATTCTGTTGGAAATCAGGTTAAATTACTATTCTCTTAGAACATTGGCAAGGTGAGTATTCTTTAAACAGAGACTGAGTCCATATGGTGTTGAAACACAGGCTGAGTGTGTATTCTGTTAGAACACAGGCTGAGTGTGTATTCTGTTAGAACAGAGGCTGAGTGAGTATACTTTGAACTCAGACTGAGTCCATATTCTGTTGGAACACACTCAGAGTGAGTATTTTTTAATCATGGACTGAGTCCATATTCTGTAAGAACACAAACTGAGTGAGTATTCTTTGAAAATAATCTGAGTCCATATTCTGTAAGAACACAGACTGAGTAGGTATTCTTTAAACGTAGACTGAGTCCATATTCTGTTAGAACAAAAGCTGAGTGGGTACTTTTTAAACAAAGTCTGAGTCCATATTCTGTAAGAACACAGACTGAGTAGGTATTCTTTAAACGTAGACTGAGTCCATATTCTGTTAGAACAAAAGCTGAGTGGGTACTTTTTAAACAAAGACTGAGTCCATATTCTATTGAAATTCAGGCTGGTTGATTATTCCCTTAGAACAGAGGCTGAGTGAGTGTTCTTTAAACATAGACTGTGTCCATATTTTGTTAGAACACAGGTAACAGAGAACAGGTGAGCAGCTTGCGCGGCCTCATAGACAAGCCACCCTCGGTGAAGGCAGAAGACAGGTAACAAAGAACAGGTGAGCAGTTTGCTTGGTGAGGTGAACGCGCCCCTCGGGGTGCAGACAGAAACAGGGAACCAAGAACAGGAGAGCCACTTGCTCGGCCTGGCAGACAGGCCGCTGGGTTGAAGAGAGAGGACAGGTAATAAAGAACAGCTGAGCAGGTTGCTCGGCCTGGTAGACACGCCCCCCGGGGTGAAGGCAGAAGACAGGTAACAGAGAACAGCTGAGCAGCTTGCTCGGCCTGGCAGACGGGCCGCTTGATTGAAGGGAAAAGACAATTAATAAAGAATATTCTGTTAGAACATGGACTGACTGAGTATTCTGTTAGAACTCAGGCTGAGTGGGTATTATTTAAACATAAACTGAGTCCATATTATGTTAAAACACAGGCTGAGTGGGTATTCTTTATTTTTTTATTTTTTTTGATTGATTAATTGATTTTTATTTTTTTTATTTTTTTTAATGTTTTTTATTGATTATATTGTTACAACAGTTCCAATTTTCTCCCCCTTGTTCCCCTCCACCCAGCACCCCCCTCCCCCAGCAATCCCCCCCAAGTCCATACCCCTGGTTCGTAAAAATTAACTATCCCCCCCCTCTCAAATATTAGGACCCTTTGTAATCTTGTAAAGGACAATGGGCGAAGGTCTCAAGCTCCTCTAGCTGCTTCAAGCTGGACATGGTCGTCGTCCTACCTACCCTTGGGTCCAGAAAACCCTAATAAGAGTGGGGGTGTGGAGGGGAGGGTGGCCTTCCCTCATGGGGAAAGATCGTGCAGACTCCAGGTCAGTTGGCTGTCTCCGGTCAACGGCGTGCTTGGTTTAACAGGCTGGTGTCCTTGTTGTGTTCTGGGGGCAACAGATTTGGCGAAAAGGGTTAAAAGACATCATTCAATCCATAACTACTAGATGACAAAAGGCAGGGATTAAGTTTTCAATGTTCCATATTAGGGGAAAAAAAAAAAAAAAAGGCTTCTTTGTAAGAAGGTGTGCTAGGCATATCTCGCCTGTCCAAAACCCTTTTGCCCATTATGCTTAGTTTGGGCTGAGGTAAATAGTTTAGGTTTTTCCCCCTCTCAGACCTCTGGGCCTTTTCTCTCCAAGCCATTAGGATAGAAAAGAGAAACCCGTTTTAAAGTGAAGCCCACAGACCACCCCATTCTTCCCCAACCCAGCCATTTAGTTCAGCCAAACCGTTGAGTCTCAGGAGGCAGCGCTGCAGAGAGGATTAAGTGAGGCTTATGCGTACAGATAATCACTCAGGTAACGCGATCATAGGCTTATGTCCTTTGAAAACAAAAAACACGTGTTAATTTATGTAACATAACCCGCAAACAAGTCTCTAAATCTGTAGAAGAAACTTTTAAGACGGTTAGTTGCTCTGTTTTATACTCTACTACTGATCATTGTGATTTTCCTTGAATAATAATTTTTCTCCCTAAGGTTACCCTCCTTGTCTTTAAAGGGACTACATTAAGTCCATTTTTAATTTATCCTGTTCATTTGCATAAACATAACAAGAGCAGCAAATGATCACTTATGATCTTTAGTTCTGCTTTGCTGGAACTTACCCAAGGAATATTTGGGGTGACCTTCAGTCTGTTCTTCAGGGCACAGAAGCTGTGCCACATATCTGGCATTCATCCTTGCCTGTACACACCTGTTTTTTCCAAGTCTTTCTGGTCTTTCCTTGTGCCTTAAGGTCCCTTCTAGCCATCTTTCAGGAAAACAACCTTCGTTCCTTCCCTGGAAAGATTGCTGTGGACCGCACAACCAACCATGGTACCAGGCCTTTTATCTCACGGGCTTTTATTACCTTTGAAAGTTATTCCCAGTTCCTCAGGGCTTTCTGGTAACAATCTGAGCCCAACTATGTTTCCTTTAGGCTTGACATTCCAGTCAAAGGCTTGGTCAAAAAAAAAAAAAAAAAAAAAAAAAGAACCTCTGTTGACAACTGGTCTTATTAGTTCTATGCAAAGGAACTTATGTCATTACTTACTTGCTTAGAATGCCAAACTTCTTTAAAAATAGACTGAGTCCATATTCTGTTGGAAATCAGGTTAAATTACTATTCTCTTAGAACATTGGCAAGGTGAGTATTCTTTAAACAGAGACTGAGTCCATATGGTGTTGAAACACAGGCTGAGTGTGTATTCTGTTAGAACACAGGCTGAGTGTGTATTCTGTTAGAACAGAGGCTGAGTGAGTATACTTTGAACTCAGACTGAGTCCATATTCTGTTGGAACACACTCAGAGTGAGTATTTTTTAATCATGGACTGAGTCCATATTCTGTAAGAACACAAACTGAGTGAGTATTCTTTGAAAATAATCTGAGTCCATATTCTGTAAGAACACAGACTGAGTAGGTATTCTTTAAACGTAGACTGAGTCCATATTCTGTTAGAACAAAAGCTGAGTGGGTACTTTTTAAACAAAGTCTGAGTCCATATTCTGTAAGAACACAGACTGAGTAGGTATTCTTTAAACGTAGACTGAGTCCATATTCTGTTAGAACAAAAGCTGAGTGGGTACTTTTTAAACAAAGACTGAGTCCATATTCTATTGAAATTCAGGCTGGTTGATTATTCCCTTAGAACAGAGGCTGAGTGAGTGTTCTTTAAACATAGACTGTGTCCATATTTTGTTAGAACACAGGTAACAGAGAACAGGTGAGCAGCTTGCGCGGCCTCATAGACAAGCCACCCTCGGTGAAGGCAGAAGACAGGTAACAAAGAACAGGTGAGCAGTTTGCTTGGTGAGGTGAACGCGCCCCTCGGGGTGCAGACAGAAACAGGGAACCAAGAACAGGAGAGCCACTTGCTCGGCCTGGCAGACAGGCCGCTGGGTTGAAGAGAGAGGACAGGTAATAAAGAACAGCTGAGCAGGTTGCTCGGCCTGGTAGACACGCCCCCCGGGGTGAAGGCAGAAGACAGGTAACAGAGAACAGCTGAGCAGCTTGCTCGGCCTGGCAGACGGGCCGCTTGATTGAAGGGAAAAGACAATTAATAAAGAATATTCTGTTAGAACATGGACTGACTGAGTATTCTGTTAGAACTCAGGCTGAGTGGGTATTATTTAAACATAAACTGAGTCCATATTATGTTAAAACACAGGCTGAGTGGGTATTCTTTATTTTTTTATTTTTTTTGATTGATTAATTGATTTTTATTTTTTTTATTTTTTTTAATGTTTTTTATTGATTATATTGTTACAACAGTTCCAATTTTCTCCCCCTTGTTCCCCTCCACCCAGCACCCCCCTCCCCCAGCAATCCCCCCCAAGTCCATACCCCTGGTTCGTAAAAATTAACTCTCCCCCCCCTCTCAAATATTAGTACCCTTTGTAATCTTGTAAAGGACAATGGGCGAAGGTCTCAAGCTCCTCTAGCTGCTTCAAGCTGGACATGGTCGTCGTCCTACCTACCCTTGGGTCCAGAAAACCCTAATAAGAGTGGGGGTGTGGAGGGGAGGGTGGCCTTCCCTCATGGGGAAAGATCGTGCAGACTCCAGGTCAGTTGGCTGTCTCCGGTCAACGGCGTGCTTGGTTTAACAGGCTGGTGTCCTTGTTGTGTTCTGGGGGCAACAGATTTGGCGAAAAGGGTTAAAAGACATCATTCAATCCATAACTACTAGATGACAAAAGGCAGGGATTAAGTTTTCAATGTTCCATATTAGGGGAAAAAAAAAAAAAAAGGCTTCTTTGTAAGAAGGTGTGCTAGGCATATCTCGCCTGTCCAAAACCCTTTTGCCCATTATGCTTAGTTTGGGCTGAGGTAAATAGTTTAGGTTTTTCCCCCTCTCAGACCTCTGGGCCTTTTCTCTCCAAGCCATTAGGATAGAAAAGAGAAACCCGTTTTAAAGTGAAGCCCACAGACCACCCCATTCTTCCCCAACCCAGCCATTTAGTTCAGCCAAACCGTTGAGTCTCAGGAGGCAGCGCTGCAGAGAGGATTAAGTGAGGCTTATGCGTACAGATAATCACTCAGGTAACGCGATCATAGGCTTATGTCCTTTGAAAACAAAAAACACGTGTTAATTTATGTAACATAACCCGCAAACAAGTCTCTAAATCTGTAGAAGAAACTTTTAAGACGGTTAGTTGCTCTGTTTTATACTCTACTACTGATCATTGTGATTTTCCTTGAATAATAATTTTTCTCCCTAAGGTTACCCTCCTTGTCTTTAAAGGGACTACATTAAGTCCATTTTTAATTTATCCTGTTCATTTGCATAAACATAACAAGAGCAGCAAATGATCACTTATGATCTTTAGTTCTGCTTTGCTGGAACTTACCCAAGGAATATTTGGGGTGACCTTCAGTCTGTTCTTCAGGGCACAGAAGCTGTGCCACATATCTGGCATTCATCCTTGCCTGTACACACCTGTTTTTTCCAAGTCTTTCTGGTCTTTCCTTGTGCCTTAAGGTCCCTTCTAGCCATCTTTCAGGAAAACAACCTTCGTTCCTTCCCTGGAAAGATTGCTGTGGACCGCACAACCAACCATGGTACCAGGCCTTTTATCTCACGGGCTTTTATTACCTTTGAAAGTTATTCCCAGTTCCTCAGGGCTTTCTGGTAACAATCTGAGCCCAACTATGTTTCCTTTAGGCTTGACATTCCAGTCAAAGGCTTGGTCAAAAAAAAAAAAAAAAAAAAAAAAAAGAACCTCTGTTGACAACTGGTCTTATTAGTTCTATGCAAAGGAACTTATGTCATTACTTACTTGCTTAGAATGCCAAACTTCTTTAAAAATAGACTGAGTCCATATTCTGTTGGAAATCAGGTTAAATTACTATTCTCTTAGAACATTGGCAAGGTGAGTATTCTTTAAACAGAGACTGAGTCCATATGGTGTTGAAACACAGGCTGAGTGTGTATTCTGTTAGAACACAGGCTGAGTGTGTATTCTGTTAGAACAGAGGCTGAGTGAGTATACTTTGAACTCAGACTGAGTCCATATTCTGTTGGAACACACTCAGAGTGAGTATTTTTTAATCATGGACTGAGTCCATATTCTGTAAGAACACAAACTGAGTGAGTATTCTTTGAAAATAATCTGAGTCCATATTCTGTAAGAACACAGACTGAGTAGGTATTCTTTAAACGTAGACTGAGTCCATATTCTGTTAGAACAAAAGCTGAGTGGGTACTTTTTAAACAAAGTCTGAGTCCATATTCTGTAAGAACACAGACTGAGTAGGTATTCTTTAAACGTAGACTGAGTCCATATTCTGTTAGAACAAAAGCTGAGTGGGTACTTTTTAAACAAAGACTGAGTCCATATTCTATTGAAATTCAGGCTGGTTGATTATTCCCTTAGAACAGAGGCTGAGTGAGTGTTCTTTAAACATAGACTGTGTCCATATTTTGTTAGAACACAGGTAACAGAGAACAGGTGAGCAGCTTGCGCGGCCTCATAGACAAGCCACCCTCGGTGAAGGCAGAAGACAGGTAACAAAGAACAGGTGAGCAGTTTGCTTGGTGAGGTGAACGCGCCCCTCGGGGTGCAGACAGAAACAGGGAACCAAGAACAGGAGAGCCACTTGCTCGGCCTGGCAGACAGGCCGCTGGGTTGAAGAGAGAGGACAGGTAATAAAGAACAGCTGAGCAGGTTGCTCGGCCTGGTAGACACGCCCCCCGGGGTGAAGGCAGAAGACAGGTAACAGAGAACAGCTGAGCAGCTTGCTCGGCCTGGCAGACGGGCCGCTTGATTGAAGGGAAAAGACAATTAATAAAGAATATTCTGTTAGAACATGGACTGACTGAGTATTCTGTTAGAACTCAGGCTGAGTGGGTATTATTTAAACATAAACTGAGTCCATATTATGTTAAAACACAGGCTGAGTGGGTATTCTTTATTTTTTTATTTTTTTTGATTGATTAATTGATTTTAATTTTTTTTATTTTTTTTAATGTTTTTTATTGATTATATTGTTACAACAGTTCCAATTTTCTCCCCCTTGTTCCCCTCCACCCAGCACCCCCCTCCCCCAGCAATCCCCCCCAAGTCCATACCCCTGGTTCGTAAAAATTAACTATCCCCCCCTCTCAAATATTAGGACCCTTTGTAATCTTGTAAAGGACAATGGGCGAAGGTCTCAAGCTCCTCTAGCTGCTTCAAGCTGGACATGGTCGTCGTCCTACCTACCCTTGGGTCCAGAAAACCCTAATAAGAGTGGGGGTGTGGAGGGGAGGGTGGCCTTCCCTCATGGGGAAAGATCGTGCAGACTCCAGGTCAGTTGGCTGTCTCCGGTCAACGGCGTGCTTGGTTTAACAGGCTGGTGTCCTTGTTGTGTTCTGGGGGCAACAGATTTGGCGAAAAGGGTTAAAAGACATCATTCAATCCATAACTACTAGATGACAAAAGGCAGGGATTAAGTTTTCAATGTTCCATATTAGGGGAAAAAAAAAAAAAAAGGCTTCTTTGTAAGAAGGTGTGCTAGGCACATCTCGCCTGTCCAAAACCCTTTTGCCCATTATGCTTAGTTTGGGCTGAGGTAAATAGTTTAGGTTTTTCCCCCTCTCAGACCTCTGGGCCTTTTCTCTCCAAGCCATTAGGATAGAAAAGAGAAACCCGTTTTAAAGTGAAGCCCACAGACCACCCCATTCTTCCCCAACCCAGCCATTTAGTTCAGCCAAACCGTTGAGTCTCAGGAGGCAGCGCTGCAGAGAGGATTAAGTGAGGCTTATGCGTACAGATAATCACTCAGGTAATGCGATCATAGGCTTATGTCCTTTGAAAACAAAAAACACGTGTTAATTTATGTAACATAACCCGCAAACAAGTCTCTAAATCTGTAGAGGAAACTTTTAAGACGGTTAGTTGCTCTGTTTTATACTCTACTACTGATCATTGTGATTTTCCTTGAATAATAATTTTTCTCCCTAAGGTTACCCTCCTTGTCTTTAAAGGGACTACATTAAGTCCATTTTTAATTTATCCTGTTCATTTGCATAAACATAACAAGAGCAGCAAATGATCACTTATGATCTTTAGTTCTGCTTTGCTGGAACTTACCCAAGGAATATTTGGGGTGACCTTCAGTCTGTTCTTCAGGGCACAGAAGCTGTGCCACATATCTGGCATTCATCCTTGCCTGTACACACCTGTTTTTTCCAAGTCTTTCTGGTCTTTCCTTGTGCCTTAAGGTCCCTTCTAGCCATCTTTCAGGAAAACAACCTTCGTTCCTTCCCTGGAAAGATTGCTGTGGACCGCACAACCAACCATGGTACCAGGCCTTTTATCTCACGGGCTTTTATTACCTTTGAAAGTCATTCCCAGTTCCACAGGGCTTTCTGGTAACAATCTGAGCCCAACTATGTTTCCTTTAGGCTTGACATTCCAGTCAAAGGCTTGGTCAAAAAAAAAAAAAAAAAAAAAAGAACCTCTGTTTACAACTGGTCTTATTAGTTCTATGCAAAGGAACTTATGTCATTACTTACTTGCTTAGAATGCCAAACTTCTTTAAAAATAGACTGAGTCCATATTCTGTTGGAAATCAGGTTAAATTACTATTCTCTTAGAACATTGGCAAGGTGAGTATTCTTTAAACAGAGACTGAGTCCATATGGTGTTGAAACACAGGCTGAGTGTGTATTCTGTTAGAACACAGGCTGAGTGTGTATTCTGTTAGAACAGAGGCTGAGTGAGTATACTTTGAACTCAGACTGAGTCCATATTCTGTTGGAACACACTCAGAGTGAGTATTTTTTAATCATGGACTGAGTCCATATTCTGTAAGAACACAAACTGAGTGAGTATTCTTTGAAAATAATCTGAGTCCATGTTCTGTAAGAACACAGACTGAGTAGGTATTCTTTAAACGTAGACTGAATCCATATTCTGTTAGAACAATAGCTGAGTGGGTACTTGTTAAACAAAGACTGAGTCCATATTCTATTGAAATTCAGGCTGGTTGATTATTCCCTTAGAACAGAGGCTGAGTGAGTGTCCTTTAAACATAGACTGTGTCCATATTTTGTTAGAACACAGTTAACAGAGAACAGGTGAGCAGCTTGCGCGGTCTCATAGACAAGCCACCCTCGGTGAAGGCAGAAGACAGGTAACAAAGAACAGGTGAGCAGTTTGCTTGGTGAGGTGAACGCGCCCCTCGGGGTGCAGACAGAAACAGGGAACCAAGAACAGGAGAGCCACTTGCTCGGCCTGGCAGACAGGCCGCTGGGTTGAAGAGAGAGGACAGGTAATAAAGAACAGCTGAGCAGGTTGCTCGGCCTGGTAGACACGCCCCCCGGGGTGAAGGCAGAAGACAGGTAACAGAGAACAGCTGAGCAGCTTGCTCGGCCTGGCAGACGGGCCGCTGGATTGAAGGGAAAAGACAATTAACAAAGAATATTCTGTTAGAACATGGACTGACTGAGTATTCTGTTAGAACTCAGGCTGAGTGGGTACTCTTTATTTTTTTATTTTTTTTGATTGATTAATTGATTTTTATTTTATTTTTTTTTAATGTTTTTTATTGATTATATTGTTACAACAGTTCCAATTTTCTCCCCCTTGTTCCCCTCCACTGAGCACCCCCCTCCCCCAGCAATCCCCCCCAAGTCCATACCCCTGGTTCGTAAAAATTAACTATCCCCCCCCTCTCAAATATTAGGACCCTTTGTAATCTTGTAAAGGACAATGGGCGAAGGTCTCAAGCTCCTCTAGCTGCTTCAAGCTGGACATGGTCGTCGTCCTACCTACCCTTGGGTCCAGAAAACCCTAATAAGAGTGGGGGTGTGGAGGGGAGGGTGGCCTTCCCTCATGGGGAAAGATCGTGCAGACTCCAGGTCAGTTGGCTGTCTCCGGTCAACGGCGTGCTTGGTTTAACAGGCTGGTGTCCTTGTTGTGTTCTGGGGGCAACAGATTTGGCGAAAAGGGTTAAAAGACATCATTCAATCCATAACTACTAGATGACAAAAGGCAGGGATTAAGTTTTCAATGTTCCATATTAGGGGAAAAAAAAAAAAAAAAGGCTTCTTTGTAAGAAGGTGTGCTAGGCACATCTCGCCTGTCCAAAACCCTTTTGCCCATTATGCTTAGTTTGGGCTGAGGTAAATAGTTTAGGTTTTTCCCCCTCTCAGACCTCTGGGCCTTTTCTCTCCAAGCCATTAGGATAGAAAAGAGAAACCCGTTTTAAAGTGAAGCCCACAGACCACCCCATTCTTCCCCAACCCAGCCATTTAGTTCAGCCAAACCGTTGAGTCTCAGGAGGCAGCGCTGCAGAGAGGATTAAGTGAGGCTTATGCGTACAGATAATCACTCAGGTAATGCGATCATAGGCTTATGTCCTTTGAAAACAAAAAACACGTGTTAATTTATGTAACATAACCCGCAAACAAGTCTCTAAATCTGTAGAGGAAACTTTTAAGACGGTTAGTTGCTCTGTTTTATACTCTACTACTGATCATTGTGATTTTCCTTGAATAATAATTTTTCTCCCTAAGGTTACCCTCCTTGTCTTTAAAGGGACTACATTAAGTCCATTTTTAATTTATCCTGTTCATTTGCATAAACATAACAAGAGCAGCAAATGATCACTTATGATCTTTAGTTCTGCTTTGCTGGAACTTACCCAAGGAATATTTGGGGTGACCTTCAGTCTGTTCTTCAGGGCACAGAAGCTGTGCTACATATCTGGCATTCATCCTTGCCTGTACACACCTGTTTTTTCCAAGTCTTTCTGGTCTTTCCTTGTGCCTTAAGGTCCCTTCTAGCCATCTTTCAGGAAAACAACCTTCGTTCCTTCCCTGGAAAGATTGCTGTGGACCGCACAACCAACCATGGTACCAGGCCTTTTATCTCACGGGCTTTTATTACCTTTGAAAGTCATTCCCAGTTCCTCAGGGCTTTCTGGTAACAATCTGAGCCCAACTATGTTTCCTTTAGGCTTGACATTCCAGTCAAAGGCTTGGTCAAAAAAAAAAAAAAAAAAAAGAACCTCTGTTGACAACTGGTCTTATTAGTTCTATGCAAAGGAACTTATGTCATTACTTACTTGCTTAGAATGCCAAACTTCTTTAAAAATAGACTGAGTCCATATTCTGTTGGAAATCAGGTTAAATTACTATTCTCTTAGAACATTGGCAAGGTGAGTATTCTTTAAACAGAGACTGAGTCCATATGGTGTTGAAACACAGGCTGAGTGTGTATTCTGTTAGAACACAGGCTGAGTGTGTATTCTGTTAGAACAGAGGCTGAGTGAGTATACTTTGAACTCAGACTGAGTCCATATTCTGTTGGAACACACTCAGAGTGAGTATTTTTTAATCATGGACTGAGTCCATATTCTGTAAGAACACAAACTGAGTGAGTATTCTTTGAAAATAATCTGAGTCCATATTCTGTAAGAACACAGACTGAGTAGGTATTCTTTAAACGTAGACTGAGTCCATATTCTGTTAGAACAAAAGCTGAGTGGGTACTTTTTAAACAAAGTCTGAGTCCATATTCTGTAAGAACACAGACTGAGTAGGTATTCTTTAAACGTAGACTGAGTCCATATTCTGTTAGAACAAAAGCTGAGTGGGTACTTTTTAAACAAAGACTGAGTCCATATTCTATTGAAATTCAGGCTGGTTGATTATTCCCTTAGAACAGAGGCTGAGTGAGTGTTCTTTAAACATAGACTGTGTCCATATTTTGTTAGAACACAGGTAACAGAGAACAGGTGAGCAGCTTGCGCGGCCTCATAGACAAGCCACCCTCGGTGAAGGCAGAAGACAGGTAACAAAGAACAGGTGAGCAGTTTGCTTGGTGAGGTGAACGCGCCCCTCGGGGTGCAGACAGAAACAGGGAACCAAGAACAGGAGAGCCACTTGCTCGGCCTGGCAGACAGGCCGCTGGGTTGAAGAGAGAGGACAGGTAATAAAGAACAGCTGAGCAGGTTGCTCGGCCTGGTAGACACGCCCCCCGGGGTGAAGGCAGAAGACAGGTAACAGAGAACAGCTGAGCAGCTTGCTCGGCCTGGCAGACGGGCCGCTTGATTGAAGGGAAAAGACAATTAATAAAGAATATTCTGTTAGAACATGGACTGACTGAGTATTCTGTTAGAACTCAGGCTGAGTGGGTATTATTTAAACATAAACTGAGTCCATATTATGTTAAAACACAGGCTGAGTGGGTATTCTTTATTTTTTTATTTTTTTTGATTGATTAATTGATTTTTATTTTTTTTATTTTTTTTAATGTTTTTTATTGATTATATTGTTACAACAGTTCCAATTTTCTCCCCCTTGTTCCCCTCCACCCAGCACCCCCCTCCCCCAGCAATCCCCCCCAAGTCCATACCCCTGGTTCGTAAAAATTAACTATCCCCCCCCTCTCAAATATTAGGACCCTTTGTAATCTTGTAAAGGACAATGGGCGAAGGTCTCAAGCTCCTCTAGCTGCTTCAAGCTGGACATGGTCGTCGTCCTACCTACCCTTGGGTCCAGAAAACCCTAATAAGAGTGGGGGTGTGGAGGGGAGGGTGGCCTTCCCTCATGGGGAAAGATCGTGCAGACTCCAGGTCAGTTGGCTGTCTCCGGTCAACGGCGTGCTTGGTTTAACAGGCTGGTGTCCTTGTTGTGTTCTGGGGGCAACAGATTTGGCGAAAAGGGTTAAAAGACATCATTCAATCCATAACTACTAGATGACAAAAGGCAGGGATTAAGTTTTCAATGTTCCATATTAGGGGAAAAAAAAAAAAAAAAGGCTTCTTTGTAAGAAGGTGTGCTAGGCATATCTCGCCTGTCCAAAACCCTTTTGCCCATTATGCTTAGTTTGGGCTGAGGTAAATAGTTTAGGTTTTTCCCCCTCTCAGACCTCTGGGCCTTTTCTCTCCAAGCCATTAGGATAGAAAAGAGAAACCCGTTTTAAAGTGAAGCCCACAGACCACCCCATTCTTCCCCAACCCAGCCATTTAGTTCAGCCAAACCGTTGAGTCTCAGGAGGCAGCGCTGCAGAGAGGATTAAGTGAGGCTTATGCGTACAGATAATCACTCAGGTAACGCGATCATAGGCTTATGTCCTTTGAAAACAAAAAACACGTGTTAATTTATGTAACATAACCCGCAAACAAGTCTCTAAATCTGTAGAAGAAACTTTTAAGACGGTTAGTTGCTCTGTTTTATACTCTACTACTGATCATTGTGATTTTCCTTGAATAATAATTTTTCTCCCTAAGGTTACCCTCCTTGTCTTTAAAGGGACTACATTAAGTCCATTTTTAATTTATCCTGTTCATTTGCATAAACATAACAAGAGCAGCAAATGATCACTTATGATCTTTAGTTCTGCTTTGCTGGAACTTACCCAAGGAATATTTGGGGTGACCTTCAGTCTGTTCTTCAGGGCACAGAAGCTGTGCCACATATCTGGCATTCATCCTTGCCTGTACACACCTGTTTTTTCCAAGTCTTTCTGGTCTTTCCTTGTGCCTTAAGGTCCCTTCTAGCCATCTTTCAGGAAAACAACCTTCGTTCCTTCCCTGGAAAGATTGCTGTGGACCGCACAACCAACCATGGTACCAGGCCTTTTATCTCACGGGCTTTTATTACCTTTGAAAGTCATTCCCAGTTCCTCAGGGCTTTCTGGTAACAATCTGAGCCCAACTATGTTTCCTTTAGGCTTGACATTCCAGTCAAAGGCTTGGTCAAAAAAAAAAAAAAAAAAAAAAAAAGAACCTCTGTTGACAACTGGTCTTATTAGTTCTATGCAAAGGAACTTATGTCATTACTTACTTGCTTAGAATGCCAAACTTCTTTAAAAATAGACTGAGTCCATATTCTGTTGGAAATCAGGTTAAATTACTATTCTCTTAGAACATTGGCAAGGTGAGTATTCTTTAAACAGAGACTGAGTCCATATGGTGTTGAAACACAGGCTGAGTGTGTATTCTGTTAGAACACAGGCTGAGTGTGTATTCTGTTAGAACAGAGGCTGAGTGAGTATACTTTGAACTCAGACTGAGTCCATATTCTGTTGGAACACACTCAGAGTGAGTATTTTTTAATCATGGACTGAGTCCATATTCTGTAAGAACACAAACTGAGTGAGTATTCTTTGAAAATAATCTGAGTCCATATTCTGTAAGAACACAGACTGAGTAGGTATTCTTTAAACGTAGACTGAGTCCATATTCTGTTAGAACAAAAGCTGAGTGGGTACTTTTTAAACAAAGTCTGAGTCCATATTCTGTAAGAACACAGACTGAGTAGGTATTCTTTAAACGTAGACTGAGTCCATATTCTGTTAGAACAAAAGCTGAGTGGGTACTTTTTAAACAAAGACTGAGTCCATATTCTATTGAAATTCAGGCTGGTTGATTATTCCCTTAGAACAGAGGCTGAGTGAGTGTTCTTTAAACATAGACTGTGTCCATATTTTGTTAGAACACAGGTAACAGAGAACAGGTGAGCAGCTTGCGCGGCCTCATAGACAAGCCACCCTCGGTGAAGGCAGAAGACAGGTAACAAAGAACAGGTGAGCAGTTTGCTTGGTGAGGTGAACGCGCCCCTCGGGGTGCAGACAGAAACAGGGAACCAAGAACAGGAGAGCCACTTGCTCGGCCTGGCAGACAGGCCGCTGGGTTGAAGAGAGAGGACAGGTAATAAAGAACAGCTGAGCAGGTTGCTCGGCCTGGTAGACACGCCCCCCGGGGTGAAGGCAGAAGACAGGTAACAGAGAACAGCTGAGCAGCTTGCTCGGCCTGGCAGACGGGCCGCTTGATTGAAGGGAAAAGACAATTAATAAAGAATATTCTGTTAGAACATGGACTGACTGAGTATTCTGTTAGAACTCAGGCTGAGTGGGTATTATTTAAACATAAACTGAGTCCATATTATGTTAAAACACAGGCTGAGTGGGTATTCTTTATTTTTTTATTTTTTTTGATTGATTAATTGATTTTTATTTTTTTTATTTTTTTTAATGTTTTTTATTGATTATATTGTTACAACAGTTCCAATTTTCTCCCCCTTGTTCCCCTCCACCCAGCACCCCCCTCCCCCAGCAATCCCCCCCAAGTCCATACCCCTGGTTCGTAAAAATTAACTATCCCCCCCTCTCAAATATTAGGACCCTTTGTAATCTTGTAAAGGACAATGGGCGAAGGTCTCAAGCTCCTCTAGCTGCTTCAAGCTGGACATGGTCGTCGTCCTACCTACCCTTGGGTCCAGAAAACCCTAATAAGAGTGGGGGTGTGGAGGGGAGGGTGGCCTTCCCTCATGGGGAAAGATCGTGCAGACTCCAGGTCAGTTGGCTGTCTCCGGTCAACGGCGTGCTTGGTTTAACAGGCTGGTGTCCTTGTTGTGTTCTGGGGGCAACAGATTTGGCGAAAAGGGTTAAAAGACATCATTCAATCCATAACTACTAGATGACAAAAGGCAGGGATTAAGTTTTCAATGTTCCATATTAGGGGAAAAAAAAAAAAAAAAAGGCTTCTTTGTAAGAAGGTGTGCTAGGCATATCTCGCCTGTCCAAAACCCTTTTGCCCATTATGCTTAGTTTGGGCTGAGGTAAATAGTTTAGGTTTTTCCCCCTCTCAGACCTCTGGGCCTTTTCTCTCCAAGCCATTAGGATAGAAAAGAGAAACCCGTTTTAAAGTGAAGCCCACAGACCACCCCATTCTTCCCCAACCCAGCCATTTAGTTCAGCCAAACCGTTGAGTCTCAGGAGGCAGCGCTGCAGAGAGGATTAAGTGAGGCTTATGCGTACAGATAATCACTCAGGTAACGCTATCATAGGCTTATGTCCTTTGAAAACAAAAAACACGTGTTAATTTATGTAACATAACCCGCAAACAAGTCTCTAAATCTGTAGAAGAAACTTTTAAGACGGTTAGTTGCTCTGTTTTATACTCTACTACTGATCATTGTGATTTTCCTTGAATAATAATTTTTCTCCCTAAGGTTACCCTCCTTGTCTTTAAAGGGACTACATTAAGTCCATTTTTAATTTATCCTGTTCATTTGCATAAACATAACAAGAGCAGCAAATGATCACTTATGATCTTTAGTTCTGCTTTGCTGGAACTTACCCAAGGAATATTTGGGGTGACCTTCAGTCTGTTCTTCAGGGCACAGAAGCTGTGCCACATATCTGGCATTCATCCTTGCCTGTACACACCTGTTTTTTCCAAGTCTTTCTGGTCTTTCCTTGTGCCTTAAGGTCCCTTCTAGCCATCTTTCAGGAAAACAACCTTCGTTCCTTCCCTGGAAAGATTGCTGTGGACCGCACAACCAACCATGGTACCAGGCCTTTTATCTCACGGGCTTTTATTACCTTTGAAAGTCATTCCCAGTTCCTCAGGGCTTTCTGGTAACAATCTGAGCCCAACTATGTTTCCTTTAGGCTTGACATTCCAGTCAAAGGCTTGGTCAAAAAAAAAAAAAAAAAAAAAAAAAAGAACCTCTGTTGACAACTGGTCTTATTAGTTCTATGCAAAGGAACTTATGTCATTACTTACTTGCTTAGAATGCCAAACTTCTTTAAAAATAGACTGAGTCCATATTCTGTTGGAAATCAGGTTAAATTACTATTCTCTTAGAACATTGGCAAGGTGAGTATTCTTTAAACAGAGACTGAGTCCATATGGTGTTGAAACACAGGCTGAGTGTGTATTCTGTTAGAACACAGGCTGAGTGTGTATTCTGTTAGAACAGAGGCTGAGTGAGTATACTTTGAACTCAGACTGAGTCCATATTCTGTTGGAACACACTCAGAGTGAGTATTTTTTAATCATGGACTGAGTCCATATTCTGTAAGAACACAAACTGAGTGAGTATTCTTTGAAAATAATCTGAGTCCATATTCTGTAAGAACACAGACTGAGTAGGTATTCTTTAAACGTAGACTGAGTCCATATTCTGTTAGAACAAAAGCTGAGTGGGTACTTTTTAAACAAAGTCTGAGTCCATATTCTGTAAGAACACAGACTGAGTAGGTATTCTTTAAACGTAGACTGAGTCCATATTCTGTTAGAACAAAAGCTGAGTGGGTACTTTTTAAACAAAGACTGAGTCCATATTCTATTGAAATTCAGGCTGGTTGATTATTCCCTTAGAACAGAGGCTGAGTGAGTGTTCTTTAAACATAGACTGTGTCCATATTTTGTTAGAACACAGGTAACAGAGAACAGGTGAGCAGCTTGCGCGGCCTCATAGACAAGCCACCCTCGGTGAAGGCAGAAGACAGGTAACAAAGAACAGGTGAGCAGTTTGCTTGGTGAGGTGAACGCGCCCCTCGGGGTGCAGACAGAAACAGGGAACCAAGAACAGGAGAGCCACTTGCTCGGCCTGGCAGACAGGCCGCTGGGTTGAAGAGAGAGGACAGGTAATAAAGAACAGCTGAGCAGGTTGCTCGGCCTGGTAGACACGCCCCCCGGGGTGAAGGCAGAAGACAGGTAACAGAGAACAGCTGAGCAGCTTGCTCGGCCTGGCAGACGGGCCGCTGGATTGAAGGGAAAAGACAATTAACAAAGAATATTCTGTTAGAACATGGACTGACTGAGTATTCTGTTAGAACTCAGGCTGAGTGGGTATTATTTAAACATAAACTGAGTCCATATTATGTTAAAACACAGGCTGAGTGGGTATTCTTTATTTTTTTATTTTTTTTGATTGATTAATTGATTTTTATTTTTTTTAATGTTTTTTATTGATTATATTGTTACAACAGTTCCAATTTTCTCCCCCTTGTTCCCCTCCACCCAGCACCCCCCTCCCCCAGCAATCCCCCCCAAGTCCATACCCCTGGTTCGTAAAAATTAACTATCCCCCCCCTCTCAAATATTAGGACCCTTTGTAATCTTGTAAAGGACAATGGGCGAAGGTCTCAAGCTCCTCTAGCTGCTTCAAGCTGGACATGGTCGTCGTCCTACCTACCCTTGGGTCCAGAAAACCCTAATAAGAGTGGGGGTGTGGAGGGGAGGGTGGCCTTCCCTCATGGGGAAAGATCGTGCAGACTCCAGGTCAGTTGGCTGTCTCCGGTCAACGGCGTGCTTGGTTTAACAGGCTGGTGTCCTTGTTGTGTTCTGGGGGCAACAGATTTGGCGAAAAGGGTTAAAAGACATCATTCAATCCATAACTACTAGATGACAAAAGGCAGGGATTAAGTTTTCAATGTTCCATATTAGGGAAAAAAAAAAAAAAAAAAAGGCTTCTTTGTAAGAAGGTGTGCTAGGCACATCTCGCCTGTCCAAAACCCTTTTGCCCATTATGCTTAGTTTGGGCTGAGGTAAATAGTTTAGGTTTTTCCCCCTCTCAGACCTCTGGGCCTTTTCTCTCCAAGTCATTAGGATAGAAAAGAGAAACCCGTTTTAAAGTGAAGCCCACAGACCACCCCATTCTTCCCCAACCCAGCCATTTAGTTCAGCCAAACCGTTGAGTCTCAGGAGGCAGCGCTGCAGAGAGGATTAAGTGAGGCTTATGCGTACAGATAATCACTCAGGTAATGCGATCATAGGCTTATGTCCTTTGAAAACAAAAAACACGTGTTAATTTATGTAACATAACCCGCAAACAAGTCTCTAAATCTGTAGAAGAAACTTTTAAGACGGTTAGTTGCTCTGTTTTATACTCTACTACTGATCATTGTGATTTTCCTTGAATAATAATTTTTCTCCCTAAGGTTACCCTCCTTGTCTTTAAAGGGACTACATTAAGTCCATTTTTAATTTATCCTGTTCATTTGCATAAACATAACAAGAGCAGCAAAGGATCACTTATGATCTTTAGTTCTGCTTTGCTGGAACTTACCCAAGGAATATTTGGGGTGACCTTCAGTCTGTTCTTCAGGGCACAGAAGCTGTGCCACATATCTGGCATTCATCCTTGCCTGTACACACCTGTTTTTTCCAAGTCTTTCTGGTCTTTCCTTGTGCCTTAAGGTCCCTTCTAGCCATCTTTCAGGAAAACAACCTTCGTTCCTTCCCTGGAAAGATTGCTGTGGACCGCACAACCAACCATGGTACCAGGCCTTTTATCTCACGGGCTTTTATTACCTTTGAAAGTCATTCCCAGTTCCTCAGGGCTTTCTGGTAACAATCTGAGCCCAACTATGTTTCCTTTAGGCTTGACATTCCAGTCAAAGGCTTGGTCAAAAAAAAAAAAAAAAAAAAAAAAAAGAACCTCTGTTGACAACTGGTCTTATTAGTTCTATGCAAAGGAACTTATGTCATTACTTACTTGCTTAGAATGCCAAACTTCTTTAAAAATAGACTGAGTCCATATTCTGTTGGAAATCAGGTTAAATTACTATTCTCTTAGAACATTGGCAAGGTGAGTATTCTTTAAACAGAGACTGAGTCCATATGGTGTTGAAACACAGGCTGAGTGTGTATTCTGTTAGAACAGAGGCTGAGTGAGTATACTTTGAACTCAGACTGAGTCCATATTCTGTTGGAACACACTCAGAGTGAGTATTTTTTAATCATGGACTGAGTCCATATTCTGTAAGAACACAAACTGAGTGAGTATTCTTTGAAAATAATCTGAGTCCATATTCTGTAAGAACACAGACTGAGTAGGTATTCTTTAAACGTAGACTGAGTCCATATTCTGTTAGAACAAAAGCTGAGTGGGTACTTTTTAAACAAAGTCTGAGTCCATATTCTGTAAGAACACAGACTGAGTAGGTATTCTTTAAACGTAGACTGAGTCCATATTCTGTTAGAACAAAAGCTGAGTGGGTACTTTTTAAACAAAGTCTGAGTCCATATTCTGTAAGAACACAGACTGAGTAGGTATTCTTTAAACGTAGACTGAGTCCATATTCTGTTAGAACAAAAGCTGAGTGGGTACTTTTTAAACAAAGACTGAGTCCATATTCCATTGAAATTCAGGCTGGTTGATTATTCCCTTAGAACAGAGGCTGAGTGAGTGTTCTTTAAACATAGACTGTGTCCATATTTTGTTAGAACACAGGTAACAGAGAACAGGTGAGCAGCTTGCGCGGCCTCATAGACAAGCCACCCTCGGTGAAGGCAGAAGACAGGTAACAAAGAACAGGTGAGCAGTTTGCTTGGTGAGGTGAACGCGCCCCTCGGGGTGCAGACAGAAACAGGGAACCAAGAACAGGAGAGCCACTTGCTCGGCCTGGCAGACAGGCCGCTGGGTTGAAGAGAGAGGACAGGTAATAAAGAACAGCTGAGCAGGTTGCTCGGCCTGGTAGACACGCCCCCCGGGGTGAAGGCAGAAGACAGGTAACAGAGAACAGCTGAGCAGCTTGCTCGGCCTGGCAGACGGGCCGCTGGATTGAAGGGAAAAGACAATTAACAAAGAATATTCTGTTAGAACATGGACTGACTGAGTATTCTGTTAGAACTCAGGCTGAGTGGGTATTATTTAAACATAAACTGAGTCCATATTATGTTAAAACACAGGCTGAGTGGGTATTCTTTATTTTTTTATTTTTTTTGATTGATTAATTGATTTTTATTTTTTTTAATGTTTTTTATTGATTATATTGTTACAACAGTTCCAATTTTCTCCCCCTTGTTCCCCTCCACCCAGCACCCCCCTCCCCCAGCAATCCCCCCCAAGTCCATACCCCTGGTTCGTAAAAATTAACTATCCCCCCCCTCTCAAATATTAGGACCCTTTGTAATCTTGTAAAGGACAATGGGCGAAGGTCTCAAGCTCCTCTAGCTGCTTCAAGCTGGACATGGTCGTCGTCCTACCTACCCTTGGGTCCAGAAAACCCTAATAAGAGTGGGGGTGTGGAGGGGAGGGTGGCCTTCCCTCATGGGGAAAGATCGTGCAGACTCCAGGTCAGTTGGCTGTCTCCGGTCAACGGCGTGCTTGGTTTAACAGGCTGGTGTCCTTGTTGTGTTCTGGGGGCAACAGATTTGGCGAAAAGGGTTAAAAGACATCATTCAATCCATAACTACTAGATGACAAAAGGCAGGGATTAAGTTTTCAATGTTCCATATTAGGGGAAAAAAAAAAAAAAAAAAAGGCTTCTTTGTAAGAAGGTGTGCTAGGCACATCTCGCCTGTCCAAAACCCTTTTGCCCATTATGCTTAGTTTGGGCTGAGGTAAATAGTTTAGGTTTTTCCCCCTCTCAGACCTCTGGGCCTTTTCTCTCCAAGCCATTAGGATAGAAAAGAGAAACCCGTTTTAAAGTGAAGCCCACAGACCACCCCATTCTTCCCCAACCCAGCCATTTAGTTCAGCCAAACCGTTGAGTCTCAGGAGGCAGCGCTGCAGAGAGGATTAAGTGAGGCTTATGCGTACAGATAATCACTCAGGTAATGCGATCATAGGCTTATGTCCTTTGAAAACAAAAAACACGTGTTAATTTATGTAACATAACCCGCAAACAAGTCTCTAAATCTGTAGAAGAAACTTTTAAGACGGTTAGTTGCTCTGTTTTATACTCTACTACTGATCATTGTGATTTTCCTTGAATAATAATTTTTCTCCCTAAGGTTACCCTCCTTGTCTTTAAAGGGACGACATTAAGTCCATTTTTAATTTATCCTGTTCATTTGCATAAACATAACAAGAGCAGCAAATGATCACTTATGATCTTTAGTTCTGCTTTGCTGGAACTTACCCAAGGAATATTTGGGGTGACCTTCAGTCTGTTCTTCAGGGCACAGAAGCTGTGCCACATATCTGGCATTCATCCTTGCCTGTACACACCTGTTTTTTCCAAGTCTTTCTGGTCTTTCCTTGTGCCTTAAGGTCCTTTCTAGCCATCTTTCAGGAAAACAACCTTCGTTCCTTCCCTGGAAAGATTGCTGTGGACCGCACAACCAACCATGGTACCAGGCCTTTTATCTCACGGGCTTTTATTACCTTTGAAAGTCATTCCCAGTTCCTCAGGGCTTTCTGGTAACAATCTGAGCCCAACTATGTTTCCTTTAGGCTTGACATTCCAGTCAAAGGCTTGGTCAAAAAAAAAAAAAAAAAAAAAAAAAAGAACCTCTGTTGACAACTGGTCTTATTAGTTCTATGCAAAGGAACTTATGTCATTACTTACTTGCTTAGAATGCCAAACTTCTTTAAAAATAGACTGAGTCCATATTCTGTTGGAAATCAGGTTAAATTACTATTCTCTTAGAACATTGGCAAGGTGAGTATTCTTTAAACAGAGACTGAGTCCATATGGTGTTGAAACACAGGCTGAGTGTGTATTCTGTTAGAACAGAGGCTGAGTGAGTATACTTTGAACTCAGACTGAGTCCATATTCTGTTGGAACACACTCAGAGTGAGTATTTTTTAATCATGGACTGAGTCCATATTCTGTAAGAACACAAACTGAGTGAGTATTCTTTGAAAATAATCTGAGTCCATATTCTGTAAGAACACAGACTGAGTAGGTATTCTTTAAACGTAGACTGAGTCCATATTCTGTTAGAACAAAAGCTGAGTGGGTACTTTTTAAACAAAGTCTGAGTCCATATTCTGTAAGAACACAGACTGAGTAGGTATTCTTTAAACGTAGACTGAATCCATATTCTGTTAGAACAATAGCTGAGTGGGTACTTGTTAAACAAAGACTGAGTCCATATTCTATTGAAATTCAGGCTGGTTGATTATTCCCTTAGAACAGAGGCTGAGTGAGTGTTCTTTAAACATAGACTGTGTCCATATTTTGTTAGAACACAGGTAACAGAGAACAGGTGAGCAGCTTGCGCGGCCTCATAGACAAGCCACCCTCGGTGAAGGCAGAAGACAGGTAACAAAGAACAGGTGAGCAGTTTGCTTGGTGAGGTGAACGCGCCCCTCGGGGTGCAGACAGAAACAGGGAACCAAGAACAGGAGAGCCACTTGCTCGGCCTGGCAGACAGGCCGCTGGGTTGAAGAGAGAGGACAGGTAATAAAGAACAGCTGAGCAGGTTGCTCGGCCTGGTAGACACGCCCCCCGGGGTGAAGGCAGAAGACAGGTAACAGAGAACAGCTGAGCAGCTTGCTCGGCCTGGCAGACGGGCCGCTGGATTGAAGGGAAAAGACAATTAACAAAGAATATTCTGTTAGAACATGGACTGACTGAGTATTCTGTTAGAACTCAGGCTGAGTGGGTATTATTTAAACATAAACTGAGTCCATATTATGTTAAAACACAGGCTGAGTGGGTATTCTTTATTTTTTTATTTTTTTTGATTGATTAATTGATTTTTATTTTTTTTAATGTTTTTTATTGATTATATTGTTACAACAGTTCCAATTTTCTCCCCCTTGTTCCCCTCCACCCAGCACCCCCCTCCCCCAGCAATCCCCCCCAAGTCCATACCCCTGGTTCGTAAAAATTAACTATCCCCCCCCTCTCAAATATTAGGACCCTTTGTAATCTTGTAAAGGACAATGGGCGAAGGTCTCAAGCTCCTCTAGCTGCTTCAAGCTGGACATGGTCGTCGTCCTACCTACCCTTGGGTCCAGAAAACCCTAATAAGAGTGGGGGTGTGGAGGGGAGGGTGGCCTTCCCTCATGGGGAAAGATCGTGCAGACTCCAGGTCAGTTGGCTGTCTCCGGTCAACGGCGTGCTTGGTTTAACAGGCTGGTGTCCTTGTTGTGTTCTGGGGGCAACAGATTTGGCGAAAAGGGTTAAAAGACATCATTCAATCCATAACTACTAGATGACAAAAGGCAGGGATTAAGTTTTCAATGTTCCATATTAGGGGAAAAAAAAAAGAAAAAAAAAGGCTTCTTTGTAAGAAGGTGTGCTAGGCACATCTCGCCTGTCCAAAACCCTTTTGCCCATTATGCTTAGTTTGGGCTGAGGTAAATAGTTTAGGTTTTTCCCCCTCTCAGACCTCTGGGCCTTTTCTCTCCAAGCCATTAGGATAGAAAAGAGAAACCCGTTTTAAAGTGAAGCCCACAGACCACCCCATTCTTCCCCAACCCAGCCATTTAGTTCAGCCAAACCGTTGAGTCTCAGGAGGCAGCGCTGCAGAGAGGATTAAGTGAGGCTTATGCGTACAGATAATCACTCAGGTAATGCGATCATAGGCTTATGTCCTTTGAAAACAAAAAACACGTGTTAATTTATGTAACATAACCCGCAAACAAGTCTCTAAATCTGTAGAAGAAACTTTTAAGACGGTTAGTTGCTCTGTTTTATACTCTACTACTGATCATTGTGATTTTCCTTGAATAATAATTTTTCTCCCTAAGGTTACCCTCCTTGTCTTTAAAGGGACTACATTAAGTCCATTTTTAATTTATCCTGTTCATTTGCATAAACATAACAAGAGCAGCAAATGATCACTTATGATCTTTAGTTCTGCTTTGCTGGAACTTACCCAAGGAATATTTGGGGTGACCTTCAGTCTGTTCTTCAGGGCACAGAAGCTGTGCCACATATCTGGCATTCATCCTTGCCTGTACACACCTGTTTTTTCCAAGTCTTTCTGGTCTTTCCTTGTGCCTTAAGGTCCCTTCTAGCCATCTTTCAGGAAAACAACCTTCGTTCCTTCCCTGGAAAGATTGCTGTGGACCGCACAACCAACCATGGTACCAGGCCTTTTATCTCACGGGCTTTTATTACCTTTGAAAGTCATTCCCAGTTCCTCAGGGCTTTCTGGTAACAATCTGAGCCCAACTATGTTTCCTTTAGGCTTGACATTCCAGTCAAAGGCTTGGTCAAAAAAAAAAAAAAAAAAAAAAAAAAGAACCTCTGTTGACAACTGGTCTTATTAGTTCTATGCAAAGGAACTTATGTCATTACTTACTTGCTTAGAATGCCAAACTTCTTTAAAAATAGACTGAGTCCATATTCTGTTGGAAATCAGGTTAAATTACTATTCTCTTAGAACATTGGCAAGGTGAGTATTCTTTAAACAGAGACTGAGTCCATATGGTGTTGAAACACAGGCTGAGTGTGTATTCTGTTAGAACACAGTCTGAGTGTGTATTCTGTTAGAACAGAGGCTGAGTGAGTATACTTTGAACTCAGACTGAGTCCATATTCTGTTGGAACACACTCAGAGTGAGTATTTTTTAATCATGGACTGAGTCCATATTCTGTAAGAACACAAACTGAGTGAGTATTCTTTGAAAATAATCTGAGTCCATATTCTGTAAGAACACAGACTGAGTAGGTATTCTTTAAACGTAGACTGAGTCCATATTCTGTTAGAACAAAAGCTGAGTGGGTACTTTTTAAACAAAGTCTGAGTCCATATTCTGTAAGAACACAGACTGAGTAGGTATTCTTTAAACGTAGACTGAATCCATATTCTGTTAGAACAATAGCTGAGTGGGTACTTGTTAAACAAAGACTGAGTCCATATTCTATTGAAATTCAGGCTGGTTGATTATTCCCTTAGAACAGAGGCTGAGTGAGTGTTCTTTAAACATAGACTGTGTCCATATTTTGTTAGAACACAGGTAACAGAGAACAGGTGAGCAGCTTGCGCGGCCTCATAGACAAGCCACCCTCGGTGAAGGCAGAAGACAGGTAACAAAGAACAGGTGAGCAGTTTGCTTGGTGAGGTGAACGCGCCCCTCGGGGTGCAGACAGAAACAGGGAACCAAGAACAGGAGAGCCACTTGCTCGGCCTGGCAGACAGGCCGCTGGGTTGAAGAGAGAGGACAGGTAATAAAGAACAGCTGAGCAGGTTGCTCGGCCTGGTAGACACGCCCCCCGGGGTGAAGGCAGAAGACAGGTAACAGAGAACAGCTGAGCAGCTTGCTCGGCCTGGCAGACGGGCCGCTGGATTGAAGGGAAAAGACAATTAACAAAGAATATTCTGTTAGAACATGGACTGACTGAGTATTCTGTTAGAACTCAGGCTGAGTGGGTATTATTTAAACATAAACTGAGTCCATATTATGTTAAAACACAGGCTGAGTGGGTATTCTTTATTTTTTTATTTTTTTTGATTGATTAATTGATTTTTATTTTTTTTAATGTTTTTTATTGATTATATTGTTACAACAGTTCCAATTTTCTCCCCCTTGTTCCCCTCCACCCAGCACCCCCCTCCCCCAGCAATCCCCCCCAAGTCCATACCCCTGGTTCGTAAAAATTAACTATCCCCCCCCTCTCAAATATTAGGACCCTTTGTAATCTTGTAAAGGACAATGGGCGAAGGTCTCAAGCTCCTCTAGCTGCTTCAAGCTGGACATGGTCGTCGTCCTACCTACCCTTGGGTCCAGAAAACCCTAATAAGAGTGGGGGTGTGGAGGGGAGGGTGGCCTTCCCTCATGGGGAAAGATCGTGCAGACTCCAGGTCAGTTGGCTGTCTCCGGTCAACGGCGTGCTTGGTTTAACAGGCTGGTGTCCTTGTTGTGTTCTGGGGGCAACAGATTTGGCGAAAAGGGTTAAAAGACATCATTCAATCCATAACTACTAGATGACAAAAGGCAGGGATTAAGTTTTCAATGTTCCATATTAGGGGAAAAAAAAAAGAAAAAAAAAGGCTTCTTTGTAAGAAGGTGTGCTAGGCACATCTCGCCTGTCCAAAACCCTTTTGCCCATTATGCTTAGTTTGGGCTGAGGTAAATAGTTTAGGTTTTTCCCCCTCTCAGACCTCTGGGCCTTTTCTCTCCAAGCCATTAGGATAGAAAAGAGAAACCCGTTTTAAAGTGAAGCCCACAGACCACCCCATTCTTCCCCAACCCAGCCATTTAGTTCAGCCAAACCGTTGAGTCTCAGGAGGCAGCGCTGCAGAGAGGATTAAGTGAGGCTTATGCGTACAGATAATCACTCAGGTAATGCGATCATAGGCTTATGTCCTTTGAAAACAAAAAACACGTGTTAATTTATGTAACATAACCCGCAAACAAGTCTCTAAATCTGTAGAAGAAACTTTTAAGACGGTTAGTTGCTCTGTTTTATACTCTACTACTGATCATTGTGATTTTCCTTGAATAATAATTTTTCTCCCTAAGGTTACCCTCCTTGTCTTTAAAGGGACTACATTAAGTCCATTTTTAATTTATCCTGTTCATTTGCATAAACATAACAAGAGCAGCAAATGATCACTTATGATCTTTAGTTCTGCTTTGCTGGAACTTACCCAAGGAATATTTGGGGTGACCTTCAGTCTGTTCTTCAGGGCACAGAAGCTGTGCCACATATCTGGCATTCATCCTTGCCTGTACACACCTGTTTTTTCCAAGTCTTTCTGGTCTTTCCTTGTGCCTTAAGGTCCCTTCTAGCCATCTTTCAGGAAAACAACCTTCGTTCCTTCCCTGGAAAGATTGCTGTGGACCGCACAACCAACCATGGTACCAGGCCTTTTATCTCACGGGCTTTTATTACCTTTGAAAGTCATTCCCAGTTCCTCAGGGCTTTCTGGTAACAATCTGAGCCCAACTATGTTTCCTTTAGGCTTGACATTCCAGTCAAAGGCTTGGTCAAAAAAAAAAAAAAAAAAAAAAAAAGAACCTCTGTTGACAACTGGTCTTATTAGTTCTATGCAAAGGAACTTATGTCATTACTTACTTGCTTAGAATGCCAAACTTCTTTAAAAATAGACTGAGTCCATATTCTGTTGGAAATCAGGTTAAATTACTATTCTCTTAGAACATTGGCAAGGTGAGTATTCTTTAAACAGAGACTGAGTCCATATGGTGTTGAAACACAGGCTGAGTGTGTATTCT
Organism: Furipterus horrens; assembly: GCF_987537825.1. Classification (NCBI taxonomy): domain Eukaryota; kingdom Metazoa; phylum Chordata; class Mammalia; order Chiroptera; family Furipteridae; genus Furipterus; species Furipterus horrens. The sequence goes on along the minus strand of NW_028327198.1, from coordinate 216,706 downwards.
GTTAGAACACAGTCTGAGTGTGTATTCTGTTAGAACAGAGGCTGAGTGAGTATACTTTGAACTCAGACTGAGTCCATATTCTGTTGGAACACACTCAGAGTGAGTATTTTTTAATCATGGACTGAGTCCATATTCTGTAAGAACACAAACTGAGTGAGTATTCTTTGAAAATAATCTGAGTCCATATTCTGTAAGAACACAGACTGAGTAGGTATTCTTTAAACGTAGACTGAGTCCATATTCTGTTAGAACAAAAGCTGAGTGGGTACTTTTTAAACAAAGTCTGAGTCCATATTCTGTAAGAACACAGACTGAGTAGGTATTCTTTAAACGTAGACTGAATCCATATTCTGTTAGAACAATAGCTGAGTGGGTACTTGTTAAACAAAGACTGAGTCCATATTCTATTGAAATTCAGGCTGGTTGATTATTCCCTTAGAACAGAGGCTGAGTGAGTGTTCTTTAAACATAGACTGTGTCCATATTTTGTTAGAACACAGGTAACAGAGAACAGGTGAGCAGCTTGCGCGGCCTCATAGACAAGCCACCCTCGGTGAAGGCAGAAGACAGGTAACAAAGAACAGGTGAGCAGTTTGCTTGGTGAGGTGAACGCGCCCCTCGGGGTGCAGACAGAAACAGGGAACCAAGAACAGGAGAGCCACTTGCTCGGCCTGGCAGACAGGCCGCTGGGTTGAAGAGAGAGGACAGGTAATAAAGAACAGCTGAGCAGGTTGCTCGGCCTGGTAGACACGCCCCCCGGGGTGAAGGCAGAAGACAGGTAACAGAGAACAGCTGAGCAGCTTGCTCGGCCTGGCAGACGGGCCGCTGGATTGAAGGGAAAAGACAATTAACAAAGAATATTCTGTTAGAACATGGACTGACTGAGTATTCTGTTAGAACTCAGGCTGAGTGGGTATTATTTAAACATAAACTGAGTCCATATTATGTTAAAACACAGGCTGAGTGGGTATTCTTTATTTTTTTATTTTTTTTGATTGATTAATTGATTTTTATTTTTTTTTAATGTTTTTTATTGATTATATTGTTACAACAGTTCCAATTTTCTCCCCCTTGTTCCCCCCCACCCAGCACCCCCCTCCCCCAGCAATCCCCCCCAAGTCCATACCCCTGGTTCGTAAAAATTAACTATCCCCCCCCTCTCAAATATTAGGACCCTTTGTAATCTTGTAAAGGACAATGGGCGAAGGTCTCAAGCTCCTCTAGCTGCTTCAAGCTGGACATGGTCGTCGTCCTACCTACCCTTGGGTCCAGAAAACCCTAATAAGAGTGGGGGTGTGGAGGGGAGGGTGGCCTTCCCTCATGGGGAAAGATCGTGCAGACTCCAGGTCAGTTGGCTGTCTCCGGTCAACGGCGTGCTTGGTTTAACAGGCTGGTGTCCTTGTTGTGTTCTGGGGGCAACAGATTTGGCGAAAAGGGTTAAAAGACATCATTCAATCCATAACTACTAGATGACAAAAGGCAGGGATTAAGTTTTCAATGTTCCATATTAGGGAAAAAAAAAAAAAAAAAAAGGCTTCTTTGTAAGAAGGTGTGCTAGGCACATCTCGCCTGTCCAAAACCCTTTTGCCCATTATGCTTAGTTTGGGCTGAGGTAAATAGTTTAGGTTTTTCCCCCTCTCAGACCTCTGGGCCTTTTCTCTCCAAGCCATTAGGATAGAAAAGAGAAACCCGTTTTAAAGTGAAGCCCACAGACCACCCCATTCTTCCCCAACCCAGCCATTTAGTTCAGCCAAACCGTTGAGTCTCAGGAGGCAGCGCTGCAGAGAGGATTAAGTGAGGCTTATGCGTACAGATAATCACTCAGGTAATGCGATCATAGGCTTATGTCCTTTGAAAACAAAAAACACGTGTTAATTTATGTAACATAACCCGCAAACAAGTCTCTAAATCTGTAGAAGAAACTTTTAAGACGGTTAGTTGCTCTGTTTTATACTCTACTACTGATCATTGTGATTTTCCTTGAATAATAATTTTTCTCCCTAAGGTTACCCTCCTTGTCTTTAAAGGGACTACATTAAGTCCATTTTTAATTTATCCTGTTCATTTGCATAAACATAACAAGAGCAGCAAATGATCACTTATGATCTTTAGTTCTGCTTTGCTGGAACTTACCCAAGGAATATTTGGGGTGACCTTCAGTCTGTTCTTCAGGGCACAGAAGCTGTGCCACATATCTGGCATTCATCCTTGCCTGTACACACCTGTTTTTTCCAAGTCTTTCTGGTCTTTCCTTGTGCCTTAAGGTCCCTTCTAGCCATCTTTCAGGAAAACAACCTTCGTTCCTTCCCTGGAAAGATTGCTGTGGACCGCACAACCAACCATGGTACCAGGCCTTTTATCTCACGGGCTTTTATTACCTTTGAAAGTCATTCCCAGTTCCTCAGGGCTTTCTGGTAACAATCTGAGCCCAACTATGTTTCCTTTAGGCTTGACATTCCAGTCAAAGGCTTGGTCAAAAAAAAAAAAAAAAAAAAAAAAGAACCTCTGTTGACAACTGGTCTTATTAGTTCTATGCAAAGGAACTTATGTCATTACTTACTTGCTTAGAATGCCAAACTTCTTTAAAAATAGACTGAGTCCATATTCTGTTGGAAATCAGGTTAAATTACTATTCTCTTAGAACATTGGCAAGGTGAGTATTCTTTAAACAGAGACTGAGTCCATATGGTGTTGAAACACAGGCTGAGTGTGTATTCTGTTAGAACAGAGGCTGAGTGAGTATACTTTGAACTCAGACTGAGTCCATATTCTGTTGGAACACACTCAGAGTGAGTATTTTTTAATCATGGACTGAGTCCATATTCTGTAAGAACACAAACTGAGTGAGTATTCTTTGAAAATAATCTGAGTCCATATTCTGTAAGAACACAGACTGAGTAGGTATTCTTTAAACGTAGACTGAGTCCATATTCTGTTAGAACAAAAGCTGAGTGGGTACTTTTTAAACAAAGTCTGAGTCCATATTCTGTAAGAACACAGACTGAGTAGGTATTCTTTAAACGTAGACTGAGTCCATATTCTGTTAGAACAAAAGCTGAGTGGGTACTTTTTAAACAAAGACTGAGTCCATATTCTATTGAAATTCAGGCTGGTTGATTATTCCCTTAGAACAGAGGCTGAGTGAGTGTTCTTTAAACATAGACTGTGTCCATATTTTGTTAGAACACAGGTAACAGAGAACAGGTGAGCAGCTTGCGCGGCCTCATAGACAAGCCACCCTCGGTGAAGGCAGAAGACAGGTAACAAAGAACAGGTGAGCAGTTTGCTTGGTGAGGTGAACGCGCCCCTCGGGGTGCAGACAAAAACAGGGAACCAAGAACAGGAGAGCCACTTGCTCGGCCTGGCAGACAGGCCGCTGGGTTGAAGAGAGAGGACAGGTAATAAAGAACAGCTGAGCAGGTTGCTCGGCCTGGTAGACACGCCCCCCGGGGTGAAGGCAGAAGACAGGTAACAGAGAACAGCTGAGCAGCTTGCTCGGCCTGGCAGACGGGCCGCTGGATTGAAGGGAAAAGACAATTAACAAAGAATATTCTGTTAGAACATGGACTGACTGAGTATTCTGTTAGAACTCAGGCTGAGTGGGTATTATTTAAACATAAACTGAGTCCATATTATGTTAAAACACAGGCTGAGTGGGTATTCTTTATTTTTTTATTTTTTTTGATTGATTAATTGATTTTTATTTTTTTTAATGTTTTTTATTGATTATATTGTTACAACAGTTCCAATTTTCTCCCCCTTGTTCCCCTCCACCCAGCACCTCCCTCCCCCAGCAATCCCCCCCAAGTCCATACCCCTGGTTCGTAAAAATTAACTATCCCCCCCCTCTCAAATATTAGGACCCTTTGTAATCTTGTAAAGGACAATGGGCGAAGGTCTCAAGCTCCTCTAGCTGCTTCAAGCTGGACATGGTCGTCGTCCTACCTACCCTTGGGTCCAGAAAACCCTAATAAGAGTGGGGGTGTGGAGGGGAGGGTGGCCTTCCCTCATGGGGAAAGATCGTGCAGACTCCAGGTCAGTTGGCTGTCTCCGGTCAACGGCGTGCTTGGTTTAACAGGCTGGTGTCCTTGTTGTGTTCTGGGGGCAACAGATTTGGCGAAAAGGGTTAAAAGACATCATTCAATCCATAACTACTAGATGACAAAAGGCAGGGATTAAGTTTTCAATGTTCCATATTAGGGGAAAAAAAAAAGAAAAAAAAAGGCTTCTTTGTAAGAAGGTGTGCTAGGCACATCTCGCCTGTCCAAAACCCTTTTGCCCATTATGCTTAGTTTGGGCTGAGGTAAATAGTTTAGGTTTTTCCCCCTCTCAGACCTCTGGGCCTTTTCTCTCCAAGCCATTAGGATAGAAAAGAGAAACCCGTTTTAAAGTGAAGCCCACAGACCACCCCATTCTTCCCCAACCCAGCCATTTAGTTCAGCCAAACCGTTGAGTCTCAGGAGGCAGCGCTGCAGAGAGGATTAAGTGAGGCTTATGCGTACAGATAATCACTCAGGTAATGCGATCATAGGCTTATGTCCTTTGAAAACAAAAAACACGTGTTAATTTATGTAACATAACCCGCAAACAAGTCTCTAAATCTGTAGAAGAAACTTTTAAGACGGTTAGTTGCTCTGTTTTATACTCTACTACTGATCATTGTGATTTTCCTTGAATAATAATTTTTCTCCCTAAGGTTACCCTCCTTGTCTTTAAAGGGACTACATTAAGTCCATTTTTAATTTATCCTGTTCATTTGCATAAACATAACAAGAGCAGCAAATGATCACTTATGATCTTTAGTTCTGCTTTGCTGGAACTTACCCAAGGAATATTTGGGGTGACCTTCAGTCTGTTCTTCAGGGCACAGAAGCTGTGCCACATATCTGGCATTCATCCTTGCCTGTACACACCTGTTTTTTCCAAGTCTTTCTGGTCTTTCCTTGTGCCTTAAGGTCCCTTCTAGCCATCTTTCAGGAAAACAACCTTCGTTCCTTCCCTGGAAAGATTGCTGTGGACCGCACAACCAACCATGGTACCAGGCCTTTTATCTCACGGGCTTTTATTACCTTTGAAAGTCATTCCCAGTTCCTCAGGGCTTTCTGGTAACAATCTGAGCCCAACTATGTTTCCTTTAGGCTTGACATTCCAGTCAAAGGCTTGGTCAAAAAAAAAAAAAAAAAAAAAAAAAGAACCTCTGTTGACAACTGGTCTTATTAGTTCTATGCAAAGGAACTTATGTCATTACTTACTTGCTTAGAATGCCAAACTTCTTTAAAAATAGACTGAGTCCATATTCTGTTGGAAATCAGGTTAAATTACTATTCTCTTAGAACATTGGCAAGGTGAGTATTCTTTAAACAGAGACTGAGTCCATATGGTGTTGAAACACAGGCTGAGTGTGTATTCTGTTAGAACACAGGCTGAGTGAGTATACTTTGAACTCAGACTGAGTCCATATTCTGTTGGAACACACTCAGAGTGAGTATTTTTTAATCATGGACTGAGTCCATATTCTGTAAGAACACAAACTGAGTGAGTATTCTTTGAAAATAATCTGAGTCCATATTCTGTAAGAACACAGACTGAGTAGGTATTCTTTAAACGTAGACTGAGTCCATATTCTGTTAGAACAAAAGCTGAGTGGGTACTTTTTAAACAAAGTCTGAGTCCATATTCTGTAAGAACACAGACTGAGTAGGTATTCTTTAAACGTAGACTGAGTCCATATTCTGTTAGAACAAAAGCTGAGTGGGTACTTTTTAAACAAAGACTGAGTCCATATTCTATTGAAATTCAGGCTGGTTGATTATTCCCTTAGAACAGAGGCTGAGTGAGTGTTCTTTAAACATAGACTGTGTCCATATTTTGTTAGAACACAGGTAACAGAGAACAGGTGAGCAGCTTGCGCGGCCTCATAGACAAGCCACCCTCGGTGAAGGCAGAAGACAGGTAACAAAGAACAGGTGAGCAGTTTGCTTGGTGAGGTGAACGCGCCCCTCGGGGTGCAGACAAAAACAGGGAACCAAGAACAGGAGAGCCACTTGCTCGGCCTGGCAGACAGGCCGCTGGGTTGAAGAGAGAGGACAGGTAATAAAGAACAGCTGAGCAGGTTGCTCGGCCTGGTAGACACGCCCCCCGGGGTGAAGGCAGAAGACAGGTAACAGAGAACAGCTGAGCAGCTTGCTCGGCCTGGCAGACGGGCCGCTGGATTGAAGGGAAAAGACAATTAACAAAGAATATTCTGTTAGAACATGGACTGACTGAGTATTCTGTTAGAACTCAGGCTGAGTGGGTATTATTTAAACATAAACTGAGTCCATATTATGTTAAAACACAGGCTGAGTGGGTATTCTTTATTTTTTTATTTTTTTTGATTGATTAATTGATTTTTATTTTTTTTAATGTTTTTTATTGATTATATTGTTACAACAGTTCCAATTTTCTCCCCCTTGTTCCCCTCCACCCAGCACCTCCCTCCCCCAGCAATCCCCCCCAAGTCCATACCCCTGGTTCGTAAAAATTAACTATCCCCCCCCTCTCAAATATTAGGACCCTTTGTAATCTTGTAAAGGACAATGGGCGAAGGTCTCAAGCTCCTCTAGCTGCTTCAAGCTGGACATGGTCGTCGTCCTACCTACCCTTGGGTCCAGAAAACCCTAATAAGAGTGGGGGTGTGGAGGGGAGGGTGGCCTTCCCTCATGGGGAAAGATCGTGCAGACTCCAGGTCAGTTGGCTGTCTCCGGTCAACGGCGTGCTTGGTTTAACAGGCTGGTGTCCTTGTTGTGTTCTGGGGGCAACAGATTTGGCGAAAAGGGTTAAAAGACATCATTCAATCCATAACTACTAGATGACAAAAGGCAGGGATTAAGTTTTCAATGTTCCATATTAGGGGAAAAAAAAAAGAAAAAAAAAGGCTTCTTTGTAAGAAGGTGTGCTAGGCACATCTCGCCTGTCCAAAACCCTTTTGCCCATTATGCTTAGTTTGGGCTGAGGTAAATAGTTTAGGTTTTTCCCCCTCTCAGACCTCTGGGCCTTTTCTCTCCAAGCCATTAGGATAGAAAAGAGAAACCCGTTTTAAAGTGAAGCCCACAGACCACCCCATTCTTCCCCAACCCAGCCATTTAGTTCAGCCAAACCGTTGAGTCTCAGGAGGCAGCGCTGCAGAGAGGATTAAGTGAGGCTTATGCGTACAGATAATCACTCAGGTAATGCGATCATAGGCTTATGTCCTTTGAAAACAAAAAACACGTGTTAATTTATGTAACATAACCCGCAAACAAGTCTCTAAATCTGTAGAAGAAACTTTTAAGACGGTTAGTTGCTCTGTTTTATACTCTACTACTGATCATTGTGATTTTCCTTGAATAATAATTTTTCTCCCTAAGGTTACCCTCCTTGTCTTTAAAGGGACTACATTAAGTCCATTTTTAATTTATCCTGTTCATTTGCATAAACATAACAAGAGCAGCAAATGATCACTTATGATCTTTAGTTCTGCTTTGCTGGAACTTACCCAAGGAATATTTGGGGTGACCTTCAGTCTGTTCTTCAGGGCACAGAAGCTGTGCCACATATCTGGCATTCATCCTTGCCTGTACACACCTGATTTTTCCAAGTCTTTCTGGTCTTTCCTTGTGCCTTAAGGTCCCTTCTAGCCATCTTTCAGGAAAACAACCTTCGTTCCTTCCCTGGAAAGATTGCTGTGGACCGCACAACCAACCATGGTACCAGGCCTTTTATCTCACGGGCTTTTATTACCTTTGAAAGTCATTCCCAGTTCCTCAGGGCTTTCTGGTAACAATCTGAGCCCAACTATGTTTCCTTTAGGCTTGACATTCCAGTCAAAGGCTTGGTCAAAAAAAAAAAAAAAAAGAACCTCTGTTGACAACTGGTCTTATTAGTTCTATGCAAAGGAACTTATGTCATTACTTACTTGCTTAGAATGCCAAACTTCTTTAAAAATAGACTGAGTCCATATTCTGTTGGAAATCAGGTTAAATTACTATTCTCTTAGAACATTGGCAAGGTGAGTATTCTTTAAACAGAGACTGAGTCCATATGGTGTTGAAACACAGGCTGAGTGTGTATTCTGTTAGAACAGAGGCTGAGTGAGTATACTTTGAACTCAGACTGAGTCCATATTCTGTTGGAACACACTCAGAGTGAGTATTTTTTAATCATGGACTGAGTCCATATTCTGTAAGAACACAAACTGAGTGAGTATTCTTTGAAAATAATCTGAGTCCATATTCTGTAAGAACACAGACTGAGTAGGTATTCTTTAAACGTAGACTGAGTCCATATTCTGTTAGAACAAAAGCTGAGTGGGTACTTTTTAAACAAAGTCTGAGTCCATATTCTGTAAGAACACAGACTGAGTAGGTATTCTTTAAACGTAGACTGAATCCATATTCTGTTAGAACAATAGCTGAGTGGGTACTTGTTAAACAAAGACTGAGTCCATATTCTATTGAAATTCAGGCTGGTTGATTATTCCCTTAGAACAGAGGCTGAGTGAGTGTTCTTTAAACATAGACTGTGTCCATATTTTGTTAGAACACAGGTAACAGAGAACAGGTGAGCAGCTTGCGCGGCCTCATAGACAAGCCACCCTCGGTGAAGGCAGAAGACAGGTAACAAAGAACAGGTGAGCAGTTTGCTTGGTGAGGTGAACGCGCCCCTCGGGGTGCAGACAGAAACAGGGAACCAAGAACAGGAGAGCCACTTGCTCGGCCTGGCAGACAGGCCGCTGGGTTGAAGAGAGAGGACAGGTAATAAAGAACAGCTGAGCAGGTTGCTCGGCCTGGTAGACACGCCCCCCGGGGTGAAGGCAGAAGACAGGTAACAGAGAACAGCTGAGCAGCTTGCTCGGCCTGGGAGACGGGCCGCTGGATTGAAGGGAAAAGACAATTAACAAAGAATATTCTGTTAGAACATGGACTGACTGAGTATTCTGTTAGAACTCAGGCTGAGTGGGTATTATTTAAACATAAACTGAGTCCATATTATGTTAAAACACAGGCTGAGTGGGTATTCTTTATTTTTTTATTTTTTTTGATTGATTAATTGATTTTTATTTTTTTTAATGTTTTTTATTGATTATATTGTTACAACAGTTCCAATTTTCTCCCCCTTGTTCCCCTCCACCCAGCACCCCCCTCCCCCAGCAATCCCCCCCAAGTCCATACCCCTGGTTCGTAAAAATTAACTATCCCCCCCCTCTCAAATATTAGGACCCTTTGTAATCTTGTAAAGGACAATGGGCGAAGGTCTCAAGCTCCTCTAGCTGCTTCAAGCTGGACATGGTCGTCGTCCTACCTACCCTTGGGTCCAGAAAACCCTAATAAGAGTGGGGGTGTGGAGGGGAGGGTGGCCTTCCCTCATGGGGAAAGATCGTGCAGACTCCAGGTCAGTTGGCTGTCTCCGGTCAACGGCGTGCTTGGTTTAACAGGCTGGTGTCCTTGTTGTGTTCTGGGGGCAACAGATTTGGCGAAAAGGGTTAAAAGACATCATTCAATCCATAACTACTAGATGACAAAAGGCAGGGATTAAGTTTTCAATGTTCCATATTAGGGGAAAAAAAAAAGAAAAAAAAAGGCTTCTTTGTAAGAAGGTGTGCTAGGCACATCTCGCCTGTCCAAAACCCTTTTGCCCATTATGCTTAGTTTGGGCTGAGGTAAATAGTTTAGGTTTTTCCCCCTCTCAGACCTCTGGGCCTTTTCTCTCCAAGCCATTAGGATAGAAAAGAGAAACCCGTTTTAAAGTGAAGCCCACAGACCACCCCATTCTTCCCCAACCCAGCCATTTAGTTCAGCCAAACCGTTGAGTCTCAGGAGGCAGCGCTGCAGAGAGGATTAAGTGAGGCTTATGCGTACAGATAATCACTCAGGTAATGCGATCATAGGCTTATGTCCTTTGAAAACAAAAAACACGTGTTAATTTATGTAACATAACCCGCAAACAAGTCTCTAAATCTGTAGAAGAAACTTTTAAGACGGTTAGTTGCTCTGTTTTATACTCTACTACTGATCATTGTGATTTTCCTTGAATAATAATTTTTCTCCCTAAGGTTACCCTCCTTGTCTTTAAAGGGACTACATTAAGTCCATTTTTAATTTATCCTGTTCATTTGCATAAACATAACAAGAGCAGCAAATGATCACTTATGATCTTTAGTTCTGCTTTGCTGGAACTTACCCAAGGAATATTTGGGGTGACCTTCAGTCTGTTCTTCAGGGCACAGAAGCTGTGCCACATATCTGGCATTCATCCTTGCCTGTACACACCTGTTTTTTCCAAGTCTTTCTGGTCTTTCCTTGTGCCTTAAGGTCCCTTCTAGCCATCTTTCAGGAAAACAACCTTCGTTCCTTCCCTGGAAAGATTGCTGTGGACCGCACAACCAACCATGGTACCAGGCCTTTTATCTCACGGGCTTTTATTACCTTTGAAAGTCATTCCCAGTTCCTCAGGGCTTTCTGGTAACAATCTGAGCCCAACTATGTTTCCTTTAGGCTTGACATTCCAGTCAAAGGCTTGGTCAAAAAAAAAAAAAAAAAAAAAGAACCTCTGTTGACAACTGGTCTTATTAGTTCTATGCAAAGGAACTTATGTCATTACTTACTTGCTTAGAATGCCAAACTTCTTTAAAAATAGACTGAGTCCATATTCTGTTGGAAATCAGGTTAAATTACTATTCTCTTAGAACATTGGCAAGGTGAGTATTCTTTAAACAGAGACTGAGTCCATATGGTGTTGAAACACAGGCTGAGTGTGTATTCTGTTAGAACAGAGGCTGAGTGAGTATACTTTGAACTCAGACTGAGTCCATATTCTGTTGGAACACACTCAGAGTGAGTATTTTTTAATCATGGACTGAGTCCATATTCTGTAAGAACACAAACTGAGTGAGTATTCTTTGAAAATAATCTGAGTCCATATTCTGTAAGAACACAGACTGAGTAGGTATTCTTTAAACGTAGACTGAGTCCATATTCTGTTAGAACAAAAGCTGAGTGGGTACTTTTTAAACAAAGTCTGAGTCCATATTCTGTAAGAACACAGACTGAGTAGGTATTCTTTAAACGTAGACTGAATCCATATTCTGTTAGAACAATAGCTGAGTGGGTACTTGTTAAACAAAGACTGAGTCCATATTCTATTGAAATTCAGGCTGGTTGATTATTCCCTTAGAACAGAGGCTGAGTGAGTGTTCTTTAAACATAGACTGTGTCCATATTTTGTTAGAACACAGGTAACAGAGAACAGGTGAGCAGCTTGCGCGGCCTCATAGACAAGCCACCCTCGGTGAAGGCAGAAGACAGGTAACAAAGAACAGGTGAGCAGTTTGCTTGGTGAGGTGAACGCGCCCCTCGGGGTGCAGACAGAAACAGGGAACCAAGAACAGGAGAGCCACTTGCTCGGCCTGGCAGACAGGCCGCTGGGTTGAAGAGAGAGGACAGGTAATAAAGAACAGCTGAGCAGGTTGCTCGGCCTGGTAGACACGCCCCCCGGGGTGAAGGCAGAAGACAGGTAACAGAGAACAGCTGAGCAGCTTGCTCGGCCTGGGAGACGGGCCGCTGGATTGAAGGGAAAAGACAATTAACAAAGAATATTCTGTTAGAACATGGACTGACTGAGTATTCTGTTAGAACTCAGGCTGAGTGGGTATTATTTAAACATAAACTGAGTCCATATTATGTTAAAACACAGGCTGAGTGGGTATTCTTTATTTTTTTATTTTTTTTGATTGATTAATTGATTTTTATTTTTTTTAATGTTTTTTATTGATTATATTGTTACAACAGTTCCAATTTTCTCCCCCTTGTTCCCCTCCACCCAGCACCCCCCTCCCCCAGCAATCCCCCCCAAGTCCATACCCCTGGTTCGTAAAAATTAACTATCCCCCCCCTCTCAAATATTAGGACCCTTTGTAATCTTGTAAAGGACAATGGGCGAAGGTCTCAAGCTCCTCTAGCTGCTTCAAGCTGGACATGGTCGTCGTCCTACCTACCCTTGGGTCCAGAAAACCCTAATAAGAGTGGGGGTGTGGAGGGGAGGGTGGCCTTCCCTCATGGGGAAAGATCGTGCAGACTCCAGGTCAGTTGGCTGTCTCCGGTCAACGGCGTGCTTGGTTTAACAGGCTGGTGTCCTTGTTGTGTTCTGGGGGCAACAGATTTGGCGAAAAGGGTTAAAAGACATCATTCAATCCATAACTACTAGATGACAAAAGGCAGGGATTAAGTTTTCAATGTTCCATATTAGGGGAAAAAAAAAAGAAAAAAAAAGGCTTCTTTGTAAGAAGGTGTGCTAGGCACATCTCGCCTGTCCAAAACCCTTTTGCCCATTATGCTTAGTTTGGGCTGAGGTAAATAGTTTAGGTTTTTCCCCCTCTCAGACCTCTGGGCCTTTTCTCTCCAAGCCATTAGGATAGAAAAGAGAAACCCGTTTTAAAGTGAAGCCCACAGACCACCCCATTCTTCCCCAACCCAGCCATTTAGTTCAGCCAAACCGTTGAGTCTCAGGAGGCAGCGCTGCAGAGAGGATTAAGTGAGGCTTATGCGTACAGATAATCACTCAGGTAATGCGATCATAGGCTTATGTCCTTTGAAAACAAAAAACACGTGTTAATTTATGTAACATAACCCGCAAACAAGTCTCTAAATCTGTAGAAGAAACTTTTAAGACGGTTAGTTGCTCTGTTTTATACTCTACTACTGATCATTGTGATTTTCCTTGAATAATAATTTTTCTCCCTAAGGTTACCCTCCTTGTCTTTAAAGGGACTACATTAAGTCCATTTTTAATTTATCCTGTTCATTTGCATAAACATAACAAGAGCAGCAAATGATCACTTATGATCTTTAGTTCTGCTTTGCTGGAACTTACCCAAGGAATATTTGGGGTGACCTTCAGTCTGTTCTTCAGGGCACAGAAGCTGTGCCACATATCTGGCATTCATCCTTGCCTGTACACACCTGTTTTTTCCAAGTCTTTCTGGTCTTTCCTTGTGCCTTAAGGTCCCTTCTAGCCATCTTTCAGGAAAACAACCTTCGTTCCTTCCCTGGAAAGATTGCTGTGGACCGCACAACCAACCATGGTACCAGGCCTTTTATCTCACGGGCTTTTATTACCTTTGAAAGTCATTCCCAGTTCCTCAGGGCTTTCTGGTAACAATCTGAGCCCAACTATGTTTCCTTTAGGCTTGACATTCCAGTCAAAGGCTTGGTCAAAAAAAAAAAAAAAAAAAAAAGAACCTCTGTTGACAACTGGTCTTATTAGTTCTATGCAAAGGAACTTATGTCATTACTTACTTGCTTAGAATGCCAAACTTCTTTAAAAATAGACTGAGTCCATATTCTGTTGGAAATCAGGTTAAATTACTATTCTCTTAGAACATTGGCAAGGTGAGTATTCTTTAAACAGAGACTGAGTCCATATGGTGTTGAAACACAGGCTGAGTGTGTATTCTGTTAGAACACAGGCTGAGTGTGTATTCTGTTAGAACAGAGGCTGAGTGAGTATACTTTGAACTCAGACTGAGTCCATATTCTGTTGGAACACACTCAGAGTGAGTATTTTTTAATCATGGACTGAGTCCATATTCTGTAAGAACACAAACTGAGTGAGTATTCTTTGAAAATAATCTGAGTCCATATTCTGTAAGAACACAGACTGAATAGGTATTCTTTAAACGTAGACTGAGTCCATATTCTGTTAGAACAAAAGCTGAGTGGGTACTTATTAAACAAATTCTGAGTCCATATTCTGTAAGAACACAAACTGAGTGAGTATTCTTTGAAAATAATCTGAGTCCATGTTCTGTAAGAACACAGACTGAGTAGGTATTCTTTAAACGTAGACTGAATCCATATTCTGTTAGAACAATAGCTGAGTGGGTACTTGTTAAACAAAGACTGAGTCCATATTCTATTGAAATTCAGGCTGGTTGATTATTCCCTTAGAACAGAGGCTGAGTGAGTGTTCTTTAAACATAGACTGTGTCCATATTTTGTTAGAACACAGTTAACAGAGAACAGGTGAGCAGCTTGCGCGGCCTCATAGACAAGCCACCCTCGGTGAAGGCAGAAGACAGGTAACAAAGAACAGGTGAGCAGTTTGCTTGGTGAGGTGAACGCGCCCCTCGGGGTGCAGACAGAAACAGGGAACCAAGAACAGGAGAGCCACTTGCTCGGCCTGGCAGACAGGCCGCTGGGTTGAAGAGAGAGGACAGGTAATAAAGAACAGCTGAGCAGGTTGCTCGGCCTGGTAGACACGCCCCCCGGGGTGAAGGCAGAAGACAGGTAACAGAGAACAGCTGAGCAGCTTGCTCGGCCTGGCAGACGGGCCGCTGGATTGAAGGGAAAAGACAATTAACAAAGAATATTCTGTTAGAACATGGACTGACTGAGTATTCTGTTAGAACTCAGGCTGAGTGGGTATTATTTAAACATAAACTGAGTCCATATTATGTTAAAACACAGGCTGAGTGGGTATTCTTTATTTTTTTATTTTTTTTGATTGATTAATTGATTTTTATTTTTTTTAATATTTTTTATTGAGTATATTGTTACAACAGTTCCAATTTTCTTCCCCTTGTTCCTCTCCACACAGCACCCCCCTCCCCCAGCAATCCCCCCCCAAGTCCATACCCCTGGTTCGTAAAAATTAACTATCCCCCCCTCTCAAATATTAGGACCCTTTGTAATCTTGTAAAGGACAATGGGCGAAGGTCTCAAGCTCCTCTAGCTGCTTCAAGCTGGACATGGTCGTCGTCCTAACTACCATTGGGTCCAGAAAACCCTAATAAGAGTGGGGGTGTGGAGGGGAGGGTGGCCTTCCCTCATGGGGAAAGATCGTGCAGACTCCAGGTCAGTTGGCTGTCTCCGGTCAACGGCGTGCTTGGTTTAACAGGCTGGTGTCCTTGTTGTGTTCTGGGGGCAACAGATTTGGCGAAAAGGGTTAAAAGACATCATTCAATCCATAACTACTAGATGACAAAAGGCAGGGATTAAGTTTTCAATGTTCCATATTAGGGAAAAAAAAAAAAAAAGGCTTCTTTGTAAAAAGGTGTGCTAGGCACATCTCGCCTGTCCAAAACCCTTTTGCCCATTATACTTAGTTTGGGCTGAGGTAAATAGTTTAGGTTTTTCCCCCTCTCAGACCTCTGGGCCTTTTCTCTCCAAGCCATTAGGATAGAAAAGAGAAACCCGTTTTAAAGTGAAGCCCACAGACCACCCCATTCTTCCCCAACCCAGCCATTTAGTTCAGCCAAACCGTTGAGTCTCAGGAGGCAGCGCTGCAGAGAGGATTAAGTGAGGCTTATGCGTACAGATAATCACTCAGGTAACGCGATCATAGGCTTATGTCCTTTGAAAACAAAAAACACGTGTTAATTTATGTAACATAACCTGCAAACAAGTCTCTAAATCTGTAGAAGAAACTTTTAAGACGGTTAGTTGCTCTGTTTTATACTCTACTACTGATCATTGTGATTTTCTTTGAATAATAATTTTTCTCCCTAAGGTTACCCTCCTTGTCTTTAAAGGGACTACATTAAGTCCATTTTTAATTTATCCTGTTCATTTGCATAAACATAACAAGAGCAGCAAATGATCACTTATGATCTTTAGTTCTGCTTTGCTAGAACTTACCCAAGGAATATTTGGGGTGACCTTCAGTCTGTTCTTCAGGGCACAGAAGCTGTTCCACATATCTGGCATTCATCCTTGCCTGTACACACCTGTTTTTTCCAAGTCTTTCTGGTCTTTCCTTGTGCCTTAAGGTCCCTTCTAGCCATCTTTCAGGAAAACAACCTTCGTTCCTTCCCTGGAAAGATTGCTGTGGACCGCACAACCAACCATGGTACCAGGCCTTTTATCTCACGGGCTTTTATTACCTTTGAAAGTCATTCCCAGTTCCTCAGGACTTTCTGGTAACAATCTGAGCCCAACTATGTTTTCTTTAGGCTTGACATTCCAGTCAAGGACTTGGTCAAAAAAAAAAAAAAGAACCTCTGTTGACAACTGGTCTTATTATTTCTATGCAAAGGAACTTATGTCATTACTTACTTGCTTAGAATGCCAAACTTCTTTAAAAATAGACTGAGTCCATATTCTGTTGGAAATCAGGTTAAATTACTATTCTCTTAGAACATTGGCAAGGTGAGTATTCTTTAAACAGAGACTGAGTCCATAAGGTGTTGAAACACAGGCTGAGTGTGTATTCTGTTAGAACACAGGCTGAGTGTGTATTCTGTTAGAACAGAGGCTGAGTGAGTATACTTTGAACTCAGACTGAGTCCATATTCTGTTGGAACACACTCAGAGTGAGTATTTTTTAATCATGGACTGAGTCCATATTCTGTAAGAACACAAACTGAGTGAGTATTCTTTGAAAATAATCTCAGTCCATATTCTGTAAGAACACAGACTGAGTAGGTATTCTTTAAACGTAGACTGAGTCCATATTCTGTTAGAACAAAAGCTGAGTGGGTACTTTTTAAACAAAGTCTGAGTCCATATTCTGTAAGAACACAAACTGAGTGAGTATTCTTTGAAAATAATCTGAGTCCATGTTCTGTAAGAACACAGACTGAGTAGGTATTCTTTAAACGTAGACTGAATCCATATTCTGTTAGAACAATAGCTGAGTGGGTACTTGTTAAACAAAGACTGAGTCCATATTCTATTGAAATTCAGGCTGGTTGATTATTCCCTTAGAACAGAGGCTGAGTGAGTGTCCTTTAAACATAGACTGTGTCCATATTTTGTTAGAACACAGGTAACAGAGAACAGGTGAGCAGCTTGCGCGGTCTCATAGACAAGCCACCCTCGGTGAAGGCAGAAGACAGGTAACAAAGAACAGGTGAGCAGTTTGCTTGGTGAGGTGAACGCGCCCCTCGGGGTGCAGACAGAAACAGGGAACCAAGAACAGGAGAGCCACTTGCTCGGCCTGGCAGACAGGCCGCTGGGTTGAAGAGAGAGGACAGGTAATAAAGAACAGCTGAGCAGGTTGCTCGGCCTGGTAGACACGCCCCCCGGGGTGAAGGCAGAAGACAGGTAACAGAGAACAGCTGAGCAGCTTGCTCGGCCTGGCAGACGGGCCGCTGGATTGAAGGGAAAAGACAATTAATAAAGAATATTCTGTTAGAACATGGACTGACTGAGTATTCTGTTAGAACTCAGGCTGAGTGGGTATGATTTAAACATAAACTGAGTCCATATTATGTTAAAACACAGGCTGAGTGGGTATTCTTTATTTTTTTATTTTTTTTGATTGATTAATTGATTTTTATTTTTTTTAATGTTTTTTATTGATTATATTGTTACAACAGTTCCAATTTTCTCCCCCTTGTTCCCCTCCACCCAGCACCCCCCTCCCCCAGCAATCCCCCCCAAGTCCATACCCCTGGTTCGTAAAAATTAACTATCCCCCCCCTCTCAAATATTAGGACCCTTTGTAATCTTGTAAAGGACAATGGGCGAAGGTCTCAAGCTCCTCTAGCTGCTTCAAGCTGGACATGGTCGTCGTCCTACCTACCCTTGGGTCCAGAAAACCCTAATAAGAGTGGGGGTGTGGAGGGGAGGGTGGCCTTCCCTCATGGGGAAAGATCGTGCAGACTCCAGGTCAGTTGGCTGTCTCCGGTCAACGGCGTGCTTGGTTTAACAGGCTGGTGTCCTTGTTGTGTTCTGGGGGCAACAGATTTGGCGAAAAGGGTTAAAAGACATCATTCAATCCATAACTACTAGATGACAAAAGGCAGGGATTAAGTTTTCAATGTTCCATATTAGGGGAAAAAAAAAAAAAAAGGCTTCTTTGTAAGAAGGTGTGCTAGGCATATCTCGCCTGTCCAAAACCCTTTTGCCCATTATGCTTAGTTTGGGCTGAGGTAAATAGTTTAGGTTTTTCCCCCTCTCAGACCTCTGGGCCTTTTCTCTCCAAGCCATTAGGATAGAAAAGAGAAACCCGTTTTAAAGTGAAGCCCACAGACCACCCCATTCTTCCCCAACCCAGCCATTTAGTTCAGCCAAACCGTTGAGTCTCAGGAGGCAGCGCTGCAGAGAGGATTAAGTGAGGCTTATGCGTACAGATAATCACTCAGGTAACGCGATCATAGGCTTATGTCCTTTGAAAACAAAAAACACGTGTTAATTTATGTAACATAACCTGCAAACAAGTCTCTAAATCTGTAGAAGAAACTTTTAAGACGGTTAGTTGCTCTGTTTTATACTCTACTACTGATCATTGTGATTTTCTTTGAATAATAATTTTTCTCCCTAAGGTTACCCTCCTTGTCTTTAAAGGGACTACATTAAGTCCATTTTTAATTTATCCTGTTCATTTGCATAAACATAACAAGAGCAGCAAATGATCACTTATGATCTTTAGTTCTGCTTTGCTAGAACTTACCCAAGGAATATTTGGGGTGACCTTCAGTCTGTTCTTCAGGGCACAGAAGCTGTTCCACATATCTGGCATTCATCCTTGCCTGTACACACCTGTTTTTTCCAAGTCTTTCTGGTCTTTCCTTGTGCCTTAAGGTCCCTTCTAGCCATCTTTCAGGAAAACAACCTTCGTTCCTTCCCTGGAAAGATTGCTGTGGACCGCACAACCAACCATGGTACCAGGCCTTTTATCTCACGGGCTTTTATTACCTTTGAAAGTCATTCCCAGTTCCTCAGGGCTTTCTGGTAACAATCTGAGCCCAACTATGTTTCCTTTAGGCTTGACATTCCAGTCAAAGGCTTGGTCAAAAAAAAAAAAAAAAAAAAAAGAACCTCTGTTGACAACTGGTCTTATTAGTTCTATGCAAAGGAACTTATGTCATTACTTACTTGCTTAGAATGCCAAACTTCTTTAAAAATAGACTGAGTCCATATTCTGTTGGAAATCAGGTTAAATTACTATTCTCTTAGAACATTGGCAAGGTGAGTATTCTTTAAACAGAGACTGAGTCCATATGGTGTTGAAACACAGGCTGAGTTTGTATTCTGTTAGAACACAGGCTGAGTGTGTATTCTGTTAGAACAGAGGCTGAGTGAGTATACTTTGAACTCAGACTGAGTCCATATTCTGTTGGAACACACTCAGAGTGAGTATTTTTTAATCATGGACTGAGTCCATATTCTGTAAGAACACAAACTGAGTGAGTATTCTTTGAAAATAATCTGAGTCCATGTTCTGTAAGAACACAGACTGAGTAGGTATTCTTTAAACGTAGACTGAATCCATATTCTGTTAGAACAATAGCTGAGTGGGTACTTGTTAAACAAAGACTGAGTCCATATTCTATTGAAATTCAGGCTGGTTGATTATTCCCTTAGAACAGAGGCTGAGTGAGTGTTCTTTAAACATAGACTGTGTCCATATTTTGTTAGAACACAGTTAACAGAGAACAAGTGAGCAGCTTGCGCGGCCTCATAGACAAGCCACCCTCGGTGAAGGCAGAACACAGGTAACAAGGAACAGGTGAGCAGTTTGCTTGGTGAGGTGAACGCGCCCCTCGGGGTGCAGACAGAAACAGGGAACCAAGAACAGGAGAGCCACTTGCTCGGCCTGGCAGACAGGCCGCTGGGTTGAAGAGAGAGGACAGGTAATAAAGAACAGCTGAGCAGCTTGCTCGGCCTGGCAGACGGGCCGCTGGATTGAAGGGAAAAGACAATTAATAAAGAATATTCTGTTAGAACATGGACTGACTGAGTATTCTGTTAGAACTCAGGCTGAGTGGGTATTATTTAAACATAAACTGAGTCCATATTATGTTAAAACACAGGCTGAGTGGGTATTCTTTATTTTTTTATTTTTTTTGATTGATTAATTGATTTTTATTTTTTTTAATGTTTTTTATTGAGTATATTGTTACAACAGTTCCAATTTTCATCCCCTTGTTCCTCTCCACACAGCACCCCCCTCCCCCAGCAATCCCCCCCCAAGTCCATACCCCTGGTTCGTAAAAATTAACTATCCCCCCCTCTCAAATATTAGGACCCTTTGTAATCTTGTAAAGGACAATGGGCGAAGGTCTCAAGCTCCTCTAGCTGCTTCAAGCTGGACATGGTCGTCGTCCTACCTACCCTTGGGTCCAGAAAACCCTAATAAGAGTGGGGGTGTGGAGGGGAGGGTGGCCTTCCCTCATGGGAAAAGATCGTGCAGACTCCAGGTCAGTTGGCTGTCTCCGGTCAACGGCGTGCTTGGTTTAACAGGCTGGTGTCCTTGTTGTGTTCTGGGGGCAACAGATATGGCGAAAAGGGTTAAAAGACATCATTCAATCCATAACTACTAGATGACAAAAGGCAGGGATTAAGTTTTCAATGTTCCATATTAGGGAAAAAAAAAAAAAAGGCTTCTTTGTAAAAAGGTGTGTTAGGCACATCTCGCCTGTCCAAAACCCTTTTGCCCATTATACTTAGTTTGGGCTGAGGTAAATAGTTTAGGTTTTTCCCCCTCTCAGACCTCTGGGCCTTTTCTCTCCAAGCCATTAGGATAGAAAAGAGAAACCCGTTTTAAAGTGAAGCCCACAGACCACCCCATTCTTCCCCAACCCAGCCATTTAGTTCAGCCAAACCGTTGAGTCTCAGGAGGCAGCGCTGCAGAGAGGATTAAGTGAGGCTTATGCGTACAGATAATCACTCAGGTAACGCGATCATAGGCTTATGTCCTTTGAAAACAAAAAACACGTGTTAATTTATGTAACATAACCTGCAAACAAGTCTCTAAATCTGTACAAGAAACTTTTAAGACGGTTAGTTGCTCTGTTTTATACTCTACTACTGATCATTGTGATTTTCTTTGAATAATAATTTTTCTCCATAAGGTTACCCTCCTTGTCTTTAAAGGGACTACATTAAGTCCATTTTTAATTTATCCTGTTCATTTGCATAAACATAACAAGAGCAGCAAATGATCACTTATGATCTTTAGTTCTGCTTTGCTAGAACTTACCCAAGGAATATTTGGGGTGACCTTCAGTCTGTTCTTCAGGGCACAGAAGCTGTTCCACATATCTGGCATTCATCCTTGCCTGTACACACCTGTTTTTTCCAAGTCTTTCTGGTCTTTCCTTGTGCCTTAAGGTCCCTTCTAGCCATCTTTCAGGAAAACAACCTTCGTTCCTTCCCTGGAAAGATTGCTGTGGACCGCACAACCAACCATGGTACCAGGCCTTTTATCTCACAGGCTTTTATTACCTTTGAAAGTCATTCCCAGTTCCTCAGGGCTTTCTGGTAACAATCTGAGCCCAACTATGTTTCCTTTAGGCTTGACATTCCAGTCAAAGACTTGGTCAAAAAAAAAAAAAAAGAACCTCTGTTGACAACTGGTCTTATTAGTTCTATGCAAAGGAACTTATGTCATTACTTACTTGCTTAGAATGCCAAACTTCTTTAAAAATAGACTGAGTCCATATTCTGTTGGAAATCAGGTTAAATTACTATTCTCTTAGAACATTGGCAAGGTGAGTATTCTTTAAACAGAGACTGAGTCCATAAGGTGTTGAAACACAGGCTGAGTGTGTATTCTGTTAGAACACAGGCTGAGTGTGTATTCTGTTAGAACAGAGTCTGAGTGAGTATACTTTGAACTCAGACTGAGTCCATATTCTGTTGGAACACACTCAGAGTGAGTATTTTTTAATCATGGACTGAGTCCATATTCTGTAAGAACACAAACTGAGTGAGTATTCTTTGAAAATAATCTCAGTCCATATTCTGTAAGAACACAGACTGAGTAGGTATTCTTTAAACGTAGACTGAGTCCATATTCTGTTAGAACAAAAGCTGAGTGGGTACTTTTTAAACAAAGTCTGAGTCCATATTCTGTAAGAACACAAACTGAGTGAGTATTCTTTGAAAATAATCTGAGTCCATGTTCTGTAAGAACACAGACTGAGTAGGTATTCTTTAAACGTAGACTGAATCCATATTCTGTTAGAACAATAGCTGAGTGGGTACTTGTTAAACAAAGACTGAGTCCATATTCTATTGAAATTCAGGCTGGTTGATTATTCCCTTAGAACAGAGGCTGAGTGAGTGTCCTTTAAACATAGACTGTTTCCATATTTTGTTAGAACACAGTTAACAGAGAACAGGTGAGCAGCTTGCGCGGTCTCATAGACAAGCCACCCTCGGTGAAGGCAGAAGACAGGTAACAAAGAACAGGTGAGCAGTTTGCTTGGTGAGGTGAACGCGCCCCTCGGGGTGCAGACAGAAACAGGGAACCAAGAACAGGAGAGCCACTTGCTCGGCCTGGCAGACAGGCCGCTGGGTTGAAGAGAGAGGACAGGTAATAAAGAACAGCTGAGCAGGTTGCTCGGCCTGGTAGACACGCCCCCCGGGGTGAAGGCAGAAGACAGGTAACAGAGAACAGCTGAGCAGCTTGCTCGGCCTGGCAGACGGGCCGCTGGATTGAAGGGAAAAGACAATTAATAAAGAATATTCTGTTAGAACATGGACTGACTGAGTATTCTGTTAGAACTCAGGCTGAGTGGGTATTATTTAAACATAAACTGAGTCCATATTATGTTAAAACACAGGCTGAGTGGGTATTCTTTATTTTTTTATTTTTTTTGATTGATTAATTGATTTTTATTTTTTTTAATATTTTTTATTGAGTATATTGTTACAACAGTTCCAATTTTCTTCCCCTTGTTCCTCTCCACACAGCACCCCCCTCCCCCAGCAATCCCCCCCCAAGTCCATACCCCTGGTTCGTAAAAATTAACTATCCCCCCCTCTCAAATATTAGGACCCTTTGTAATCTTGTAAAGGACAATGGGCGAAGGTCTCAAGCTCCTCTAGCTGCTTCAAGCTGGACATGGTCGTCGTCCTACCTACCCTTGGGTCCAGAAAACCCTAATAAGAGTGGGGGTGTGGAGGGGAGGGTGGCCTTCCCTCATGGGGAAAGATCGTGCAGACTCCAGGTCAGTTGGCTGTCTCCGGTCAACGGCGTGCTTGGTTTAACAGGCTGGTGTCCTTGTTGTGTTCTGGGGGCAACAGATATGGCGAAAAGGGTTAAAAGACATCATTCAATCCATAACTACTAGATGACAAAAGGCAGGGATTAAGTTTTCAATGTTCCATATTAGGGAAAAAAAAAAAAAAGGCTTCTTTGTAAAAAGGTGTGTTAGGCACATCTCGCCTGTCCAAAACCCTTTTGCCCATTATACTTAGTTTGGGCTGAGGTAAATAGTTTAGGTTTTTCCCCCTCTCAGACCTCTGGGCCTTTTCTCTCCAAGCCATTAGGATAGAAAAGAGAAACCCGTTTTAAAGTGAAGCCCACAGACCACCCCATTCTTCCCCAACCCAGCCATTTAGTTCAGCCAAACCGTTGAGTCTCAGGAGGCAGCGCTGCAGAGAGGATTAAGTGAGGCTTATGCGTACAGATAATCACTCAGGTAACGCGATCATAGGCTTATGTCCTTTGAAAACAAAAAACACGTGTTAATTTATGTAACATAACCTGCAAACAAGTCTCTAAATCTGTAGAAGAAACTTTTAAGACGGTTAGTTGCTCTGTTTTATACTCTACTACTGATCATTGTGATTTTCTTTGAATAATAATTTTTCTCCCTAAGGTTACCCTCCTTGTCTTTAAAGGGACTACATTAAGTCCATTTTTAATTTATCCTGTTCATTTGCATAAACATAACAAGAGCAGCAAATGATCACTTATGATCTTTAGTTCTGCTTTGCTAGAACTTACCCAAGGAATATTTGGGGTGACCTTCAGTCTGTTCTTCAGGGCACAGAAGCTGTTCCACATATCTGGCATTCATCCTTGCCTGTACACACCTGTTTTTTCCAAGTCTTTCTGGTCTTTCCTTGTGCCTTAAGGTCCCTTCTAGCCATCTTTCAGGAAAACAACCTTCGTTCCTTCCCTGGAAAGATTGCTGTGGACCGCACAACCAACCATGGTACCAGGCCTTTTATCTCACAGGCTTTTATTACCTTTGAAAGTCATTCCCAGTTCCTCAGGACTTTCTGGTAACAATCTGAGCCCAACTATGTTTCCTTTAGGCTTGACATTCCAGTCAAAGACTTGGTCAAAAAAAAAAAAAAAGAACCTCTGTTGACAACTGGTCTTATTAGTACTATGCAAAGGAACTTATGTCATTACTTACTTGCTTAGAATGCCAAACTTCTTTAAAAATAGACTGAGTCCATATTCTGTTGGAAATCAGGTTAAATTACTATTCTCTTAGAACATTGGCAAGGTGAGTATTCTTTAAACAGAGACTGAGTCCATAAGGTGTTGAAACACAGGCTGAGTGTGTATTCTGTTAGAACACAGGCTGAGTGTGTATTCTGTTAGAACAGAGTCTGAGTGAGTATACTTTGAACTCAGACTGAGTCCATATTCTGTTGGAACACACTCAGAGTGAGTATTTTTTAATCATGGACTGAGTCCATATTCTGTAAGAACACAAACTGAGTGAGTATTCTTTGAAAATAATCTCAGTCCATATTCTGTAAGAACACAGACTGAGTAGGTATTCTTTAAACGTAGACTGAGTCCATATTCTGTTAGAACAAAAGCTGAGTGGGTACTTTTTAAACAAAGTCTGAGTCCATATTCTGTAAGAACACAAACTGAGTGAGTATTCTTTGAAAATAATCTGAGTCCATGTTCTGTAAGAACACAGACTGAGTAGGTATTCTTTAAACGTAGACTGAATCCATATTCTGTTAGAACAATAGCTGAGTGGGTACTTGTTAAACAAAGACTGAGTCCATATTCTATTGAAATTCAGGCTGGTTGATTATTCCCTTAGAACAGAGGCTGAGTGAGTGTCCTTTAAACATAGACTGTGTCCATATTTTGTTAGAACACAGTTAACAGAGAACAGGTGAGCAGCTTGCGCGGTCTCATAGACAAGCCACCCTCGGTGAAGGCAGAAGACAGGTAACAAAGAACAGGTGAGCAGTTTGCTTGGTGAGGTGAACGCGCCCCTCGGGGTGCAGACAGAAACAGGGAACCAAGAACAGGAGAGCCACTTGCTCGGCCTGGCAGACAGGCCGCTGGGTTGAAGAGAGAGGACAGGTAATAAAGAACAGCTGAGCAGGTTGCTCGGCCTGGTAGACACGCCCCCCGGGGTGAAGGCAGAAGACAGGTAACAGAGAACAGCTGAGCAGCTTGCTCGGCCTGGCAGACGGGCCGCTGGATTGAAGGGAAAAGACAATTAACAAAGAATATTCTGTTAGAACATGGACTGACTGAGTATTCTGTTAGAACTCAGGCTGAGTGGGTATTCTTTATTTTTTTATTTTTTTTGATTGATTAATTGATTTTTATTTTATTTTTTTTTAATGTTTTTTATTGATTATATTGTTACAACAGTTCCAATTTTCTCCCCCTTGTTCCCCTCCACCGAGCACCCCCCTCCCCCAGCAATGCCCCCCAAGTCCATACCCCTGGTTCGTAAAAATTAACTATCCCCCCCCTCTCAAATATTAGGACCCTTTGTAATCTTGTAAAGGACAATGGGCGAAGGTCTCAAGCTCCTCTAGCTGCTTCAAGCTGGACATGGTCGTCGTCCTACCTACCCTTGGGTCCAGAAAACCCTAATAAGAGTGGGGGTGTGGAGGGGAGGGTGGCCTTCCCTCATGGGGAAAGATCGTGCAGACTCCAGGTCAGTTGGCTGTCTCCGGTCAACGGCGTGCTTGGTTTAACAGGCTGGTGTCCTTGTTGTGTTCTGGGGGCAACAGATTTGGCGAAAAGAGTTAAAAGACATCATTCAATCCATAACTACTAGATGACAAAAGGCAGGGATTAAGTTTTCAATGTTCCATATTAGGGGAAAAAAAAAAAAAAAGGCTTCTTTGTAAGAAGGTGTGCTAGGCACATCTCGCCTGTCCAAAACCCTTTTGCCCATTATGCTTAGTTTGGGCTGAGGTAAATAGTTTAGGTTTTTCCCCCTCTCAGACCTCTGGGCCTTTTCTCTCCAAGCCATTAGGATAGAAAAGAGAAACCCGTTTTAAAGTGAAGCCCACAGACCACCCCATTCTTCCCCAACCCAGCCATTTAGTTCAGCCAAACCGTTGAGTCTCAGGAGGCAGCGCTGTAGAGAGGATTAAGTGAGGCTTATGCGTACAGATAATCACTCAGGTAATGCGATCATAGGCTTATGTCCTTTGAAAACAAAAAACACGTGTTAATTTATGTAACATAACCCGCAAACAAGTCTCTAAATCTGTAGAGGAAACTTTTAAGACGGTTAGTTGCTCTGTTTTATACTCTACTACTGATCATTGTGATTTTCCTTGAATAATAATTTTTCTCCCTAAGGTTACCCTCCTTGTCTTTAAAGGGACTACATTAAGTCCATTTTTAATTTATCCTGTTCATTTGCATAAACATAACAAGAGCAGCAAATGATCACTTATGATCTTTAGTTCTGCTTTGCTGGAACTTACCCAAGGAATATTTGGGGTGACCTTCAGTCTGTTCTTCAGGGCACAGAAGCTGTGCCACATATCTGGCATTCATCCTTGCCTGTACACACCTGTTTTTTCCAAGTCTTTCTGGTCTTTCCTTGTGCCTTAAGGTCCCTTCTAGCCATCTTTCAGGAAAACAACCTTCGTTCCTTCCCTGGAAAGATTGCTGTGGACCGCACAACCAACCATGGTACCAGGCCTTTTATCTCACGGGCTTTTATTACCTTTGAAAGTCATTCCCAGTTCCTCAGGGCTTTCTGGTAACAATCTGAGCCCAACTATGTTTCCTTTAGGCTTGACATTCCAGTCAAAGGCTTGGTCAAAAAAAAAAAAAAAAAAAAAAGAACCTCTGTTGACAACTGGTCTTATTAGTTCTATGCAAAGGAACTTATGTCATTACTTACTTGCTTAGAATGCCAAACTTCTTTAAAAATAGACTGAGTCCATATTCTGTTGGAAATCAGGTTAAATTACTATTCTCTTAGAACATTGGCAAGGTGAGTATTCTTTAAACAGAGACTGAGTCCATAAGGTGTTGAAACACAGGCTGAGTGTGTATTCTGTTAGAACACAGGCTGAGTGTGTATTCTGTTAGAACAGAGGCTGAGTGAGTATACTTTGAACTCAGACTGAGTCCATATTCTGTTGGAACACACTCAGAGTGAGTATTTTTTAATCATGGACTGAGTCCATATTCTGTAAGAACACAAACTGAGTGAGTATTCTTTGAAAATAATCTCAGTCCATGTTCTGTAAGAACACAGACTGAGTAGGTACTCTTTAAACGTAGACTGAATCCATATTCTGTTAGAACAATAGCTCAGTGGGTACTTGTTAAACAAAGACTGAGTCCATATTCTATTGAAATTCAGGCTGGTTGATTATTCCCTTAGAACAGAGGCTGAGTGAGTGTCCTTTAAACATAGACTGTGTCCATATTTTGTTAGAACACAGTTAACAGAGAACAGGTGAGCAGCTTGCGCGGTCTCATAGACAAGCCACCCTCGGTGAAGGCAGAAGACAGGTAACAAAGAACAGGTGAGCAGTTTGCTTGGTGAGGTGAACGCGCCCCTCGGGGTTCAGACAGAAACAGGGAACCAAGAACAGGAGAGCCACTTGCTCGGCCTGGCAGACAGGCCGCTGGGTTGAAGAGAGAGGACAGGTAATAAAGAACAGCTGAGCAGGTTGCTCAGCCTGGTAGACACGCCCCCCGGGGTGAAGGCAGAAGACAGGTAACAGAGAACAGCTGAGCAGCTTGCTCGGCCTGGCAGACGGGCCGCTGGATTGAAGGGAAAAGACAATTAACAAAGAATATTCTGTTAGAACATGGACTGACTGAGTATTCTGTTAGAACTCAGGCTGAGTGGGTATTCTTTATTTTTTTATTTTTTTTGATTGATTAATTGATTTTTATTTTATTTTTTTTAATGTTTTTTATTGATTATATTGTTACAACAGTTCCAATTTTCTCCCCCTTGTTCCCCTCCACCGAGCACCCCCCTCCCCCAGCAATCCCCCCCAAGTCCATACCCCTGTTTCGTAAAAATTAACTATCCCCCCCCTCTCAAATATTAGGACCCTTTGTAATCTTGTAAAGGACAATGGGCGAAGGTCTCAAGCTCCTCTAGCTGCTTCAAGCTGGACATGGTCATCGTCCTACCTACCCTTGGGTCCAGAAAACCCTAATAAGAGTGGGGGTGTGGAGGGGAGGGTGGCCTTCCCTCATGGGGAAAGATCGTGCAGACTCCAGGTCAGTTGGCTGTCTCCGGTCAACGGCGTGCTTGGTTTAACAGGCTGGTGTCCTTGTTGTGTTCTGGGGGCAACAGATTTGGCGAAAAGGGTTAAAAGACATCATTCAATCAATAACTACTAGATGACAAAAGGCAGGGATTAAGTTTTCAATGTTCCATATTAGGGGAAAAAAAAAAAAAAAGGCTTCTTTGTAAGAAGGTGTGCTAGGCACATCTCGCCTGTCCAAAACCCTTTTGCCCATTATGCTTAGTTTGGGCTGAGGTAAATAGTTTAGGTTTTTCCCTCTCTCAGACCTCTGGGCCTTTTCTCTCCAAGCCATTAGGATAGAAAAGAGAAACCCGTTTTAAAGTGAAGCCCACAGACCACCCCATTCTTCCCCAACCCAGCCATTTAGTTCAGCCAAACCGTTGAGTCTCAGGAGGCAGCGCTGCAGAGAGGATTAAGTGAGGCTTATGCGTACAGATAATCACTCAGGTAATGCGATCATAGGCTTATGTCCTTTGAAAACAAAAAACACGTGTTAATTTATGTAACATAACCCGCAAACAAGTCTCTAAATCTGTAGAGGAAACTTTTAAGACGGTTAGTTGCTCTGTTTTATACTCTACTACTGATCATTGTGATTTTCCTTGAATAATAATTTTTCTCCCTAAGGTTACCCTCCTTGTCTTTAAAGGGACTACATTAAGTCCATTTTTAATTTATCCTGTTCATTTGCATAAACATAACAAGAGCAGCAAATGATCACTTATGATCTTTAGTTCTGCTTTGCTGGAACTTACCCAAGGAATATTTGGGGTGACCTTCAGTCTGTTCTTCAGGGCACAGAAGCTGTGCCACATATCTGGCATTCATCCTTGCCTGTACACACCTGTTTTTTCCAAGTCTTTCTGGTCTTTCCTTGTGCCTTAAGGTCCCTTCTAGCCATCTTTCAGGAAAACAACCTTCGTTCCTTCCCTGGAAAGATTGCTGTGGACCGCACAACCAACCATGGTACCAGGCCTTTTATCTCACGGGCTTTTATTACCTTTGAAAGTCATTCCCAGTTCCTCAGGGCTTTCTGGTAACAATCTGAGCCCAACTATGTTTCCTTTAGGCTTGACATTCCAGTCAAAGGCTTGGTCAAAAAAAAAAAAAAAAAAAAAAGAACCTCTGTTGACAACTGGTCTTATTAGTTCTATGCAAAGGAACTTATGTCATTACTTACTTGCTTAGAATGCCAAACTTCTTTAAAAATAGACTGAGTCCATATTCTGTTGGAAATCAGGTTAAATTACTATTCTCTTAGAACATTGGCAAGGTGAGTATTCTTTAAACAGAGACTGAGTCCATAAGGTGTTGAAACACAGGCTGAGTGTGTATTCTGTTAGAACACAGGCTGAGTGTGTATTCTGTTAGAACAGAGGCTGAGTGAGTATACTTTGAACTCAGACTGAGTCCATATTCTGTTGGAACACACTCAGAGTGAGTATTTTTTAATCATGGACTGAGTCCATATTCTGTAAGAACACAAACTGAGTGAGTATTCTTTGAAAATAATCTCAGTCCATGTTCTGTAAGAACACAGACTGAGTAGGTACTCTTTAAACGTAGACTGAATCCATATTCTGTTAGAACAATAGCTCAGTGGGTACTTGTTAAACAAAGACTGAGTCCATATTCTATTGAAATTCAGGCTGGTTGATTATTCCCTTAGAACAGAGGCTGAGTGAGTGTCCTTTAAACATAGACTGTGTCCATATTTTGTTAGAACACAGTTAACAGAGAACAGGTGAGCAGCTTGCGCGGTCTCATAGACAAGCCACCCTCGGTGAAGGCAGAAGACAGGTAACAAAGAACAGGTGAGCAGTTTGCTTGGTGAGGTGAACGCGCCCCTCGGGGTTCAGACAGAAACAGGGAACCAAGAACAGGAGAGCCACTTGCTCGGCCTGGCAGACAGGCCGCTGGGTTGAAGAGAGAGGACAGGTAATAAAGAACAGCTGAGCAGGTTGCTCAGCCTGGTAGACACGCCCCCCGGGGTGAAGGCAGAAGACAGGTAACAGAGAACAGCTGAGCAGCTTGCTCGGCCTGGCAGACGGGCCGCTGGATTGAAGGGAAAAGACAATTAACAAAGAATATTCTGTTAGAACATGGACTGACTGAGTATTCTGTTAGAACTCAGGCTGAGTGGGTATTCTTTATTTTTTTATTTTTTTTGATTGATTAATTGATTTTTATTTTATTTTTTTTAATGTTTTTTATTGATTATATTGTTACAACAGTTCCAATTTTCTCCCCCTTGTTCCCCTCCACCGAGCACCCCCCTCCCCCAGCAATCCCCCCCAAGTCCATACCCCTGGTTCGTAAAAATTAACTATCCCCCCCCTCTCAAATATTAGGACCCTTTGTAATCTTGTAAAGGACAATGGGCGAAGGTCTCAAGCTCCTCTAGCTGCTTCAAGCTGGACATGGTCATCGTCCTACCTACCCTTGGGTCCAGAAAACCCTAATAAGAGTGGGGGTGTGGAGGGGAGGGTGGCCTTCCCTCATGGGGAAAGATCGTGCAGACTCCAGGTCAGTTGGCTGTCTCCGGTCAACGGCGTGCTTGGTTTAACAGGCTGGTGTCCTTGTTGTGTTCTGGGGGCAACAGATTTGGCGAAAAGGGTTAAAAGACATCATTCAATCAATAACTACTAGATGACAAAAGGCAGGGATTAAGTTTTCAATGTTCCATATTAGGGGAAAAAAAAAAAAAAAGGCTTCTTTGTAAGAAGGTGTGCTAGGCACATCTCGCCTGTCCAAAACCCTTTTGCCCATTATGCTTAGTTTGGGCTGAGGTAAATAGTTTAGGTTTTTCCCTCTCTCAGACCTCTGGGCCTTTTCTCTCCAAGCCATTAGGATAGAAAAGAGAAACCCGTTTTAAAGTGAAGCCCACAGACCACCCCATTCTTCCCCAACCCAGCCATTTAGTTCAGCCAAACCGTTGAGTCTCAGGAGGCAGCGCTGCAGAGAGGATTAAGTGAGGCTTATGCGTACAGATAATCACTCAGGTAATGCGATCATAGGCTTATGTCCTTTGAAAACAAAAAACACGTGTTAATTTATGTAACATAACCCGCAAACAAGTCTCTAAATCTGTAGAGGAAACTTTTAAGACGGTTAGTTGCTCTGTTTTATACTCTACTACTGATCATTGTGATTTTCCTTGAATAATAATTTTTCTCCCTAAGGTTACCCTCCTTGTCTTTAAAGGGACTACATTAAGTCCATTTTTAATTTATCCTGTTCATTTGCATAAACATAACAAGAGCAGCAAATGATCACTTATGATCTTTAGTTCTGCTTTGCTGGAACTTACCCAAGGAATATTTGGGGTGACCTTCAGTCTGTTCTTCAGGGCACAGAAGCTGTGCCACATATCTGGCATTCATCCTTGCCTGTACACACCTGTTTTTTCCAAGTCTTTCTGGTCTTTCCTTGTGCCTTAAGGTCCCTTCTAGCCATCTTTCAGGAAAACAACCTTCGTTCCTTCCCTGGAAAGATTGCTGTGGACCGCACAACCAACCATGGTACCAGGCCTTTTATCTCACGGGCTTTTATTACCTTTGAAAGTCATTCCCAGTTCCTCAGGGCTTTCTGGTAACAATCTGAGCCCAACTATGTTTCCTTTAGGCTTGACATTCCAGTCAAAGGCTTGGTCAAAAAAAAAAAAAAAAAAAAAAGAACCTCTGTTGACAACTGGTCTTATTAGTTCTATGCAAAGGAACTTATGTCATTACTTACTTGCTTAGAATGCCAAACTTCTTTAAAAATAGACTGAGTCCATATTCTGTTGGAAATCAGGTTAAATTACTATTCTCTTAGAACATTGGCAAGGTGAGTATTCTTTAAACAGAGACTGAGTCCATAAGGTGTTGAAACACAGGCTGAGTGTGTATTCTGTTAGAACACAGGCTGAGTGTGTATTCTGTTAGAACAGAGTCTGAGTGAGTATACTTTGAACTCAGACTGAGTCCATATTCTGTTGGAACACACTCAGAGTGAGTATTTTTTAATCATGGACTGAGTCCATATTCTGTAAGAACACAAACTGAGTGAGTATTCTTTGAAAATAATCTCAGTCCATATTCTGTAAGAACACAGACTGAGTAGGTATTCTTTAAACGTAGACTGAGTCCATATTCTCTTAGAACAAAAGCTGAGTGGGTACGTTTTAAACAAAGTCTGAGTCCATATTCTGTAAGAACACAAACTGAGTGAGTATTCTTTGAAAATAATCTGAGTCCATGTTCTGTAAGAACACAGACTGAGTAGGTATTCTTTAAACGTAGACTGAATCCATATTCTGTTAGAACAATAGCTGAGTGGGTACTTGTTAAACAAAGACTGAGTCCATATTCTATTGAAATTCAGGCTGGTTGATTATTCCCTTAGAACAGAGGCTGAGTGAGTGTCCTTTAAACATAGACTGTGTCCATATTTTGTGAGAACACAGTTAACAGAGAACAGGTGAGCAGCTTGCGCGGTCTCATAGACAAGCCACCCTCGGTGAAGGCAGAAGACAGGTAACAAAGAACAGGTGAGCAGTTTGCTTGGTGAGGTGAACGCGCCCCTCGGGGTGCAGACAGAAACAGGGAACCAAGAACAGGAGAGCCACTTGCTCGGCCTGGCAGACAGGCCGCTGGGTTGAAGAGAGAGGACAGGTAATAAAGAACAGCTGAGCAGGTTGCTCGGCCTGGTAGACACGCCCCCCGGGGTGAAGGCAGAAGACAGGTAACAGAGAACAGCTGAGCAGCTTGCTCGGCCTGGCAGACGGGCCGCTGGATTGAAGGGAAAAGACAATTAACAAAGAATATTCTGTTAGAACATGGACTGACTGAGTATTCTGTTAGAACTCAGGCTGAGTGGGTATTCTTTATTTTTTTATTTTTTTTGATTGATTAATTGATTTTTATTTTATTTTTTTTTAATGTTTTTTATTGATTATATTGTTACAACAGTTCCAATTTTCTCCCCCTTGTTCCCCTCCACCGAGCACCCCCCTCCCCCAGCAATCCCCCCCAAGTCCATACCCCTGGTTCGTAAAAATTAACTATCCCCCCCCTCTCAAATATTAGGACCCTTTGTAATCTTGTAAAGGACAATGGGCGAAGGTCTCAAGCTCCTCTAGCTGCTTCAAGCTGGACATGGTCGTCGTCCTACCTACCCTTGGGTCCAGAAAACCCTAATAAGAGTGGGGGTGTGGAGGGGAGGGTGGCCTTCCCTCATGGGGAAAGATCGTGCAGACTCCAGGTCAGTTGGCTGTCTCCGGTCAACGGCGTGCTTGGTTTAACAGGCTGGTGTCCTTGTTGTGTTCTGGGGGCAACAGATTTGGCGAAAAGGGTTAAAAGACATCATTCAATCCATAACTACTAGATGACAAAAGGCAGGGATTAAGTTTTCAATGTTCCATATTAGGGGAAAAAAAAAAAAAAAGGCTTCTTTGTAAGAAGGTGTGCTAGGCACATCTCGCCTGTCCAAAACCCTTTTGCCCATTATGCTTAGTTTGGGCTGAGGTAAATAGTTTAGGTTTTTCCCCCTCTCAGACCTCTGGGCCTTTTCTCTCCAAGCCATTAGGATAGAAAAGAGAAACCCGTTTTAAAGTGAAGCCCACAGACCACCCCATTCTTCCCCAACCCAGCCATTTAGTTCAGCCAAACCGTTGAGTCTCAGGAGGCAGCGCTGCAGAGAGGATTAAGTGAGGCTTATGCGTACAGATAATCACTCAGGTAATGCGATCATAGGCTTATGTCCTTTGAAAACAAAAAACACGTGTTAATTTATGTAACATAACCCGCAAACAAGTCTCTAAATCTGTAGAGGAAACTTTTAAGACGGTTAGTTGCTCTGTTTTATACTCTACTACTGATCATTGTGATTTTCCTTGAATAATAATTTTTCTCCCTAAGGTTACCCTCCTTGTCTTTAAAGGGACTACATTAAGTCCATTTTTAATTTATCCTGTTCATTTGCATAAACATAACAAGAGCAGCAAATGATCACTTATGATCTTTAGTTCTGCTTTGCTGGAACTTACCCAAGGAATATTTGGGGTGACCTTCAGTCTGTTCTTCAGGGCACAGAAGCTGTGCCACATATCTGGCATTCATCCTTGCCTGTACACACCTGTTTTTTCCAAGTCTTTCTGGTCTTTCCTTGTGCCTTAAGGTCCCTTCTAGCCATCTTTCAGGAAAACAACCTTCGTTCCTTCCCTGGAAAGATTGCTGTGGACCGCACAACCAACCATGGTACCAGGCCTTTTATCTCACGGGCTTTTATTACCTTTGAAAGTCATTCCCAGTTCCTCAGGGCTTTCTGGTAACAATCTGAGCCCAACTATGTTTCCTTTAGGCTTGACATTCCAGTCAAAGGCTTGGTCAAAAAAAAAAAAAAAAAAAAAGAACCTCTGTTGACAACTGGTCTTATTAGTTCTATGCAAAGGAACTTATGTCATTACTTACTTGCTTAGAATGCCAAACTTCTTTAAAAATAGACTGAGTCCATATTCTGTTGGAAATCAGGTTAAATTACTATTCTCTTAGAACATTGGCAAGGTGAGTATTCTTTAAACAGAGACTGAGTCCATAAGGTGTTGAAACACAGGCTGAGTGTGTATTCTGTTAGAACACAGGCTGAGTGTGTATTCTGTTAGAACAGAGTCTGAGTGAGTATACTTTGAACTCAGACTGAGTCCATATTCTGTTGGAACACACTCAGAGTGAGTATTTTTTAATCATGGACTGAGTCCATATTCTGTAAGAACACAAACTGAGTGAGTATTCTTTGAAAATAATCTCAGTCCATATTCTGTAAGAACACAGACTGAGTAGGTATTCTTTAAACGTAGACTGAGTCCATATTCTCTTAGAACAAAAGCTGAGTGGGTACGTTTTAAACAAAGTCTGAGTCCATATTCTGTAAGAACACAAACTGAGTGAGTATTCTTTGAAAATAATCTGAGTCCATGTTCTGTAAGAACACAGACTGAGTAGGTATTCTTTAAACGTAGACTGAATCCATATTCTGTTAGAACAATAGCTGAGTGGGTACTTGTTAAACAAAGACTGAGTCCATATTCTATTGAAATTCAGGCTGGTTGATTATTCCCTTAGAACAGAGGCTGAGTGAGTGTCCTTTAAACATAGACTGTGTCCATATTTTGTGAGAACACAGTTAACAGAGAACAGGTGAGCAGCTTGCGCGGTCTCATAGACAAGCCACCCTCGGTGAAGGCAGAAGACAGGTAACAAAGAACAGGTGAGCAGTTTGCTTGGTGAGGTGAACGCGCCCCTCGGGGTGCAGACAGAAACAGGGAACCAAGAACAGGAGAGCCACTTGCTCGGCCTGGCAGACAGGCCGCTGGGTTGAAGAGAGAGGACAGGTAATAAAGAACAGCTGAGCAGGTTGCTCGGCCTGGTAGACACGCCCCCCGGGGTGAAGGCAGAAGACAGGTAACAGAGAACAGCTGAGCAGCTTGCTCGGCCTGGCAGACGGGCCGCTGGATTGAAGGGAAAAGACAATTAACAAAGAATATTCTGTTAGAACATGGACTGACTGAGTATTCTGTTAGAACTCAGGCTGAGTGGGTATTCTTTATTTTTTTATTTTTTTTGATTGATTAATTGATTTTTATTTTATTTTTTTTTAATGTTTTTTATTGATTATATTGTTACAACAGTTCCAATTTTCTCCCCCTTGTTCCCCTCCACCGAGCACCCCCCTCCCCCAGCAATCCCCCCCAAGTCCATACCCCTGGTTCGTAAAAATTAACTATCCCCCCCCTCTCAAATATTAGGACCCTTTGTAATCTTGTAAAGGACAATGGGCGAAGGTCTCAAGCTCCTCTAGCTGCTTCAAGCTGGACATGGTCGTCGTCCTACCTACCCTTGGGTCCAGAAAACCCTAATAAGAGTGGGGGTGTGGAGGGGAGGGTGGCCTTCCCTCATGGGGAAAGATCGTGCAGACTCCAGGTCAGTTGGCTGTCTCCGGTCAACGGCGTGCTTGGTTTAACAGGCTGGTGTCCTTGTTGTGTTCTGGGGGCAACAGATTTGGCGAAAAGGGTTAAAAGACATCATTCAATCCATAACTACTAGATGACAAAAGGCAGGGATTAAGTTTTCAATGTTCCATATTAGGGGAAAAAAAAAAAAAAAGGCTTCTTTGTAAGAAGGTGTGCTAGGCACATCTCGCCTGTCCAAAACCCTTTTGCCCATTATGCTTAGTTTGGGCTGAGGTAAATAGTTTAGGTTTTTCCCCCTCTCAGACCTCTGGGCCTTTTCTCTCCAAGCCATTAGGATAGAAAAGAGAAACCCGTTTTAAAGTGAAGCCCACAGACCACCCCATTCTTCCCCAACCCAGCCATTTAGTTCAGCCAAACCGTTGAGTCTCAGGAGGCAGCGCTGCAGAGAGGATTAAGTGAGGCTTATGCGTACAGATAATCACTCAGGTAATGCGATCATAGGCTTATGTCCTTTGAAAACAAAAAACACGTGTTAATTTATGTAACATAACCCGCAAACAAGTCTCTAAATCTGTAGAGGAAACTTTTAAGACGGTTAGTTGCTCTGTTTTATACTCTACTACTGATCATTGTGATTTTCCTTGAATAATAATTTTTCTCCCTAAGGTTACCCTCCTTGTCTTTAAAGGGACTACATTAAGTCCATTTTTAATTTATCCTGTTCATTTGCATAAACATAACAAGAGCAGCAAATGATCACTTATGATCTTTAGTTCTGCTTTGCTGGAACTTACCCAAGGAATATTTGGGGTGACCTTCAGTCTGTTCTTCAGGGCACAGAAGCTGTGCCACATATCTGGCATTCATCCTTGCCTGTACACACCTGTTTTTTCCAAGTCTTTCTGGTCTTTCCTTGTGCCTTAAGGTCCCTTCTAGCCATCTTTCAGGAAAACAACCTTCGTTCCTTCCCTGGAAAGATTGCTGTGGACCGCACAACCAACCATGGTACCAGGCCTTTTATCTCACGGGCTTTTATTACCTTTGAAAGTCATTCCCAGTTCCTCAGGGCTTTCTGGTAACAATCTGAGCCCAACTATGTTTCCTTTAGGCTTGACATTCCAGTCAAAGGCTTGGTCAAAAAAAAAAAAAAAAAAAAAAGAACCTCTGTTGACAACTGGTCTTATTAGTTCTATGCAAAGGAACTTATGTCATTACTTACTTGCTTAGAATGCCAAACTTCTTTAAAAATAGACTGAGTCCATATTCTGTTGGAAATCAGGTTAAATTACTATTCTCTTAGAACATTGGCAAGGTGAGTATTCTTTAAACAGAGACTGAGTCCATATGGTGTTGAAACACAGGCTGAGTGTGTATTCTGTTAGAACACAGGCTGAGTGTGTATTCTGTTAGAACAGAGGCTGAGTGAGTATACTTTGAACTCAGACTGAGTCCATATTCTGTTGGAACACACTCAGAGTGAGTATTTTTTAATCATGGACTGAGTCCATATTCTGTAAGAACACAAACTGAGTGAGTATTCTTTGAAAATAATCTCAGTCCATGTTCTGTAAGAACACAGACTGAGTAGGTACTCTTTAAACGTAGACTGAATCCATATTCTGTTAGAACAATAGCTGAGTGGGTACTTGTTAAACAAAGACTGAGTCCATATTCTATTGAAATTCAGGCTGGTTGATTATTCCCTTAGAACAGAGGCTGAGTGAGTGTCCTTTAAACATAGACTGTGTCCATATTTTGTTAGAACACAGTTAACAGAGAACAGGTGAGCAGCTTGCGCGGTCTCATAGACAAGCCACCCTCGGTGAAGGCAGAAGACAGGTAACAAAGAACAGGTGAGCAGTTTGCTTGGTGAGGTGAACGCGCCCCTCGGGGTGCAGACAGAAACAGGGAACCAAGAACAGGAGAGCCACTTGCTCGGCCTGGCAGACAGGCCGCTGGGTTGAAGAGAGAGGACAGGTAATAAAGAACAGCTGAGCAGGTTGCTCGGCCTGGTAGACACGCCCCCCGGGGTGAAGGCAGAAGACAGGTAACAGAGAACAGCTGAGCAGCTTGCTCGGCCTGGCAGACGGGCCGCTGGATTGAAGGGAAAAGACAATTAACAAAGAATATTCTGTTAGAACATGGACTGACTGAGTATTCTGTTAGAACTCAGGCTGAGTGGGTACTCTTTATTTTTTTATTTTTTTTGATTGATTAATTGATTTTTATTTTATTTTTTTTTAATGTTTTTTATTGATTATATTGTTACAACAGTTCCAATTTTCTCCCCCTTGTTCCCCTCCACTGAGCACCCCCCTCCCCCAGCAATCCCCCCCAAGTCCATACCCCTGGTTCGTAAAAATTAACTATCCCCCCCCTCTCAAATATTAGGACCCTTTGTAATCTTGTAAAGGACAATGGGCGAAGGTCTCAAGCTCCTCTAGCTGCTTCAAGCTGGACATGGTCGTCGTCCTACCTACCCTTGGGTCCAGAAAACCCTAATAAGAGTGGGGGTGTGGAGGGGAGGGTGGCCTTCCCTCATGGGGAAAGATCGTGCAGACTCCAGGTCAGTTGGCTGTCTCCGGTCAACGGCGTGCTTGGTTTAACAGGCTGGTGTCCTTGTTGTGTTCTGGGGGCAACAGATTTGGCGAAAAGGGTTAAAAGACATCATTCAATCCATAACTACTAGATGACAAAAGGCAGGGATTAAGTTTTCAATGTTCCATATTAGGGGAAAAAAAAAAAAAAAAGGCTTCTTTGTAAGAAGGTGTGCTAGGCACATCTCGCCTGTCCAAAACCCTTTTGCCCATTATGCTTAGTTTGGGCTGAGGTAAATAGTTTAGGTTTTTCCCCCTCTCAGACCTCTGGGCCTTTTCTCTCCAAGCCATTAGGATAGAAAAGAGAAACCCGTTTTAAAGTGAAGCCCACAGACCACCCCATTCTTCCCCAACCCAGCCATTTAGTTCAGCCAAACCGTTGAGTCTCAGGAGGCAGCGCTGCAGAGAGGATTAAGTGAGGCTTATGCGTACAGATAATCACTCAGGTAATGCGATCATAGGCTTATGTCCTTTGAAAACAAAAAACACGTGTTAATTTATGTAACATAACCCGCAAACAAGTCTCTAAATCTGTAGAGGAAACTTTTAAGACGGTTAGTTGCTCTGTTTTATACTCTACTACTGATCATTGTGATTTTCCTTGAATAATAATTTTTCTCCCTAAGGTTACCCTCCTTGTCTTTAAAGGGACTACATTAAGTCCATTTTTAATTTATCCTGTTCATTTGCATAAACATAACAAGAGCAGCAAATGATCACTTATGATCTTTAGTTCTGCTTTGCTGGAACTTACCCAAGGAATATTTGGGGTGACCTTCAGTCTGTTCTTCAGGGCACAGAAGCTGTGCCACATATCTGGCATTCATCCTTGCCTGTACACACCTGTTTTTTCCAAGTCTTTCTGGTCTTTCCTTGTGCCTTAAGGTCCCTTCTAGCCATCTTTCAGGAAAACAACCTTCGTTCCTTCCCTGGAAAGATTGCTGTGGACCGCACAACCAACCATGGTACCAGGCCTTTTATCTCACGGGCTTTTATTACCTTTGAAAGTCATTCCCAGTTCCTCAGGGCTTTCTGGTAACAATCTGAGCCCAACTATGTTTCCTTTAGGCTTGACATTCCAGTCAAAGGCTTGGTCAAAAAAAAAAAAAAAAAAAAAAGAACCTCTGTTGACAACTGGTCTTATTAGTTCTATGCAAAGGAACTTATGTCATTACTTACTTGCTTAGAATGCCAAACTTCTTTAAAAATAGACTGAGTCCATATTCTGTTGGAAATCAGGTTAAATTACTATTCTCTTAGAACATTGGCAAGGTGAGTATTCTTTAAACAGAGACTGAGTCCATATGGTGTTGAAACACAGGCTGAGTGTGTATTCTGTTAGAACACAGGCTGAGTGTGTATTCTGTTAGAACAGAGGCTGAGTGAGTATACTTTGAACTCAGACTGAGTCCATATTCTGTTGGAACACACTCAGAGTGAGTATTTTTTAATCATGGACTGAGTCCATATTCTGTAAGAACACAAACTGAGTGAGTATTCTTTGAAAATAATCTCAGTCCATGTTCTGTAAGAACACAGACTGAGTAGGTACTCTTTAAACGTAGACTGAATCCATATTCTGTTAGAACAATAGCTGAGTGGGTACTTGTTAAACAAAGACTGAGTCCATATTCTATTGAAATTCAGGCTGGTTGATTATTCCCTTAGAACAGAGGCTGAGTGAGTGTCCTTTAAACATAGACTGTGTCCATATTTTGTTAGAACACAGTTAACAGAGAACAGGTGAGCAGCTTGCGCGGTCTCATAGACAAGCCACCCTCGGTGAAGGCAGAAGACAGGTAACAAAGAACAGGTGAGCAGTTTGCTTGGTGAGGTGAACGCGCCCCTCGGGGTGCAGACAGAAACAGGGAACCAAGAACAGGAGAGCCACTTGCTCGGCCTGGCAGACAGGCCGCTGGGTTGAAGAGAGAGGACAGGTAATAAAGAACAGCTGAGCAGGTTGCTCGGCCTGGTAGACACGCCCCCCGGGGTGAAGGCAGAAGACAGGTAACAGAGAACAGCTGAGCAGCTTGCTCGGCCTGGCAGACGGGCCGCTGGATTGAAGGGAAAAGACAATTAACAAAGAATATTCTGTTAGAACATGGACTGACTGAGTATTCTGTTAGAACTCAGGCTGAGTGGGTATTCTTTATTTTTTTATTTTTTTTGATTGATTAATTGATTTTTATTTTATTTTTTTTTAATGTTTTTTATTGATTATATTGTTACAACAGTTCCAATTTTCTCCCCCTTGTTCCCCTCCACTGAGCACCCCCCGCCCCCAGCAATCCCCCCCAAGTCCATACCCCTGGTTCGTAAAAATTAACTATCCCCCCCCTCTCAAATATTAGGACCCTTTGTAATCTTGTAAAGGACAATGGGCGAAGGTCTCAAGCTCCTCTAGCTGCTTCAAGCTGGACATGGTCGTCGTCCTACCTACCCTTGGGTCCAGAAAACCCTAATAAGAGTGGGGGTGTGGAGGGGAGGGTGGCCTTCCCTCATGGGGAAAGATCGTGCAGACTCCAGGTCAGTTGGCTGTCTCCGGTCAACGGCGTGCTTGGTTTAACAGGCTGGTGTCCCTGTTGTGTTCTGGGGGCAACAGATTTGGCGAAAAGGGTTAAAAGACATCATTCAATCCATAACTACTAGATGACAAAAGGCAGGGATTAAGTTTTCAATGTTCCATATTAGGGGAAAAAAAAAAAAAAAGGCTTCTTTGTAAGAAGGTGTGCTAGGCACATCTCGCCTGTCCAAAACCCTTTTGCCCATTATGCTTAGTTTGGGCTGAGGTAAATAGTTTAGGTTTTTCCCCCTCTCAGACCTCTGGGCCTTTTCTCTCCAAGCCATTAGGATAGAAAAGAGAAACCCGTTTTAAAGTGAAGCCCACAGACCACCCCATTCTTCCCCAACCCAGCCATTTAGTTCAGCCAAACCGTTGAGTCTCAGGAGGCAGCGCTGCAGAGAGGATTAAGTGAGGCTTATGCGTACAGATAATCACTCAGGTAATGCGATCATAGGCTTATGTCCTTTGAAAACAAAAAACACGTGTTAATTTATGTAACATAACCCGCAAACAAGTCTCTAAATCTGTAGAGGAAACTTTTAAGACGGTTAGTTGCTCTGTTTTATACTCTACTACTGATCATTGTGATTTTCCTTGAATAATAATTTTTCTCCCTAAGGTTACCCTCCTTGTCTTTAAAGGGACTACATTAAGTCCATTTTTAATTTATCCTGTTCATTTGCATAAACATAACAAGAGCAGCAAATGATCACTTATGATCTTTAGTTCTGCTTTGCTGGAACTTACCCAAGGAATATTTGGGGTGACCTTCAGTCTGTTCTTCAGGGCACAGAAGCTGTGCCACATATCTGGCATTCATCCTTGCCTGTACACACCTGTTTTTTCCAAGTCTTTCTGGTCTTTCCTTGTGCCTTAAGGTCCCTTCTAGCCATCTTTCAGGAAAACAACCTTCGTTCCTTCCCTGGAAAGATTGCTGTGGACCGCACAACCAACCATGGTACCAGGCCTTTTATCTCACGGGCTTTTATTACCTTTGAAAGTCATTCCCAGTTCCTCAGGGCTTTCTGGTAACAATCTGAGCCCAACTATGTTTCCTTTAGGCTTGACATTCCAGTCAAAGGCTTGGTCAAAAAAAAAAAAAAAAAAAAAAGAACCTCTGTTGACAACTGGTCTTATTAGTTCTATGCAAAGGAACTTATGTCATTACTTACTTGCTTAGAATGCCAAACTTCTTTAAAAATAGACTGAGTCCATATTCTGTTGGAAATCAGGTTAAATTACTATTCTCTTAGAACATTGGCAAGGTGAGTATTCTTTAAACAGAG
Source organism: Furipterus horrens (assembly GCF_987537825.1). Classification (NCBI taxonomy): domain Eukaryota; kingdom Metazoa; phylum Chordata; class Mammalia; order Chiroptera; family Furipteridae; genus Furipterus; species Furipterus horrens. Next base: position 174,098 of record NW_028327198.1, on the reverse strand, counting down.
ACTGAGTCCATATGGTGTTGAAACACAGGCTGAGTGTGTATTCTGTTAGAACACAGGCTGAGTGTGTATTCTGTTAGAACAGAGGCTGAGTGAGTATACTTTGAACTCAGACTGAGTCCATATTCTGTTGGAACACACTCAGAGTGAGTATTTTTTAATCATGGACTGAGTCCATATTCTGTAAGAACACAAACTGAGTGAGTATTCTTTGAAAATAATCTCAGTCCATGTTCTGTAAGAACACAGACTGAGTAGGTATTCTTTAAACGTAGACTGAATCCATATTCTGTTAGAACAATAGCTGAGTGGGTACTTGTTAAACAAAGACTGAGTCCATATTCTATTGAAATTCAGGCTGGTTGATTATTCCCTTAGAACAGAGGCTGAGTGAGTGTCCTTTAAACATAGACTGTGTCCATATTTTGTTAGAACACAGTTAACAGAGAACAGGTGAGCAGCTTGCGCGGTCTCATAGACAAGCCACCCTCGGTGAAGGCAGAAGACAGGTAACAAAGAACAGGTGAGCAGTTTGCTTGGTGAGGTGAACGCGTCCCTCGGGGTGCAGACAGAAACAGGGAACCAAGAACAGGAGAGCCACTTGCTCGGCCTGGCAGACAGGCCGCTGGGTTGAAGAGAGAGGACAGGTAACAGAGAACAGCTGAGCAGCTTGCTCGGCCTGGCAGACGGGCCGCTGGATTGAAGGGAAAAGACAATTAACAAAGAATATTCTGTTAGAACATGGACTGACTGAGTATTCTGTTAGAACTCAGGCTGAGTGGGTATTCTTTATTTTTTTATTTTTTTTGATTGATTAATTGATTTTTATTTTATAGTTTTTTTAATGTTTTTTATTGATTATATTGTTACAACAGTTCCAATTTTCTCCCCCTTGTTCCCCTCCACCCAGCACCCCCCTCCCCCAGCAATCCCCCCCAAGTCCATACCCCTGGTTCGTAAAAATTAACTATCCCCCCCCTCTCAAATATTAGGACCCTTTGTAATCTTGTAAAGGACAATGGGCGAAGGTCTCAAGCTCCTCTAGCTGCTTCAAGCTGGACATGGTCGTCGTCCTACCTACCCTTGGGTCCAGAAAACCCTAATAAGAGTGGGGGTGTGGAGGGGAGGGTGGCCTTCCCTCATGGGGAAAGATCGTGCAGACTCCAGGTCAGTTGGCTGTCTCCGGTCAACGGCGTGCTTGGTTTAACAGGCTGGTGTCCTTGTTGTGTTCTGGGGGCAACAGATTTGGCGAAAAGGGTTAAAAGACATCATTCAATCAATAACTACTAGATGACAAAAGGCAGGGATTAAGTTTTCAATGTTCCATATTAGGGGAAAAAAAAAAAAAAAGGCTTCTTTGTAAGAAGGTGTGCTAGGCACATCTCGCCTGTCCAAAACCCTTTTGCCCATTATGCTTAGTTTGGGCTGAGGTAAATAGTTTAGGTTTTTCCCCCTCTCAGACCTCTGGGCCTTTTCTCTCCAAGCCATTAGGATAGAAAAGAGAAACCCGTTTTAAAGTGAAGCCCACAGACCACCCCATTCTTCCCCAACCCAGCCATTTAGTTCAGCCAAACCGTTGAGTCTCAGGAGGCAGCGCTGCAGAGAGGATTAAGTGAGGCTTATGCGTACAGATAATCACTCAGGTAATGCGATCATAGGCTTATGTCCTTTGAAAACAAAAAACACGTGTTAATTTATGTAACATAACCCGCAAACAAGTCTCTAAATCTGTAGAGGAAACTTTTAAGACGGTTAGTTGCTCTGTTTTATACTCTACTACTGATCATTGTGATTTTCCTTGAATAATAATTTTTCTCCCTAAGGTTACCCTCCTTGTCTTTAAAGGGACTACATTAAGTCCATTTTTAATTTATCCTGTTCATTTGCATAAACATAACAAGAGCAGCAAATGATCACTTATGATCTTTAGTTCTGCTTTGCTGGAACTTACCCAAGGAATATTTGGGGTGACCTTCAGTCTGTTCTTCAGGGCACAGAAGCTGTGCCACATATCTGGCATTCATCCTTGCCTGTACACACCTGTTTTTTCCAAGTCTTTCTGGTCTTTCCTTGTGCCTTAAGGTCCCTTCTAGCCATCTTTCAGGAAAACAACCTTCGTTCCTTCCCTGGAAAGATTGCTGTGGACCGCACAACCAACCATGGTACCAGGCCTTTTATCTCACGGGCTTTTATTACCTTTGAAAGTCATTCCCAGTTCCTCAGGGCTTTCTGGTAACAATCTGAGCCCAACTATGTTTCCTTTAGGCTTGACATTCCAGTCAAAGGCTTGGTCAAAAAAAAAAAAAAAAAAAAAAGAACCTCTGTTGACAACTGGTCTTATTAGTTCTATGCAAAGGAACTTATGTCATTACTTACTTGCTTAGAATGCCAAACTTCTTTAAAAATAGACTGAGTCCATATTCTGTTGGAAATCAGGTTAAATTACTATTCTCTTAGAACATTGGCAAGGTGAGTATTCTTTAAACAGAGACTGAGTCCATAAGGTGTTGAAACACAGGCTGAGTGTGTATTCTGTTAGAACACAGGCTGAGTGTGTATTCTGTTAGAACAGAGTCTGAGTGAGTATACTTTGAACTCAGACTGAGTCCATATTCTGTTGGAACACACTCAGAGTGAGTATTTTTTAATCATGGACTGAGTCCATATTCTGTAAGAACACAAACTGAGTGAGTATTCTTTGAAAATAATCTCAGTCCATATTCTGTAAGAACACAGACTGAGTAGGTATTCTTTAAACGTAGACTGAGTCCATATTCTGTTAGAACAAAAGCTGAGTGGGTACGTTTTAAACAAAGTCTGAGTCCATATTCTGTAAGAACACAAACTGAGTGAGTATTCTTTGAAAATAATCTGAGTCCATGTTCTGTAAGAACACAGACTGAGTAGGTATTCTTTAAACGTAGACTGAATCCATATTCTGTTAGAACAATAGCTGAGTGGGTACTTGTTAAACAAAGACTGAGTCCATATTCTATTGAAATTCAGGCTGGTTGATTATTCCCTTAGAACAGAGGCTGAGTGAGTGTCCTTTAAACATAGACTGTGTCCATATTTTGTGAGAACACAGTTAACAGAGAACAGGTGAGCAGCTTGCGCGGTCTCATAGACAAGCCACCCTCGGTGAAGGCAGAAGACAGGTAACAAAGAACAGGTGAGCAGTTTGCTTGGTGAGGTGAACGCGCCCCTCGGGGTGCAGACAGAAACAGGGAACCAAGAACAGGAGAGCCACTTGCTCGGCCTGGCAGACAGGCCGCTGGGTTGAAGAGAGAGGACAGGTAATAAAGAACAGCTGAGCAGGTTGCTTGGCCTGGTAGACACGCCCCCCGGGGTGAAGGCAGAAGACAGGTAACAGAGAACAGCTGAGCAGCTTGCTCGGCCTGGCAGACGGGCCGCTGGATTGAAGGGAAAAGACAATTAACAAAGAATATTCTGTTAGAACATGGACTGACTGAGTATTCTGTTAGAACTCAGGCTGAGTGGGTATTCTTTATTTTTTTATTTTTTTTGATTGATTAATTGATTTTTATTTTATTTTTTTTTAATGTTTTTTATTGATTATATTGTTACAACAGTTCCAATTTTCTCCCCCTTGTTCCCCTCCACTGAGCACCCCCCTCCCCCAGCAATCCCCCCCAAGTCCATACCCCTGGTTCGTAAAAATTAACTATCCCCCCCCTCTCAAATATTAGGACCCTTTGTAATCTTGTAAAGGACAATGGGCGAAGGTCTCAAGCTCCTCTAGCTGCTTCAAGCTGGACATGGTCGTCGTCCTACCTACCCTTGGGTCCAGAAAACCCTAATAAGAGTGGGGGTGTGGAGGGGAGGGTGGCCTTCCCTCATGGGGAAAGATCGTGCAGACTCCAGGTCAGTTGGCTGTCTCCGGTCAACGGCGTGCTTGGTTTAACAGGCTGGTGTCCTTGTTGTGTTCTGGGGGCAACAGATTTGGCGAAAAGGGTTAAAAGACATCATTCAATCCATAACTACTAGATGACAAAAGGCAGGGATTAAGTTTTCAATGTTCCATATTAGGGGAAAAAAAAAAAAAAAAGGCTTCTTTGTAAGAAGGTGTGCTAGGCACATCTCGCCTGTCCAAAACCCTTTTGCCCATTATGCTTAGTTTGGGCTGAGGTAAATAGTTTAGGTTTTTCCCCCTCTCAGACCTCTGGGCCTTTTCTCTCCAAGCCATTAGGATAGAAAAGAGAAACCCGTTTTAAAGTGAAGCCCACAGACCACCCCATTCTTCCCCAACCCAGCCATTTAGTTCAGCCAAACCGTTGAGTCTCAGGAGGCAGCGCTGCAGAGAGGATTAAGTGAGGCTTATGCGTACAGATAATCACTCAGGTAATGCGATCATAGGCTTATGTCCTTTGAAAACAAAAAACACGTGTTAATTTATGTAACATAACCCGCAAACAAGTCTCTAAATCTGTAGAGGAAACTTTTAAGACGGTTAGTTGCTCTGTTTTATACTCTACTACTGATCATTGTGATTTTCCTTGAATAATAATTTTTCTCCCTAAGGTTACCCTCCTTGTCTTTAAAGGGACTACATTAAGTCCATTTTTAATTTATCCTGTTCATTTGCATAAACATAACAAGAGCAGCAAATGATCACTTATGATCTTTAGTTCTGCTTTGCTGGAACTTACCCAAGGAATATTTGGGGTGACCTTCAGTCTGTTCTTCAGGGCACAGAAGCTGTGCCACATATCTGGCATTCATCCTTGCCTGTACACACCTGTTTTTTCCAAGTCTTTCTGGTCTTTCCTTGTGCCTTAAGGTCCCTTCTAGCCATCTTTCAGGAAAACAACCTTCGTTCCTTCCCTGGAAAGATTGCTGTGGACCGCACAACCAACCATGGTACCAGGCCTTTTATCTCACGGGCTTTTATTACCTTTGAAAGTCATTCCCAGTTCCTCAGGGCTTTCTGGTAACAATCTGAGCCCAACTATGTTTCCTTTAGGCTTGACATTCCAGTCAAAGGCTTGGTCAAAAAAAAAAAAAAAAAAAAGAACCTCTGTTGACAACTGGTCTTATTAGTTCTATGCAAAGGAACTTATGTCATTACTTACTTGCTTAGAATGCCAAACTTCTTTAAAAATAGACTGAGTCCATATTCTGTTGGAAATCAGGTTAAATTACTATTCTCTTAGAACATTGGCAAGGTGAGTATTCTTTAAACAGAGACTGAGTCCATATGGTGTTGAAACACAGGCTGAGTGTGTATTCTGTTAGAACACAGGCTGAGTGTGTATTCTGTTAGAACAGAGGCTGAGTGAGTATACTTTGAACTCAGACTGAGTCCATATTCTGTTGGAACACACTCAGAGTGAGTATTTTTTAATCATGGACTGAGTCCATATTCTGTAAGAACACAAACTGAGTGAGTATTCTTTGAAAATAATCTCAGTCCATGTTCTGTAAGAACACAGACTGAGTAGGTATTCTTTAAACGTAGACTGAATCCATATTCTGTTAGAACAATAGCTGAGTGGGTACTTGTTAAACAAAGACTGAGTCCATATTCTATTGAAATTCAGGCTGGTTGATTATTCCCTTAGAACAGAGGCTGAGTGAGTGTCCTTTAAACATAGACTGTGTCCATATTTTGTTAGAACACAGTTAACAGAGAACAGGTGAGCAGCTTGCGCGGTCTCATAGACAAGCCACCCTCGGTGAAGGCAGAAGACAGGTAACAAAGAACAGGTGAGCAGTTTGCTTGGTGAGGTGAACGCGTCCCTCGGGGTGCAGACAGAAACAGGGAACCAAGAACAGGAGAGCCACTTGCTCGGCCTGGCAGACAGGCCGCTGGGTTGAAGAGAGAGGACAGGTAACAGAGAACAGCTGAGCAGCTTGCTCGGCCTGGCAGACGGGCCGCTGGATTGAAGGGAAAAGACAATTAACAAAGAATATTCTGTTAGAACATGGACTGACTGAGTATTCTGTTAGAACTCAGGCTGAGTGGGTATTCTTTATTTTTTTATTTTTTTTGATTGATTAATTGATTTTTATTTTATAGTTTTTTTAATGTTTTTTATTGATTATATTGTTACAACAGTTCCAATTTTCTCCCCCTTGTTCCCCTCCACCCAGCACCCCCCTCCCCCAGCAATCCCCCCCAAGTCCATACCCCTGGTTCGTAAAAATTAACTATCCCCCCCCTCTCAAATATTAGGACCCTTTGTAATCTTGTAAAGGACAATGGGCGAAGGTCTCAAGCTCCTCTAGCTGCTTCAAGCTGGACATGGTCGTCGTCCTACCTACCCTTGGGTCCAGAAAACCCTAATAAGAGTGGGGGTGTGGAGGGGAGGGTGGCCTTCCCTCATGGGGAAAGATCGTGCAGACTCCAGGTCAGTTGGCTGTCTCCGGTCAACGGCGTGCTTGGTTTAACAGGCTGGTGTCCTTGTTGTGTTCTGGGGGCAACAGATTTGGCGAAAAGGGTTAAAAGACATCATTCAATCAATAACTACTAGATGACAAAAGGCAGGGATTAAGTTTTCAATGTTCCATATTAGGGGAAAAAAAAAAAAAAAGGCTTCTTTGTAAGAAGGTGTGCTAGGCACATCTCGCCTGTCCAAAACCCTTTTGCCCATTATGCTTAGTTTGGGCTGAGGTAAATAGTTTAGGTTTTTCCCCCTCTCAGACCTCTGGGCCTTTTCTCTCCAAGCCATTAGGATAGAAAAGAGAAACCCGTTTTAAAGTGAAGCCCACAGACCACCCCATTCTTCCCCAACCCAGCCATTTAGTTCAGCCAAACCGTTGAGTCTCAGGAGGCAGCGCTGCAGAGAGGATTAAGTGAGGCTTATGCGTACAGATAATCACTCAGGTAATGCGATCATAGGCTTATGTCCTTTGAAAACAAAAAACACGTGTTAATTTATGTAACATAACCCGCAAACAAGTCTCTAAATCTGTAGAGGAAACTTTTAAGACGGTTAGTTGCTCTGTTTTATACTCTACTACTGATCATTGTGATTTTCCTTGAATAATAATTTTTCTCCCTAAGGTTACCCTCCTTGTCTTTAAAGGGACTACATTAAGTCCATTTTTAATTTATCCTGTTCATTTGCATAAACATAACAAGAGCAGCAAATGATCACTTATGATCTTTAGTTCTGCTTTGCTGGAACTTACCCAAGGAATATTTGGGGTGACCTTCAGTCTGTTCTTCAGGGCACAGAAGCTGTGCCACATATCTGGCATTCATCCTTGCCTGTACACACCTGTTTTTTCCAAGTCTTTCTGGTCTTTCCTTGTGCCTTAAGGTCCCTTCTAGCCATCTTTCAGGAAAACAACCTTCGTTCCTTCCCTGGAAAGATTGCTGTGGACCGCACAACCAACCATGGTACCAGGCCTTTTATCTCACGGGCTTTTATTACCTTTGAAAGTCATTCCCAGTTCCTCAGGGCTTTCTGGTAACAATCTGAGCCCAACTATGTTTCCTTTAGGCTTGACATTCCAGTCAAAGGCTTGGTCAAAAAAAAAAAAAAAAAAAAAAGAACCTCTGTTGACAACTGGTCTTATTAGTTCTATGCAAAGGAACTTATGTCATTACTTACTTGCTTAGAATGCCAAACTTCTTTAAAAATAGACTGAGTCCATATTCTGTTGGAAATCAGGTTAAATTACTATTCTCTTAGAACATTGGCAAGGTGAGTATTCTTTAAACAGAGACTGAGTCCATAAGGTGTTGAAACACAGGCTGAGTGTGTATTCTGTTAGAACACAGGCTGAGTGTGTATTCTGTTAGAACAGAGTCTGAGTGAGTATACTTTGAACTCAGACTGAGTCCATATTCTGTTGGAACACACTCAGAGTGAGTATTTTTTAATCATGGACTGAGTCCATATTCTGTAAGAACACAAACTGAGTGAGTATTCTTTGAAAATAATCTCAGTCCATATTCTGTAAGAACACAGACTGAGTAGGTATTCTTTAAACGTAGACTGAGTCCATATTCTGTTAGAACAAAAGCTGAGTGGGTACGTTTTAAACAAAGTCTGAGTCCATATTCTGTAAGAACACAAACTGAGTGAGTATTCTTTGAAAATAATCTGAGTCCATGTTCTGTAAGAACACAGACTGAGTAGGTATTCTTTAAACGTAGACTGAATCCATATTCTGTTAGAACAATAGCTGAGTGGGTACTTGTTAAACAAAGACTGAGTCCATATTCTATTGAAATTCAGGCTGGTTGATTATTCCCTTAGAACAGAGGCTGAGTGAGTGTCCTTTAAACATAGACTGTGTCCATATTTTGTGAGAACACAGTTAACAGAGAACAGGTGAGCAGCTTGCGCGGTCTCATAGACAAGCCACCCTCGGTGAAGGCAGAAGACAGGTAACAAAGAACAGGTGAGCAGTTTGCTTGGTGAGGTGAACGCGCCCCTCGGGGTGCAGACAGAAACAGGGAACCAAGAACAGGAGAGCCACTTGCTCGGCCTGGCAGACAGGCCGCTGGGTTGAAGAGAGAGGACAGGTAATAAAGAACAGCTGAGCAGGTTGCTCGGCCTGGTAGACACGCCCCCCGGGGTGAAGGCAGAAGACAGGTAACAGAGAACAGCTGAGCAGCTTGCTCGGCCTGGCAGACGGGCCGCTGGATTGAAGGGAAAAGACAATTAACAAAGAATATTCTGTTAGAACATGGACTGACTGAGTATTCTGTTAGAACTCAGGCTGAGTGGGTATTCTTTATTTTTTTATTTTTTTTGATTGATTTATTGATTTTTATTTTATTTTTTTTTAATGTTTTTTATTGATTATATTGTTACAACAGTTCCAATTTTCTCCCCCTTGTTCCCCTCCACCGAGCACCCCCCTCCCCCAGCAATCCCCCCCAAGTCCATACCCCTGGTTCGTAAAAATTAACTATCCCCCCCCTCTCAAATATTAGGACCCTTTGTAATCTTGTAAAGGACAATGGGCGAAGGTCTCAAGCTCCTCTAGCTGCTTCAAGCTGGACATGGTCGTCGTCCTACCTACCCTTGGGTCCAGAAAACCCTAATAAGAGTGGGGGTGTGGAGGGGAGGGTGGCCTTCCCTCATGGGGAAAGATCGTGCAGACTCCAGGTCAGTTGGCTGTCTCCGGTCAACGGCGTGCTTGGTTTAACAGGCTGGTGTCCTTGTTGTGTTCTGGGGGCAACAGATTTGGCGAAAAGGGTTAAAAGACATCATTCAATCCATAACTACTAGATGACAAAAGGCAGGGATTAAGTTTTCAATGTTCCATATTAGGGGAAAAAAAAAAAAAAAGGCTTCTTTGTAAGAAGGTGTGCTAGGCACATCTCGCCTGTCCAAAACCCTTTTGCCCATTATGCTTAGTTTGGGCTGAGGTAAATAGTTTAGGTTTTTCCCCCTCTCAGACCTCTGGGCCTTTTCTCTCCAAGCCATTAGGATAGAAAAGAGAAACCCGTTTTAAAGTGAAGCCCACAGACCACCCCATTCTTCCCCAACCCAGCCATTTAGTTCAGCCAAACCGTTGAGTCTCAGGAGGCAGCGCTGCAGAGAGGATTAAGTGAGGCTTATGCGTACAGATAATCACTCAGGTAATGCGATCATAGGCTTATGTCCTTTGAAAACAAAAAACACGTGTTAATTTATGTAACATAACCCGCAAACAAGTCTCTAAATCTGTAGAGGAAACTTTTAAGACGGTTAGTTGCTCTGTTTTATACTCTACTACTGATCATTGTGATTTTCCTTGAATAATAATTTTTCTCCCTAAGGTTACCCTCCTTGTCTTTAAAGGGACTACATTAAGTCCATTTTTAATTTATCCTGTTCATTTGCATAAACATAACAAGAGCAGCAAATGATCACTTATGATCTTTAGTTCTGCTTTGCTGGAACTTACCCAAGGAATATTTGGGGTGACCTTCAGTCTGTTCTTCAGGGCACAGAAGCTGTGCCACATATCTGGCATTCATCCTTGCCTGTACACACCTGTTTTTTCCAAGTCTTTCTGGTCTTTCCTTGTGCCTTAAGGTCCCTTCTAGCCATCTTTCAGGAAAACAACCTTCGTTCCTTCCCTGGAAAGATTGCTGTGGACCGCACAACCAACCATGGTACCAGGCCTTTTATCTCACGGGCTTTTATTACCTTTGAAAGTCATTCCCAGTTCCTCAGGGCTTTCTGGTAACAATCTGAGCCCAACTATGTTTCCTTTAGGCTTGACATTCCAGTCAAAGGCTTGGTCAAAAAAAAAAAAAAAAAAAAAAGAACCTCTGTTGACAACTGGTCTTATTAGTTCTATGCAAAGGAACTTATGTCATTACTTACTTGCTTAGAATGCCAAACTTCTTTAAAAATAGACTGAGTCCATATTCTGTTGGAAATCAGGTTAAATTACTATTCTCTTAGAACATTGGCAAGGTGAGTATTCTTTAAACAGAGACTGAGTCCATATGGTGTTGAAACACAGGCTGAGTGTGTATTCTGTTAGAACACAGGCTGAGTGTGTATTCTGTTAGAACAGAGTCTGAGTGAGTATACTTTGAACTCAGACTGAGTCCATATTCTGTTGGAACACACTCAGAGTGAGTATTTTTTAATCATGGACTGAGTCCATATTCTGTAAGAACACAAACTGAGTGAGTATTCTTTGAAAATAATCTCAGTCCATGTTCTGTAAGAACACAGACTGAGTAGGTACTCTTTAAACGTAGACTGAATCCATATTCTGTTAGAACAATAGCTGAGTGGGTACTTGTTAAACAAAGACTGAGTCCATATTCTATTGAAATTCAGGCTGGTTGATTATTCCCTTAGAACAGAGGCTGAGTGAGTGTCCTTTAAACATAGACTGTGTCCATATTTTGTTAGAACACAGTTAACAGAGAACAGGTGAGCAGCTTGCGCGGTCTCATAGACAAGCCACCCTCGGTGAAGGCAGAAGACAGGTAACAAAGAACAGGTGAGCAGTTTGCTTGGTGAGGTGAACGCGCCCCTCGGGGTGCAGACAGAAACAGGGAACCAAGAACAGGAGAGCCACTTGCTCGGCCTGGCAGACAGGCCGCTGGGTTGAAGAGAGAGGACAGGTAATAAAGAACAGCTGAGCAGGTTGCTCGGCCTGGTAGACACGCCCCCCGGGGTGAAGGCAGAAGACAGGTAACAGAGAACAGCTGAGCAGCTTGCTCGGCCTGGCAGACGGGCCGCTGGATTGAAGGGAAAAGACAATTAACAAAGAATATTCTGTTAGAACATGGACTGACTGAGTATTCTGTTAGAACTCAGGCTGAGTGGGTACTCTTTATTTTTTTATTTTTTTTGATTGATTAATTGATTTTTATTTTATTTTTTTTTAATGTTTTTTATTGATTATATTGTTACAACAGTTCCAATTTTCTCCCCCTTGTTCCCCTCCACTGAGCACCCCCCGCCCCCAGCAATCCCCCCCAAGTCCATACCCCTGGTTCGTAAAAATTAACTATCCCCCCCCTCTCAAATATTAGGACCCTTTGTAATCTTGTAAAGGACAATGGGCGAAGGTCTCAAGCTCCTCTAGCTGCTTCAAGCTGGACATGGTCGTCGTCCTACCTACCCTTGGGTCCAGAAAACCCTAATAAGAGTGGGGGTGTGGAGGGGAGGGTGGCCTTCCCTCATGGGGAAAGATCGTGCAGACTCCAGGTCAGTTGGCTGTCTCCGGTCAACGGCGTGCTTGGTTTAACAGGCTGGTGTCCTTGTTGTGTTCTGGGGGCAACAGATTTGGCGAAAAGGGTTAAAAGACATCATTCAATCCATAACTACTAGATGACAAAAGGCAGGGATTAAGTTTTCAATGTTCCATATTAGGGGAAAAAAAAAAAAAAAAGGCTTCTTTGTAAGAAGGTGTGCTAGGCACATCTCGCCTGTCCAAAACCCTTTTGCCCATTATGCTTAGTTTGGGCTGAGGTAAATAGTTTAGGTTTTTCCCCCTCTCAGACCTCTGGGCCTTTTCTCTCCAAGCCATTAGGATAGAAAAGAGAAACCCGTTTTAAAGTGAAGCCCACAGACCACCCCATTCTTCCCCAACCCAGCCATTTAGTTCAGCCAAACCGTTGAGTCTCAGGAGGCAGCGCTGCAGAGAGGATTAAGTGAGGCTTATGCGTACAGATAATCACTCAGGTAATGCGATCATAGGCTTATGTCCTTTGAAAACAAAAAACACGTGTTAATTTATGTAACATAACCCGCAAACAAGTCTCTAAATCTGTAGAGGAAACTTTTAAGACGGTTAGTTGCTCTGTTTTATACTCTACTACTGATCATTGTGATTTTCCTTGAATAATAATTTTTCTCCCTAAGGTTACCCTCCTTGTCTTTAAAGGGACTACATTAAGTCCATTTTTAATTTATCCTGTTCATTTGCATAAACATAACAAGAGCAGCAAATGATCACTTATGATCTTTAGTTCTGCTTTGCTGGAACTTACCCAAGGAATATTTGGGGTGACCTTCAGTCTGTTCTTCAGGGCACAGAAGCTGTGCCACATATCTGGCATTCATCCTTGCCTGTACACACCTGTTTTTTCCAAGTCTTTCTGGTCTTTCCTTGTGCCTTAAGGTCCCTTCTAGCCATCTTTCAGGAAAACAACCTTCGTTCCTTCCCTGGAAAGATTGCTGTGGACCGCACAACCAACCATGGTACCAGGCCTTTTATCTCACGGGCTTTTATTACCTTTGAAAGTCATTCCCAGTTCCTCAGGGCTTTCTGGTAACAATCTGAGCCCAACTATGTTTCCTTTAGGCTTGACATTCCAGTCAAAGGCTTGGTCAAAAAAAAAAAAAAAAAAAAAAGAACCTCTGTTGACAACTGGTCTTATTAGTTCTATGCAAAGGAACTTATGTCATTACTTACTTGCTTAGAATGCCAAACTTCTTTAAAAATAGACTGAGTCCATATTCTGTTGGAAATCAGGTTAAATTACTATTCTCTTAGAACATTGGCAAGGTGAGTATTCTTTAAACAGAGACTGAGTCCATATGGTGTTGAAACACAGGCTGAGTGTGTATTCTGTTAGAACACAGGCTGAGTGTGTATTCTGTTAGAACAGAGGCTGAGTGAGTATACTTTGAACTCAGACTGAGTCCATATTCTGTTGGAACACACTCAGAGTGAGTATTTTTTAATCATGGACTGAGTCCATATTCTGTAAGAACACAAACTGAGTGAGTATTCTTTGAAAATAATCTCAGTCCATGTTCTGTAAGAACACAGACTGAGTAGGTACTCTTTAAACGTAGACTGAATCCATATTCTGTTAGAACAATAGCTGAGTGGGTACTTGTTAAACAAAGACTGAGTCCATATTCTATTGAAATTCAGGCTGGTTGATTATTCCCTTAGAACAGAGGCTGAGTGAGTGTCCTTTAAACATAGACTGTGTCCATATTTTGTTAGAACACAGTTAACAGAGAACAGGTGAGCAGCTTGCGCGGTCTCATAGACAAGCCACCCTCGGTGAAGGCAGAAGACAGGTAACAAAGAACAGGTGAGCAGTTTGCTTGGTGAGGTGAACGCGCCCCTCGGGGTGCAGACAGAAACAGGGAACCAAGAACAGGAGAGCCACTTGCTCGGCCTGGCAGACAGGCCGCTGGGTTGAAGAGAGAGGACAGGTAATAAAGAACAGCTGAGCAGGTTGCTCGGCCTGGTAGACACGCCCCCCGGGGTGAAGGCAGAAGACAGGTAACAGAGAACAGCTGAGCAGCTTGCTCGGCCTGGCAGACGGGCCGCTGGATTGAAGGGAAAAGACAATTAACAAAGAATATTCTGTTAGAACATGGACTGACTGAGTATTCTGTTAGAACTCAGGCTGAGTGGGTATTCTTTATTTTTTTATTTTTTTTGATTGATTAATTGATTTTTATTTTATTTTTTTTTAATGTTTTTTATTGATTATATTGTTACAACAGTTCCAATTTTCTCCCCCTTGTTCCCCTCCACTGAGCACCCCCCGCCCCCAGCAATCCCCCCCAAGTCCATACCCCTGGTTCGTAAAAATTAACTATCCCCCCCCTCTCAAATATTAGGACCCTTTGTAATCTTGTAAAGGACAATGGGCGAAGGTCTCAAGCTCCTCTAGCTGCTTCAAGCTGGACATGGTCGTCGTCCTACCTACCCTTGGGTCCAGAAAACCCTAATAAGAGTGGGGGTGTGGAGGGGAGGGTGGCCTTCCCTCATGGGGAAAGATCGTGCAGACTCCAGGTCAGTTGGCTGTCTCCGGTCAACGGCGTGCTTGGTTTAACAGGCTGGTGTCCTTGTTGTGTTCTGGGGGCAACAGATTTGGCGAAAAGGGTTAAAAGACATCATTCAATCCATAACTACTAGATGACAAAAGGCAGGGATTAAGTTTTCAATGTTCCATATTAGGGGAAAAAAAAAAAAAAAGGCTTCTTTGTAAGAAGGTGTGCTAGGCACATCTCGCCTGTCCAAAACCCTTTTGCCCATTATGCTTAGTTTGGGCTGAGGTAAATAGTTTAGGTTTTTCCCCCTCTCAGACCTCTGGGCCTTTTCTCTCCAAGCCATTAGGATAGAAAAGAGAAACCCGTTTTAAAGTGAAGCCCACAGACCACCCCATTCTTCCCCAACCCAGCCATTTAGTTCAGCCAAACCGTTGAGTCTCAGGAGGCAGCGCTGCAGAGAGGATTAAGTGAGGCTTATGCGTACAGATAATCACTCAGGTAATGCGATCATAGGCTTATGTCCTTTGAAAACAAAAAACACGTGTTAATTTATGTAACATAACCCGCAAACAAGTCTCTAAATCTGTAGAGGAAACTTTTAAGACGGTTAGTTGCTCTGTTTTATACTCTACTACTGATCATTGTGATTTTCCTTGAATAATAATTTTTCTCCCTAAGGTTACCCTCCTTGTCTTTAAAGGGACTACATTAAGTCCATTTTTAATTTATCCTGTTCATTTGCATAAACATAACAAGAGCAGCAAATGATCACTTATGATCTTTAGTTCTGCTTTGCTGGAACTTACCCAAGGAATATTTGGGGTGACCTTCAGTCTGTTCTTCAGGGCACAGAAGCTGTGCCACATATCTGGCATTCATCCTTGCCTGTACACACCTGTTTTTTCCAAGTCTTTCTGGTCTTTCCTTGTGCCTTAAGGTCCCTTCTAGCCATCTTTCAGGAAAACAACCTTCGTTCCTTCCCTGGAAAGATTGCTGTGGACCGCACAACCAACCATGGTACCAGGCCTTTTATCTCACGGGCTTTTATTACCTTTGAAAGTCATTCCCAGTTCCTCAGGGCTTTCTGGTAACAATCTGAGCCCAACTATGTTTCCTTTAGGCTTGACATTCCAGTCAAAGGCTTGGTCAAAAAAAAAAAAAAAAAAAAAAAGAACCTCTGTTGACAACTGGTCTTATTAGTTCTATGCAAAGGAACTTATGTCATTACTTACTTGCTTAGAATGCCAAACTTCTTTAAAAATAGACTGAGTCCATATTCTGTTGGAAATCAGGTTAAATTACTATTCTCTTAGAACATTGGCAAGGTGAGTATTCTTTAAACAGAGACTGAGTCCATATGGTGTTGAAACACAGGCTGAGTGTGTATTCTGTTAGAACACAGGCTGAGTGTGTATTCTGTTAGAACAGAGGCTGAGTGAGTATACTTTGAACTCAGACTGAGTCCATATTCTGTTGGAACACACTCAGAGTGAGTATTTTTTAATCATGGACTGAGTCCATATTCTGTAAGAACACAAACTGAGTGAGTATTCTTTGAAAATAATCTCAGTCCATGTTCTGTAAGAACACAGACTGAGTAGGTACTCTTTAAACGTAGACTGAATCCATATTCTGTTAGAACAATAGCTGAGTGGGTACTTGTTAAACAAAGACTGAGTCCATATTCTATTGAAATTCAGGCTGGTTGATTATTCCCTTAGAACAGAGGCTGAGTGAGTGTCCTTTAAACATAGACTGTGTCCATATTTTGTTAGAACACAGTTAACAGAGAACAGGTGAGCAGCTTGCGCGGTCTCATAGACAAGCCACCCTCGGTGAAGGCAGAAGACAGGTAACAAAGAACAGGTGAGCAGTTTGCTTGGTGAGGTGAACGCGCCCCTCGGGGTGCAGACAGAAACAGGGAACCAAGAACAGGAGAGCCACTTGCTCGGCCTGGCAGACAGGCCGCTGGGTTGAAGAGAGAGGACAGGTAATAAAGAACAGCTGAGCAGGTTGCTCGGCCTGGTAGACACGCCCCCCGGGGTGAAGGCAGAAGACAGGTAACAGAGAACAGCTGAGCAGCTTGCTCGGCCTGGCAGACGGGCCGCTGGATTGAAGGGAAAAGACAATTAACAAAGAATATTCTGTTAGAACATGGACTGACTGAGTATTCTGTTAGAACTCAGGCTGAGTGGGTACTCTTTATTTTTTTATTTTTTTTGATTGATTAATTGATTTTTATTTTATTTTTTTTTAATGTTTTTTATTGATTATATTGTTACAACAGTTCCAATTTTCTCCCCCTTGTTCCCCTCCACTGAGCACCCCCCTCCCCCAGCAATCCCCCCCAAGTCCATACCCCTGGTTCGTAAAAATTAACTATCCCCCCCCTCTCAAATATTAGGACCCTTTGTAATCTTGTAAAGGACAATGGGCGAAGGTCTCAAGCTCCTCTAGCTGCTTCAAGCTGGACATGGTCGTCGTCCTACCTACCCTTGGGTCCAGAAAACCCTAATAAGAGTGGGGGTGTGGAGGGGAGGGTGGCCTTCCCTCATGGGGAAAGATCGTGCAGACTCCAGGTCAGTTGGCTGTCTCCGGTCAACGGCGTGCTTGGTTTAACAGGCTGGTGTCCTTGTTGTGTTCTGGGGGCAACAGATTTGGCGAAAAGGGTTAAAAGACATCATTCAATCCATAACTACTAGATGACAAAAGGCAGGGATTAAGTTTTCAATGTTCCATATTAGGGGAAAAAAAAAAAAAAAAGGCTTCTTTGTAAGAAGGTGTGCTAGGCACATCTCGCCTGTCCAAAACCCTTTTGCCCATTATGCTTAGTTTGGGCTGAGGTAAATAGTTTAGGTTTTTCCCCCTCTCAGACCTCTGGGCCTTTTCTCTCCAAGCCATTAGGATAGAAAAGAGAAACCCGTTTTAAAGTGAAGCCCACAGACCACCCCATTCTTCCCCAACCCAGCCATTTAGTTCAGCCAAACCGTTGAGTCTCAGGAGGCAGCGCTGCAGAGAGGATTAAGTGAGGCTTATGCGTACAGATAATCACTCAGGTAATGCGATCATAGGCTTATGTCCTTTGAAAACAAAAAACACGTGTTAATTTATGTAACATAACCCGCAAACAAGTCTCTAAATCTGTAGAGGAAACTTTTAAGACGGTTAGTTGCTCTGTTTTATACTCTACTACTGATCATTGTGATTTTCCTTGAATAATAATTTTTCTCCCTAAGGTTACCCTCCTTGTCTTTAAAGGGACTACATTAAGTCCATTTTTAATTTATCCTGTTCATTTGCATAAACATAACAAGAGCAGCAAATGATCACTTATGATCTTTAGTTCTGCTTTGCTGGAACTTACCCAAGGAATATTTGGGGTGACCTTCAGTCTGTTCTTCAGGGCACAGAAGCTGTGCCACATATCTGGCATTCATCCTTGCCTGTACACACCTGTTTTTTCCAAGTCTTTCTGGTCTTTCCTTGTGCCTTAAGGTCCCTTCTAGCCATCTTTCAGGAAAACAACCTTCGTTCCTTCCCTGGAAAGATTGCTGTGGACCGCACAACCAACCATGGTACCAGGCCTTTTATCTCACGGGCTTTTATTACCTTTGAAAGTCATTCCCAGTTCCTCAGGGCTTTCTGGTAACAATCTGAGCCCAACTATGTTTCCTTTAGGCTTGACATTCCAGTCAAAGGCTTGGTCAAAAAAAAAAAAAAAAAAAAAAGAACCTCTGTTGACAACTGGTCTTATTAGTTCTATGCAAAGGAACTTATGTCATTACTTACTTGCTTAGAATGCCAAACTTCTTTAAAAATAGACTGAGTCCATATTCTGTTGGAAATCAGGTTAAATTACTATTCTCTTAGAACATTGGCAAGGTGAGTATTCTTTAAACAGAGACTGAGTCCATATGGTGTTGAAACACAGGCTGAGTGTGTATTCTGTTAGAACACAGGCTGAGTGTGTATTCTGTTAGAACAGAGGCTGAGTGAGTATACTTTGAACTCAGACTGAGTCCATATTCTGTTGGAACACACTCAGAGTGAGTATTTTTTAATCATGGACTGAGTCCATATTCTGTAAGAACACAAACTGAGTGAGTATTCTTTGAAAATAATCTCAGTCCATGTTCTGTAAGAACACAGACTGAGTAGGTACTCTTTAAACGTAGACTGAATCCATATTCTGTTAGAACAATAGCTGAGTGGGTACTTGTTAAACAAAGACTGAGTCCATATTCTATTGAAATTCAGGCTGGTTGATTATTCCCTTAGAACAGAGGCTGAGTGAGTGTCCTTTAAACATAGACTGTGTCCATATTTTGTTAGAACACAGTTAACAGAGAACAGGTGAGCAGCTTGCGCGGTCTCATAGACAAGCCACCCTCGGTGAAGGCAGAAGACAGGTAACAAAGAACAGGTGAGCAGTTTGCTTGGTGAGGTGAACGCGCCCCTCGGGGTGCAGACAGAAACAGGGAACCAAGAACAGGAGAGCCACTTGCTCGGCCTGGCAGACAGGCCGCTGGGTTGAAGAGAGAGGACAGGTAATAAAGAACAGCTGAGCAGGTTGCTCGGCCTGGTAGACACGCCCCCCGGGGTGAAGGCAGAAGACAGGTAACAGAGAACAGCTGAGCAGCTTGCTCGGCCTGGCAGACGGGCCGCTGGATTGAAGGGAAAAGACAATTAACAAAGAATATTCTGTTAGAACATGGACTGACTGAGTATTCTGTTAGAACTCAGGCTGAGTGGGTATTCTTTATTTTTTTATTTTTTTTGATTGATTAATTGATTTTTATTTTATTTTTTTTTAATGTTTTTTATTGATTATATTGTTACAACAGTTCCAATTTTCTCCCCCTTGTTCCCCTCCACTGAGCACCCCCCGCCCCCAGCAATCCCCCCCAAGTCCATACCCCTGGTTCGTAAAAATTAACTATCCCCCCCCTCTCAAATATTAGGACCCTTTGTAATCTTGTAAAGGACAATGGGCGAAGGTCTCAAGCTCCTCTAGCTGCTTCAAGCTGGACATGGTCGTCGTCCTACCTACCCTTGGGTCCAGAAAACCCTAATAAGAGTGGGGGTGTGGAGGGGAGGGTGGCCTTCCCTCATGGGGAAAGATCGTGCAGACTCCAGGTCAGTTGGCTGTCTCCGGTCAACGGCGTGCTTGGTTTAACAGGCTGGTGTCCTTGTTGTGTTCTGGGGGCAACAGATTTGGCGAAAAGGGTTAAAAGACATCATTCAATCCATAACTACTAGATGACAAAAGGCAGGGATTAAGTTTTCAATGTTCCATATTAGGGGAAAAAAAAAAAAAAAAGGCTTCTTTGTAAGAAGGTGTGCTAGGCACATCTCGCCTGTCCAAAACCCTTTTGCCCATTATGCTTAGTTTGGGCTGAGGTAAATAGTTTAGGTTTTTCCCCCTCTCAGACCTCTGGGCCTTTTCTCTCCAAGCCATTAGGATAGAAAAGAGAAACCCGTTTTAAAGTGAAGCCCACAGACCACCCCATTCTTCCCCAACCCAGCCATTTAGTTCAGCCAAACCGTTGAGTCTCAGGAGGCAGCGCTGCAGAGAGGATTAAGTGAGGCTTATGCGTACAGATAATCACTCAGGTAATGCGATCATAGGCTTATGTCCTTTGAAAACAAAAAACACGTGTTAATTTATGTAACATAACCCGCAAACAAGTCTCTAAATCTGTAGAGGAAACTTTTAAGACGGTTAGTTGCTCTGTTTTATACTCTACTACTGATCATTGTGATTTTCCTTGAATAATAATTTTTCTCCCTAAGGTTACCCTCCTTGTCTTTAAAGGGACTACATTAAGTCCATTTTTAATTTATCCTGTTCATTTGCATAAACATAACAAGAGCAGCAAATGATCACTTATGATCTTTAGTTCTGCTTTGCTGGAACTTACCCAAGGAATATTTGGGGTGACCTTCAGTCTGTTCTTCAGGGCACAGAAGCTGTGCCACATATCTGGCATTCATCCTTGCCTGTACACACCTGTTTTTTCCAAGTCTTTCTGGTCTTTCCTTGTGCCTTAAGGTCCCTTCTAGCCATCTTTCAGGAAAACAACCTTCGTTCCTTCCCTGGAAAGATTGCTGTGGACCGCACAACCAACCATGGTACCAGGCCTTTTATCTCACGGGCTTTTATTACCTTTGAAAGTCATTCCCAGTTCCTCAGGGCTTTCTGGTAACAATCTGAGCCCAACTATGTTTCCTTTAGGCTTGACATTCCAGTCAAAGGCTTGGTCAAAAAAAAAAAAAAAAAAAAAAGAACCTCTGTTGACAACTGGTCTTATTAGTTCTATGCAAAGGAACTTATGTCATTACTTACTTGCTTAGAATGCCAAACTTCTTTAAAAATAGACTGAGTCCATATTCTGTTGGAAATCAGGTTAAATTACTATTCTCTTAGAACATTGGCAAGGTGAGTATTCTTTAAACAGAGACTGAGTCCATATGGTGTTGAAACACAGGCTGAGTGTGTATTCTGTTAGAACACAGGCTGAGTGTGTATTCTGTTAGAACAGAGGCTGAGTGAGTATACTTTGAACTCAGACTGAGTCCATATTCTGTTGGAACACACTCAGAGTGAGTATTTTTTAATCATGGACTGAGTCCATATTCTGTAAGAACACAAACTGAGTGAGTATTCTTTGAAAATAATCTCAGTCCATGTTCTGTAAGAACACAGACTGAGTAGGTATTCTTTAAACGTAGACTGAATCCATATTCTGTTAGAACAATAGCTGAGTGGGTACTTGTTAAACAAAGACTGAGTCCATATTCTATTGAAATTCAGGCTGGTTGATTATTCCCTTAGAACAGAGGCTGAGTGAGTGTCCTTTAAACATAGACTGTGTCCATATTTTGTTAGAACACAGTTAACAGAGAACAGGTGAGCAGCTTGCGCGGTCTCATAGACAAGCCACCCTCGGTGAAGGCAGAAGACAGGTAACAAAGAACAGGTGAGCAGTTTGCTTGGTGAGGTGAACGCGCCCCTCGGGGTGCAGACAGAAACAGGGAACCAAGAACAGGAGAGCCACTTGCTCGGCCTGGCAGACAGGCCGCTGGGTTGAAGAGAGAGGACAGGTAACAGAGAACAGCTGAGCAGCTTGCTCGGCCTGGCAGACGGGCCGCTGGATTGAAGGGAAAAGACAATTAACAAAGAATATTCTGTTAGAACATGGACTGACTGAGTATTCTGTTAGAACTCAGGCTGAGTGGGTATTCTTTATTTTTTTATTTTTTTTGATTGATTAATTGATTTTTATTTTATTGTTTTTTTAATGTTTTTTATTGATTATATTGTTACAACAGTTCCAATTTTCTCCCCCTTGTTCCCCTCCACCCAGCACCCCCCTCCCCCAGCAATCCCCCCCAAGTCCATACCCCTGGTTCGTAAAAATTAACTATCCCCCCCCTCTCAAATATTAGGACCCTTTGTAATCTTGTAAAGGACAATGGGCGAAGGTCTCAAGCTCCTCTAGCTGCTTCAAGCTGGACATGGTCGTCGTCCTACCTACCCTTGGGTCCAGAAAACCCTAATAAGAGTGGGGGTGTGGAGGGGAGGGTGGCCTTCCCTCATGGGGAAAGATCGTGCAGACTCCAGGTCAGTTGGCTGTCTCCGGTCAACGGCGTGCTTGGTTTAACAGGCTGGTGTCCTTGTTGTGTTCTGGGGGCAACAGATTTGGCGAAAAGGGTTAAAAGACATCATTCAATCCATAACTACTAGATGACAAAAGGCAGGGATTAAGTTTTCAATGTTCCATATTAGGGGAAAAAAAAAAAAAAAAAAGGCTTCTTTGTAAGAAGGTGTGCTAGGCACATCTCGCCTGTCCAAAACCCTTTTGCCCATTATGCTTAGTTTGGGCTGAGGTAAATAGTTTAGGTTTTTCCCCCTCTCAGACCTCTGGGCCTTTTCTCTCCAAGCCATTAGGATAGAAAAGAGAAACCCGTTTTAAAGTGAAGCCCACAGACCACCCCATTCTTCCCCAACCCAGCCATTTAGTTCAGCCAAACCGTTGAGTCTCAGGAGGCAGCGCTGCAGAGAGGATTAAGTGAGGCTTATGCGTACAGATAATCACTCAGGTAATGCGATCATAGGCTTATGTCCTTTGAAAACAAAAAACACGTGTTAATTTATGTAACATAACCCGCAAACAAGTCTCTAAATCTGTAGAGGAAACTTTTAAGACGGTTAGTTGCTCTGTTTTATACTCTACTACTGATCATTGTGATTTTCCTTGAATAATAATTTTTCTCCCTAAGGTTACCCTCCTTGTCTTTAAAGGGACTACATTAAGTCCATTTTTAATTTATCCTGTTCATTTGCATAAACATAACAAGAGCAGCAAATGATCACTTATGATCTTTAGTTCTGCTTTGCTGGAACTTACCCAAGGAATATTTGGGGTGACCTTCAGTCTGTTCTTCAGGGCACAGAAGCTGTGCCACATATCTGGCATTCATCCTTGCCTGTACACACCTGTTTTTTCCAAGTCTTTCTGGTCTTTCCTTGTGCCTTAAGGTCCCTTCTAGCCATCTTTCAGGAAAACAACCTTCGTTCCTTCCCTGGAAAGATTGCTGTGGACCGCACAACCAACCATGGTACCAGGCCTTTTATCTCACGGGCTTTTATTACCTTTGAAAGTCATTCCCAGTTCCTCAGGGCTTTCTGGTAACAATCTGAGCCCAACTATGTTTCCTTTAGGCTTGACATTCCAGTCAAAGGCTTGGTCAAAAAAAAAAAAAAAAAAAAAAGAACCTCTGTTGACAACTGGTCTTATTAGTTCTATGCAAAGGAACTTATGTCATTACTTACTTGCTTAGAATGCCAAACTTCTTTAAAAATAGACTGAGTCCATATTCTGTTGGAAATCAGGTTAAATTACTATTCTCTTAGAACATTGGCAAGGTGAGTATTCTTTAAACAGAGACTGAGTCCATATGGTGTTGAAACACAGGCTGAGTGTGTATTCTGTTAGAACACAGGCTGAGTGTGTATTCTGTTAGAACAGAGGCTGAGTGAGTATACTTTGAACTCAGACTGAGTCCATATTCTGTTGGAACACACTCAGAGTGAGTATTTTTTAATCATGGACTGAGTCCATATTCTGTAAGAACACAAACTGAGTGAGTATTCTTTGAAAATAATCTGAGTCCATATTCTGTAAGAACACAGACTGAGTAGGTATTCTTTAAACGTAGACTGAGTCCATATTCTGTTAGAACAAAAGCTGAGTGGGTACTTTTTAAACAAAGTCTGAGTCCATATTCTGTAAGAACACAGACTGAGTAGGTATTCTTTAAACGTAGACTGAGTCCATATTCTGTTAGAACAAAAGCTGAGTGGGTACTTTTTAAACAAAGACTGAGTCCATATTCTATTGAAATTCAGGCTGGTTGATTATTCCCTTAGAACAGAGGCTGAGTGAGTGTTCTTTAAACATAGACTGTGTCCATATTTTGTTAGAACACAGGTAACAGAGAACAGGTGAGCAGCTTGCGCGGCCTCATAGACAAGCCACCCTCGGTGAAGGCAGAAGACAGGTAACAAAGAACAGGTGAGCAGTTTGCTTGGTGAGGTGAACGCGCCCCTCGGGGTGCAGACAGAAACAGGGAACCAAGAACAGGAGAGCCACTTGCTCGGCCTGGCAGACAGGCCGCTGGGTTGAAGAGAGAGGACAGGTAATAAAGAACAGCTGAGCAGGTTGCTCGGCCTGGTAGACACGCCCCCCGGGGTGAAGGCAGAAGACAGGTAACAGAGAACAGCTGAGCAGCTTGCTCGGCCTGGCAGACGGGCCGCTTGATTGAAGGGAAAAGACAATTAATAAAGAATATTCTGTTAGAACATGGACTGACTGAGTATTCTGTTAGAACTCAGGCTGAGTGGGTATTATTTAAACATAAACTGAGTCCATATTATGTTAAAACACAGGCTGAGTGGGTATTCTTTATTTTTTAATTTTTTTTGATTGATTAATTGATTTTTATTTTTTTTATTTTTTTTAATGTTTTTTATTGATTATATTGTTACAACAGTTCCAATTTTCTCCCCCTTGTTCCCCTCCACCCAGCACCCCCCTCCCCCAGCAATCCCCCCCAAGTCCATACCCCTGGTTCGTAAAAATTAACTATCCCCCCCCTCTCAAATATTAGGACCCTTTGTAATCTTGTAAAGGACAATGGGCGAAGGTCTCAAGCTCCTCTAGCTGCTTCAAGCTGGACATGGTCGTCGTCCTACCTACCCTTGGGTCCAGAAAACCCTAATAAGAGTGGGGGTGTGGAGGGGAGGGTGGCCTTCCCTCATGGGGAAAGATCGTGCAGACTCCAGGTCAGTTGGCTGTCTCCGGTCAACGGCGTGCTTGGTTTAACAGGCTGGTGTCCTTGTTGTGTTCTGGGGGCAACAGATTTGGCGAAAAGGGTTAAAAGACATCATTCAATCCATAACTACTAGATGACAAAAGGCAGGGATTAAGTTTTCAATGTTCCATATTAGGGGAAAAAAAAAAAAAAAAAGGCTTCTTTGTAAGAAGGTGTGCTAGGCACATCTCGCCTGTCCAAAACCCTTTTGCCCATTATGCTTAGTTTGGGCTGAGGTAAATAGTTTAGGTTTTTCCCCCTCTCAGACCTCTGGGCCTTTTCTCTCCAAGCCATTAGGATAGAAAAGAGAAACCCGTTTTAAAGTGAAGCCCACAGACCACCCCATTCTTCCCCAACCCAGCCATTTAGTTCAGCCAAACCGTTGAGTCTCAGGAGGCAGCGCTGCAGAGAGGATTAAGTGAGGCTTATGCGTACAGATAATCACTCAGGTAATGCGATCATAGGCTTATGTCCTTTGAAAACAAAAAACACGTGTTAATTTATGTAACATCGTCGGCAGCCGTCCGTCTCGAGAGACGATGGTGTAGCTTCTTCAGAGTCTATCTGCACCGCCAAGAATGGCTGTGCAGTCCGATTCGGGAGTGACATGGTATCTGTCTTCTCCCGTGTTGAATCGACATCTTGCGATGACGCTGAAGCTACAGAGCCTGGGCAGGGTGATATGGAGGGTCTGCTGTTGCCCATGCAGCAGACCACCCTCTCTTCGCAGCTGAAGGTTCCAAGGGAAAGACGGAGTCGATACAGCTTGGGTTTACGTGGGCCGCAGGAGTTGCCGGTGTTGACTACAACGTCCAACCGCCTTAGGGACTCCGGCTCCGGATTTTCTGTCGGGGTTTACTCCCTTAGCCTTTCCCCTGAAGAGGTATGCCGCAAGGCAGCGGAGGTTTTTTGGAGTCAGAGTTTTCCTTCTCTGATGTACCCTGACTGGAAGATCGAACCAGTGACACTTAGCTCGCAGGCCGACGCTCAATCCACTGAGCTAAACCAGCCAGGGCAAAATTTATGTAACATAACCCGCAAACAAGTCTCTAAATCTGTAGAAGAAACTTTTAAGACGGTTAGTTGCTCTGTTTTATACTCTACTACTGATCATTGTGATTTTCCTTGAATAATAATTTTTCTCCCTAAGGTTACCCTCCTTGTCTTTAAAGGGACTACATTAAGTCCATTTTTAATTTATCCTGTTCATTTGCATAAACATAACAAGAGCAGCAAATGATCACTTATGATCTTTAGTTCTGCTTTGCTGGAACTTACCCAAGGAATATTTGGGGTGACCTTCAGTCTGTTCTTCAGGGCACAGAAGCTGTGCCACATATCTGGCATTCATCCTTGCCTGTACACACCTGTTTTTTCCAAGTCTTTCTGGTCTTTCCTTGTGCCTTAAGGTCCCTTCTAGCCATCTTTCAGGAAAACAACCTTCGTTCCTTCCCTGGAAAGATTGCTGTGGACCGCACAACCAACCATGGTACCAGGCCTTTTATCTCACGGCCTTTTATTACCTTTGAAAGTCATTCCCAGTTCATCAGGGCTTTCTGGTAACAATCTGAGCCCAACTATGTTTCCTTTAGGCTTGACATTCCAGTCAAAGACTTGGTCAAAAAAAAAAAAAAAAAGAACCTCTGTTGACAACTGGTCTTATTAGTTCTATGCAAAGGAACTTATGTCATTACTTACTTGCTTAGAATGCCAAACTTCTTTAAAAATAGACTGAGTCCATATTCTGTTGGAAATCAGGTTAAATTACTATTCTCTTAGAACATTGGCAAGGTGAGTATTCTTTAAACAGAGACTGAGTCCATATGGTGTTGAAACACAGGCTGAGTGTGTATTCTGTTAGAACAGAGGCTGAGTGAGTATACTTTGAACTCAGACTGAGTCCATATTCTGTTGGAACACACTCAGAGTGAGTATTTTTTAATCATGGACTGAGTCCATATTCTGTAAGAACACAAACTGAGTGAGTATTCTTTGAAAATAATCTGAGTCCATATTCTGTAAGAACACAGACTGAGTAGGTATTCTTTAAACGTAGACTGAGTCCATATTCTGTTAGAACAAAAGCTGAGTGGGTACTTTTTAAACAAAGTCTGAGTCCATATTCTGTAAGAACACAGACTGAGTAGGTATTCTTTAAACGTAGACTGAGTCCATATTCTGTTAGAACAAAAGCTGAGTGGGTACTTTTTAAACAAAGACTGAGTCCATATTCTATTGAAATTCAGGCTGGTTGATTATTCCCTTAGAACAGAGGCTGAGTGAGTGTTCTTTAAACATAGACTGTGTCCATATTTTGTTAGAACACAGGTAACAGAGAACAGGTGAGCAGCTTGCGCGGCCTCATAGACAAGCCACCCTCGGTGAAGGCAGAAGACAGGTAACAAAGAACAGGTGAGCAGTTTGCTTGGTGAGGTGAACGCGCCCCTCGGGGTGCAGACAGAAACAGGGAACCAAGAACAGGAGAGCCACTTGCTCGGCCTGGCAGACAGGCCGCTGGGTTGAAGAGAGAGGACAGGTAATAAAGAACAGCTGAGCAGGTTGCTCGGCCTGGTAGACACGCCCCCCGGGGTGAAGGCAGAAGACAGGTAACAGAGAACAGCTGAGCAGCTTGCTCGGCCTGGCAGACGGGCCGCTGGATTGAAGGGAAAAGACAATTAACAAAGAATATTCTGTTAGAACATGGACTGACTGAGTATTCTGTTAGAACTCAGGCTGAGTGGGTATTATTTAAACATAAACTGAGTCCATATTATGTTAAAACACAGGCTGAGTGGGTATTCTTTATTTTTTTATTTTTTTTGATTGATTAATTGATTTTTATTTTTTTTATTTTTTTAATGTTTTTTATTGATTATATTGTTACAACAGTTCCAATTTTCCCCCCCTTGTTCCCCTCCACCCAGCACCCCCCTCCCCCAGCAATCCCCCCAAAGTCCATACCCCTGGTTCGTAAAAATTAACTATCACCCCCCTCTCAAATATTAGGACCCTTTGTAATCTTGTAAAGGACAATGGGCGAAGGTCTCAAGCTCCTCTAGCTGCTTCAAGCTGGACATGGTCGTCGTCCTACCTACCCTTGGGTCTAGAAAACCCTAATAAGAGTGGGGGTGTGGAGGGGGGGGTGGCCTTCCCTCATGCGGAAAGATCGTGCAGACTCCAGGTCAGTTGGCTGTCTCCGGTCAACGGCGTGCTTGGTTTAACAGGCTGGTGTCCTTGTTGTGTTCTGGGGGCAACAGATTTGGCGAAAAGGGTTAAAAGACATCATTCAATCCATAACTACTAGATGACAAAAGGCAGGGATTAAGTTTTCAATGTTCCATATTAGGGGAAAAAAAAAAAAAAAAAAAGGCTTCTTTGTAAGAAGGTGTGCTAGGCACATCTCGCCTGTCCAAAACCCTTTTGCCCATTATACTTAGTTTGGGCTGAGGTAAATAGTTTAGGTTTTTCCCCCTCTCAGACCTCTGGGCCTTTTCTCTCCAAGCCATTAGGATAGAAAAGAGAAACCCGTTTTAAAGTGAAGCCCACAGACCACCCCATTCTTCCCCAACCCAGCCATTTAGTTCAGCCAAACCGTTGAGTCTCAGGAGGCAGCGCTGCAGAGAGGATTAAGTGAGGCTTATGCGTACAGATAATCACTCAGGTAATGCGATCATAGGCTTATGTCCTTTGAAAACAAAAAACACGTGTTAATTTATGTAACATAACCCGCAAACAAGTCTCTAAATCTGTAGAAGAAACTTTTAAGACGGTTAGTTGCTCTGTTTTATACTCTACTACTGATCATTGTGATTTTCCTTGAATAATAATTTTTCTCCCTAAGGTTACCCTCCTTGTCTTTAAAGGGACTACATTAAGTCCATTTTTAATTTATCCTGTTCATTTGCATAAACATAACAAGAGCAGCAAATGATCACTTATGATCTTTAGTTCTGCTTTGCTGGAACTTACCCAAGGAATATTTGGGGTGACCTTCAGTCTGTTCTTCAGGGCACAGAAGCTGTGCCACATATCTGGCATTCATCCTTGCCTGTACACACCTGTTTTTTCCAAGTCTTTCTGGTCTTTCCTTGTGCCTTAAGGTCCCTTCTAGCCATCTTTCAGGAAAACAACCTTCGTTCCTTCCCTGGAAAGATTGCTGTGGACCGCACAACCAACCATGGTACCAGGCCTTTTATCTCACGGGCTTTTATTACCTTTGAAAGTCATTCCCAGTTCCTCAGGGCTTTCTGGTAACAATCTGAGCCCAACTATGTTTCCTTTAGGCTTGACATTCCAGTCAAAGGCTTGGTCAAAAAAAAAAAAAAAAAAAAAAAAGAACCTCTGTTGACAACTGGTCTTATTAGTTCTATGCAAAGGAACTTATGTCATTACTTACTTGCTTAGAATGCCAAACTTCTTTAAAAATAGACTGAGTCCATATTCTGTTGGAAATCAGGTTAAATTACTATTCTCTTAGAACATTGGCAAGGTGAGTATTCTTTAAACAGAGACTGAGTCCATAAGGTGTTGAAACACAGGCTGAGTGTGTATTCTGTTAGAACACAGGCTGAGTGTGTATTCTGTTAGAACAGAGGCTGAGTGAGTATACTTTGAACTCAGACTGAGTCCATATTCTGTTGGAACACACTCAGAGTGAGTATTTTTTAATCATGGACTGAGTCCATATTCTGTAAGAACACAAACTGAGTGAGTATTCTTTGAAAATAATCTGAGTCCATATTCTGTAAGAACACAGACTGAGTAGGTATTCTTTAAACGTAGACTGAGTCCATATTCTGTTAGAACAAAAGCTGAGTGGGTACTTTTTAAACAAAGTCTGAGTCCATATTCTGTAAGAACACAGACTGAGTAGGTATTCTTTAAACGTAGACTGAGTCCATATTCTGTTAGAACAAAAGCTGAGTGGGTACTTTTTAAACAAAGACTGAGTCCATATTCTATTGAAATTCAGGCTGGTTGATTATTCCCTTAGAACAGAGGCTGAGTGAGTGTTCTTTAAACATAGACTGTGTCCATATTTTGTTAGAACACAGGTAACAGAGAACAGGTGAGCAGCTTGCGCGGCCTCATAGACAAGCCACCCTCGGTGAAGGCAGAAGACAGGTAACAAAGAACAGGTGAGCAGTTTGCTTGGTGAGGTGAACGCGCCCCTCGGGGTGCAGACAGAAACAGGGAACCAAGAACAGGAGAGCCACTTGCTCGGCCTGGCAGACAGGCCGCTGGGTTGAAGAGAGAGGACAGGTAATAAAGAACAGCTGAGCAGGTTGCTCGGCCTGGTAGACACGCCCCCCGGGGTGAAGGCAGAAGACAGGTAACAGAGAACAGCTGAGCAGCTTGCTCGGCCTGGCAGACGGGCCGCTGGATTGAAGGGAAAAGACAATTAATAAAGAATATTCTGTTAGAACATGGACTGACTGAGTATTCTGTTAGAACTCAGGCTGAGTGGGTATTATTTAAACATAAACTGAGTCCATATTATGTTAAAACACAGGCTGAGTGGGTATTCTTTATTTTTTTATTTTTTTTGATTGATTAATTGATTTTTATTTTTTTTAATATTTTTTATTGAGTATATTGTTACAACAGTTCCAATTTTCATCCCCTTGTTCCTCTCCACACAGCACCCCCCTCCCCCAGCAATCCCCCCCCAAGTCCATACCCCTGGTTCGTAAAAATTAACTATCCCCCCCTCTCAAATATTAGGACCCTTTGTAATCTTGTAAAGGACAATGGGCGAAGGTCTCAAGCTCCTCTAGCTGCTTCAAGCTGGACATGGTCGTCGTCCTACCCACCCTTGGGTCCAGAAAACCCTAATAAGAGTG
Source organism: Furipterus horrens (assembly GCF_987537825.1). NCBI lineage: Eukaryota > Metazoa > Chordata > Mammalia > Chiroptera > Furipteridae > Furipterus > Furipterus horrens. The sequence goes on along the minus strand of NW_028327198.1, from coordinate 143,701 downwards.
GGGGTGTGGAGGGGAGGGTGGCCTTCCCTCATGGGAAAAGATCGTGCAGACTCCAGGTCAGTTGGCTGTCTCCGGTCAACGGCGTGCTTGGTTTAACAGGCTGGTGTCCTTGTTGTGTTCTGGGGGCAACAGATATGGCGAAAAGGGTTAAAAGACATCATTCAATCCATAACTACTAGATGACAAAAGGCAGGGATTAAGTTTTCAATGTTCCATATTAGGGAAAAAAAAAAAAAAAGGCTTCTTTGTAAAAAGGTGTGTTAGGCACATCTCGCCTGTCCAAAACCCTTTTGCCCATTATACTTAGTTTGGGCTGAGGTAAATAGTTTAGGTTTTTCCCCCTCTCAGACCTCTGGGCCTTTTCTCTCCAAGCCATTAGGATAGAAAAGAGAAACCCGTTTTAAAGTGAAGCCCACAGACCACCCCATTCTTCCCCAACCCAGCCATTTAGTTCAGCCAAACCGTTGAGTCTCAGGAGGCAGCGCTGCAGAGAGGATTAAGTGAGGCTTATGCGTACAGATAATCACTCAGGTAACGCGATCATAGGCTTATGTCCTTTGAAAACAAAAAACACGTGTTAATTTATGTAACATAACCTGCAAACAAGTCTCTAAATCTGTACAAGAAACTTTTAAGACGGTTAGTTGCTCTGTTTTATACTCTACTACTGATCATTGTGATTTTCTTTGAATAATAATTTTTCTCCCTAAGGTTACCCTCCTTGTCTTTAAAGGGACTACATTAAGTCCATTTTTAATTTATCCTGTTCATTTGCATAAACATAACAAGAGCAGCAAATGATCACTTATGATCTTTAGTTCTGCTTTGCTAGAACTTACCCAAGGAATATTTGGGGTGACCTTCAGTCTGTTCTTCAGGGCACAGAAGCTGTTCCACATATCTGGCATTCATCCTTGCCTGTACACACCTGTTTTTTCCAAGTCTTTCTGGTCTTTCCTTGTGCCTTAAGGTCCCTTCTAGCCATCTTTCAGGAAAACAACCTTCGTTCCTTCCCTGGAAAGATTGCTGTGGACCGCACAACCAACCATGGTACCAGGCCTTTTATCTCACAGGCTTTTATTACCTTTGAAAGTCATTCCCAGTTCCTCAGGGCTTTCTGGTAACAATCTGAGCCCAACTATGTTTCCTTTAGGCTTGACATTCCAGTCAAAGACTTGGTCAAAAAAAAAAAAAAAGAACCTCTGTTGACAACTGGTCTTATTAGTTCTATGCAAAGGAACTTATGTCATTACTTACTTGCTTAGAATGCCAAACTTCTTTAAAAATAGACTGAGTCCATATTCTGTTCGAAATCAGGTTAAATTACTATTCTCTTAGAACATTGGCAAGGTGAGTATTCTTTAAACAGAGACTGAGTCCATAAGGTGTTGAAACACAGGCTGAGTGTGTATTCTGTTAGAACACAGGCTGAGTGTGTATTCTGTTAGAACAGAGTCTGAGTGAGTATACTTTGAACTCAGACTGAGTCCATATTCTGTTGGAACACACTCAGAGTGAGTATTTTTTAATCATGGACTGAGTCCATATTCTGTAAGAACACAAACTGAGTGAGTATTCTTTGAAAATAATCTCAGTCCATATTCTGTAAGAACACAGACTGAGTAGGTATTCTTTAAACGTAGACTGAGTCCATATTCTGTTAGAACAAAAGCTGAGTGGGTACTTTTTAAACAAAGTCTGAGTCCATATTCTGTAAGAACACAAACTGAGTGAGTATTCTTTGAAAATAATCTGAGTCCATGTTCTGTAAGAACACAGACTGAGTAGGTATTCTTTAAACGTAGACTGAATCCATATTCTGTTAGAACAATAGCTGAGTGGGTACTTGTTAAACAAAGACTGAGTCCATATTCTATTGAAATTCAGGCTGGTTGATTATTCCCTTAGAACAGAGGCTGAGTGAGTGTCCTTTAAACATAGACTGTTTCCATATTTTGTTAGAACACAGTTAACTGAGAACAGGTGAGCAGCTTGCGCGGTCTCATAGACAAGCCACCCTCGGTGAAGGCAGAAGACAGGTAACAAAGAACAGGTGAGCAGTTTGCTTGGTGAGGTGAACGCGCCCCTCGGGGTGCAGACAGAAACAGGGAACCAAGAACAGGAGAGCCACTTGCTCGGCCTGGCAGACAGGCCGCTGGGTTGAAGAGAGAGGACAGGTAATAAAGAACAGCTGAGCAGGTTGCTCGGCCTGGTAGACACGCCCCCCGGGGTGAAGGCAGAAGACAGGTAACAGAGAACAGCTGAGCAGCTTGCTCGGCCTGGCAGACGGGCCGCTGGATTGAAGGGAAAAGACAATTAATAAAGAATATTCTGTTAGAACATGGACTGACTGAGTATTCTGTTAGAACTCAGGCTGAGTGGGTATTATTTAAACATAAACTGAGTCCATATTATGTTAAAACACAGGCTGAGTGGGTATTCTTTATTTTTTTATTTTTTTTGATTGATTAATTGATTTTTATTTTTTTTAATATTTTTTATTGAGTATATTGTTACAACAGTTCCAATTTTCTTCCCCTTGTTCCTCTCCACACAGCACCCCCCTCCCCCAGCAATCCCCCCCCAAGTCCATACCCCTGGTTCGTAAAAATTAACTATCCCCCCCTCTCAAATATTAGGACCCTTTGTAATCTTGTAAAGGACAATGGGCGAAGGTCTCAAGCTCCTCTAGCTGCTTCAAGCTGGACATGGTCGTCGTCCTACCTACCCTTGGGTCCAGAAAACCCTAATAAGAGTGGGGGTGTGGAGGGGAGGGTGGCCTTCCCTCATGCGGAAAGATCGTGCAGACTCCAGGTCAGTTGGCTGTCTCCGGTCAACGGCGTGCTTGGTTTAACAGGCTGGTGTCCTTGTTGTGTTCTGGGGGCAACAGATATGGCGAAAAGGGTTAAAAGACATCATTCAATCCATAACTACTAGATGACAAAAGGCAGGGATTAAGTTTTCAATGTTCCATATTAGGGAAAAAAAAAAAAAAGGCTTCTTTGTAAAAAGGTGTGTTAGGCACATCTCGGCTGTCCAAAACCCTTTTGCCCATTATACTTAGTTTGGGCTGAGGTAAATAGTTTAGGTTTTTCCCCCTCTCAGACCTCTGGGCCTTTTCTCTCCAAGCCATTAGGATAGAAAAGAGAAACCCGTTTTAAAGTGAAGCCCACAGACCACCCCATTCTTCCCCAACCCAGCCATTTAGTTCAGCCAAACCGTTGAGTCTCAGGAGGCAGCGCTGCAGAGAGGATTAAGTGAGGCTTATGCGTACAGATAATCACTCAGGTAACGCGATCATAGGCTTATGTCCTTTGAAAACAAAAAACACGTGTTAATTTATGTAACATAACCTGCAAACAAGTCTCTAAATCTGTAGAAGAAACTTTTAAGACGGTTAGTTGCTCTGTTTTATACTCTACTACTGATCATTGTGATTTTCTTTGAATAATAATTTTTCTCCCTAAGGTTACCCTCCTTGTCTTTAAAGGGACTACATTAAGTCCATTTTTAATTTATCCTTTTCATTTGCATAAACATAACAAGAGCAGCAAATGATCACTTATGATCTTTAGTTCTGCTTTGCTGGAACTTACCCAAGGAATATTTGGGGTGACCTTCAGTCTGTTCTTCAGGGCACAGAAGCTGTTCCACATATCTGGCATTCATCCTTGCCTGTACACACCTGTTTTTTCCAAGTCTTTCTGGTCTTTCCTTGTGCCTTAAGGTCCCTTCTAGCCATCTTTCAGGAAAACAACCTTCGTTCCTTCCCTGGAAAGATTGCTGTGGACCGCACAACCAACCATGGTACCAGGCCTTTTATCTCACAGGCTTTTATTACCTTTGAAAGTCATTCCCAGTTCCTCAGGACTTTCTGGTAACAATCTGAGCCCAACTATGTTTCCTTTAGGCTTGACATTCCAGTCAAAGACTTGGTCAAAAAAAAAAAAAAAGAACCTCTGTTGACAACTGGTCTTATTAGTTCTATGCAAAGGAACTTATGTCATTACTTACTTGCTTAGAATGCCAAACTTCTTTAAAAATAGACTGAGTCCATATTCTGTTCGAAATCAGGTTAAATTACTATTCTCTTAGAACATTGGCAAGGTGAGTATTCTTTAAACAGAGACTGAGTCCATAAGGTGTTGAAACACAGGCTGAGTGTGTATTCTGTTAGAACACAGGCTGAGTGTGTATTCTGTTAGAACAGAGTCTGAGTGAGTATACTTTGAACTCAGACTGAGTCCATATTCTGTTGGAACACACTCAGAGTGAGTATTTTTTAATCATGGACTGAGTCCATATTCTGTAAGAACACAAACTGAGTGAGTATTCTTTGAAAATAATCTCAGTCCATATTCTGTAAGAACACAGACTGAGTAGGTATTCTTTAAACGTAGACTGAGTCCATATTCTGTTAGAACAAAAGCTGAGTGGGTACTTTTTAAACAAAGTCTGAGTCCATATTCTGTAAGAACACAAACTGAGTGAGTATTCTTTGAAAATAATCTGAGTCCATGTTCTGTAAGAACACAGACTGAGTAGGTATTCTTTAAACGTAGACTGAATCCATATTCTGTTAGAACAATAGCTGAGTGGGTACTTGTTAAACAAAGACTGAGTCCATATTCTATTGAAATTCAGGCTGGTTGATTATTCCCTTAGAACAGAGGCTGAGTGAGTGTCCTTTAAACATAGACTGTTTCCATATTTTGTTAGAACACAGTTAACTGAGAACAGGTGAGCAGCTTGCGCGGTCTCATAGACAAGCCACCCTCGGTGAAGGCAGAAGACAGGTAACAAAGAACAGGTGAGCAGTTTGCTTGGTGAGGTGAACGCGCCCCTCGGGGTGCAGACAGAAACAGGGAACCAAGAACAGGAGAGCCACTTGCTCGGCCTGGCAGACAGGCCGCTGGGTTGAAGAGAGAGGACAGGTAATAAAGAACAGCTGAGCAGGTTGCTCGGCCTGGTAGACACGCCCCCCGGGGTGAAGGCAGAAGACAGGTAACAGAGAACAGCTGAGCAGCTTGCTCGGCCTGGCAGACGGGCCGCTGGATTGAAGGGAAAAGACAATTAATAAAGAATATTCTGTTAGAACATGGACTGACTGAGTATTCTGTTAGAACTCAGGCTGAGTGGGTATTATTTAAACATAAACTGAGTCCATATTATGTTAAAACACAGGCTGAGTGGGTATTCTTTATTTTTTTATTTTTTTTGATTGATTAATTGATTTTTATTTTTTTTAATATTTTTTATTGAGTATATTGTTACAACAGTTCCAATTTTCTTCCCCTTGTTCCTCTCCACACAGCACCCCCCTCCCCCAGCAATCCCCCCCCAAGTCCATACCCCTGGTTCGTAAAAATTAACTATCCCCCCCTCTCAAATATTAGGACCCTTTGTAATCTTGTAAAGGACAATGGGCGAAGGTCTCAAGCTCCTCTAGCTGCTTCAAGCTGGACATGGTCGTCGTCCTACCTACCCTTGGGTCCAGAAAACCCTAATAAGAGTGGGGGTGTGGAGGGGAGGGTGGCCTTCCCTCATGGGGAAAGATCGTGCAGACTCCAGGTCAGTTGGCTGTCTCCGGTCAACGGCGTGCTTGGTTTAACAGGCTGGTGTCCTTGTTGTGTTCTGGGGGCAACAGATATGGCGAAAAGGGTTAAAAGACATCATTCAATCCATAACTACTAGATGACAAAAGGCAGGGATTAAGTTTTCAATGTTCCATATTAGGGAAAAAAAAAAAAAAGGCTTCTTTGTAAAAAGGTGTGTTAGGCACATCTCGGCTGTCCAAAACCCTTTTGCCCATTATACTTAGTTTGGGCTGAGGTAAATAGTTTAGGTTTTTCCCCCTCTCAGACCTCTGGGCCTTTTCTCTCCAAGCCATTAGGATAGAAAAGAGAAACCCGTTTTAAAGTGAAGCCCACAGACCACCCCATTCTTCCCCAACCCAGCCATTTAGTTCAGCCAAACCGTTGAGTCTCAGGAGGCAGCGCTGCAGAGAGGATTAAGTGAGGCTTATGCGTACAGATAATCACTCAGGTAACGCGATCATAGGCTTATGTCCTTTGAAAACAAAAAACACGTGTTAATTTATGTAACATAACCTGCAAACAAGTCTCTAAATCTGTAGAAGAAACTTTTAAGACGGTTAGTTGCTCTGTTTTATACTCTACTACTGATCATTGTGATTTTCTTTGAATAATAATTTTTCTCCCTAAGGTTACCCTCCTTGTCTTTAAAGGGACTACATTAAGTCCATTTTTAATTTATCCTGTTCATTTGCATAAACATAACAAGAGCAGCAAATGATCACTTATGATCTTTAGTTCTGCTTTGCTGGAACTTACCCAAGGAATATTTGGGGTGACCTTCAGTCTGTTCTTCAGGGCACAGAAGCTGTGCCACATATCTGGCATTCATCCTTGCCTGTACACACCTGTTTTTTCCAAGTCTTTCTGGTCTTTCCTTGTGCCTTAAGGTCCCTTCTAGCCATCTTTCAGGAAAACAACCTTCGTTCCTTCCCTGGAAAGATTGCTGTGGACCGCACAACCAACCATGGTACCAGGCCTTTTATCTCACGGGCTTTTATTACCTTTGAAAGTCATTCCCAGTTCCTCAGGGCTTTCTGGTAACAATCTGAGCCCAACTATGTTTCCTTTAGGCTTGACATTCCAGTCAAAGGCTTGGTCAAAAAAAAAAAAAAAAAAAAAAGAACCTCTGTTGACAACTGGTCTTATTAGTTCTATGCAAAGGAACTTATGTCATTACTTACTTGCTTAGAATGCCAAACTTCTTTAAAAATAGACTGAGTCCATATTCTGTTGGAAATCAGGTTAAATTACTATTCTCTTAGAACATTGGCAAGGTGAGTATTCTTTAAACAGAGACTGAGTCCATATGGTGTTGAAACACAGGCTGAGTGTGTATTCTGTTAGAACACAGGCTGAGTGTGTATTCTGTTAGAACAGAGGCTGAGTGAGTATACTTTGAACTCAGACTGAGTCCATATTCTGTTGGAACACACTCAGAGTGAGTATTTTTTAATCATGGACTGAGTCCATATTCTGTAAGAACACAAACTGAGTGAGTATTCTTTGAAAATAATCTGAGTCCATATTCTGTAAGAACACAGACTGAGTAGGTATTCTTTAAACGTAGACTGAGTCCATATTCTGTTAGAACAAAAGCTGAGTGGGTACTTATTAAACAAATTCTGAGTCCATATTCTGTAAGAACACAAACTGAGTGAGTATTCTTTGAAAATAATCTGAGTCCATGTTCTGTAAGAACACAGACTGAGTAGGTATTCTTTAAACGTAGACTGAATCCATATTCTGTTAGAACAATAGCTGAGTGGGTACTTGTTAAACAAAGACTGAGTCCATATTCTATTGAAATTCAGGCTGGTTGATTATTCCCTTAGAACAGAGGCTGAGTGAGTGTTCTTTAAACATAGACTTTGTCCATATTTTGTTAGAACACAGTTAACAGAGAACAGGTGAGCAGCTTGCGCGGCCTCATAGACAAGCCACCCTCGGTGAAGGCAGAAGACAGGTAACAAAGAACAGGTGAGCAGTTTGCTTGGTGAGGTGAACGCGCCCCTCGGGGTGCAGACAGAAACAGGGAACCAAGAACAGGAGAGCCACTTGCTCGGCCTGGCAGACAGGCCGCTGGGTTGAAGAGAGAGGACAGGTAATAAAGAACAGCTGAGCAGGTTGCTCGGCCTGGTAGACACGCCCCCTGGGGTGAAGGCAGAAGACAGGTAACAGAGAACAGCTGAGCAGCTTGCTCGGCCTGGCAGACGGGCCGCTGGATTGAAGGGAAAAGACAATTAACAAAGAATATTCTGTTAGAACATGGACTGACTGAGTATTCTGTTAGAACTCAGGCTGAGTGGGTATTATTTAAACATAAACTGAGTCCATATTATGTTAAAACACAGGCTGAGTGGGTATTCTTTATTTTTTTATTTTTTTTGATTGATTAATTGATTTTTATTTTTTTTAATATTTTTTATTGAGTATATTGTTACAACAGTTCCAATTTTCATCCCCTTGTTCCTCTCCACACAGCACCCCCCTCCCCCAGCAATCCCCCCCCAAGTCCATACCCCTGGTTCGTAAAAATTAACTATCCCCCCCTCTCAAATATTAGGACCCTTTGTAATCTTGTAAAGGACAATGGGCGAAGGTCTCAAGCTCCTCTAGCTGCTTCAAGCTGGACATGGTCGTCGTCCTACCTACCCTTGGGTCCAGAAAACCCTAATAAGAGTGGGGGTGTGGAGGGGAGGGTGGCCTTCCCTCATGGGAAAAGATCGTGCAGACTCCAGGTCAGTTGGCTGTCTCCGGTCAACGGCGTGCTTGGTTTAACAGGCTGGTGTCCTTGTTGTGTTCTGGGGGCAACAGATATGGCGAAAAGGGTTAAAAGACATCATTCAATCCATAACTACTAGATGACAAAAGGCAGGGATTAAGTTTTCAATGTTCCATATTAGGGAAAAAAAAAAAAAAAGGCTTCTTTGTAAAAAGGTGTGTTAGGCACATCTCGCCTGTCCAAAACCCTTTTGCCCATTATACTTAGTTTGGGCTGAGGTAAATAGTTTAGGTTTTTCCCCCTCTCAGACCTCTGGGCCTTTTCTCTCCAAGCCATTAGGATAGAAAAGAGAAACCCGTTTTAAAGTGAAGCCCACAGACCACCCCATTCTTCCCCAACCCAGCCATTTAGTTCAGCCAAACCGTTGAGTCTCAGGAGGCAGCGCTGCAGAGAGGATTAAGTGAGGCTTATGCGTACAGATAATCACTCAGGTAACGCGATCATAGGCTTATGTCCTTTGAAAACAAAAAACACGTGTTAATTTATGTAACATAACCTGCAAACAAGTCTCTAAATCTGTACAAGAAACTTTTAAGACGGTTAGTTGCTCTGTTTTATACTCTACTACTGATCATTGTGATTTTCTTTGAATAATAATTTTTCTCCCTAAGGTTACCCTCCTTGTCTTTAAAGGGACTACATTAAGTCCATTTTTAATTTATCCTGTTCATTTGCATAAACATAACAAGAGCAGCAAATGATCACTTATGATCTTTAGTTCTGCTTTGCTAGAACTTACCCAAGGAATATTTGGGGTGACCTTCAGTCTGTTCTTCAGGGCACAGAAGCTGTTCCACATATCTGGCATTCATCCTTGCCTGTACACACCTGTTTTTTCCAAGTCTTTCTGGTCTTTCCTTGTGCCTTAAGGTCCCTTCTAGCCATCTTTCAGGAAAACAACCTTCGTTCCTTCCCTGGAAAGATTGCTGTGGACCGCACAACCAACCATGGTACCAGGCCTTTTATCTCACAGGCTTTTATTACCTTTGAAAGTCATTCCCAGTTCCTCAGGGCTTTCTGGTAACAATCTGAGCCCAACTATGTTTCCTTTAGGCTTGACATTCCAGTCAAAGACTTGGTCAAAAAAAAAAAAAAAGAACCTCTGTTGACAACTGGTCTTATTAGTTCTATGCAAAGGAACTTATGTCATTACTTACTTGCTTAGAATGCCAAACTTCTTTAAAAATAGACTGAGTCCATATTCTGTTCGAAATCAGGTTAAATTACTATTCTCTTAGAACATTGGCAAGGTGAGTATTCTTTAAACAGAGACTGAGTCCATAAGGTGTTGAAACACAGGCTGAGTGTGTATTCTGTTAGAACACAGGCTGAGTGTGTATTCTGTTAGAACAGAGTCTGAGTGAGTATACTTTGAACTCAGACTGAGTCCATATTCTGTTGGAACACACTCAGAGTGAGTATTTTTTAATCATGGACTGAGTCCATATTCTGTAAGAACACAAACTGAGTGAGTATTCTTTGAAAATAATCTCAGTCCATATTCTGTAAGAACACAGACTGAGTAGGTATTCTTTAAACGTAGACTGAGTCCATATTCTGTTAGAACAAAAGCTGAGTGGGTACTTTTTAAACAAAGTCTGAGTCCATATTCTGTAAGAACACAAACTGAGTGAGTATTCTTTGAAAATAATCTGAGTCCATGTTCTGTAAGAACACAGACTGAGTAGGTATTCTTTAAACGTAGACTGAATCCATATTCTGTTAGAACAATAGCTGAGTGGGTACTTGTTAAACAAAGACTGAGTCCATATTCTATTGAAATTCAGGCTGGTTGATTATTCCCTTAGAACAGAGGCTGAGTGAGTGTCCTTTAAACATAGACTGTTTCCATATTTTGTTAGAACACAGTTAACTGAGAACAGGTGAGCAGCTTGCGCGGTCTCATAGACAAGCCACCCTCGGTGAAGGCAGAAGACAGGTAACAAAGAACAGGTGAGCAGTTTGCTTGGTGAGGTGAACGCGCCCCTCGGGGTGCAGACAGAAACAGGGAACCAAGAACAGGAGAGCCACTTGCTCGGCCTGGCAGACAGGCCGCTGGGTTGAAGAGAGAGGACAGGTAATAAAGAACAGCTGAGCAGGTTGCTCGGCCTGGTAGACACGCCCCCCGGGGTGAAGGCAGAAGACAGGTAACAGAGAACAGCTGAGCAGCTTGCTCGGCCTGGCAGACGGGCCGCTGGATTGAAGGGAAAAGACAATTAATAAAGAATATTCTGTTAGAACATGGACTGACTGAGTATTCTGTTAGAACTCAGGCTGAGTGGGTATTATTTAAACATAAACTGAGTCCATATTATGTTAAAACACAGGCTGAGTGGGTATTCTTTATTTTTTTATTTTTTTTGATTGATTAATTGATTTTTATTTTTTTTAATATTTTTTATTGAGTATATTGTTACAACAGTTCCAATTTTCTTCCCCTTGTTCCTCTCCACACAGCACCCCCCTCCCCCAGCAATCCCCCCCCAAGTCCATACCCCTGGTTCGTAAAAATTAACTATCCCCCCCTCTCAAATATTAGGACCCTTTGTAATCTTGTAAAGGACAATGGGCGAAGGTCTCAAGCTCCTCTAGCTGCTTCAAGCTGGACATGGTCGTCGTCCTACCTACCCTTGGGTCCAGAAAACCCTAATAAGAGTGGGGGTGTGGAGGGGAGGGTGGCCTTCCCTCATGCGGAAAGATCGTGCAGACTCCAGGTCAGTTGGCTGTCTCCGGTCAACGGCGTGCTTGGTTTAACAGGCTGGTGTCCTTGTTGTGTTCTGGGGGCAACAGATATGGCGAAAAGGGTTAAAAGACATCATTCAATCCATAACTACTAGATGACAAAAGGCAGGGATTAAGTTTTCAATGTTCCATATTAGGGAAAAAAAAAAAAAAGGCTTCTTTGTAAAAAGGTGTGTTAGGCACATCTCGCCTGTCCAAAACCCTTTTGCCCATTATACTTAGTTTGGGCTGAGGTAAATAGTTTAGGTTTTTCCCCCTCTCAGACCTCTGGGCCTTTTCTCTCCAAGCCATTAGGATAGAAAAGAGAAACCCGTTTTAAAGTGAAGCCCACAGACCACCCCATTCTTCCCCAACCCAGCCATTTAGTTCAGCCAAACCGTTGAGTCTCAGGAGGCAGCGCTGCAGAGAGGATTAAGTGAGGCTTATGCGTACAGATAATCACTCAGGTAACGCGATCATAGGCTTATGTCCTTTGAAAACAAAAAACACGTGTTAATTTATGTAACATAACCTGCAAACAAGTCTCTAAATCTGTAGAAGAAACTTTTAAGACGGTTAGTTGCTCTGTTTTATACTCTACTACTGATCATTGTGATTTTCTTTGAATAATAATTTTTCTCCCTAAGGTTACCCTCCTTGTCTTTAAAGGGACTACATTAAGTCCATTTTTAATTTATCCTGTTCATTTGCATAAACATAACAAGAGCAGCAAATGATCACTTATGATCTTTAGTTCTGCTTTGCTGGAACTTACCCAAGGAATATTTGGGGTGACCTTCAGTCTGTTCTTCAGGGCACAGAAGCTGTTCCACATATCTGGCATTCATCCTTGCCTGTACACACCTGTTTTTTCCAAGTCTTTCTGGTCTTTCCTTGTGCCTTAAGGTCCCTTCTAGCCATCTTTCAGGAAAACAACCTTCGTTCCTTCCCTGGAAAGATTGCTGTGGACCGCACAACCAACCATGGTACCAGGCCTTTTATCTCACAGGCTTTTATTACCTTTGAAAGTCATTCCCAGTTCCTCAGGACTTTCTGGTAACAATCTGAGCCCAACTATGTTTCCTTTAGGCTTGACATTCCAGTCAAAGACTTGGTCAAAAAAAAAAAAAAAGAACCTCTGTTGACAACTGGTCTTATTAGTTCTATGCAAAGGAACTTATGTCATTACTTACTTGCTTAGAATGCCAAACTTCTTTAAAAATAGACTGAGTCCATATTCTGTTGGAAATCAGGTTAAATTACTATTCTCTTAGAACATTGGCAAGGTGAGTATTCTTTAAACAGATACTGAGTCCATAAGGTGTTGAAACACAGGCTGAGTGTGTATTCTGTTAGAACACAGGCTGAGTGTGTATTCTGTTAGAACAGAGTCTGAGTGAGTATACTTTGAACTCAGACTGAGTCCATATTCTGTTGGAACACACTCAGAGTGAGTATTTTTTAATCATGGACTGAGTCCATATTCTGTAAGAACACAAACTGAGTGAGTATTCTTTGAAAATAATCTCAGTCCATATTCTGTAAGAACACAGACTGAGTAGGTATTCTTTAAACGTAGACTGAGTCCATATTCTGTTAGAACAAAAGCTGAGTGGGTACTTTTTAAACAAAGTCTGAGTCCATATTCTGTAAGAACACAAACTGAGTGAGTATTCTTTGAAAATAATCTGAGTCCATGTTCTGTAAGAACACAGACTGAGTAGGTATTCTTTAAACGTAGACTGAATCCATATTCTGTTAGAACAATAGCTGAGTGGGTACTTGTTAAACAAAGACTGAGTCCATATTCTATTGAAATTCAGGCTGGTTGATTATTCCCTTAGAACAGAGGCTGAGTGAGTGTCCTTTAAACATAGACTGTGTCCATATTTTGTTAGAACACAGTTAACAGAGAACAGGTGAGCAGCTTGCGCGGTCTCATAGACAAGCCACCCTCGGTGAAGGCAGAAGACAGGTAACAAAGAACAGGTGAGCAGTTTGCTTGGTGAGGTGAACGCGCCCCTCGGGGTGCAGACAGAAACAGGGAACCAAGAACAGGAGAGCCACTTGCTCGGCCTGGCAGACAGGCCGCTGGGTTGAAGAGAGAGGACAGGTAATAAAGAACAGCTGAGCAGGTTGCTCGGCCTGGTAGACACGCCCCCCGGGGTGAAGTCAGAAGACAGGTAACAGAGAACAGCTGAGCAGCTTTCTCGGCCTGGCAGACGGGCCGCTGGATTGAAGGGAAAAGACAATTAACAAAGAATATTCTGTTAGAACATGGACTGACTGAGTATTCTGTTAGAACTCAGGCTGAGTGGGTATTCTTTATTTTTTTATTTTTTTTGATTGATTAATTGATTTTTATTTTATTTTTTTTTAATGTTTTTTATTGATTATATTGTTACAACAGTTCCAATTTTCTCCCCCTTGTTCCCCTCCACCGAGCACCCCCCTCCCCCAGCAATCCCCCCCAAGTCCATACCCCTGGTTCGTAAAAATTAACTATCCCCCCCCTCTCAAATATTAGGACCCTTTGTAATCTTGTAAAGGACAATGGGCGAAGGTCTCAAGCTCCTCTAGCTGCTTCAAGCTGGACATGGTCGTCGTCCTACCTACCCTTGGGTCCAGAAAACCCTAATAAGAGTGGGGGTGTGGAGGGGAGGGTGGCCTTCCCTCATGGGGAAAGATCGTGCAGACTCCAGGTCAGTTGGCTGTCTCCGGTCAACGGCGTGCTTGGTTTAACAGGCTGGTGTCCTTGTTGTGTTCTGGGGGCAACAGATTTGGCGAAAAGAGTTAAAAGACATCATTCAATCCATAACTACTAGATGACAAAAGGCAGGGATTAAGTTTTCAATGTTCCATATTAGGGGAAAAAAAAAAAAAAAAGGCTTCTTTGTAAGAAGGTGTGCTAGGCACATCTCGCCTGTCCAAAACCCTTTTGCCCATTATGCTTAGTTTGGGCTGAGGTAAATAGTTTAGGTTTTTCCCCCTCTCAGACCTCTGGGCCTTTTCTCTCCAAGCCATTAGGATAGAAAAGAGAAACCCGTTTTAAAGTGAAGCCCACAGACCACCCCATTCTTCCCCAACCCAGCCATTTAGTTCAGCCAAACCGTTGAGTCTCAGGAGGCAGCGCTGCAGAGAGGATTAAGTGAGGCTTATGCGTACAGATAATCACTCAGGTAACGCGATCATAGGCTTATGTCCTTTGAAAACAAAAAACACGTGTTAATTTATGTAACATAACCCGCAAACAAGTCTCTAAATCTGTAGAGGAAACTTTTAAGACGGTTAGTTGCTCTGTTTTATACTCTACTACTGATCATTGTGATTTTCCTTGAATAATAATTTTTCTCCCTAAGGTTACCCTCCTTGTCTTTAAAGGGACTACATTAAGTCCATTTTTAATTTATCCTGTTCATTTGCATAAACATAACAAGAGCAGCAAATGATCACTTATGATCTTTAGTTCTGCTTTGCTGGAACTTACCCAAGGAATATTTGGGGTGACCTTCAGTCTGTTCTTCAGGGCACAGAAGCTGTGCCACATATCTGGCATTCATCCTTGCCTGTACACACCTGTTTTTTCCAAGTCTTTCTGGTCTTTCCTTGTGCCTTAAGGTCCCTTCTAGCCATCTTTCAGGAAAACAACCTTCGTTCCTTCCCTGGAAAGATTGCTGTGGACCGCACAACCAACCATGGTACCAGGCCTTTTATCTCACGGGCTTTTATTACCTTTGAAAGTCATTCCCAGTTCCTCAGGGCTTTCTGGTAACAATCTGAGCCCAACTATGTTTCCTTTAGGCTTGACATTCCAGTCAAAGGCTTGGTCAAAAAAAAAAAAAAAAAAAAAAAAAAAAGAACCTCTGTTGACAACTGGTCTTATTAGTTCTATGCAAAGGAACTTATGTCATTACTTACTTGCTTAGAATGCCAAACTTCTTTAAAAATAGACTGAGTCCATATTCTGTTGGAAATCAGGTTAAATTACTATTCTCTTAGAACATTGGCAAGGTGAGTATTCTTTAAACAGAGACTGAGTCCATATGGTGTTGAAACACAGGCTGAGTGTGTATTCTGTTAGAACACAGGCTGAGTGTGTATTCTGTTAGAACAGAGGCTGAGTGAGTATACTTTGAACTCAGACTGAGTCCATATTCTGTTGGAACACACTCAGAGTGAGTATTTTTTAATCATGGACTGAGTCCATATTCTGTAAGAACACAAACTGAGTGAGTATTCTTTGAAAATAATCTGAGTCCATGTTCTGTAAGAACACAGACTGAGTAGGTACTCTTTAAACGTAGACTGAATCCATATTCTGTTAGAACAATAGCTGAGTGGGTACTTGTTAAACAAAGACTGAGTCCATATTCTATTGAAATTCAGGCTGGTTGATTATTCCCTTAGAACAGAGGCTGAGTGAGTGTCCTTTAAACATAGACTGTGTCCATATTTTGTTAGAACACAGTTAACAGAGAACAGGTGAGCAGCTTGCGCGGTCTCATAGACAAGCCACCCTCGGTGAAGGCAGAAGACAGGTAACAAAGAACAGGTGAGCAGTTTGCTTGGTGAGGTGAACGCGCCCCTCGGGGTGCAGACAGAAACAGGGAACCAAGAACAGGAGAGCCACTTGCTCGGCCTGGCAGACAGGCCGCTGGGTTGAAGAGAGAGGACAGGTAATAAAGAACAGCTGAGCAGGTTGCTCGGCCTGGTAGACACGCCCCCCGGGGTGAAGGCAGAAGACAGGTAACAGAGAACAGCTGAGCAGCTTTCTCGGCCTGGCAGACGGGCCGCTGGATTGAAGGGAAAAGACAATTAACAAAGAATATTCTGTTAGAACATGGACTGACTGAGTATTCTGTTAGAACTCAGGCTGAGTGGGTATTCTTTATTTTTTTATTTTTTTTGATTGATTAATTGATTTTTATTTTATTTTTTTTTAATGTTTTTTATTGATTATATTGTTACAACAGTTCCAATTTTCTCCCCCTTGTTCCCCTCCACCGAGCACCCCCCTCCCCCAGCAATCCCCCTCAAGTCCATACCCCTGGTTCGTAAAAATTAACTATCCCCCCCCTCTCAAATATTAGGACCCTTTGTAATCTTGTAAAGGACAATGGGCGAAGGTCTCAAGCTCCTCTAGCTGCTTCAAGCTGGACATGGTCGTCGTCCTACCTACCCTTGGGTCCAGAAAACCCTAATAAGAGTGGGGGTGTGGAGGGGAGGGTGGCCTTCCCTCATGGGGAAAGATCGTGCAGACTCCAGGTCAGTTGGCTGTCTCCGGTCAACGGCGTGCTTGGTTTAACAGGCTGGTGTCCTTGTTGTGTTCTGGGGGCAACAGATTTGGCGAAAAGAGTTAAAAGACATCATTCAATCCATAACTACTAGATGACAAAAGGCAGGGATTAAGTTTTCAATGTTCCATATTAGGGGAAAAAAAAAAAAAAAGGCTTCTTTGTAAGAAGGTGTGCTAGGCACATCTCGCCTGTCCAAAACCCTTTTGCCCATTATGCTTAGTTTGGGCTGAGGTAAATAGTTTAGGTTTTTCCCCCTCTCAGACCTCTGGGCCTTTTCTCTCCAAGCCATTAGGATAGAAAAGAGAAACCCGTTTTAAAGTGAAGCCCACAGACCACCCCATTCTTCCCCAACCCAGCCATTTAGTTCAGCCAAACCGTTGAGTCTCAGGAGGCAGCGCTGTAGAGAGGATTAAGTGAGGCTTATGCGTACAGATAATCACTCAGGTAATGCGATCATAGGCTTATGTCCTTTGAAAACAAAAAACACGTGTTAATTTATGTAACATAACCCGCAAACAAGTCTCTAAATCTGTAGAGGAAACTTTTAAGACGGTTAGTTGCTCTGTTTTATACTCTACTACTGATCATTGTGATTTTCCTTGAATAATAATTTTTCTCCCTAAGGTTACCCTCCTTGTCTTTAAAGGGACTACATTAAGTCCATTTTTAATTTATCCTGTTCATTTGCATAAACATAACAAGAGCAGCAAATGATCACTTATGATCTTTAGTTCTGCTTTGCTGGAACTTACCCAAGGAATATTTGGGGTGACCTTCAGTCTGTTCTTCAGGGCACAGAAGCTGTGCCACATATCTGGCATTCATCCTTGCCTGTACACACCTGTTTTTTCCAAGTCTTTCTGGTCTTTCCTTGTGCCTTAAGGTCCCTTCTAGCCATCTTTCAGGAAAACAACCTTCGTTCCTTCCCTGGAAAGATTGCTGTGGACCGCACAACCAACCATGGTACCAGGCCTTTTATCTCACGGGCTTTTATTACCTTTGAAAGTCATTCCCAGTTCCTCAGGGCTTTCTGGTAACAATCTGAGCCCAACTATGTTTCCTTTAGGCTTGACATTCCAGTCAAAGGCTTGGTCAAAAAAAAAAAAAAAAAAAAAAGAACCTCTGTTGACAACTGGTCTTATTAGTTCTATGCAAAGGAACTTATGTCATTACTTACTTGCTTAGAATGCCAAACTTCTTTAAAAATAGACTGAGTCCGTATTCTGTTGGAAATCAGGTTAAATTACTATTCTCTTAGAACATTGGCAAGGTGAGTATTCTTTAAACAGAGACTGAGTCCATATGGTGTTGAAACACAGGCTGAGTGTGTATTCTGTTAGAACACAGGCTGAGTGTGTATTCTGTTAGAACAGAGGCTGAGTGAGTATACTTTGAACTCAGACTGAGTCCATATTCTGTTGGAACACACTCAGAGTGAGTATTTTTTAATCATGGACTGAGTCCATATTCTGTAAGAACACAAACTGAGTGAGTATTCTTTGAAAATAATCTCAGTCCATGTTCTGTAAGAACACAGACTGAGTAGGTACTCTTTAAACGTAGACTGAATCCATATTCTGTTAGAACAATAGCTGAGTGGGTACTTGTTAAACAAAGACTGAGTCCATATTCTATTGAAATTCAGGCTGGTTGATTATTCCCTTAGAACAGAGGCTGAGTGAGTGTCCTTTAAACATAGACTGTGTCCATATTTTGTTAGAACACAGTTAACAGAGAACAGGTGAGCAGCTTGCGCGGTCTCATAGACAAGCCACCCTCGGTGAAGGCAGAAGACAGGTAACAAAGAACAGGTGAGCAGTTTGCTTGGTGAGGTGAACGCGCCCCTCGGGGTGCAGACAGAAACAGGGAACCAAGAACAGGAGAGCCACTTGCTCGGCCTGGCAGACAGGCCGCTGGGTTGAAGAGAGAGGACAGGTAATAAAGAACAGCTGAGCAGGTTGCTCGGCCTGGTAGACACGCCCCCCGGGGTGAAGGCAGAAGACAGGTAACAGAGAACAGCTGAGCAGCTTGCTCGGCCTGGCAGACGGGCCGCTGGATTGAAGGGAAAAGACAATTAACAAAGAATATTCTGTTAGAACATGGACTGACTGAGTATTCTGTTAGAACTCAGGCTGAGTGGGTATTCTTTATTTTTTTATTTTTTTTGATTGATTAATTGATTTTTATTTTATTTTTTTTTAATGTTTTTTATTGATTATATTGTTACAACAGTTCCAATTTTCTCCCCCTTGTTCCCCTCCACCGAGCACCCCCCTCCCCCAGCAATCCCCCCCAAGTCCATACCCCTGGTTCGTAAAAATTAACTATCCCCCCCCTCTCAAATATTAGGACCCTTTGTAATCTTGTAAAGGACAATGGGCGAAGGTCTCAAGCTCCTCTAGCTGCTTCAAGCTGGACATGGTCGTCGTCCTACCTACCCTTGGGTCCAGAAAACCCTAATAAGAGTGGGGGTGTGGAGGGGAGGGTGGCCTTCCCTCATGGGGAAAGATCGTGCAGACTCCAGGTCAGTTGGCTGTCTCCGGTCAACGGCGTGCTTGGTTTAACAGGCTGGTGTCCTTGTTGTGTTCTGGGGGCAACAGATTTGGCGAAAAGGGTTAAAAGACATCATTCAATCCATAACTACTAGATGACAAAAGGCAGGGATTAAGTTTTCAATGTTCCATATTAGGGGAAAAAAAAAAAAAAAAGGCTTCTTTGTAAGAAGGTGTGCTAGGCACATCTCGCCTGTCCAAAACCCTTTTGCCCATTATGCTTAGTTTGGGCTGAGGTAAATAGTTTAGGTTTTTCCCCCTCTCAGACCTCTGGGCCTTTTCTCTCCAAGCCATTAGGATAGAAAAGAGAAACCCGTTTTAAAGTGAAGCCCACAGACCACCCCATTCTTCCCCAACCCAGCCATTTAGTTCAGCCAAACCGTTGAGTCTCAGGAGGCAGCGCTGCAGAGAGGATTAAGTGAGGCTTATGCGTACAGATAATCACTCAGGTAATGCGATCATAGGCTTATGTCCTTTGAAAACAAAAAACACGTGTTAATTTATGTAACATAACCCGCAAACAAGTCTCTAAATCTGTAGAGGAAACTTTTAAGACGGTTAGTTGCTCTGTTTTATACTCTACTACTGATCATTGTGATTTTCCTTGAATAATAATTTTTCTCCCTAAGGTTACCCTCCTTGTCTTTAAAGGGACTACATTAAGTCCATTTTTAATTTATCCTGTTCATTTGCATAAACATAACAAGAGCAGCAAATGATCACTTATGATCTTTAGTTCTGCTTTGCTGGAACTTACCCAAGGAATATTTGGGGTGACCTTCAGTCTGTTCTTCAGGGCACAGAAGCTGTGCCACATATCTGGCATTCATCCTTGCCTGTACACACCTGTTTTTTCCAAGTCTTTCTGGTCTTTCCTTGTGCCTTAAGGTCCCTTCTAGCCATCTTTCAGGAAAACAACCTTCGTTCCTTCCCTGGAAAGATTGCTGTGGACCGCACAACCAACCATGGTACCAGGCCTTTTATCTCACGGGCTTTTATTACCTTTGAAAGTCATTCCCAGTTCCTCAGGGCTTTCTGGTAACAATCTGAGCCCAACTATGTTTCCTTTAGGCTTGACATTCCAGTCAAAGGCTTGGTCAAAAAAAAAAAAAAAAAAAAAAAGAACCTCTGTTGACAACTGGTCTTATTAGTTCTATGCAAAGGAACTTATGTCATTACTTACTTGCTTAGAATGCCAAACTTCTTTAAAAATAGACTGAGTCCATATTCTGTTGGAAATCAGGTTAAATTACTATTCTCTTAGAACATTGGCAAGGTGAGTATTCTTTAAACAGAGACTGAGTCCATATGGTGTTGAAACACAGGCTGAGTGTGTATTCTGTTAGAACACAGGCTGAGTGTGTATTCTGTTAGAACAGAGGCTGAGTGAGTATACTTTGAACTCAGACTGAGTCCATATTCTGTTGGAACACACTCAGAGTGAGTATTTTTTAATCATGGACTGAGTCCATATTCTGTAAGAACACAAACTGAGTGAGTATTCTTTGAAAATAATCTCAGTCCATATTCTGTAAGAACACAGACTGAGTAGGTATTCTTTAAACGTAGACTGAGTCCATATTCTGTTAGAACAAAAGCTGAGTGGGTACGTTTTAAACAAAGTCTGAGTCCATATTCTGTAAGAACACAAACTGAGTGAGTATTCTTTGAAAATAATCTGAGTCCATGTTCTGTAAGAACACAGACTGAGTAGGTATTCTTTAAACGTAGACTGAATCCATATTCTGTTAGAACAATAGCTGAGTGGGTACTTGTTAAACAAAGACTGAGTCCATATTCTATTGAAATTCAGGCTGGTTGATTATTCCCTTAGAACAGAGGCTGAGTGAGTGTCCTTTAAACATAGACTGTGTCCATATTTTGTCGAGAACACAGTTAACAGAGAACAGGTGAGCAGCTTGCGCGGTCTCATAGACAAGCCACCCTCGGTGAAGGCAGAAGACAGGTAACAAAGAACAGGTGAGCAGTTTGCTTGGTGAGGTGAACGCGCCCCTCGGGGTGCAGACAGAAACAGGGAACCAAGAACAGGAGAGCCACTTGCTCGGCCTGGCAGACAGGCCGCTGGGTTGAAGAGAGAGGACAGGTAATAAAGAACAGCTGAGCAGGTTGCTCGGCCTGGTAGACACGCCCCCCGGGGTGAAGGCAGAAGACAGGTAACAGAGAACAGCTGAGCAGCTTGCTCGGCCTGGCAGACGGGCCGCTGGATTGAAGGGAAAAGACAATTAACAAAGAATATTCTGTTAGAACATGGACTGACTGAGTATTCTGTTAGAACTCAGGCTGAGTGGGTATTCTTTATTTTTTTATTTTTTTTGATTGATTAATTGATTTTTATTTTATTTTTTTTTAATGTTTTTTATTGATTATATTGTTACAACAGTTCCAATTTTCTCCCCCTTGTTCCCCTCCACCGAGCACCCCCCTCCCCCAGCAATCCCCCCCAAGTCCATACCCCTGGTTCGTAAAAATTAACTATCCCCCCCCTCTCAAATATTAGGACCCTTTGTAATCTTGTAAAGGACAATGGGCGAAGGTCTCAAGCTCCTCTAGCTGCTTCAAGCTGGACATGGTCGTCGTCCTACCTACCCTTGGGTCCAGAAAACCCTAATAAGAGTGGGGGTGTGGAGGGGAGGGTGGCCTTCCCTCATGGGGAAAGATCGTGCAGACTCCAGGTCAGTTGGCTGTCTCCGGTCAACGGCGTGCTTGGTTTAACAGGCTGGTGTCCTTGTTGTGTTCTGGGGGCAACAGATTTGGCGAAAAGGGTTAAAAGACATCATTCAATCCATAACTACTAGATGAAAAAAGGCAGGGATTAAGTTTTCAATGTTCCATATTAGGGGAAAAAAAAAAAAAAAGGCTTCTTTGTAAGAAGGTGTGCTAGGCACATCTCGCCTGTCCAAAACCCTTTTGCCCATTATGCTTAGTTTGGGCTGAGGTAAATAGTTTAGGTTTTTCCCCCTCTCAGACCTCTGGGCCTTTTCTCTCCAAGCCATTAGGATAGAAAAGAGAAACCCGTTTTAAAGTGAAGCCCACAGACCACCCCATTCTTCCCCAACCCAGCCATTTAGTTCAGCCAAACCGTTGAGTCTCAGGAGGCAGCGCTGCAGAGAGGATTAAGTGAGGCTTATGCGTACAGATAATCACTCAGGTAATGCGATCATAGGCTTATGTCCTTTGAAAACAAAAAACACGTGTTAATTTATGTAACATAACCCGCAAACAAGTCTCTAAATCTGTAGAGGAAACTTTTAAGACGGTTAGTTGCTCTGTTTTATACTCTACTACTGATCATTGTGATTTTCCTTGAATAATAATTTTTCTCCCTAAGGTTACCCTCCTTGTCTTTAAAGGGACGACATTAAGTCCATTTTTAATTTATCCTGTTCATTTGCATAAACATAACAAGAGCAGCAAATGATCACTTATGATCTTTAGTTCTGCTTTGCTGGAACTTACCCAAGGAATATTTGGGGTGACCTTCAGTCTGTTCTTCAGGGCACAGAAGCTGTGCCACATATCTGGCATTCATCCTTGCCTGTACACACCTGTTTTTTCCAAGTCTTTCTGGTCTTTCCTTGTGCCTTAAGGTCCCTTCTAGCCATCTTTCAGGAAAACAACCTTCGTTCCTTCCCTGGAAAGATTGCTGTGGACCGCACAACCAACCATGGTACCAGGCCTTTTATCTCACGGGCTTTTATTACCTTTGAAAGTCATTCCCAGTTCCTCAGGGCTTTCTGGTAACAATCTGAGCCCAACTATGTTTCCTTTAGGCTTGACATTCCAGTCAAAGGCTTGGTCAAAAAAAAAAAAAAAAAAAAAAAGAACCTCTGTTGACAACTGGTCTTATTAGTTCTATGCAAAGGAACTTATGTCATTACTTACTTGCTTAGAATGCCAAACTTCTTTAAAAATAGACTGAGTCCATATTCTGTTGGAAATCAGGTTAAATTACTATTCTCTTAGAACATTGGCAAGGTGAGTATTCTTTAAACAGAGACTGAGTCCATATGGTGTTGAAACACAGGCTGAGTGTGTATTCTGTTAGAACACAGGCTGAGTGTGTATTCTGTTAGAACAGAGGCTGAGTGAGTATACTTTGAACTCAGACTGAGTCCATATTCTGTTGGAACACACTCAGAGTGAGTATTTTTTAATCATGGACTGAGTCCATATTCTGTAAGAACACAAACTGAGTGAGTATTCTTTGAAAATAATCTCAGTCCATATTCTGTAAGAACACAGACTGAGTAGGTATTCTTTAAACGTAGACTGAGTCCATATTCTGTTAGAACAAAAGCTGAGTGGGTACGTTTTAAACAAAGTCTGAGTCCATATTCTGTAAGAACACAAACTGAGTGAGTATTCTTTGAAAATAATCTGAGTCCATGTTCTGTAAGAACACAGACTGAGTAGGTATTCTTTAAACGTAGACTGAATCCATATTCTGTTAGAACAATAGCTGAGTGGGTACTTGTTAAACAAAGACTGAGTCCATATTCTATTGAAATTCAGGCTGGTTGATTATTCCCTTAGAACAGAGGCTGAGTGAGTGTCCTTTAAACATAGACTGTGTCCATATTTTGTGAGAACACAGTTAACAGAGAACAGGTGAGCAGCTTGCGCGGTCTCATAGACAAGCCACCCTCGGTGAAGGCAGAAGACAGGTAACAAAGAACAGGTGAGCAGTTTGCTTGGTGAGGTGAACGCGCCCCTCGGGGTGCAGACAGAAACAGGGAACCAAGAACAGGAGAGCCACTTGCTCGGCCTGGCAGACAGGCCGCTGGGTTGAAGAGAGAGGACAGGTAATAAAGAACAGCTGAGCAGGTTGCTCGGCCTGGTAGACACGCCCCCCGGGGTGAAGGCAGAAGACAGGTAACAGAGAACAGCTGAGCAGCTTGCTCGGCCTGGCAGACGGGCCGCTGGATTGAAGGGAAAAGACAATTAACAAAGAATATTCTGTTAGAACCTGGACTGACTGAGTATTCTGTTAGAACTCAGGCTGAGTGGGTATTCTTTATTTTTTTATTTTTTTTGATTGATTAATTGATTTTTATTTTATTTTTTTTTAATGTTTTTTATTGATTATATTGTTACAACAGTTCCAATTTTCTCCCCCTTGTTCCCCTCCACCGAGCACCCCCCTCCCCCAGCAATCCCCCCCAAGTCCATACCCCTGGTTCGTAAAAATTAACTATCCCCCCCCTCTCAAATATTAGGACCCTTTGTAATCTTGTAAAGGACAATGGGCGAAGGTCTCAAGCTCCTCTAGCTGCTTCAAGCTGGACATGGTCGTCGTCCTACCTACCCTTGGGTCCAGAAAACCCTAATAAGAGTGGGGGTGTGGAGGGGAGGGTGGCCTTCCCTCATGGGGAAAGATCGTGCAGACTCCAGGTCAGTTGGCTGTCTCCGGTCAACGGCGTGCTTGGTTTAACAGGCTGGTGTCCTTGTTGTGTTCTGGGGGCAACAGATTTGGCGAAAAGGGTTAAAAGACATCATTCAATCCATAACTACTAGATGAAAAAAGGCAGGGATTAAGTTTTCAATGTTCCATATTAGGGGAAAAAAAAAAAAAAAGGCTTCTTTGTAAGAAGGTGTGCTAGGCACATCTCGCCTGTCCAAAACCCTTTTGCCCATTATGCTTAGTTTGGGCTGAGGTAAATAGTTTAGGTTTTTCCCCCTCTCAGACCTCTGGGCCTTTTCTCTCCAAGCCATTAGGATAGAAAAGAGAAACCCGTTTTAAAGTGAAGCCCACAGACCACCCCATTCTTCCCCAACCCAGCCATTTAGTTCAGCCAAACCGTTGAGTCTCAGGAGGCAGCGCTGCAGAGAGGATTAAGTGAGGCTTATGCGTACAGATAATCACTCAGGTAATGCGATCATAGGCTTATGTCCTTTGAAAACAAAAAACACGTGTTAATTTATGTAACATAACCCGCAAACAAGTCTCTAAATCTGTAGAGGAAACTTTTAAGACGGTTAGTTGCTCTGTTTTATACTCTACTACTGATCATTGTGATTTTCCTTGAATAATAATTTTTCTCCCTAAGGTTACCCTCCTTGTCTTTAAAGGGACGACATTAAGTCCATTTTTAATTTATCCTGTTCATTTGCATAAACATAACAAGAGCAGCAAATGATCACTTATGATCTTTAGTTCTGCTTTGCTGGAACTTACCCAAGGAATATTTGGGGTGACCTTCAGTCTGTTCTTCAGGGCACAGAAGCTGTGCCACATATCTGGCATTCATCCTTGCCTGTACACACCTGTTTTTTCCAAGTCTTTCTGGTCTTTCCTTGTGCCTTAAGGTCCCTTCTAGCCATCTTTCAGGAAAACAACCTTCGTTCCTTCCCTGGAAAGATTGCTGTGGACCGCACAACCAACCATGGTACCAGGCCTTTTATCTCACGGGCTTTTATTACCTTTGAAAGTCATTCCCAGTTCCTCAGGGCTTTCTGGTAACAATCTGAGCCCAACTATGTTTCCTTTAGGCTTGACATTCCAGTCAAAGGCTTGGTCAAAAAAAAAAAAAAAAAAAAAAGAACCTCTGTTGACAACTGGTCTTATTAGTTCTATGCAAAGGAACTTATGTCATTACTTACTTGCTTAGAATGCCAAACTTCTTTAAAAATAGACTGAGTCCATATTCTGTTGGAAATCAGGTTAAATTACTATTCTCTTAGAACATTGGCAAGGTGAGTATTCTTTAAACAGAGACTGAGTCCATATGGTGTTGAAACACAGGCTGAGTGTGTATTCTGTTAGAACACAGGCTGAGTGTGTATTCTGTTAGAACAGAGGCTGAGTGAGTATACTTTGAACTCAGACTGAGTCCATATTCTGTTGGAACACACTCAGAGTGAGTATTTTTTAATCATGGACTGAGTCCATATTCTGTAAGAACACAAACTGAGTGAGTATTCTTTGAAAATAATCTCAGTCCATATTCTGTAAGAACACAGACTGAGTAGGTATTCTTTAAACGTAGACTGAGTCCATATTCTGTTAGAACAAAAGCTGAGTGGGTACGTTTTAAACAAAGTCTGAGTCCATATTCTGTAAGAACACAAACTGAGTGAGTATTCTTTGAAAATAATCTGAGTCCATGTTCTGTAAGAACACAGACTGAGTAGGTATTCTTTAAACGTAGACTGAATCCATATTCTGTTAGAACAATAGCTGAGTGGGTACTTGTTAAACAAAGACTGAGTCCATATTCTATTGAAATTCAGGCTGGTTGATTATTCCCTTAGAACAGAGGCTGAGTGAGTGTCCTTTAAACATAGACTGTGTCCATATTTTGTGAGAACACAGTTAACAGAGAACAGGTGAGCAGCTTGCGCGGTCTCATAGACAAGCCACCCTCGGTGAAGGCAGAAGACAGGTAACAAAGAACAGGTGAGCAGTTTGCTTGGTGAGGTGAACGCGCCCCTCGGGGTGCAGACAGAAACAGGGAACCAAGAACAGGAGAGCCACTTGCTCGGCCTGGCAGACAGGCCGCTGGGTTGAAGAGAGAGGACAGGTAATAAAGAACAGCTGAGCAGGTTGCTCGGCCTGGTAGACACGCCCCCCGGGGTGAAGGCAGAAGACAGGTAACAGAGAACAGCTGAGCAGCTTGCTCGGCCTGGCAGACGGGCCGCTGGATTGAAGGGAAAAGACAATTAACAAAGAATATTCTGTTAGAACATGGACTGACTGAGTATTCTGTTAGAACTCAGGCTGAGTGGGTATTCTTTATTTTTTTATTTTTTTTGATTGATTAATTGATTTTTATTTTATTTTTTTTTAATGTTTTTTATTGATTATATTGTTACAACAGTTCCAATTTTCTCCCCCTTGTTCCCCTCCACCGAGCACCCCCCTCCCCCAGCAATCCCCCCCAAGTCCATACCCCTGGTTCGTAAAAATTAACTATCCCCCCCCTCTCAAATATTAGGACCCTTTGTAATCTTGTAAAGGACAATGGGCGAAGGTCTCAAGCTCCTCTAGCTGCTTCAAGCTGGACATGGTCGTCGTCCTACCTACCCTTGGGTCCAGAAAACCCTAATAAGAGTGGGGGTGTGGAGGGGAGGGTGGCCTTCCCTCATGGGGAAAGATCGTGCAGACTCCAGGTCAGTTGGCTGTCTCCGGTCAACGGCGTGCTTGGTTTAACAGGCTGGTGTCCTTGTTGTGTTCTGGGGGCAACAGATTTGGCGAAAAGGGTTAAAAGACATCATTCAATCCATAACTACTAGATGAAAAAAGGCAGGGATTAAGTTTTCAATGTTCCATATTAGGGGAAAAAAAAAAAAAAGGCTTCTTTGTAAGAAGGTGTGCTAGGCACATCTCGCCTGTCCAAAACCCTTTTGCCCATTATGCTTAGTTTGGGCTGAGGTAAATAGTTTAGGTTTTTCCCCCTCTCAGACCTCTGGGCCTTTTCTCTCCAAGCCATTAGGATAGAAAAGAGAAACCCGTTTTAAAGTGAAGCCCACAGACCACCCCATTCTTCCCCAACCCAGCCATTTAGTTCAGCCAAACCGTTGAGTCTCAGGAGGCAGCGCTGCAGAGAGGATTAAGTGAGGCTTATGCGTACAGATAATCACTCAGGTAATGCGATCATAGGCTTATGTCCTTTGAAAACAAAAAACACGTGTTAATTTATGTAACATAACCCGCAAACAAGTCTCTAAATCTGTAGAGGAAACTTTTAAGACGGTTAGTTGCTCTGTTTTATACTCTACTACTGATCATTGTGATTTTCCTTGAATAATAATTTTTCTCCCTAAGGTTACCCTCCTTGTCTTTAAAGGGACGACATTAAGTCCATTTTTAATTTATCCTGTTCATTTGCATAAACATAACAAGAGCAGCAAATGATCACTTATGATCTTTAGTTCTGCTTTGCTGGAACTTACCCAAGGAATATTTGGGGTGACCTTCAGTCTGTTCTTCAGGGCACAGAAGCTGTGCCACATATCTGGCATTCATCCTTGCCTGTACACACCTGTTTTTTCCAAGTCTTTCTGGTCTTTCCTTGTGCCTTAAGGTCCCTTCTAGCCATCTTTCAGGAAAACAACCTTCGTTCCTTCCCTGGAAAGATTGCTGTGGACCGCACAACCAACCATGGTACCAGGCCTTTTATCTCACGGGCTTTTATTACCTTTGAAAGTCATTCCCAGTTCCTCAGGGCTTTCTGGTAACAATCTGAGCCCAACTATGTTTCCTTTAGGCTTGACATTCCAGTCAAAGGCTTGGTCAAAAAAAAAAAAAAAAAAAAAAGAACCTCTGTTGACAACTGGTCTTATTAGTTCTATGCAAAGGAACTTATGTCATTACTTACTTGCTTAGAATGCCAAACTTCTTTAAAAATAGACTGAGTCCATATTCTGTTGGAAATCAGGTTAAATTACTATTCTCTTAGAACATTGGCAAGGTGAGTATTCTTTAAACAGAGACTGAGTCCATATGGTGTTGAAACACAGGCTGAGTGTGTATTCTGTTAGAACACAGGCTGAGTGTGTATTCTGTTAGAACAGAGGCTGAGTGAGTATACTTTGAACTCAGACTGAGTCCATATTCTGTTGGAACACACTCAGAGTGAGTATTTTTTAATCATGGACTGAGTCCATATTCTGTAAGAACACAAACTGAGTGAGTATTCTTTGAAAATAATCTCAGTCCATATTCTGTAAGAACACAGACTGAGTAGGTATTCTTTAAACGTAGACTGAGTCCATATTCTGTTAGAACAAAAGCTGAGTGGGTACGTTTTAAACAAAGTCTGAGTCCATATTCTGTAAGAACACAAACTGAGTGAGTATTCTTTGAAAATAATCTGAGTCCATGTTCTGTAAGAACACAGACTGAGTAGGTATTCTTTAAACGTAGACTGAATCCATATTCTGTTAGAACAATAGCTGAGTGGGTACTTGTTAAACAAAGACTGAGTCCATATTCTATTGAAATTCAGGCTGGTTGATTATTCCCTTAGAACAGAGGCTGAGTGAGTGTCCTTTAAACATAGACTGTGTCCATATTTTGTGAGAACACAGTTAACAGAGAACAGGTGAGCAGCTTGCGCGGTCTCATAGACAAGCCACCCTCGGTGAAGGCAGAAGACAGGTAACAAAGAACAGGTGAGCAGTTTGCTTGGTGAGGTGAACGCGCCCCTCGGGGTGCAGACAGAAACAGGGAACCAAGAACAGGAGAGCCACTTGCTCGGCCTGGCAGACAGGCCGCTGGGTTGAAGAGAGAGGACAGGTAATAAAGAACAGCTGAGCAGGTTGCTCGGCCTGGTAGACACGCCCCCCGGGGTGAAGGCAGAAGACAGGTAACAGAGAACAGCTGAGCAGCTTGCTCGGCCTGGCAGACGGGCCGCTGGATTGAAGGGAAAAGACAATTAACAAAGAATATTCTGTTAGAACATGGACTGACTGAGTATTCTGTTAGAACTCAGGCTGAGTGGGTATTCTTTATTTTTTTATTTTTTTTGATTGATTAATTGATTTTTATTTTATTTTTTTTTAATGTTTTTTATTGATTATATTGTTACAACAGTTCCAATTTTCTCCCCCTTGTTCCCCTCCACCGAGCACCCCCCTCCCCCAGCAATCCCCCCCAAGTCCATACCCCTGGTTCGTAAAAATTAACTATCCCCCCCCTCTCAAATATTAGGACCCTTTGTAATCTTGTAAAGGACAATGGGCGAAGGTCTCAAGCTCCTCTAGCTGCTTCAAGCTGGACATGGTCGTCGTCCTACCTACCCTTGGGTCCAGAAAACCCTAATAAGAGTGGGGGTGTGGAGGGGAGGGTGGCCTTCCCTCATGGGGAAAGATCGTGCAGACTCCAGGTCAGTTGGCTGTCTCCGGTCAACGGCGTGCTTGGTTTAACAGGCTGGTGTCCTTGTTGTGTTCTGGGGGCAACAGATTTGGCGAAAAGGGTTAAAAGACATCATTCAATCCATAACTACTAGATGACAAAAGGCAGGGATTAAGTTTTCAATGTTCCATATTAGGGGAAAAAAAAAAAAAAAGGCTTCTTTGTAAGAAGGTGTGCTAGGCACATCTCGCCTGTCCAAAACCCTTTTGCCCATTATGCTTAGTTTGGGCTGAGGTAAATAGTTTAGGTTTTTCCCCCTCTCAGACCTCTGGGCCTTTTCTCTCCAAGCCATTAGGATAGAAAAGAGAAACCCGTTTTAAAGTGAAGCCCACAGACCACCCCATTCTTCCCCAACCCAGCCATTTAGTTCAGCCAAACCGTTGAGTCTCAGGAGGCAGCGCTGCAGAGAGGATTAAGTGAGGCTTATGCGTACAGATAATCACTCAGGTAATGCGATCATAGGCTTATGTCCTTTGAAAACAAAAAACACGTGTTAATTTATGTAACATAACCCGCAAACAAGTCTCTAAATCTGTAGAGGAAACTTTTAAGACGGTTAGTTGCTCTGTTTTATACTCTACTACTGATCATTGTGATTTTCCTTGAATAATAATTTTTCTCCCTAAGGTTACCCTCCTTGTCTTTAAAGGGACTACATTAAGTCCATTTTTAATTTATCCTGTTCATTTGCATAAACATAACAAGAGCAGCAAATGATCACTTATGATCTTTAGTTCTGCTTTGCTGGAACTTACCCAAGGAATATTTGGGGTGACCTTCAGTCTGTTCTTCAGGGCACAGAAGCTGTGCCACATATCTGGCATTCATCCTTGCCTGTACACACCTGTTTTTTCCAAGTCTTTCTGGTCTTTCCTTGTGCCTTAAGGTCCCTTTTAGCCATCTTTCAGGAAAACAACCTTCGTTCCTTCCCTGGAAAGATTGCTGTGGACCGCACAACCAACCATGGTACCAGGCCTTTTATCTCACGGGCTTTTATTACCTTTGAAAGTCATTCCCAGTTCCTCAGGGCTTTCTGGTAACAATCTGAGCCCAACTATGTTTCCTTTAGGCTTGACATTCCAGTCAAAGGCTTGGTCAAAAAAAAAAAAAAAAAAAAAAAGAACCTCTGTTGACAACTGGTCTTATTAGTTCTATGCAAAGGAACTTATGTCATTACTTACTTGCTTAGAATGCCAAACTTCTTTAAAAATAGACTGAGTCCGTATTCTGTTGGAAATCAGGTTAAATTACTATTCTCTTAGAACATTGGCAAGGTGAGTATTCTTTAAACAGAGACTGAGTCCATATGGTGTTGAAACACAGGCTGAGTGTGTATTCTGTTAGAACACAGGCTGAGTGTGTATTCTGTTAGAACAGAGGCTGAGTGAGTATACTTTGAACTCAGACTGAGTCCATATTCTGTTGGAACACACTCAGAGTGAGTATTTTTTAATCATGGACTGAGTCCATATTCTGTAAGAACACAAACTGAGTGAGTATTCTTTGAAAATAATCTCAGTCCATGTTCTGTAAGAACACAGACTGAGTAGGTACTCTTTAAACGTAGACTGAATCCATATTCTGTTAGAACAATAGCTGAGTGGGTACTTGTTAAACAAAGACTGAGTCCATATTCTATTGAAATTCAGGCTGGTTGATTATTCCCTTAGAACAGAGGCTGAGTGAGTGTCCTTTAAACATAGACTGTGTCCATATTTTGTTAGAACACAGTTAACAGAGAACAGGTGAGCAGCTTGCGCGGTCTCATAGACAAGCCACCCTCGGTGAAGGCAGAAGACAGGTAACAAAGAACAGGTGAGCAGTTTGCTTGGTGAGGTGAACGCGCCCCTCGGGGTGCAGACAGAAACAGGGAACCAAGAACAGGAGAGCCACTTGCTCGGCCTGGCAGACAGGCCGCTGGGTTGAAGAGAGAGGACAGGTAATAAAGAACAGCTGAGCAGGTTGCTCGGCCTGGTAGACACGCCCCCCGGGGTGAAGGCAGAAGACAGGTAACAGAGAACAGCTGAGCAGCTTGCTCGGCCTGGCAGACGGGCCGCTGGATTGAAGGGAAAAGACAATTAACAAAGAATATTCTGTTAGAACATGGACTGACTGAGTATTCTGTTAGAACTCAGGCTGAGTGGGTATTCTTTATTTTTTTATTTTTTTTGATTGATTAATTGATTTTTATTTTATTTTTTTTTTAATGTTTTTTATTGATTATATTGTTACAACAGTTCCAATTTTCTCCCCCTTGTTCCCCTCCACCGAGCACCCCCCTCCCCCAGCAATCCCCCCCAAGTCCATACCCCTGGTTCGTAAAAATTAACTATCCCCCCCCTCTCAAATATTAGGACCCTTTGTAATCTTGTAAAGGACAATGGGCGAAGGTCTCAAGCTCCTCTAGCTGCTTCAAGCTGGACATGGTCGTCGTCCTACCTACCCTTGGGTCCAGAAAACCCTAATAAGAGTGGGGGTGTGGAGGGGAGGGTGGCCTTCCCTCATGGGGAAAGATCGTGCAGACTCCAGGTCAGTTGGCTGTCTCCGGTCAACGGCGTGCTTGGTTTAACAGGCTGGTGTCCTTGTTGTGTTCTGGGGGCAACAGATTTGGCGAAAAGGGTTAAAAGACATCATTCAATCCATAACTACTAGATGACAAAAGGCAGGGATTAAGTTTTCAATGTTCCATATTAGGGGAAAAAAAAAAAAAAAAGGCTTCTTTGTAAGAAGGTGTGCTAGGCACATCTCGCCTGTCCAAAACCCTTTTGCCCATTATGCTTAGTTTGGGCTGAGGTAAATAGTTTAGGTTTTTCCCCCTCTCAGACCTCTGGGCCTTTTCTCTCCAAGCCATTAGGATAGAAAAGAGAAACCCGTTTTAAAGTGAAGCCCACAGACCACCCCATTCTTCCCCAACCCAGCCATTTAGTTCAGCCAAACCGTTGAGTCTCAGGAGGCAGCGCTGCAGAGAGGATTAAGTGAGGCTTATGCGTACAGATAATCACTCAGGTAATGCGATCATAGGCTTATGTCCTTTGAAAACAAAAAACACGTGTTAATTTATGTAACATAACCCGCAAACAAGTCTCTAAATCTGTAGAGGAAACTTTTAAGACGGTTAGTTGCTCTGTTTTATACTCTACTACTGATCATTGTGATTTTCCTTGAATAATAATTTTTCTCCCTAAGGTTACCCTCCTTGTCTTTAAAGGGACTACATTAAGTCCATTTTTAATTTATCCTGTTCATTTGCATAAACATAACAAGAGCAGCAAATGATCACTTATGATCTTTAGTTCTGCTTTGCTGGAACTTACCCAAGGAATATTTGGGGTGACCTTCAGTCTGTTCTTCAGGGCACAGAAGCTGTGCCACATATCTGGCATTCATCCTTGCCTGTACACACCTGTTTTTTCCAAGTCTTTCTGGTCTTTCCTTGTGCCTTAAGGTCCCTTCTAGCCATCTTTCAGGAAAACAACCTTCGTTCCTTCCCTGGAAAGATTGCTGTGGACCGCACAACCAACCATGGTACCAGGCCTTTTATCTCACGGGCTTTTATTACCTTTGAAAGTCATTCCCAGTTCCTCAGGGCTTTCTGGTAACAATCTGAGCCCAACTATGTTTCCTTTAGGCTTGACATTCCAGTCAAAGGCTTGGTCAAAAAAAAAAAAAAAAAAAAAGAACCTCTGTTGACAACTGGTCTTATTAGTTCTATGCAAAGGAACTTATGTCATTACTTACTTGCTTAGAATGCCAAACTTCTTTAAAAATAGACTGAGTCCATATTCTGTTGGAAATCAGGTTAAATTACTATTCTCTTAGAACATTGGCAAGGTGAGTATTCTTTAAACAGAGACTGAGTCCATATGGTGTTGAAACACAGGCTGAGTGTGTATTCTGTTAGAACACAGGCTGAGTGTGTATTCTGTTAGAACAGAGGCTGAGTGAGTATACTTTGAACTCAGACTGAGTCCATATTCTGTTGGAACACACTCAGAGTGAGTATTTTTTAATCATGGACTGAGTCCATATTCTGTAAGAACACAAACTGAGTGAGTATTCTTTGAAAATAATCTCAGTCCATATTCTGTAAGAACACAGACTGAGTAGGTATTCTTTAAACGTAGACTGAGTCCATATTCTGTTAGAACAAAAGCTGAGTGGGTACGTTTTAAACAAAGTCTGAGTCCATATTCTGTAAGAACACAAACTGAGTGAGTATTCTTTGAAAATAATCTGAGTCCATGTTCTGTAAGAACACAGACTGAGTAGGTATTCTTTAAACGTAGACTGAATCCATATTCTGTTAGAACAATAGCTGAGTGGGTACTTGTTAAACAAAGACTGAGTCCATATTCTATTGAAATTCAGGCTGGTTGATTATTCCCTTAGAACAGAGGCTGAGTGAGTGTCCTTTAAACATAGACTGTGTCCATATTTTGTGAGAACACAGTTAACAGAGAACAGGTGAGCAGCTTGCGCGGTCTCATAGACAAGCCACCCTCGGTGAAGGCAGAAGACAGGTAACAAAGAACAGGTGAGCAGTTTGCTTGGTGAGGTGAACGCGCCCCTCGGGGTGCAGACAGAAACAGGGAACCAAGAACAGGAGAGCCACTTGCTCGGCCTGGCAGACAGGCCGCTGGGTTGAAGAGAGAGGACAGGTAATAAAGAACAGCTGAGCAGGTTGCTCGGCCTGGTAGACACGCCCCCCGGGGTGAAGGCAGAAGACAGGTAACAGAGAACAGCTGAGCAGCTTGCTCGGCCTGGCAGACGGGCCGCTGGATTGAAGGGAAAAGACAATTAACAAAGAATATTCTGTTAGAACATGGACTGACTGAGTATTCTGTTAGAACTCAGGCTGAGTGGGTATTCTTTATTTTTTTATTTTTTTTGATTGATTAATTGATTTTTATTTTATTTTTTTTTAATGTTTTTTATTGATTATATTGTTACAACAGTTCCAATTTTCTCCCCCTTGTTCCCCTCCACCGAGCACCCCCCTCCCCCAGCAATCCCCCCCAAGTCCATACCCCTGGTTCGTAAAAATTAACTATCCCCCCCCTCTCAAATATTAGGACCCTTTGTAATCTTGTAAAGGACAATGGGCGAAGGTCTCAAGCTCCTCTAGCTGCTTCAAGCTGGACATGGTCGTCGTCCTACCTACCCTTGGGTCCAGAAAACCCTAATAAGAGTGGGGGTGTGGAGGGGAGGGTGGCCTTCCCTCATGGGGAAAGATCGTGCAGACTCCAGGTCAGTTGGCTGTCTCCGGTCAACGGCGTGCTTGGTTTAACAGGCTGGTGTCCTTGTTGTGTTCTGGGGGCAACAGATTTGGCGAAAAGAGTTAAAAGACATCATTCAATCCATAACTACTAGATGACAAAAGGCAGGGATTAAGTTTTCAATGTTCCATATTAGGGGAAAAAAAAAAAAAAAAGGCTTCTTTGTAAGAAGGTGTGCTAGGCACATCTCGCCTGTCCAAAACCCTTTTGCCCATTATGCTTAGTTTGGGCTGAGGTAAATAGTTTAGGTTTTTCCCCCTCTCAGACCTCTGGGCCTTTTCTCTCCAAGCCATTAGGATAGAAAAGAGAAACCCGTTTTAAAGTGAAGCCCACAGACCACCCCATTCTTCCCCAACCCAGCCATTTAGTTCAGCAAAACCGTTGAGTCTCAGGAGGCAGCGCTGTAGAGAGGATTAAGTGAGGCTTATGCGTACAGATAATCACTCAGGTAATGCGATCATAGGCTTATGTCCTTTGAAAACAAAAAACACGTGTTAATTTATGTAACATAACCCGCAAACAAGTCTCTAAATCTGTAGAGGAAACTTTTAAGACGGTTAGTTGCTCTGTTTTATACTCTACTACTGATCATTGTGATTTTCCTTGAATAATAATTTTTCTCCCTAAGGTTACCCTCCTTGTCTTTAAAGGGACTACATTAAGTCCATTTTTAATTTATCCTGTTCATTTGCATAAACATAACAAGAGCAGCAAATGATCACTTATGATCTTTAGTTCTGCTTTGCTGGAACTTACCCAAGGAATATTTGGGGTGACCTTCAGTCTGTTCTTCAGGGCACAGAAGCTGTGCCACATATCTGGCATTCATCCTTGCCTGTACACACCTGTTTTTTCCAAGTCTTTCTGGTCTTTCCTTGTGCCTTAAGGTCCCTTCTAGCCATCTTTCAGGAAAACAACCTTCGTTCCTTCCCTGGAAAGATTGCTGTGGACCGCACAACCAACCATGGTACCAGGCCTTTTATCTCACGGGCTTTTATTACCTTTGAAAGTCATTCCCAGTTCCTCAGGGCTTTCTGGTAACAATCTGAGCCCAACTATGTTTCCTTTAGGCTTGACATTCCAGTCAAAGGCTTGGTCAAAAAAAAAAAAAAAAAAAAAAGAACCTCTGTTGACAACTGGTCTTATTAGTTCTATGCAAAGGAACTTATGTCATTACTTACTTGCTTAGAATGCCAAACTTCTTTAAAAATAGACTGAGTCCGTATTCTGTTGGAAATCAGGTTAAATTACTATTCTCTTAGAACATTGGCAAGGTGAGTATTCTTTAAACAGAGACTGAGTCCATATGGTGTTGAAACACAGGCTGAGTGTGTATTCTGTTAGAACACAGGCTGAGTGTGTATTCTGTTAGAACAGAGGCTGAGTGAGTATACTTTGAACTCAGACTGAGTCCATATTCTGTTGGAACACACTCAGAGTGAGTATTTTTTAATCATGGACTGAGTCCATATTCTGTAAGAACACAAACTGAGTGAGTATTCTTTGAAAATAATCTCAGTCCATGTTCTGTAAGAACACAGACTGAGTAGGTACTCTTTAAACGTAGACTGAATCCATATTCTGTTAGAACAATAGCTGAGTGGGTACTTGTTAAACAAAGACTGAGTCCATATTCTATTGAAATTCAGGCTGGTTGATTATTCCCTTAGAACAGAGGCTGAGTGAGTGTCCTTTAAACATAGACTGTGTCCATATTTTGTTAGAACACAGTTAACAGAGAACAGGTGAGCAGCTTGCGCGGTCTCATAGACAAGCCACCCTCGGTGAAGGCAGAAGACAGGTAACAAAGAACAGGTGAGCAGTTTGCTTGGTGAGGTGAACGCGCCCCTCGGGGTGCAGACAGAAACAGGGAACCAAGAACAGGAGAGCCACTTGCTCGGCCTGGCAGACAGGCCGCTGGGTTGAAGAGAGAGGACAGGTAATAAAGAACAGCTGAGCAGGTTGCTCGGCCTGGTAGACACGCCCCCCGGGGTGAAGGCAGAAGACAGGTAACAGAGAACAGCTGAGCAGCTTGCTCGGCCTGGCAGACGGGCCGCTGGATTGAAGGGAAAAGACAATTAACAAAGAATATTCTGTTAGAACATGGACTGACTGAGTATTCTGTTAGAACTCAGGCTGAGTGGGTATTCTTTATTTTTTTATTTTTTTTGATTGATTAATTGATTTTTATTTTATTTTTTTTTAATGTTTTT
Source organism: Furipterus horrens (assembly GCF_987537825.1). Classification (NCBI taxonomy): domain Eukaryota; kingdom Metazoa; phylum Chordata; class Mammalia; order Chiroptera; family Furipteridae; genus Furipterus; species Furipterus horrens. The sequence continues at coordinate 106,387 of NW_028327198.1, read as the reverse complement.
TATTGATTATATTGTTACAACAGTTCCAATTTTCTCCCCCTTGTTCCCCTCCACCGAGCACCCCCCTCCCCCAGCAATCCCCCCCAAGTCCATACCCCTGGTTCGTAAAAATTAACTATCCCCCCCCTCTCAAATATTAGGACCCTTTGTAATCTTGTAAAGGACAATGGGCGAAGGTCTCAAGCTCCTCTAGCTGCTTCAAGCTGGACATGGTCGTCGTCCTACCTACCCTTGGGTCCAGAAAACCCTAATAAGAGTGGGGGTGTGGAGGGGAGGGTGGCCTTCCCTCATGGGGAAAGATCGTGCAGACTCCAGGTCAGTTGGCTGTCTCCGGTCAACGGCGTGCTTGGTTTAACAGGCTGGTGTCCTTGTTGTGTTCTGGGGGCAACAGATTTGGCGAAAAGGGTTAAAAGACATCATTCAATCCATAACTACTAGATGACAAAAGGCAGGGATTAAGTTTTCAATGTTCCATATTAGGGGAAAAAAAAAAAAAAAAGGCTTCTTTGTAAGAAGGTGTGCTAGGCACATCTCGCCTGTCCAAAACCCTTTTGCCCATTATGCTTAGTTTGGGCTGAGGTAAATAGTTTAGGTTTTTCCCCCTCTCAGACCTCTGGGCCTTTTCTCTCCAAGCCATTAGGATAGAAAAGAGAAACCCGTTTTAAAGTGAAGCCCACAGACCACCCCATTCTTCCCCAACCCAGCCATTTAGTTCAGCCAAACCGTTGAGTCTCAGGAGGCAGCGCTGCAGAGAGGATTAAGTGAGGCTTATGCGTACAGATAATCACTCAGGTAATGCGATCATAGGCTTATGTCCTTTGAAAACAAAAAACACGTGTTAATTTATGTAACATAACCCGCAAACAAGTCTCTAAATCTGTAGAGGAAACTTTTAAGACGGTTAGTTGCTCTGTTTTATACTCTACTACTGATCATTGTGATTTTCCTTGAATAATAATTTTTCTCCCTAAGGTTACCCTCCTTGTCTTTAAAGGGACTACATTAAGTCCATTTTTAATTTATCCTGTTCATTTGCATAAACATAACAAGAGCAGCAAATGATCACTTATGATCTTTAGTTCTGCTTTGCTGGAACTTACCCAAGGAATATTTGGGGTGACCTTCAGTCTGTTCTTCAGGGCACAGAAGCTGTGCCACATATCTGGCATTCATCCTTGCCTGTACACACCTGTTTTTTCCAAGTCTTTCTGGTCTTTCCTTGTGCCTTAAGGTCCCTTCTAGCCATCTTTCAGGAAAACAACCTTCGTTCCTTCCCTGGAAAGATTGCTGTGGACCGCACAACCAACCATGGTACCAGGCCTTTTATCTCACGGGCTTTTATTACCTTTGAAAGTCATTCCCAGTTCCTCAGGGCTTTCTGGTAACAATCTGAGCCCAACTATGTTTCCTTTAGGCTTGACATTCCAGTCAAAGGCTTGGTCAAAAAAAAAAAAAAAAAAAAAGAACCTCTGTTGACAACTGGTCTTATTAGTTCTATGCAAAGGAACTTATGTCATTACTTACTTGCTTAGAATGCCAAACTTCTTTAAAAATAGACTGAGTCCATATTCTGTTGGAAATCAGGTTAAATTACTATTCTCTTAGAACATTGGCAAGGTGAGTATTCTTTAAACAGAGACTGAGTCCATATGGTGTTGAAACACAGGCTGAGTGTGTATTCTGTTAGAACACAGGCTGAGTGTGTATTCTGTTAGAACAGAGGCTGAGTGAGTATACTTTGAACTCAGACTGAGTCCATATTCTGTTGGAACACACTCAGAGTGAGTATTTTTTAATCATGGACTGAGTCCATATTCTGTAAGAACACAAACTGAGTGAGTATTCTTTGAAAATAATCTCAGTCCATGTTCTGTAAGAACACAGACTGAGTAGGTATTCTTTAAACGTAGACTGAATCCATATTCTGTTAGAACAATAGCTGAGTGGGTACTTGTTAAACAAAGACTGAGTCCATATTCTATTGAAATTCAGGCTGGTTGATTATTCCCTTAGAACAGAGGCTGAGTGAGTGTCCTTTAAACATAGACTGTGTCCATATTTTGTGAGAACACAGTTAACAGAGAACAGGTGAGCAGCTTGCGCGGTCTCATAGACAAGCCACCCTCGGTGAAGGCAGAAGACAGGTAACAAAGAACAGGTGAGCAGTTTGCTTGGTGAGGTGAACGCGCCCCTCGGGGTGCAGACAGAAACAGGGAACCAAGAACAGGAGAGCCACTTGCTCGGCCTGGCAGACAGGCCGCTGGGTTGAAGAGAGAGGACAGGTAACAGAGAACAGCTGAGCAGCTTGCTCGGCCTGGCAGACGGGCCGCTGGATTGAAGGGAAAAGACAATTAACAAAGAATATTCTGTTAGAACATGGACTGACTGAGTATTCTGTTAGAACTCAGGCTGAGTGGGTATTCTTTATTTTTTTATTTTTTTTGATTGATTAATTGATTTTTATTTTATTGTTTTTTTAATGTTTTTTATTGATTATATTGTTACAACAGTTCCAATTTTCTCCCCCTTGTTCCCCTCCACCCAGCACCCCCCTCCCCCAGCAATCCCCCCCAAGTCCATACCCCTGGTTCGTAAAAATTAACTATCCCCCCCCTCTCAAATATTAGGACCCTTTGTAATCTTGTAAAGGACAATGGGCGAAGGTCTCAAGCTCCTCTAGCTGCTTCAAGCTGGACATGGTCGTCGTCCTACCTACCCTTGGGTCCAGAAAACCCTAATAAGAGTGGGGGTGTGGAGGGGAGGGTGGCCTTCCCTCATGGGGAAAGATCGTGCAGACTCCAGGTCAGTTGGCTGTCTCCGGTCAACGGCGTGCTTGGTTTAACAGGCTGGTGTCCTTGTTGTGTTCTGGGGGCAACAGATTTGGCGAAAAGGGTTAAAAGACATCATTCAATCCATAACTACTAGATGACAAAAGGCAGGGATTAAGTTTTCAATGTTCCATATTAGGGGAAAAAAAAAAAAAAAAGGCTTCTTTGTAAGAAGGTGTGCTAGGCACATCTCGCCTGTCCAAAACCCTTTTGCCCATTATGCTTAGTTTGGGCTGAGGTAAATAGTTTAGGTTTTTCCCCTCTCAGACCTCTGGGCCTTTTCTCTCCAAGCCATTAGGATAGAAAAGAGAAACCCGTTTTAAAGTGAAGCCCACAGACCACCCCATTCTTCCCCAACCCAGCCATTTAGTTCAGCCAAACCGTTGAGTCTCAGGAGGCAGCGCTGCAGAGAGGATTAAGTGAGGCTTATGCGTACAGATAATCACTCAGGTAATGCGATCATAGGCTTATGTCCTTTGAAAACAAAAAACACGTGTTAATTTATGTAACATAACCCGCAAACAAGTCTCTAAATCTGTAGAGGAAACTTTTAAGATGGTTAGTTGCTCTGTTTTATACTCTACTACTGATCATTGTGATTTTCCTTGAATAATAATTTTTCTCCCTAAGGTTACCCTCCTTGTCTTTAAAGGGACTACATTAAGTCCATTTTTAATTTATCCTGTTCATTTGCATAAACATAACAAGAGCAGCAAATGATCACTTATGATCTTTAGTTCTGCTTTGCTGGAACTTACCCAAGGAATATTTGGGGTGACCTTCAGTCTGTTCTTCAGGGCACAGAAGCTGTGCCACATATCTGGCATTCATCCTTGCCTGTACACACCTGTTTTTTCCAAGTCTTTCTGGTCTTTCCTTGTGCCTTAAGGTCCCTTCTAGCCATCTTTCAGGAAAACAACCTTCGTTCCTTCCCTGGAAAGATTGCTGTGGACTGCACAACCAACCATGGTACCAGGCCTTTTATCTCACGGGCTTTTATTACCTTTGAAAGTCATTCCCAGTTCCTCAGGGCTTTCTGGTAACAATCTGAGCCCAACTATGTTTCCTTTAGGCTTGACATTCCAGTCAAAGGCTTGGTCAAAAAAAAAAAAAAAAAAAAAAGAACCTCTGTTGACAACTGGTCTTATTAGTTCTATGCAAAGGAACTTATGTCATTACTTACTTGCTTAGAATGCCAAACTTCTTTAAAAATAGACTGAGTCCATATTCTGTTGGAAATCAGGTTAAATTACTATTCTCTTAGAACATTGGCAAGGTGAGTATTCTTTAAACAGAGACTGAGTCCATATGGTGTTGAAACACAGGCTGAGTGTGTATTCTGTTAGAACACAGGCTGAGTGTGTATTCTGTTAGAACAGAGGCTGAGTGAGTATACTTTGAACTCAGACTGAGTCCATATTCTGTTGGAACACACTCAGAGTGAGTATTTTTTAATCATGGACTGAGTCCATATTCTGTAAGAACACAAACTGAGTGAGTATTCTTTGAAAATAATCTGAGTCCATATTCTGTAAGAACACAGACTGAGTAGGTATTCTTTAAACGTAGACTGAGTCCATATTCTGTTAGAACAAAAGCTGAGTGGGTACTTTTTAAACAAAGTCTGAGTCCATATTCTGTAAGAACACAGACTGAGTAGGTATTCTTTAAACGTAGACTGAGTCCATATTCTGTTAGAACAAAAGCTGAGTGGGTACTTTTTAAACAAAGACTGAGTCCATATTCTATTGAAATTCAGGCTGGTTGATTATTCCCTTAGAACAGAGGCTGAGTGAGTGTTCTTTAAACATAGACTGTGTCCATATTTTGTTAGAACACAGGTAACAGAGAACAGGTGAGCAGCTTGCGCGGCCTCATAGACAAGCCACCCTCGGTGAAGGCAGAAGACAGGTAACAAAGAACAGGTGAGCAGTTTGCTTGGTGAGGTGAACGCGCCCCTCGGGGTGCAGACAGAAACAGGGAACCAAGAACAGGAGAGCCACTTGCTCGGCCTGGCAGACAGGCCGCTGGGTTGAAGAGAGAGGACAGGTAATAAAGAACAGCTGAGCAGGTTGCTCGGCCTGGTAGACACGCCCCCCGGGGTGAAGGCAGAAGACAGGTAACAGAGAACAGCTGAGCAGCTTGCTCGGCCTGGCAGACGGGCCGCTTGATTGAAGGGAAAAGACAATTAATAAAGAATATTCTGTTAGAACATGGACTGACTGAGTATTCTGTTAGAACTCAGGCTGAGTGGGTATTATTTAAACATAAACTGAGTCCATATTATGTTAAAACACAGGCTGAGTGGGTATTCTTTATTTTTTAATTTTTTTTGATTGATTAATTGATTTTTATTTTTTTTATTTTTTTTAATGTTTTTTATTGATTATATTGTTACAACAGTTCCAATTTTCTCCCCCTTGTTCCCCTCCACCCAGCACCCCCCTCCCCCAGCAATCCCCCCCAAGTCCATACCCCTGGTTCGTAAAAATTAACTATCCCCCCCCTCTCAAATATTAGGACCCTTTGTAATCTTGTAAAGGACAATGGGCGAAGGTCTCAAGCTCCTCTAGCTGCTTCAAGCTGGACATGGTCGTCGTCCTACCTACCCTTGGGTCCAGAAAACCCTAATAAGAGTGGGGGTGTGGAGGGGAGGGTGGCCTTCCCTCATGGGGAAAGATCGTGCAGACTCCAGGTCAGTTGGCTGTCTCCGGTCAACGGCGTGCTTGGTTTAACAGGCTGGTGTCCTTGTTGTGTTCTGGGGGCAACAGATTTGGCGAAAAGGGTTAAAAGACATCATTCAATCCATAACTACTAGATGACAAAAGGCAGGGATTAAGTTTTCAATGTTCCATATTAGGGGAAAAAAAAAAAAAAAGGCTTCTTTGTAAGAAGGTGTGCTAGGCACATCTCGCCTGTCCAAAACCCTTTTGCCCATTATGCTTAGTTTGGGCTGAGGTAAATAGTTTAGGTTTTTCCCCCTCTCAGACCTCTGGGCCTTTTCTCTCCAAGCCATTAGGATAGAAAAGAGAAACCCGTTTTAAAGTGAAGCCCACAGACCACCCCATTCTTCCCCAACCCAGCCATTTAGTTCAGCCAAACCGTTGAGTCTCAGGAGGCAGCGCTGCAGAGAGGATTAAGTGAGGCTTATGCGTACAGATAATCACTCAGGTAATGCGATCATAGGCTTATGTCCTTTGAAAACAAAAAACACGTGTTAATTTATGTAACATCGTCGGCAGCCGTCCGTCTCGAGAGACGATGGTGTAGCTTCTTCAGAGTCTATCTGCACCGCCAAGAATGGCTGTGCAGTCCGATTCGGGAGTGACATGGTATCTGTCTTCTCCCGTGTTGAATCGACATCTTGCGATGACGCTGAAGCTACAGAGCCTGGGCAGGGTGATATGGAGGGTCTGCTGTTGCCCATGCAGCAGACCACCCTCTCTTCGCAGCTGAAGGGTCCAAGGGAAAGACGGAGTCGATACAGCTTGGGTTTAGGTGGGCCGCAGGAGTTGCCGGTGTTGACTACAACGTCCAACCGCCTTAGGGACTCCGGCTCCGGATTTTCTGTCGGGGTTTACTCCCTTAGCCTTTCCCCTGAAGAGGTATGCCGCAAGGCAGCGGAGGTTTTTTGGAGTCAGAGTTTTCCTTCTCTGATGTACCCTGACTGGAAGATCGAACCAGCGACACTTAGCTCGCAGGCCGACGCTCAATCCACTGAGCTAAACCAGCCAGGGCAAAATTTATGTAACATAACCCGCAAACAAGTCTCTAAATCTGTAGAAGAAACTTTTAAGACGGTTAGTTGCTCTGTTTTATACTCTACTACTGATCATTGTGATTTTCCTTGAATAATAATTTTTCTCCCTAAGGTTACCCTCCTTGTCTTTAAAGGGACTACATTAAGTCCATTTTTAATTTATCCTGTTCATTTGCATAAACATAACAAGAGCAGCAAATGATCACTTATGATCTTTAGTTCTGCTTTGCTGGAACTTACCCAAGGAATATTTGGGGTGACCTTCAGTCTGTTCTTCAGGGCACAGAAGCTGTGCCACATATCTGGCATTCATCCTTGCCTGTACACACCTGTTTTTTCCAAGTCTTTCTGGTCTTTCCTTGTGCCTTAAGGTCCCTTCTAGCCATCTTTCAGGAAAACAACCTTCGTTCCTTCCCTGGAAAGATTGCTGTGGACCGCACAACCAACCATGGTACCAGGCCTTTTATCTCACGGGCTTTTATTACCTTTGAAAGTCATTCCCAGTTCATCAGGGCTTTCTGGTAACAATCTGAGCCCAACTATGTTTCCTTTAGGCTTGACATTCCAGTCAAAGACTTGGTCAAAAAAAAAAAAAAAAAGAACCTCTGTTGAAAACTGGTCTTATTAGTTCTATGCAAAGGAACTTATGTCATTACTTACTTGCTTAGAATGCCAAACTTCTTTAAAAATAGACTGAGTCCATATTCTGTTGGAAATCAGGTTAAATTACTATTCTCTTAGAACATTGGCAAGGTGAGTATTCTTTAAACAGAGACTGAGTCCATATGGTGTTGAAACACAGGCTGAGTGTGTATTCTGTTAGAACAGAGGCTGAGTGAGTATACTTTGAACTCAGACTGAGTCCATATTCTGTTGGAACACACTCAGAGTGAGTATTTTTTAATCATGGACTGAGTCCATATTCTGTAAGAACACAAACTGAGTGAGTATTCTTTGAAAATAATCTGAGTCCATATTCTGTAAGAACACAGACTGAGTAGGTATTCTTTAAACGTAGACTGAGTCCATATTCTGTTAGAACAAAAGCTGAGTGGGTACTTTTTAAACAAAGTCTGAGTCCATATTCTGTAAGAACACAGACTGAGTAGGTATTCTTTAAACGTAGACTGAATCCATATTCTGTTAGAACAATAGCTGAGTGGGTACTTGTTAAACAAAGACTGAGTCCATATTCTATTGAAATTCAGGCTGGTTGATTATTCCCTTAGAACAGAGGCTGAGTGAGTGTTCTTTAAACATAGACTGTGTCCATATTTTGTTAGAACACAGGTAACAGAGAACAGGTGAGCAGCTTGCGCGGCCTCATAGACAAGCCACCCTCGGTGAAGGCAGAAGACAGGTAACAAAGAACAGGTGAGCAGTTTGCTTGGTGAGGTGAACGCGCCCCTCGGGGTGCAGACAGAAACAGGGAACCAAGAACAGGAGAGCCACTTGCTCGGCCTGGCAGACAGGCCGCTGGGTTGAAGAGAGAGGACAGGTAATAAAGAACAGCTGAGCAGGTTGCTCGGCCTGGTAGACACGCCCCCCGGGGTGAAGGCAGAAGACAGGTAACAGAGAACAGCTGAGCAGCTTGCTCGGCCTGGGAGACGGGCCGCTGGATTGAAGGGAAAAGACAATTAACAAAGAATATTCTGTTAGAACATGGACTGACTGAGTATTCTGTTAGAACTCAGGCTGAGTGGGTATTATTTAAACATAAACTGAGTCCATATTATGTTAAAACACAGGCTGAGTGGGTATTCTTTATTTTTTTATTTTTTTTGATTGATTAATTGATTTTTATTTTTTTTAATGTTTTTTATTGATTATATTGTTACAACAGTTCCAATTTTCTCCCCCTTGTTCCCCTCCACCCAGCACCCCCCTCCCCCAGCAATCCCCCCCAAGTCCATACCCCTGGTTCGTAAAAATTAACTATCCCCCCCCTCTCAAATATTAGGACCCTTTGTAATCTTGTAAAGGACAATGGGCGAAGGTCTCAAGCTCCTCTAGCTGCTTCAAGCTGGACATGGTCGTCGTCCTACCTACCCTTGGGTCCAGAAAACCCTAATAAGAGTGGGGGTGTGGAGGGGAGGGTGGCCTTCCCTCATGGGGAAAGATCGTGCAGACTCCAGGTCAGTTGGCTGTCTCCGGTCAACGGCGTGCTTGGTTTAACAGGCTGGTGTCCTTGTTGTGTTCTGGGGGCACAGATTTGGCGAAAAGGGTTAAAAGACATCATTCAATCCATAACTACTAGATGACAAAAGGCAGGGATTAAGTTTTCAATGTTCCATATTAGGGGAAAAAAAAAAGAAAAAAAAAGGCTTCTTTGTAAGAAGGTGTGCTAGGCACATCTCGCCTGTCCAAAACCCTTTTGCCCATTATGCTTAGTTTGGGCTGAGGTAAATAGTTTAGGTTTTTCCCCCTCTCAGACCTCTGGGCCTTTTCTCTCCAAGCCATTAGGATAGAAAAGAGAAACCCGTTTTAAAGTGAAGCCCACAGACCACCCCATTCTTCCCCAACCCAGCCATTTAGTTCAGCCAAACCGTTGAGTCTCAGGAGGCAGCGCTGCAGAGAGGATTAAGTGAGGCTTATGCGTACAGATAATCACTCAGGTAATGCGATCATAGGCTTATGTCCTTTGAAAACAAAAAACACGTGTTAATTTATGTAACATAACCCGCAAACAAGTCTCTAAATCTGTAGAAGAAACTTTTAAGACGGTTAGTTGCTCTGTTTTATACTCTACTACTGATCATTGTGATTTTCCTTGAATAATAATTTTTCTCCCTAAGGTTACCCTCCTTGTCTTTAAAGGGACTACATTAAGTCCATTTTTAATTTATCCTGTTCATTTGCATAAACATAACAAGAGCAGCAAATGATCACTTATGATCTTTAGTTCTGCTTTGCTGGAACTTACCCAAGGAATATTTGGGGTGACCTTCAGTCTGTTCTTCAGGGCACAGAAGCTGTGCCACATATCTGGCATTCATCCTTGCCTGTACACACCTGTTTTTTCCAAGTCTTTCTGGTCTTTCCTTGTGCCTTAAGGTCCCTTCTAGCCATCTTTCAGGAAAACAACCTTCGTTCCTTCCCTGGAAAGATTGCTGTGGACCGCACAACCAACCATGGTACCAGGCCTTTTATCTCACGGGCTTTTATTACCTTTGAAAGTCATTCCCAGTTCCTCAGGGCTTTCTGGTAACAATCTGAGCCCAACTATGTTTCCTTTAGGCTTGACATTCCAGTCAAAGGCTTGGTCAAAAAAAAAAAAAAAAAAAAAAAGAACCTCTGTTGACAACTGGTCTTATTAGTTCTATGCAAAGGAACTTATGTCATTACTTACTTGCTTAGAATGCCAAACTTCTTTAAAAATAGACTGAGTCCATATTCTGTTGGAAATCAGGTTAAATTACTATTCTCTTAGAACATTGGCAAGGTGAGTATTCTTTAAACAGAGACTGAGTCCATATGGTGTTGAAACACAGGCTGAGTGTGTATTCTGTTAGAACACAGGCTGAGTGTGTATTCTGTTAGAACAGAGGCTGAGTGAGTATACTTTGAACTCAGACTGAGTCCATATTCTGTTGGAACACACTCAGAGTGAGTATTTTTTAATCATGGACTGAGTCCATATTCTGTAAGAACACAAACTGAGTGAGTATTCTTTGAAAATAATCTGAGTCCATATTCTGTAAGAACACAGACTGAGTAGGTATTCTTTAAACGTAGACTGAGTCCATATTCTGTTAGAACAAAAGCTGAGTGGGTACTTATTAAACAAATTCTGAGTCCATATTCTGTAAGAACACAAACTGAGTGAGTATTCTTTGAAAATAATCTGAGTCCATGTTCTGTAAGAACACAGACTGAGTAGGTATTCTTTAAACGTAGACTGAATCCATATTCTGTTAGAACAATAGCTGAGTGGGTACTTGTTAAACAAAGACTGAGTCCATATTCTATTGAAATTCAGGCTGGTTGATTATTCCCTTAGAACAGAGGCTGAGTGAGTGTTCTTTAAACATAGACTGTGTCCATATTTTGTTAGAACACAGTTAACAGAGAACAGGTGAGCAGCTTGCGCAGCCTCATAGACAAGCCACCCTCGGTGAAGGCAGAAGACAGGTAACAAAGAACAGGTGAGCAGTTTGCTTGGTGAGGTGAACGCGCCCCTCGGGGTGCAGACAGAAACAGGGAACCAAGAACAGGAGAGCCACTTGCTCGGCCTGGCAGACAGGCCGCTGGGTTGAAGAGAGAGGACAGGTAATAAAGAACAGCTGAGCAGGTTGCTCGGCCTGGTAGACACGCCCCCCGGGGTGAAGGCAGAAGACAGGTAACAGAGAACAGCTGAGCAGCTTGCTCGGCCTGGCAGACGGGCCGCTGGATTGAAGGGAAAAGACAATTAACAAAGAATATTCTGTTAGAACATGGACTGACTGAGTATTCTGTTAGAACTCAGGCTGAGTGGGTATTATTTAAACATAAACTGAGTCCATATTATGTTAAAACACAGGCTGAGTGGGTATTCTTTATTTTTTTATTTTTTTTGATTGATTAATTGATTTTTATTTTTTTTAATATTTTTTATTGAGTATATTGTTACAACAGTTCCAGTTTTCTTCCCCTTGTTCCTCTCCACACAGCACCCCCCTCCCCCAGCAATCCCCCCCCAAGTCCATACCCCTGGTTCGTAAAAATTAACTATCCCCCCCTCTCAAATATTAGGACCCTTTGTAATCTTGTAAAGGACAATGGGCGAAGGTCTCAAGCTCCTCTAGCTGCTTCAAGCTGGACATGGTCGTCGTCCTAACTACCATTGGGTCCAGAAAACCCTAATAAGAGTGGGGGTGTGGAGGGGAGGGTGGCCTTCCCTCATGGGGAAAGATCGTGCAGACTCCAGGTCAGTTGGCTGTCTCCGGTCAACGGCGTGCTTGGTTTAACAGGCTGGTGTCCTTGTTGTGTTCTGGGGGCAACAGATTTGGCGAAAAGGGTTAAAAGACATCATTCAATCCATAACTACTAGATGACAAAAGGCAGGGATTAAGTTTTCAATGTTCCATATTAGGGAAAAAAAAAAAAAAGGCTTCTTTGTAAAAAGGTGTGCTAGGCACATCTCGCCTGTCCAAAACCCTTTTGCCCATTATACTTAGTTTGGGCTGAGGTAAATAGTTTAGGTTTTTCCCCCTCTCAGACCTCTGGGCCTTTTCTCTCCAAGCCATTAGGATAGAAAAGAGAAACCCGTTTTAAAGGGAAGCCCACAGACCACCCCATTCTTCCCCAACCCAGCCATTTAGTTCAGCCAAACCGTTGAGTCTCAGGAGGCAGCGCTGCAGAGAGGATTAAGTGAGGCTTATGCGTACAGATAATCACTCAGGTAACGCGATCATAGGCTTATGTCCTTTGAAAACAAAAAACACGTGTTAATTTATGTAACATAACCTGCAAACAAGTCTCTAAATCTGTAGAAGAAACTTTTAAGACGGTTAGTTGCTCTGTTTTATACTCTACTACTGATCATTGTGATTTTCTTTGAATAATAATTTTTCTCCCTAAGGTTACCCTCCTTGTCTTTAAAGGGACTACATTAAGTCCATTTTTAATTTATCCTGTTCATTTGCATAAACATAACAAGAGCAGCAAATGATCACTTATGATCTTTAGTTCTGCTTTGCTGGAACTTACCCAAGGAATATTTGGGGTGACCTTCAGTCTGTTCTTCAGGGCACAGAAGCTGTGCCACATATCTGGCATTCATCCTTGCCTGTACACACCTGTTTTTTCCAAGTCTTTCTGGTCTTTCCTTGTGCCTTAAGGTCCCTTCTAGCCATCTTTCAGGAAAACAACCTTCGTTCCTTCCCTGGAAAGATTGCTGTGGACCGCACAACCAACCATGGTACCAGGCCTTTTATCTCACGGGCTTTTATTACCTTTGAAAGTCATTCCCAGTTCCTCAGGGCTTTCTGGTAACAATCTGAGCCCAACTATGTTTCCTTTAGGCTTGACATTCCAGTCAAAGGCTTGGTCAAAAAAAAAAAAAAAAAAAAAAGAACCTCTGTTGACAACTGGTCTTATTAGTTCTATGCAAAGGAACTTATGTCATTACTTACTTGCTTAGAATGCCAAACTTCTTTAAAAATAGACTGAGTCCATATTCTGTTGGAAATCAGGTTAAATTACTATTCTCTTAGAACATTGGCAAGGTGAGTATTCTTTAAACAGAGACTGAGTCCATATGGTGTTGAAACACAGGCTGAGTGTGTATTCTGTTAGAACACAGGCTGAGTGTGTATTCTGTTAGAACAGAGGCTGAGTGAGTATACTTTGAACTCAGACTGAGTCCATATTCTGTTGGAACACACTCAGAGTGAGTATTTTTTAATCATGGACTGAGTCCATATTCTGTAAGAACACAAACTGAGTGAGTATTCTTTGAAAATAATCTGAGTCCATATTCTGTAAGAACACAGACTGAGTAGGTATTCTTTAAACGTAGACTGAGTCCATATTCTGTTAGAACAAAAGCTGAGTGGGTACTTATTAAACAAATTCTGAGTCCATATTCTGTAAGAACACAAACTGAGTGAGTATTCTTTGAAAATAATCTGAGTCCATGTTCTGTAAGAACACAGACTGAGTAGGTATTCTTTAAACGTAGACTGAATCCATATTCTGTTAGAACAATAGCTGAGTGGGTACTTGTTAAACAAAGACTGAGTCCATATTCTATTGAAATTCAGGCTGGTTGATTATTCCCTTAGAACAGAGGCTGAGTGAGTGTTCTTTAAACATAGACTGTGTCCATATTTTGTTAGAACACAGTTAACAGAGAACAGGTGAGCAGCTTGCGCAGCCTCATAGACAAGCCACCCTCGGTGAAGGCAGAAGACAGGTAACAAAGAACAGGTGAGCAGTTTGCTTGGTGAGGTGAACGCGCCCCTCGGGGTGCAGACAGAAACAGGGAACCAAGAACAGGAGAGCCACTTGCTCGGCCTGGCAGACAGGCCGCTGGGTTGAAGAGAGAGGACAGGTAATAAAGAACAGCTGAGCAGGTTGCTCGGCCTGGTAGACACGCCCCCCGGGGTGAAGGCAGAAGACAGGTAACAGAGAACAGCTGAGCAGCTTGCTCGGCCTGGCAGACGGGCCGCTGGATTGAAGGGAAAAGACAATTAACAAAGAATATTCTGTTAGAACATGGACTGACTGAGTATTCTGTTAGAACTCAGGCTGAGTGGGTATTATTTAAACATAAACTGAGTCCATATTATGTTAAAACACAGGCTGAGTGGGTATTCTTTATTTTTTTATTTTTTTTGATTGATTAATTGATTTTTATTTTTTTTAATATTTTTTATTGAGTATATTGTTACAACAGTTCCAATTTTCTTCCCCTTGTTCCTCTCCACACAGCACCCCCCTCCCCCAGCAATCCCCCCCCAAGTCCATACCCCTGGTTCGTAAAAATTAACTATCCCCCCCTCTCAAATATTAGGACCCTTTGTAATCTTGTAAAGGACAATGGGCGAAGGTCTCAAGCTCCTCTAGCTGCTTCAAGCTGGACATGGTCGTCGTCCTAACTACCATTGGGTCCAGAAAACCCTAATAAGAGTGGGGGTGTGGAGGGGAGGGTGGCCTTCCCTCATGGGGAAAGATCGTGCAGACTCCAGGTCAGTTGGCTGTCTCCGGTCAACGGCGTGCTTGGTTTAACAGGCTGGTGTCCTTGTTGTGTTCTGGGGGCAACAGATTTGGCGAAAAGGGTTAAAAGACATCATTCAATCCATAACTACTAGATGACAAAAGGCAGGGATTAAGTTTTCAATGTTCCATATTAGGGGAAAAAAAAAAAAAAGGCTTCTTTGTAAAAAGGTGTGCTAGGCACATCTCGCCTGTCCAAAACCCTTTTGCCCATTATACTTAGTTTGGGCTGAGGTAAATAGTTTAGGTTTTTCCCCCTCTCAGACCTCTGGGCCTTTTCTCTCCAAGCCATTAGGATAGAAAAGAGAAACCCGTTTTAAAGTGAAGCCCACAGACCACCCCATTCTTCCCCAACCCAGCCATTTAGTTCAGCCAAACCGTTGAGTCTCAGGAGGCAGCGCTGCAGAGAGGATTAAGTGAGGCTTATGCGTACAGATAATCACTCAGGTAACGCGATCATAGGCTTATGTCCTTTGAAAACAAAAAACACGTGTTAATTTATGTAACATAACCTGCAAACAAGTCTCTAAATCTGTAGAAGAAACTTTTAAGACGGTTAGTTGCTCTGTTTTATACTCTACTACTGATCATTGTGATTTTCTTTGAATAATAATTTTTCTCCCTAAGGTTACCCTCCTTGTCTTTAAAGGGACTACATTAAGTCCATTTTTAATTTATCCTGTTCATTTGCATAAACATAACAAGAGCAGCAAATGATCACTTATGATCTTTAGTTCTGCTTTGCTAGAACTTACCCAAGGAATATTTGGGGTGACCTTCAGTCTGTTCTTCAGGGCACAGAAGCTGTTCCACATATCTGGCATTCATCCTTGCCTGTACACACCTGTTTTTTCCAAGTCTTTCTGGTCTTTCCTTGTGCCTTAAGGTCCCTTCTAGCCATCTTTCAGGAAAACAACCTTCGTTCCTTCCCTGGAAAGATTGCTGTGGACCGCACAACCAACCATGGTACCAGGCCTTTTATCTCACAGGCTTTTATTACCTTTGAAAGTCATTCCCAGTTCCTCAGGGCTTTCTGGTAACAATCTGAGCCCAACTATGTTTCCTTTAGGCTTGACATTCCAGTCAAAGACTTGGTCAAAAAAAAAAAAAAAGAACCTCTGTTGACAACTGGTCTTATTATTTCTATGCAAAGGAACTTATGTCATTACTTACTTGCTTAGAATGCCAAACTTCTTTAAAAATAGACTGAGTCCATATTCTGTTGGAAATCAGGTTAAATTACTATTCTCTTAGAACATTGGCAAGGTGAGTATTCTTTAAACAGAGACTGAGTCCATAAGGTGTTGAAACACAGGCTGAGTGTGTATTCTGTTAGAACACAGGCTGAGTGTGTATTCTGTTAGAACAGAGGCTGAGTGAGTATACTTTGAACTCAGACTGAGTCCATATTCTGTTGGAACACACTCAGAGTGAGTATTTTTTAATCATGGACTGAGTCCATATTCTGTAAGAACACAAACTGAGTGAGTATTCTTTGAAAATAATCTCAGTCCATATTCTGTAAGAACACAGACTGAGTAGGTATTCTTTAAACGTAGACTGAGTCCATATTCTGTTAGAACAAAAGCTGAGTGGGTACTTTTTAAACAAAGTCTGAGTCCATATTCTGTAAGAACACAAACTGAGTGAGTATTCTTTGAAAATAATCTGAGTCCATGTTCTGTAAGAACACAGACTGAGTAGGTATTCTTTAAACGTAGACTGAATCCATATTCTGTTAGAACAATAGCTGAGTGGGTACTTGTTAAACAAAGACTGAGTCCATATTCTATTGAAATTCAGGCTGGTTGATTATTCCCTTAGAACAGAGGCTGAGTGAGTGTCCTTTAAACATAGACTGTGTCCATATTTTGTTAGAACACAGGTAACAGAGAACAGGTGAGCAGCTTGCGCGGTCTCATAGACAAGCCACCCTCGGTGAAGGCAGAAGACAGGTAACAAAGAACAGGTGAGCAGTTTGCTTGGTGAGGTGAACGCGCCCCTCGGGGTGCAGACAGAAACAGGGAACCAAGAACAGGAGAGCCACTTGCTCGGCCTGGCAGACAGGCCGCTGGGTTGAAGAGAGAGGACAGGTAATAAAGAACAGCTGAGCAGGTTGCTCGGCCTGGTAGACACGCCCCCCGGGGTGAAGGCAGAAGACAGGTAACAGAGAACAGCTGAGCAGCTTGCTCGGCCTGGCAGACGGGCCGCTGGATTGAAGGGAAAAGACAATTAACAAAGAATATTCTGTTAGAACATGGACTGACTGAGTATTCTGTTAGAACTCAGGCTGAGTGGGTATTATTTAAACATAAACTGAGTCCATATTATGTTAAAACACAGGCTGAGTGGGTATTCTTTATTTTTTTATTTTTTTTGATTGATTAATTGATTTTTATTTTATTTTTTTTAATGTTTTTTATTGATTATATTGTTACAACAGTTCCAATTTTCTCCCCCTTGTTCCCCTCCACCGAGCACCCCCCTCCCCCAGCAATCCCCCCCAAGTCCATACCCCTGGTTCGTAAAAATTAACTATCCCCCCCCTCTCAAATATTAGGACCCTTTGTAATCTTGTAAAGGACAATGGGCGAAGGTCTCAAGCTCCTCTAGCTGCTTCAAGCTGGACATGGTCGTCGTCCTACCTACCCTTGGGTCCAGAAAACCCTAATAAGAGTGGGGGTGTGGAGGGGAGGGTGGCCTTCCCTCATGCGGAAAGATCGTGCAGACTCCAGGTCAGTTGGCTGTCTCCGGTCAACGGCGTGCTTGGTTTAACAGGCTGGTGTCCTTGTTGTGTTCTGGGGGCAACAGATTTGGCGAAAAGGGTTAAAAGACATCATTCAATCCATAACTACTAGATGACAAAAGGCAGGGATTAAGTTTTCAATGTTCCATATTAGGGGGAAAAAAAAAAAAAAAGGCTTCTTTGTAAGAAGGTGTGCTAGGCACATCTCGCCTGTCCAAAACCCTTTTGCCCATTATGCTTAGTTTGGGCTGAGGTAAATAGTTTAGGTTTTTCCCCCTCTCAGACCTCTGGGCCTTTTCTCTCCAAGCCATTAGGATAGAAAAGAGAAACCCGTTTTAAAGTGAAGCCCACAGACCACCCCATTCTTCCCCAACCCAGCCATTTAGTTCAGCCAAACCGTTGAGTCTCAGGAGGCAGCGCTGCAGAGAGGATTAAGTGAGGCTTATGCGTACAGATAATCACTCAGGTAATGCGATCATAGGCTTATGTCCTTTGAAAACAAAAAACACGTGTTAATTTATGTAACATAACCCGCAAACAAGTCTCTAAATCTGTAGAGGAAACTTTTAAGAAGGTTAGTTGCTCTGTTTTATACTCTACTACTGATCATTGTGATTTTCCTTGAATAATAATTTTTCTCCCTAAGGTTACCCTCCTTGTCTTTAAAGGGACTACATTAAGTCCATTTTTAATTTATCCTGTTCATTTGCATAAACATAACAAGAGCAGTAAATGATCACTTATGATCTTTAGTTCTGCTTTGCTGGAACTTACCCAAGGAATATTTGGGGTGACCTTCAGTCTGTTCTTCAGGGCACAGAAGCTGTGCCACATATCTGGCATTCATCCTTGCCTGTACACACCTGTTTTTTCCAAGTCTTTCTGGTCTTTCCTTGTGCCTTAAGGTCCCTTCTAGCCATCTTTCAGGAAAACAACCTTCGTTCCTTCCCTGGAAAGATTGCTGTGGACCGCACAACCAACCATGGTACCAGGCCTTTTATCTCACGGGCTTTTATTACCTTTGAAAGTCATTCCCAGTTCCTCAGGGCTTTCTGGTAACAATCTGAGCCCAACTATGTTTCCTTTAGGCTTGACATTCCAGTCAAAGGCTTGGTCAAAAAAAAAAAAAAAAAAAAAAAAGAACCTCTGTTGACAACTGGTCTTATTAGTTCTATGCAAAGGAACTTATGTCATTACTTACTTGCTTAGAATGCCAAACTTCTTTAAAAATAGACTGAGTCCATATTCTGTTGGAAATCAGGTTAAATTACTATTCTCTTAGAACATTGGCAAGGTGAGTATTCTTTAAACAGAGACTGAGTCCATATGGTGTTGAAACACAGGCTGAGTGTGTATTCTGTTAGAACACAGGCTGAGTGTGTATTCTGTTAGAACAGAGGCTGAGTGAGTATACTTTGAACTCAGACTGAGTCCATATTCTGTTGGAACACACTCAGAGTGAGTATTTTTTAATCATGGACTGAGTCCATATTCTGTAAGAACACAAACTGAGTGAGTATTCTTTGAAAATAATCTGAGTCCATATTCTGTAAGAACACAGACTGAGTAGGTATTCTTTAAACGTAGACTGAGTCCATATTCTGTTAGAACAAAAGCTGAGTGGGTACTTTTTAAACAAAGTCTGAGTCCATATTCTGTAAGAACACAGACTGAGTAGGTATTCTTTAAACGTAGACTGAGTCCATATTCTGTTAGAACAAAAGCTGAGTGGGTACTTTTTAAACAAAGACTGAGTCCATATTCTATTGAAATTCAGGCTGGTTGATTATTCCCTTAGAACAGAGGCTGAGTGAGTGTTCTTTATACATAGACTGTGTCCATATTTTGTTAGAACACAGGTAACAGAGAACAGGTGAGCAGCTTGCGCGGCCTCATAGACAAGCCACCCTCGGTGAAGGCAGAAGACAGGTAACAAAGAACAGGTGAGCAGTTTGCTTGGTGAGGTGAACGCGCCCCTCGGGGTGCAGACAGAAACAGGGAACCAAGAACAGGAGAGCCACTTGCTCGGCCTGGCAGACAGGCCGCTGGGTTGAAGAGAGAGGACAGGTAATAAAGAACAGCTGAGCAGGTTGCTCGGCCTGGTAGACACGCCCCCCGGGGTGAAGGCAGAAGACAGGTAACAGAGAACAGCTGAGCAGCTTGCTCGGCCTGGCAGACGGGCCGCTTGATTGAAGGGAAAAGACAATTAATAAAGAATATTCTGTTAGAACATGGACTGACTGAGTATTCTGTTAGAACTCAGGCTGAGTGGGTATTATTTAAACATAAACTGAGTCCATATTATGTTAAAACACAGGCTGAGTGGGTATTCTTTATTTTTTTATTTTTTTTGATTGATTAATTGATTTTTATTTTTTTTATTTTTTTTAATGTTTTTTATTGATTATATTGTTACAACAGTTCCAATTTTCTCCCCCTTGTTCCCCTCCACCCAGCACCCCCCTCCCCCAGCAATCCCCCCCAAGTCCATACCCCTGGTTCGTAAAAATTAACTATCCCCCCCCTCTCAAATATTAGGACCCTTTGTAATCTTGTAAAGGACAATGGGCGAAGGTCTCAAGCTCCTCTAGCTGCTTCAAGCTGGACATGGTCGTCGTCCTACCTACCCTTGGGTCCAGAAAACCCTAATAAGAGTGGGGGTGTGGAGGGGAGGGTGGCCTTCCCTCATGGGGAAAGATCGTGCAGACTCCAGGTCAGTTGGCTGTCTCCGGTCAACGGCGTGCTTGGTTTAACAGGCTGGTGTCCTTGTTGTGTTCTGGGGGCAACAGATTTGGCGAAAAGGGTTAAAAGACATCATTCAATCCATAACTACTAGATGACAAAAGGCAGGGATTAAGTTTTCAATGTTCCATATTAGGGGAAAAAAAAAAAAAAAAGGCTTCTTTGTAAGAAGGTGTGCTAGGCATATCTCGCCTGTCCAAAACCCTTTTGCCCATTATGCTTAGTTTGGGCTGAGGTAAATAGTTTAGGTTTTTCCCCCTCTCAGACCTCTGGGCCTTTTCTCTCCAAGCCATTAGGATAGAAAAGAGAAACCCGTTTTAAAGTGAAGCCCACAGACCACCCCATTCTTCCCCAACCCAGCCATTTAGTTCAGCCAAACCGTTGAGTCTCAGGAGGCAGCGCTGCAGAGAGGATTAAGTGAGGCTTATGCGTACAGATAATCACTCAGGTAACGCGATCATAGGCTTATGTCCTTTGAAAACAAAAAACACGTGTTAATTTATGTAACATAACCTGCAAACAAGTCTCTAAATCTGTAGAAGAAACTTTTAAGACGGTTAGTTGCTCTGTTTTATACTCTACTACTGATCATTGTGATTTTCTTTGAATAATAATTTTTCTCCCTAAGGTTACCCTCCTTGTCTTTAAAGGGACTACATTAAGTCCATTTTTAATTTATCCTGTTCATTTGCATAAACATAACAAGAGCAGCAAATGATCACTTATGATCTTTAGTTCTGCTTTGCTAGAACTTACCCAAGGAATATTTGGGGTGACCTTCAGTCTGTTCTTCAGGGCACAGAAGCTGTTCCACATATCTGGCATTCATCCTTGCCTGTACACACCTGTTTTTTCCAAGTCTTTCTGGTCTTTCCTTGTGCCTTAAGGTCCCTTCTAGCCATCTTTCAGGAAAACAACCTTCGTTCCTTCCCTGGAAAGATTGCTGTGGACCGCACAACCAACCATGGTACCAGGCCTTTTATCTCACGGGCTTTTATTACCTTTGAAAGTCATTCCCAGTTCCTCAGGGCTTTCTGGTAACAATCTGAGCCCAACTATGTTTCCTTTAGGCTTGACATTCCAGTCAAAGGCTTGGTCAAAAAAAAAAAAAAAAAAAAAGAACCTCTGTTGACAACTGGTCTTATTAGTTCTATGCAAAGGAACTTATGTCATTACTTACTTGCTTAGAATGCCAAACTTCTTTAAAAATAGACTGAGTCCATATTCTGTTGGAAATCAGGTTAAATTACTATTCTCTTAGAACATTGGCAAGGTGAGTATTCTTTAAACAGAGACTGAGTCCATATGGTGTTGAAACACAGGCTGAGTTTGTATTCTGTTAGAACACAGGCTGAGTGTGTATTCTGTTAGAACAGAGGCTGAGTGAGTATACTTTGAACTCAGACTGAGTCCATATTCTGTTGGAACACACTCAGAGTGAGTATTTTTTAATCATGGACTGAGTCCATATTCTGTAAGAACACAAACTGAGTGAGTATTCTTTGAAAATAATCTGAGTCCATGTTCTGTAAGAACACAGACTGAGTAGGTATTCTTTAAACGTAGACTGAATCCATATTCTGTTAGAACAATAGCTGAGTGGGTACTTGTTAAACAAAGACTGAGTCCATATTCTATTGAAATTCAGGCTGGTTGATTATTCCCTTAGAACAGAGGCTGAGTGAGTGTTCTTTAAACATAGACTGTGTCCATATTTTGTTAGAACACAGTTAACAGAGAACAAGTGAGCAGCTTGCGCGGCCTCATAGACAAGCCACCCTCGGTGAAGGCAGAAGACAGGTAACAAGGAACAGGTGAGCAGTTTGCTTGGTGAGGTGAACGCGCCCCTCGGGGTGCAGACAGAAACAGGGAACCAAGAACAGGAGAGCCACTTGCTCGGCCTGGCAGACAGGCCGCTGGGTTGAAGAGAGAGGACAGGTAATAAAGAACAGCTGAGCAGCTTGCTCGGCCTGGCAGACGGGCCGCTGGATTGAAGGGAAAAGACAATTAATAAAGAATATTCTGTTAGAACATGGACTGACTGAGTATTCTGTTAGAACTCAGGCTGAGTGGGTATTATTTAAACATAAACTGAGTCCATATTATGTTAAAACACAGGCTGAGTGGGTATTCTTTATTTTTTTATTTTTTTTGATTGATTAATTGATTTTTATTTTTTTTAATATTTTTTATTGAGTATATTGTTACAACAGTTCCAATTTTCATCCCCTTGTTCCTCTCCACACAGCACCCCCCTCCCCCAGCAATCCCCCCCCAAGTCCATACCCCTGGTTCGTAAAAATTAACTATCCCCCCCTCTCAAATATTAGGACCCTTTGTAATCTTGTAAAGGACAATGGGCGAAGGTCTCAAGCTCCTCTAGCTGCTTCAAGCTGGACATGGTCGTCGTCCTACCTACCCTTGGGTCCAGAAAACCCTAATAAGAGTGGGGGTGTGGAGGGGAGGGTGGCCTTCCCTCATGGGAAAAGATCGTGCAGACTCGAGGTCAGTTGGCTGTCTCCGGTCAACGGCGTGCTTGGTTTAACAGGCTGGTGTCCTTGTTGTGTTCTGGGGGCAACAGATATGGCGAAAAGGGTTAAAAGACATCATTCAATCCATAACTACTAGATGACAAAAGGCAGGGATTAAGTTTTCAATGTTCCATATTAGGGAAAAAAAAAAAAAAGGCTTCTTTGTAAAAAGGTGTGTTAGGCACATCTCGCCTGTCCAAAACCCTTTTGCCCATTATACTTAGTTTGGGCTGAGGTAAATAGTTTAGGTTTTTCCCCCTCTCAGACCTCTGGGCCTTTTCTCTCCAAGCCATTAGGATAGAAAAGAGAAACCCGTTTTAAAGTGAAGCCCACAGACCACCCCATTCTTCCCCAACCCAGCCATTTAGTTCAGCCAAACCGTTGAGTCTCAGGAGGCAGCGCTGCAGAGAGGATTAAGTGAGGCTTATGCGTACAGATAATCACTCAGGTAACGCGATCATAGGCTTATGTCCTTTGAAAACAAAAAACACGTGTTAATTTATGTAACATAACCTGCAAACAAGTCTCTAAATCTGTACAAGAAACTTTTAAGACGGTTAGTTGCTCTGTTTTATACTCTACTACTGATCATTGTGATTTTCTTTGAATAATAATTTTTCTCCCTAAGGTTACCCTCCTTGTCTTTAAAGGGACTACATTAAGTCCATTTTTAATTTATCCTGTTCATTTGCATAAACATAACAAGAGCAGCAAATGATCACTTATGATCTTTAGTTCTGCTTTGCTAGAACTTACCCAAGGAATATTTGGGGTGACCTTCAGTCTGTTCTTCAGGGCACAGAAGCTGTTCCACATATCTGGCATTCATCCTTGCCTGTACACACCTGTTTTTTCCAAGTCTTTCTGGTCTTTCCTTGTGCCTTAAGGTCCCTTCTAGCCATCTTTCAGGAAAACAACCTTCGTTCCTTCCCTGGAAAGATTGCTGTGGACCGCACAACCAACCATGGTACCAGGCCTTTTATCTCACAGGCTTTTATTACCTTTGAAAGTCATTCCCAGTTCCTCAGGGCTTTCTGGTAACAATCTGAGCCCAACTATGTTTCCTTTAGGCTTGACATTCCAGTCAAAGACTTGGTCAAAAAAAAAAAAAAAGAACCTCTGTTGACAACTGGTCTTATTAGTTCTATGCAAAGGAACTTATGTCATTACTTACTTGCTTAGAATGCCAAACTTCTTTAAAAATAGACTGAGTCCATATTCTGTTGGAAATCAGGTTAAATTACTATTCTCTTAGAACATTGGCAAGGTGAGTATTCTTTAAACAGATACTGAGTCCATAAGGTGTTGAAACACAGGCTGAGTGTGTATTCTGTTAGAACAGAGTCTGAGTGAGTATACTTTGAACTCAGACTGAGTCCATATTCTGTTGGAACACACTCAGAGTGAGTATTTTTTAATCATGGACTGAGTCCATATTCTGTAAGAACACAAACTGAGTGAGTATTCTTTGAAAATAATCTCAGTCCATATTCTGTAAGAACACAGACTGAGTAGGTATTCTTTAAACGTAGACTGAGTCCATATTCTGTTAGAACAAAAGCTGAGTGGGTACTTTTTAAACAAAGTCTGAGTCCATATTCTGTAAGAACACAAACTGAGTGAGTATTCTTTGAAAATAATCTGAGTCCATGTTCTGTATGAACACAGACTGAGTAGGTATTCTTTAAACGTAGACTGAATCCATATTCTGTTAGAACAATAGCTGAGTGGGTACTTGTTAAACAAAGACTGAGTCCATATTCTATTGAAATTCAGGCTGGTTGATTATTCCCTTAGAACAGAGGCTGAGTGAGTGTCCTTTAAACATAGACTGTGTCCATATTTTGTTAGAACACAGTTAACAGAGAACAGGTGAGCAGCTTGCGCGGTCTCATAGACAAGCCACCCTCGGTGAAGGCAGAAGACAGGTAACAAAGAACAGGTGAGCAGTTTGCTTGGTGAGGTGAACGCGCCCCTCGGGGTGCAGACAGAAACAGGGAACCAAGAACAGGAGAGCCACTTGCTCGGCCTGGCAGACAGGCCGCTGGGTTGAAGAGAGAGGACAGGTAATAAAGAACAGCTGAGCAGGTTGCTCGGCCTGGTAGACACGCCCCCCGGGGTGAAGTCAGAAGACAGGTAACAGAGAACAGCTGAGCAGCTTTCTCGGCCTGGCAGACGGGCCGCTGGATTGAAGGGAAAAGACAATTAACAAAGAATATTCTGTTAGAACATGGACTGACTGAGTATTCTGTTAGAACTCAGGCTGAGTGGGTATTCTTTATTTTTTTATTTTTTTTGATTGATTAATTGATTTTTATTTTATTTTTTTTTAATGTTTTTTATTGATTATATTGTTACAACAGTTCCAATTTTCTCCCCCTTGTTCCCCTCCACCGAGCACCCCCCTCCCCCAGCAATCCCCCCCAAGTCCATACCCCTGGTTCGTAAAAATTAACTATCCCCCCCCTCTCAAATATTAGGACCCTTTGTAATCTTGTAAAGGACAATGGGCGAAGGTCTCAAGCTCCTCTAGCTGCTTCAAGCTGGACATGGTCGTCGTCCTACCTACCCTTGGGTCCAGAAAACCCTAATAAGAGTGGGGGTGTGGAGGGGAGGGTGGCCTTCCCTCATGGGGAAAGATCGTGCAGACTCCAGGTCAGTTGGCTGTCTCCGGTCAACGGCGTGCTTGGTTTAACAGGCTGGTGTCCTTGTTGTGTTCTGGGGGCAACAGATTTGGCGAAAAGAGTTAAAAGACATCATTCAATCCATAACTACTAGATGACAAAAGGCAGGGATTAAGTTTTCAATGTTCCATATTAGGGGAAAAAAAAAAAAAAAAGGCTTCTTTGTAAGAAGGTGTGCTAGGCACATCTCGCCTGTCCAAAACCCTTTTGCCCATTATGCTTAGTTTGGGCTGAGGTAAATAGTTTAGGTTTTTCCCCCTCTCAGACCTCTGGGCCTTTTCTCTCCAAGCCATTAGGATAGAAAAGAGAAACCCGTTTTAAAGTGAAGCCCACAGACCACCCCATTCTTCCCCAACCCAGCCATTTAGTTCAGCCAAACCGTTGAGTCTCAGGAGGCAGCGCTGCAGAGAGGATTAAGTGAGGCTTATGCGTACAGATAATCACTCAGGTAATGCGATCATAGGCTTATGTCCTTTGAAAACAAAAAACACGTGTTAATTTATGTAACATAACCCGCAAACAAGTCTCTAAATCTGTAGAGGAAACTTTTAAGACGGTTAGTTGCTCTGTTTTATACTCTACTACTGATCATTGTGATTTTCCTTGAATAATAATTTTTCTCCCTAAGGTTACCCTCCTTGTCTTTAAAGGGACTACATTAAGTCCATTTTTAATTTATCCTGTTCATTTGCATAAACATAACAAGAGCAGCAAATGATCACTTATGATCTTTAGTTCTGCTTTGCTGGAACTTACCCAAGGAATATTTGGGGTGACCTTCAGTCTGTTCTTCAGGGCACAGAAGCTGTGCCACATATCTGGCATTCATCCTTGCCTGTACACACCTGTTTTTTCCAAGTCTTTCTGGTCTTTCCTTGTGCCTTAAGGTCCCTTCTAGCCATCTTTCAGGAAAACAACCTTCGTTCCTTCCCTGGAAAGATTGCTGTGGACCGCACAACCAACCATGGTACCAGGCCTTTTATCTCACGGGCTTTTATTACCTTTGAAAGTCATTCCCAGTTCCTCAGGGCTTTCTGGTAACAATCTGAGCCCAACTATGTTTCCTTTAGGCTTGACATTCCAGTCAAAGGCTTGGTCAAAAAAAAAAAAAAAAAAAAAGAACCTCTGTTGACAACTGGTCTTATTAGTTCTATGCAAAGGAACTTATGTCATTACTTACTTGCTTAGAATGCCAAACTTCTTTAAAAATAGACTGAGTCCATATTCTGTTGGAAATCAGGTTAAATTACTATTCTCTTAGAACATTGGCAAGGTGAGTATTCTTTAAACAGAGACTGAGTCCATATGGTGTTGAAACACAGGCTGAGTGTGTATTCTGTTAGAACACAGGCTGAGTGTGTATTCTGTTAGAACAGAGGCTGAGTGAGTATACTTTGAACTCAGACTGAGTCCATATTCTGTTGGAACACACTCAGAGTGAGTATTTTTTAATCATGGACTGAGTCCATATTCTGTAAGAACACAAACTGAGTGAGTATTCTTTGAAAATAATCTCAGTCCATGTTCTGTAAGAACACAGACTGAGTAGGTACTCTTTAAACGTAGACTGAATCCATATTCTGTTAGAACAATAGCTGAGTGGGTACTTGTTAAACAAAGACTGAGTCCATATTCTATTGAAATTCAGGCTGGTTGATTATTCCCTTAGAACAGAGGCTGAGTGAGTGTCCTTTAAACATAGACTGTGTCCATATTTTGTTAGAACACAGTTAACAGAGAACAGGTGAGCAGCTTGCGCGGTCTCATAGACAAGCCACCCTCGGTGAAGGCAGAAGACAGGTAACAAAGAACAGGTGAGCAGTTTGCTTGGTGAGGTGAACGCGCCCCTCGGGGTGCAGACAGAAACAGGGAACCAAGAACAGGAGAGCCACTTGCTCGGCCTGGCAGACAGGCCGCTGGGTTGAAGAGAGAGGACAGGTAATAAAGAACAGCTGAGCAGGTTGCTCGGCCTGGTAGACACGCCCCCCGGGGTGAAGTCAGAAGACAGGTAACAGAGAACAGCTGAGCAGCTTTCTCGGCCTGGCAGACGGGCCGCTGGATTGAAGGGAAAAGACAATTAACAAAGAATATTCTGTTAGAACATGGACTGACTGAGTATTCTGTTAGAACTCAGGCTGAGTGGGTATTCTTTATTTTTTTATTTTTTTTGATTGATTAATTGATTTTTATTTTATTTTTTTTTAATGTTTTTTATTGATTATATTGTTACAACAGTTCCAATTTTCTCCCCCTTGTTCCCCTCCACCGAGCACCCCCCTCCCCCAGCAATCCCCCCCAAGTCCATACCCCTGGTTCGTAAAAATTAACTATCCCCCCCCTCTCAAATATTAGGACCCTTTGTAATCTTGTAAAGGACAATGGGCGAAGGTCTCAAGCTCCTCTAGCTGCTTCAAGCTGGACATGGTCGTCGTCCTACCTACCCTTGGGTCCAGAAAACCCTAATAAGAGTGGGGGTGTGGAGGGGAGGGTGGCCTTCCCTCATGGGGAAAGATCGTGCAGACTCCAGGTCAGTTGGCTGTCTCCGGTCAACGGCGTGCTTGGTTTAACAGGCTGGTGTCCTTGTTGTGTTCTGGGGGCAACAGATTTGGCGAAAAGCGTTAAAAGACATCATTCAATCCATAACTACTAGATGACAAAAGGCAGGGATTAAGTTTTCAATGTTCCATATTAGGGGAAAAAAAAAAAAAAAGGCTTCTTTGTAAGAAGGTGTGCTAGGCACATCTCGCCTGTCCAAAACCCTTTTGCCCATTATGCTTAGTTTGGGCTGAGGTAAATAGTTTAGGTTTTTCCCCCTCTCAGACCTCTGGGCCTTTTCTCTCCAAGCCATTAGGATAGAAAAGAGAAACCCGTTTTAAAGTGAAGCCCACAGACCACCCCATTCTTCCCCAACCCAGCCATTTAGTTCAGCCAAACCGTTGAGTCTCAGGAGGCAGCGCTGTAGAGAGGATTAAGTGAGGCTTATGCGTACAGATAATCACTCAGGTAATGCGATCATAGGCTTATGTCCTTTGAAAACAAAAAACACGTGTTAATTTATGTAACATAACCCGCAAACAAGTCTCTAAATCTGTAGAGGAAACTTTTAAGACGGTTAGTTGCTCTGTTTTATACTCTACTACTGATCATTGTGATTTTCCTTGAATAATAATTTTTCTCCCTAAGGTTACCCTCCTTGTCTTTAAAGGGACTACATTAAGTCCATTTTTAATTTATCCTGTTCATTTGCATAAACATAACAAGAGCAGCAAATGATCACTTATGATCTTTAGTTCTGCTTTGCTGGAACTTACCCAAGGAATATTTGGGGTGACCTTCAGTCTGTTCTTCAGGGCACAGAAGCTGTGCCACATATCTGGCATTCATCCTTGCCTGTACACACCTGTTTTTTCCAAGTCTTTCTGGTCTTTCCTTGTGCCTTAAGGTCCCTTCTAGCCATCTTTCAGGAAAACAACCTTCGTTCCTTCCCTGGAAAGATTGCTGTGGACCGCACAACCAACCATGGTACCAGGCCTTTTATCTCACGGGCTTTTATTACCTTTGAAAGTCATTCCCAGTTCCTCAGGGCTTTCTGGTAACAATCTGAGCCCAACTATGTTTCCTTTAGGCTTGACATTCCAGTCAAAGGCTTGGTCAAAAAAAAAAAAAAAAAAAAAAGAACCTCTGTTGACAACTGGTCTTATTAGTTCTATGCAAAGGAACTTATGTCATTACTTACTTGCTTAGAATGCCAAACTTCTTTAAAAATAGACTGAGTCCATATTCTGTTGGAAATCAGGTTAAATTACTATTCTCTTAGAACATTGGCAAGGTGAGTATTCTTTAAACAGAGACTGAGTCCATATGGTGTTGAAACACAGGCTGAGTGTGTATTCTGTTAGAACACAGGCTGAGTGTGTATTCTGTTAGAACAGAGGCTGAGTGAGTATACTTTGAACTCAGACTGAGTCCATATTCTGTTGGAACACACTCAGAGTGAGTATTTTTTAATCATGGACTGAGTCCATATTCTGTAAGAACACAAACTGAGTGAGTATTCTTTGAAAATAATCTCAGTCCATGTTCTGTAAGAACACAGACTGAGTAGGTACTCTTTAAACGTAGACTGAATCCATATTCTGTTAGAACAATAGCTGAGTGGGTACTTGTTAAACAAAGACTGAGTCCATATTCTATTGAAATTCAGGCTGGTTGATTATTCCCTTAGAACAGAGGCTGAGTGAGTGTCCTTTAAACATAGACTGTGTCCATATTTTGTTAGAACACAGTTAACAGAGAACAGGTGAGCAGCTTGCGCGGTCTCATAGACAAGCCACCCTCGGTGAAGGCAGAAGACAGGTAACAAAGAACAGGTGAGCAGTTTGCTTGGTGAGGTGAACGCGCCCCTCGGGGTGCAGACAGAAACAGGGAACCAAGAACAGGAGAGCCACTTGCTCGGCCTGGCAGACAGGCCGCTGGGTTGAAGAGAGAGGACAGGTAATAAAGAACAGCTGAGCAGGTTGCTCGGCCTGGTAGACACGCCCCCCGGGGTGAAGGCAGAAGACAGGTAACAGAGAACAGCTGAGCAGCTTGCTCGGCCTGGCAGACGGGCCGCTGGATTGAAGGGAAAAGACAATTAACAAAGAATATTCTGTTAGAACATGGACTGACTGAGTATTCCGTTAGAACTCAGGCTGAGTGGGTATTCTTTATTTTTTTATTTTTTTTGATTGATTAATTGATTTTTATTTTATTTTTTTTAATGTTTTTTATTGATTATATTGTTACAACAGTTCCAATTTTCTCCCCCTTGTTCCCCTCCACCGAGCACCCCCCTCCCCCAGCAATCCCCCCCAAGTCCATACCCCTGGTTCGTAAAAATTAACTATCCCCCCCCTCTCAAATATTAGGACCCTTTGTAATCTTGTAAAGGACAATGGGCGAAGGTCTCAAGCTCCTCTAGCTGCTTCAAGCTGGACATGGTCGTCGTCCTACCTACCCTTGGGTCCAGAAAACCCTAATAAGAGTGGGGGTGTGGAGGGGAGGGTGGCCTTCCCTCATGGGGAAAGATCGTGCAGACTCCAGGTCAGTTGGCTGTCTCCGGTCAACGGCGTGCTTGGTTTAACAGGCTGGTGTCCTTGTTGTGTTCTGGGGGCAACAGATTTGGCGAAAAGGGTTAAAAGACATCATTCAATCCATAACTACTAGATGACAAAAGGCAGGGATTAAGTTTTCAATGTTCCATATTAGGGGAAAAAAAAAAAAAAAGGCTTCTTTGTAAGAAGGTGTGCTAGGCACATCTCGCCTGTCCAAAACCCTTTTGCCCATTATGCTTAGTTTGGGCTGAGGTAAATAGTTTAGGTTTTTCCCCCTCTCAGACCTCTGGGCCTTTTCTCTCCAAGCCATTAGGATAGAAAAGAGAAACCCGTTTTAAAGTGAAGCCCACAGACCACCCCATTCTTCCCCAACCCAGCCATTTAGTTCAGCCAAACCGTTGAGTCTCAGGAGGCAGCGCTGCAGAGAGGATTAAGTGAGGCTTATGCGTACAGATAATCACTCAGGTAATGCGATCATAGGCTTATGTCCTTTGAAAACAAAAAACACGTGTTAATTTATGTAACATAACCCGCAAACAAGTCTCTAAATCTGTAGAGGAAACTTTTAAGACGGTTAGTTGCTCTGTTTTATACTCTACTACTGATCATTGTGATTTTCCTTGAATAATAATTTTTCTCCCTAAGGTTACCCTCCTTGTCTTTAAAGGGACTACATTAAGTCCATTTTTAATTTATCCTGTTCATTTGCATAAACATAACAAGAGCAGTAAATGATCACTTATGATCTTTAGTTCTGCTTTGCTGGAACTTACCCAAGGAATATTTGGGGTGACCTTCAGTCTGTTCTTCAGGGCACAGAAGCTGTGCCACATATCTGGCATTCATCCTTGCCTGTACACACCTGTTTTTTCCAAGTCTTTCTGGTCTTTCCTTGTGCCTTAAGGTCCCTTCTAGCCATCTTTCAGGAAAACAACCTTCGTTCCTTCCCTGGAAAGATTGCTGTGGACCGCACAACCAACCATGGTACCAGGCCTTTTATCTCACGGGCTTTTATTACCTTTGAAAGTCATTCCCAGTTCCTCAGGGCTTTCTGGTAACAATCTGAGCCCAACTATGTTTCCTTTAGGCTTGACATTCCAGTCAAAGGCTTGGTCAAAAAAAAAAAAAAAAAAAAAAGAACCTCTGTTGACAACTGGTCTTATTAGTTCTATGCAAAGGAACTTATGTCATTACTTACTTGCTTAGAATGCCAAACTTCTTTAAAAATAGACTGAGTCCATATTCTGTTGGAAATCAGGTTAAATTACTATTCTCTTAGAACATTGGCAAGGTGAGTATTCTTTAAACAGAGACTGAGTCCATATGGTGTTGAAACACAGGCTGAGTGTGTATTCTGTTAGAACACAGGCTGAGTGTGTATTCTGTTAGAACAGAGGCTGAGTGAGTATACTTTGAACTCAGACTGAGTCCATATTCTGTTGGAACACACTCAGAGTGAGTATTTTTTAATCATGGACTGAGTCCATATTCTGTAAGAACACAAACTGAGTGAGTATTCTTTGAAAATAATCTCAGTCCATGTTCTGTAAGAACACAGACTGAGTAGGTATTCTTTAAACGTAGACTGAATCCATATTCTGTTAGAACAATAGCTGAGTGGGTACTTGTTAAACAAAGACTGAGTCCATATTCTATTGAAATTCAGGCTGGTTGATTATTCCCTTAGAACAGAGGCTGAGTGAGTGTCCTTTAAACATAGACTGTGTCCATATTTTGTGAGAACACAGTTAACAGAGAACAGGTGAGCAGCTTGCGCGGTCTCATAGACAAGCCACCCTCGGTGAAGGCAGAAGACAGGTAACAAAGAACAGGTGAGCAGTTTGCTTGGTGAGGTGAACGCGCCCCTCGGGGTGCAGACAGAAACAGGGAACCAAGAACAGGAGAGCCACTTGCTCGGCCTGGCAGACAGGCCGCTGGGTTGAAGAGAGAGGACAGGTAACAGAGAACAGCTGAGCAGCTTGCTCGGCCTGGCAGACGGGCCGCTGGATTGAAGGGAAAAGACAATTAACAAAGAATATTCTGTTAGAACATGGACTGACTGAGTATTCTGTTAGAACTCAGGCTGAGTGGGTATTCTTTATTTTTTTATTTTTTTTGATTGATTAATTGATTTTTATTTTATTGTTTTTTAATGTTTTTTATTGATTATATTGTTACAACAGTTCCAATTTTCTCCCCCTTGTTCCCCTCCACCCAGCACCCCCCTCCCCCAGCAATCCCCCCCAAGTCCATACCCCTGGTTCGTAAAAATTAACTATCCCCCCCCTCTCAAATATTAGGACCCTTTGTAATCTTGTAAAGGACAATGGGCGAAGGTCTCAAGCTCCTCTAGCTGCTTCAAGCTGGACATGGTCGTCGTCCTACCTACCCTTGGGTCCAGAAAACCCTAATAAGAGTGGGGGTGTGGAGGGGAGGGTGGCCTTCCCTCATGGGGAAAGATCGTGCAGACTCCAGGTCAGTTGGCTGTCTCCGGTCAACGGCGTGCTTGGTTTAACAGGCTGGTGTCCTTGTTGTGTTCTGGGGGCAACAGATTTGGCGAAAAGGGTTAAAAGACATCATTCAATCCATAACTACTAGATGACAAAAGGCAGGGATTAAGTTTTCAATGTTCCATATTAGGGGAAAAAAAAAAAAAAAAGGCTTCTTTGTAAGAAGGTGTGCTAGGCACATCTCGCCTGTCCAAAACCCTTTTGCCCATTATGCTTAGTTTGGGCTGAGGTAAATAGTTTAGGTTTTTCCCCCTCTCAGACCTCTGGGCCTTTTCTCTCCAAGCCATTAGGATAGAAAAGAGAAACCCGTTTTAAAGTGAAGCCCACAGACCACCCCATTCTTCCCCAACCCAGCCATTTAGTTCAGCCAAACCGTTGAGTCTCAGGAGGCAGCGCTGCAGAGAGGATTAAGTGAGGCTTATGCGTACAGATAATCACTCAGGTAATGCGATCATAGGCTTATGTCCTTTGAAAACAAAAAACACGTGTTAATTTATGTAACATAACCCGCAAACAAGTCTCTAAATCTGTAGAGGAAACTTTTAAGACGGTTAGTTGCTCTGTTTTATACTCTACTACTGATCATTGTGATTTTCCTTGAATAATAATTTTTCTCCCTAAGGTTACCCTCCTTGTCTTTAAAGGGACTACATTAAGTCCATTTTTAATTTATCCTGTTCATTTGCATAAACATAACAAGAGCAGCAAATGATCACTTATGATCTTTAGTTCTGCTTTGCTGGAACTTACCCAAGGAATATTTGGGGTGACCTTCAGTCTGTTCTTCAGGGCACAGAAGCTGTGCCACATATCTGGCATTCATCCTTGCCTGTACACACCTGTTTTTTCCAAGTCTTTCTGGTCTTTCCTTGTGCCTTAAGGTCCCTTCTAGCCATCTTTCAGGAAAACAACCTTCGTTCCTTCCCTGGAAAGATTGCTGTGGACCGCACAACCAACCATGGTACCAGGCCTTTTATCTCACGGGCTTTTATTACCTTTGAAAGTCATTCCCAGTTCCTCAGGGCTTTCTGGTAACAATCTGAGCCCAACTATGTTTCCTTTAGGCTTGACATTCCAGTCAAAGGCTTGGTCAAAAAAAAAAAAAAAAAAAAAAAGAACCTCTGTTGACAACTGGTCTTATTAGTTCTATGCAAAGGAACTTATGTCATTACTTACTTGCTTAGAATGCCAAACTTCTTTAAAAATAGACTGAGTCCATATTCTGTTGGAAATCAGGTTAAATTACTATTCTCTTAGAACATTGGCAAGGTGAGTATTCTTTAAACAGAGACTGAGTCCATATGGTGTTGAAACACAGGCTGAGTGTGTATTCTGTTAGAACACAGGCTGAGTGTGTATTCTGTTAGAACAGAGGCTGAGTGAGTATACTTTGAACTCAGACTGAGTCCATATTCTGTTGGAACACACTCAGAGTGAGTATTTTTTAATCATGGACTGAGTCCATATTCTGTAAGAACACAAACTGAGTGAGTATTCTTTGAAAATAATCTGAGTCCATATTCTGTAAGAACACAGACTGAGTAGGTATTCTTTAAACGTAGACTGAGTCCATATTCTGTTAGAACAAAAGCTGAGTGGGTACTTTTTAAACAAAGTCTGAGTCCATATTCTGTAAGAACACAGACTGAGTAGGTATTCTTTAAACGTAGACTGAGTCCATATTCTGTTAGAACAAAAGCTGAGTGGGTACTTTTTAAACAAAGACTGAGTCCATATTCTATTGAAATTCAGGCTGGTTGATTATTCCCTTAGAACAGAGGCTGAGTGAGTGTTCTTTAAACATAGACTGTGTCCATATTTTGTTAGAACACAGGTAACAGAGAACAGGTGAGCAGCTTGCGCGGCCTCATAGACAAGCCACCCTCGGTGAAGGCAGAAGACAGGTAACAAAGAACAGGTGAGCAGTTTGCTTGGTGAGGTGAACGCGCCCCTCGGGGTGCAGACAGAAACAGGGAACCAAGAACAGGAGAGCCACTTGCTCGGCCTGGCAGACAGGCCGCTGGGTTGAAGAGAGAGGACAGGTAATAAAGAACAGCTGAGCAGGTTGCTCGGCCTGGTAGACACGCCCCCCGGGGTGAAGGCAGAAGACAGGTAACAGAGAACAGCTGAGCAGCTTGCTCGGCCTGGCAGACGGGCCGCTTGATTGAAGGGAAAAGACAATTAATAAAGAATATTCTGTTAGAACATGGACTGACTGAGTATTCTGTTAGAACTCAGGCTGAGTGGGTATTATTTAAACATAAACTGAGTCCATATTATGTTAAAACACAGGCTGAGTGGGTATTCTTTATTTTTTAATTTTTTTTGATTGATTAATTGATTTTTATTTTTTTTATTTTTTTTAATGTTTTTTATTGATTATATTGTTACAACAGTTCCAATTTTCTCCCCCTTGTTCCCCTCCACCCAGCACCCCCCTCCCCCAGCAATCCCCCCCAAGTCCATACCCCTGGTTCGTAAAAATTAACTATCCCCCCCCTCTCAAATATTAGGACCCTTTGTAATCTTGTAAAGGACAATGGGCGAAGGTCTCAAGCTCCTCTAGCTGCTTCAAGCTGGACATGGTCGTCGTCCTACCTACCCTTGGGTCCAGAAAACCCTAATAAGAGTGGGGGTGTGGAGGGGAGGGTGGCCTTCCCTCATGGGGAAAGATCGTGCAGACTCCAGGTCAGTTGGCTGTCTCCGGTCAACGGCGTGCTTGGTTTAACAGGCTGGTGTCCTTGTTGTGTTCTGGGGGCAACAGATTTGGCGAAAAGGGTTAAAAGACATCATTCAATCCATAACTACTAGATGACAAAAGGCAGGGATTAAGTTTTCAATGTTCCATATTAGGGGAAAAAAAAAAAAAAAAGGCTTCTTTGTAAGAAGGTGTGCTAGGCACATCTCGCCTGTCCAAAACCCTTTTGCCCATTATGCTTAGTTTGGGCTGAGGTAAATAGTTTAGGTTTTTCCCCCTCTCAGACCTCTGGGCCTTTTCTCTCCAAGCCATTAGGATAGAAAAGAGAAACCCGTTTTAAAGTGAAGCCCACAGACCACCCCATTCTTCCCCAACCCAGCCATTTAGTTCAGCCAAACCGTTGAGTCTCAGGAGGCAGCGCTGCAGAGAGGATTAAGTGAGGCTTATGCGTACAGATAATCACTCAGGTAATGCGATCATAGGCTTATGTCCTTTGAAAACAAAAAACACGTGTTAATTTATGTAACATAACCCGCAAACAAGTCTCTAAATCTGTAGAAGAAACTTTTAAGACGGTTAGTTGCTCTGTTTTATACTCTACTACTGATCATTGTGATTTTCCTTGAATAATAATTTTTCTCCCTAAGGTTACCCTCCTTGTCTTTAAAGGGACTACATTAAGTCCATTTTTAATTTATCCTGTTCATTTGCATAAACATAACAAGAGCAGCAAATGATCACTTATGATCTTTAGTTCTGCTTTGCTGGAACTTACCCAAGGAATATTTGGGGTGACCTTCAGTCTGTTCTTCAGGGCACAGAAGCTGTGCCACATATCTGGCATTCATCCTTGCCTGTACACACCTGTTTTTTCCAAGTCTTTCTGGTCTTTCCTTGTGCCTTAAGGTCCCTTCTAGCCATCTTTCAGGAAAACAACCTTCGTTCCTTCCCTGGAAAGATTGCTGTGGACCGCACAACCAACCATGGTACCAGGCCTTTTATCTCACGGGCTTTTATTACCTTTGAAAGTCATTCCCAGTTCATCAGGGCTTTCTGGTAACAATCTGAGCCCAACTATGTTTCCTTTAGGCTTGACATTCCAGTCAAAGACTTGGTCAAAAAAAAAAAAAAAAAAGAACCTCTGTTGACAACTGGTCTTATTAGTTCTATGCAAAGGAACTTATGTCATTACTTACTTGCTTAGAATGCCAAACTTCTTTAAAAATAGACTGAGTCCATATTCTGTTGGAAATCAGGTTAAATTACTATTCTCTTAGAACATTGGCAAGGTGAGTATTCTTTAAACAGAGACTGAGTCCATATGGTGTTGAAACACAGGCTGAGTGTGTATTCTGTTAGAACAGAGGCTGAGTGAGTATACTTTGAACTCAGACTGAGTCCATATTCTGTTGGAACACACTCAGAGTGAGTATTTTTTAATCATGGACTGAGTCCATATTCTGTAAGAACACAAACTGAGTGAGTATTCTTTGAAAATAATCTGAGTCCATATTCTGTAAGAACACAGACTGAGTAGGTATTCTTTAAACGTAGACTGAGTCCATATTCTGTTAGAACAAAAGCTGAGTGGGTACTTTTTAAACAAAGTCTGAGTCCATATTCTGTAAGAACACAGACTGAGTAGGTATTCTTTAAACGTAGACTGAGTCCATATTCTGTTAGAACAAAAGCTGAGTGGGTACTTTTTAAACAAAGACTGAGTCCATATTCTATTGAAATTCAGGCTGGTTGATTATTCCCTTAGAACAGAGGCTGAGTGAGTGTTCTTTAAACATAGACTGTGTCCATATTTTGTTAGAACACAGGTAACAGAGAACAGGTGAGCAGCTTGCGCGGCCTCATAGACAAGCCACCCTCGGTGAAGGCAGAAGACAGGTAACAAAGAACAGGTGAGCAGTTTGCTTGGTGAGGTGAACGCGCCCCTCGGGGTGCAGACAGAAACAGGGAACCAAGAACAGGAGAGCCACTTGCTCGGCCTGGCAGACAGGCCGCTGGGTTGAAGAGAGAGGACAGGTAATAAAGAACAGCTGAGCAGGTTGCTCGGCCTGGTAGACACGCCCCCCGGGGTGAAGGCAGAAGACAGGTAACAGAGAACAGCTGAGCAGCTTGCTCGGCCTGGCAGACGGGCCGCTGGATTGAAGGGAAAAGACAATTAACAAAGAATATTCTGTTAGAACATGGACTGACTGAGTATTCTGTTAGAACTCAGGCTGAGTGGGTATTATTTAAACATAAACTGAGTCCATATTATGTTAAAACACAGGCTGAGTGGGTATTCTTTATTTTTTTATTTTTTTTGATTGATTAATTGATTTTTATTTTT
This sequence comes from Furipterus horrens, assembly GCF_987537825.1. Classification (NCBI taxonomy): domain Eukaryota; kingdom Metazoa; phylum Chordata; class Mammalia; order Chiroptera; family Furipteridae; genus Furipterus; species Furipterus horrens. The sequence continues at coordinate 68,753 of NW_028327198.1, read as the reverse complement.
TTTATTTTTTTAATGTTTTTTATTGATTATATTGTTACAACAGTTCCAATTTTCCCCCCCTTGTTCCCCTCCACCCAGCACCCCCCTCCCCCAGCAATCCCCCCAAAGTCCATACCCCTGGTTCGTAAAAATTAACTATCACCCCCCTCTCAAATATTAGGACCCTTTGTAATCTTGTAAAGGACAATGGGCGAAGGTCTCAAGCTCCTCTAGCTGCTTCAAGCTGGACATGGTCGTCGTCCTACCTACCCTTGGGTCTAGAAAACCCTAATAAGAGTGGGGGTGTGGAGGGGGGGGTGGCCTTCCCTCATGCGGAAAGATCGTGCAGACTCCAGGTCAGTTGGCTGTCTCCGGTCAACGGCGTGCTTGGTTTAACAGGCTGGTGTCCTTGTTGTGTTCTGGGGGCAACAGATTTGGCGAAAAGGGTTAAAAGACATCATTCAATCCATAACTACTAGATGACAAAAGGCAGGGATTAAGTTTTCAATGTTCCATATTAGGGGAAAAAAAAAAAAAAAAAGGCTTCTTTGTAAGAAGGTGTGCTAGGCACATCTCGCCTGTCCAAAACCCTTTTGCCCATTATGCTTAGTTTGGGCTGAGGTAAATAGTTTAGGTTTTTCCCCCTCTCAGACCTCTGGGCCTTTTCTCTCCAAGCCATTAGGATAGAAAAGAGAAACCCGTTTTAAAGTGAAGCCCACAGACCACCCCATTCTTCCCCAACCCAGCCATTTAGTTCAGCCAAACCGTTGAGTCTCAGGAGGCAGCGCTGCAGAGAGGATTAAGTGAGGCTTATGCGTACAGATAATCACTCAGGTAATGCGATCATAGGCTTATGTCCTTTGAAAACAAAAAACACGTGTTAATTTATGTAACATAACCCGCAAACAAGTCTCTAAATCTGTAGAAGAAACTTTTAAGACGGTTAGTTGCTCTGTTTTATACTCTACTACTGATCATTGTGATTTTCCTTGAATAATAATTTTTCTCCCTAAGGTTACCCTCCTTGTCTTTAAAGGGACTACATTAAGTCCATTTTTAATTTATCCTGTTCATTTGCATAAACATAACAAGAGCAGCAAATGATCACTTATGATCTTTAGTTCTGCTTTGCTGGAACTTACCCAAGGAATATTTGGGGTGACCTTCAGTCTGTTCTTCAGGGCACAGAAGCTGTGCCACATATCTGGCATTCATCCTTGCCTGTACACACCTGTTTTTTCCAAGTCTTTCTGGTCTTTCCTTGTGCCTTAAGGTCCCTTCTAGCCATCTTTCAGGAAAACAACCTTCGTTCCTTCCCTGGAAAGATTGCTGTGGACCGCACAACCAACCATGGTACCAGGCCTTTTATCTCACGGGCTTTTATTACCTTTGAAAGTCATTCCCAGTTCATCAGGGCTTTCTGGTAACAATCTGAGCCCAACTATGTTTCCTTTAGGCTTGACATTCCAGTCAAAGACTTGGTCAAAAAAAAAAAAAAAAAAGAACCTCTGTTGACAACTGGTCTTATTAGTTCTATGCAAAGGAACTTATGTCATTACTTACTTGCTTAGAATGCCAAACTTCTTTAAAAATAGACTGAGTCCATATTCTGTTGGAAATCAGGTTAAATTACTATTCTCTTAGAACATTGGCAAGGTGAGTATTCTTTAAACAGAGACTGAGTCCATATGGTGTTGAAACACAGGCTGAGTGTGTATTCTGTTAGAACAGAGGCTGAGTGAGTATACTTTGAACTCAGACTGAGTCCATATTCTGTTGGAACACACTCAGAGTGAGTATTTTTTAATCATGGACTGAGTCCATATTCTGTAAGAACACAAACTGAGTGAGTATTCTTTGAAAATAATCTGAGTCCATATTCTGTAAGAACACAGACTGAGTAGGTATTCTTTAAACGTAGACTGAGTCCATATTCTGTTAGAACAAAAGCTGAGTGGGTACTTTTTAAACAAAGTCTGAGTCCATATTCTGTAAGAACACAGACTGAGTAGGTATTCTTTAAACGTAGACTGAGTCCATATTCTGTTAGAACAAAAGCTGAGTGGGTACTTTTTAAACAAAGACTGAGTCCATATTCTATTGAAATTCAGGCTGGTTGATTATTCCCTTAGAACAGAGGCTGAGTGAGTGTTCTTTAAACATAGACTGTGTCCATATTTTGTTAGAACACAGGTAACAGAGAACAGGTGAGCAGCTTGCGCGGCCTCATAGACAAGCCACCCTCGGTGAAGGCAGAAGACAGGTAACAAAGAACAGGTGAGCAGTTTGCTTGGTGAGGTGAACGCGCCCCTCGGGGTGCAGACAGAAACAGGGAACCAAGAACAGGAGAGCCACTTGCTCGGCCTGGCAGACAGGCCGCTGGGTTGAAGAGAGAGGACAGGTAATAAAGAACAGCTGAGCAGGTTGCTCGGCCTGGTAGACACGCCCCCCGGGGTGAAGGCAGAAGACAGGTAACAGAGAACAGCTGAGCAGCTTGCTCGGCCTGGCAGACGGGCCGCTGGATTGAAGGGAAAAGACAATTAACAAAGAATATTCTGTTAGAACATGGACTGACTGAGTATTCTGTTAGAACTCAGGCTGAGTGGGTATTATTTAAACATAAACTGAGTCCATATTATGTTAAAACACAGGCTGAGTGGGTATTCTTTATTTTTTTATTTTTTTTGATTGATTAATTGATTTTTATTTTTTTTATTTTTTTAATGTTTTTTATTGATTATATTGTTACAACAGTTCCAATTTTCCCCCCCTTGTTCCCCTCCACCCAGCACCCCCCTCCCCCAGCAATCCCCCCAAAGTCCATACCCCTGGTTCGTAAAAATTAACTATCACCCCCCTCTCAAATATTAGGACCCTTTGTAATCTTGTAAAGGACAATGGGCGAAGGTCTCAAGCTCCTCTAGCTGCTTCAAGCTGGACATGGTCGTCGTCCTACCTACCCTTGGGTCTAGAAAACCCTAATAAGAGTGGGGGTGTGGAGGGGGGGGTGGCCTTCCCTCATGCGGAAAGATCGTGCAGACTCCAGGTCAGTTGGCTGTCTCCGGTCAACGGCGTGCTTGGTTTAACAGGCTGGTGTCCTTGTTGTGTTCTGGGGGCAACAGATTTGGCGAAAAGGGTTAAAAGACATCATTCAATCCATAACTACTAGATGACAAAAGGCAGGGATTAAGTTTTCAATGTTCCATATTAGGGGAAAAAAAAAAAAAAAAAAAAGGCTTCTTTGTAAGAAGGTGTGCTAGGCACATCTCGCCTGTCCAAAACCCTTTTGCCCATTATGCTTAGTTTGGGCTGAGGTAAATAGTTTAGGTTTTTCCCCCTCTCAGACCTCTGGGCCTTTTCTCTCCAAGCCATTAGGATAGAAAAGAGAAACCCGTTTTAAAGTGAAGCCCACAGACCACCCCATTCTTCCCCAACCCAGCCATTTAGTTCAGCCAAACCGTTGAGTCTCAGGAGGCAGCGCTGCAGAGAGGATTAAGTGAGGCTTATGCGTACAGATAATCACTCAGGTAATGCGATCATAGGCTTATGTCCTTTGAAAACAAAAAACACGTGTTAATTTATGTAACATAACCCGCAAACAAGTCTCTAAATCTGTAGAAGAAACTTTTAAGACGGTTAGTTGCTCTGTTTTATACTCTACTACTGATCATTGTGATTTTCCTTGAATAATAATTTTTCTCCCTAAGGTTACCCTCCTTGTCTTTAAAGGGACTACATTAAGTCCATTTTTAATTTATCCTGTTCATTTGCATAAACATAACAAGAGCAGCAAATGATCACTTATGATCTTTAGTTCTGCTTTGCTGGAACTTACCCAAGGAATATTTGGGGTGACCTTCAGTCTGTTCTTCAGGGCACAGAAGCTGTGCCACATATCTGGCATTCATCCTTGCCTGTACACACCTGTTTTTTCCAAGTCTTTCTGGTCTTTCCTTGTGCCTTAAGGTCCCTTCTAGCCATCTTTCAGGAAAACAACCTTCGTTCCTTCCCTGGAAAGATTGCTGTGGACCGCACAACCAACCATGGTACCAGGCCTTTTATCTCACGGGCTTTTATTACCTTTGAAAGTCATTCCCAGTTCATCAGGGCTTTCTGGTAACAATCTGAGCCCAACTATGTTTCCTTTAGGCTTCACATTCCAGTCAAAGACTTGGTCAAAAAAAAAAAAAAAAAGAACCTCTGTTGACAACTGGTCTTATTAGTTCTATGCAAAGGAACTTATGTCATTACTTACTTGCTTAGAATGCCAAACTTCTTTAAAAATAGACTGAGTCCATATTCTGTTGGAAATCAGGTTAAATTACTATTCTTTTAGAACATTGGCAAGGTGAGTATTCTTTAAACAGAGACTGAGTCCATATGGTGTTGAAACACAGGCTGAGTGTGTATTCTGTTAGAACAGAGGCTGAGTGAGTATACTTTGAACTCAGACTGAGTCCATATTCTGTTGGAACACACTCAGAGTGAGTATTTTTTAATCATGGACTGAGTCCATATTCTGTAAGAACACAAACTGAGTGAGTATTCTTTGAAAATAATCTGAGTCCATATTCTGTAAGAACACAGACTGAGTAGGTATTCTTTAAACGTAGACTGAGTCCATATTCTGTTAGAACAAAAGCTGAGTGGGTACTTTTTAAACAAAGTCTGAGTCCATATTCTGTAAGAACACAGACTGAGTAGGTATTCTTTAAACGTAGACTGAGTCCATATTCTGTTAGAACAAAAGCTGAGTGGGTACTTTTTAAACAAAGACTGAGTCCATATTCTATTGAAATTCAGGCTGGTTGATTATTCCCTTAGAACAGAGGCTGAGTGAGTGTTCTTTAAACATAGACTGTGTCCATATTTTGTTAGAACACAGGTAACAGAGAACAGGTGAGCAGCTTGCGCGGCCTCATAGACAAGCCACCCTCGGTGAAGGCAGAAGACAGGTAACAAAGAACAGGTGAGCAGTTTGCTTGGTGAGGTGAACGCGCCCCTCGGGGTGCAGACAGAAACAGGGAACCAAGAACAGGAGAGCCACTTGCTCGGCCTGGCAGACAGGCCGCTGGGTTGAAGAGAGAGGACAGGTAATAAAGAACAGCTGAGCAGGTTGCTCGGCCTGGTAGACACGCCCCCCGGGGTGAAGGCAGAAGACAGGTAACAGAGAACAGCTGAGCAGCTTGCTCGGCCTGGCAGACGGGCCGCTTGATTGAAGGGAAAAGACAATTAATAAAGAATATTCTGTTAGAACATGGACTGACTGAGTATTCTGTTAGAACTCAGGCTGAGTGGGTATTATTTAAACATAAACTGAGTCCATATTATGTTAAAACACAGGCTGAGTGGGTATTCTTTATTTTTTAATTTTTTTTGATTGATTAATTGATTTTTATTTTTTTTATTTTTTTTAATGTTTTTTATTGATTATATTGTTACAACAGTTCCAATTTTCTCCCCCTTGTTCCCCTCCACCCAGCACCCCCCTCCCCCAGCAATCCCCCCCAAGTCCATACCCCTGGTTCGTAAAAATTAACTATCCCCCCCCTCTCAAATATTAGGACCCTTTGTAATCTTGTAAAGGACAATGGGCGAAGGTCTCAAGCTCCTCTAGCTGCTTCAAGCTGGACATGGTCGTCGTCCTACCTACCCTTGGGTCCAGAAAACCCTAATAAGAGTGGGGGTGTGGAGGGGAGGGTGGCCTTCCCTCATGGGGAAAGATCGTGCAGACTCCAGGTCAGTTGGCTGTCTCCGGTCAACGGCGTGCTTGGTTTAACAGGCTGGTGTCCTTGTTGTGTTCTGGGGGCAACAGATTTGGCGAAAAGGGTTAAAAGACATCATTCAATCCATAACTACTAGATGACAAAAGGCAGGGATTAAGTTTTCAATGTTCCATATTAGGGGAAAAAAAAAAAAAAAAAGGCTTCTTTGTAAGAAGGTGTGCTAGGCACATCTCGCCTGTCCAAAACCCTTTTGCCCATTATGCTTAGTTTGGGCTGAGGTAAATAGTTTAGGTTTTTCCCCCTCTCAGACCTCTGGGCCTTTTCTCTCCAAGCCATTAGGATAGAAAAGAGAAACCCGTTTTAAAGTGAAGCCCACAGACCACCCCATTCTTCCCCAACCCAGCCATTTAGTTCAGCCAAACCGTTGAGTCTCAGGAGGCAGCGCTGCAGAGAGGATTAAGTGAGGCTTATGCGTACAGATAATCACTCAGGTAATGCGATCATAGGCTTATGTCCTTTGAAAACAAAAAACACGTGTTAATTTATGTAACATAACCCGCAAACAAGTCTCTAAATCTGTAGAAGAAACTTTTAAGACGGTTAGTTGCTCTGTTTTATACTCTACTACTGATCATTGTGATTTTCCTTGAATAATAATTTTTCTCCCTAAGGTTACCCTCCTTGTCTTTAAAGGGACTACATTAAGTCCATTTTTAATTTATCCTGTTCATTTGCATAAACATAACAAGAGCAGCAAATGATCACTTATGATCTTTAGTTCTGCTTTGCTGGAACTTACCCAAGGAATATTTGGGGTGACCTTCAGTCTGTTCTTCAGGGCACAGAAGCTGTGCCACATATCTGGCATTCATCCTTGCCTGTACACACCTGTTTTTTCCAAGTCTTTCTGGTCTTTCCTTGTGCCTTAAGGTCCCTTCTAGCCATCTTTCAGGAAAACAACCTTCGTTCCTTCCCTGGAAAGATTGCTGTGGACCGCACAACCAACCATGGTACCAGGCCTTTTATCTCACGGGCTTTTATTACCTTTGAAAGTCATTCCCAGTTCATCAGGGCTTTCTGGTAACAATCTGAGCCCAACTATGTTTCCTTTAGGCTTGACATTCCAGTCAAAGACTTGGTCAAAAAAAAAAAAAAAAAAGAACCTCTGTTGACAACTGGTCTTATTAGTTCTATGCAAAGGAACTTATGTCATTACTTACTTGCTTAGAATGCCAAACTTCTTTAAAAATAGACTGAGTCCATATTCTGTTGGAAATCAGGTTAAATTACTATTCTCTTAGAACATTGGCAAGGTGAGTATTCTTTAAACAGAGACTGAGTCCATATGGTGTTGAAACACAGGCTGAGTGTGTATTCTGTTAGAACAGAGGCTGAGTGAGTATACTTTGAACTCAGACTGAGTCCATATTCTGTTGGAACACACTCAGAGTGAGTATTTTTTAATCATGGACTGAGTCCATATTCTGTAAGAACACAAACTGAGTGAGTATTCTTTGAAAATAATCTGAGTCCATATTCTGTAAGAACACAGACTGAGTAGGTATTCTTTAAACGTAGACTGAGTCCATATTCTGTTAGAACAAAAGCTGAGTGGGTACTTTTTAAACAAAGTCTGAGTCCATATTCTGTAAGAACACAGACTGAGTAGGTATTCTTTAAACGTAGACTGAGTCCATATTCTGTTAGAACAAAAGCTGAGTGGGTACTTTTTAAACAAAGACTGAGTCCATATTCTATTGAAATTCAGGCTGGTTGATTATTCCCTTAGAACAGAGGCTGAGTGAGTGTTCTTTAAACATAGACTGTGTCCATATTTTGTTAGAACACAGGTAACAGAGAACAGGTGAGCAGCTTGCGCGGCCTCATAGACAAGCCACCCTCGGTGAAGGCAGAAGACAGGTAACAAAGAACAGGTGAGCAGTTTGCTTGGTGAGGTGAACGCGCCCCTCGGGGTGCAGACAGAAACAGGGAACCAAGAACAGGAGAGCCACTTGCTCGGCCTGGCAGACAGGCCGCTGGGTTGAAGAGAGAGGACAGGTAATAAAGAACAGCTGAGCAGGTTGCTCGGCCTGGTAGACACGCCCCCCGGGGTGAAGGCAGAAGACAGGTAACAGAGAACAGCTGAGCAGCTTGCTCGGCCTGGCAGACGGGCCGCTGGATTGAAGGGAAAAGACAATTAACAAAGAATATTCTGTTAGAACATGGACTGACTGAGTATTCTGTTAGAACTCAGGCTGAGTGGGTATTATTTAAACATAAACTGAGTCCATATTATGTTAAAACACAGGCTGAGTGGGTATTCTTTATTTTTTTATTTTTTTTGATTGATTAATTGATTTTTATTTTTTTTATTTTTTTAATGTTTTTTATTGATTATATTGTTACAACAGTTCCAATTTTCCCCCCCTTGTTCCCCTCCACCCAGCACCCCCCTCCCCCAGCAATCCCCCCAAAGTCCATACCCCTGGTTCGTAAAAATTAACTATCACCCCCCTCTCAAATATTAGGACCCTTTGTAATCTTGTAAAGGACAATGGGCGAAGGTCTCAAGCTCCTCTAGCTGCTTCAAGCTGGACATGGTCGTCGTCCTACCTACCCTTGGGTCTAGAAAACCCTAATAAGAGTGGGGGTGTGGAGGGGGGGGTGGCCTTCCCTCATGCGGAAAGATCGTGCAGACTCCAGGTCAGTTGGCTGTCTCCGGTCAACGGCGTGCTTGGTTTAACAGGCTGGTGTCCTTGTTGTGTTCTGGGGGCAACAGATTTGGCGAAAAGGGTTAAAAGACATCATTCAATCCATAACTACTAGATGACAAAAGGCAGGGATTAAGTTTTCAATGTTCCATATTAGGGGAAAAAAAAAAAAAAAAAAAGGCTTCTTTGTAAGAAGGTGTGCTAGGCACATCTCGCCTGTCCAAAACCCTTTTGCCCATTATGCTTAGTTTGGGCTGAGGTAAATAGTTTAGGTTTTTCCCCCTCTCAGACCTCTGGGCCTTTTCTCTCCAAGCCATTAGGATAGAAAAGAGAAACCCGTTTTAAAGTGAAGCCCACAGACCACCCCATTCTTCCCCAACCCAGCCATTTAGTTCAGCCAAACCGTTGAGTCTCAGGAGGCAGCGCTGCAGAGAGGATTAAGTGAGGCTTATGCGTACAGATAATCACTCAGGTAATGCGATCATAGGCTTATGTCCTTTGAAAACAAAAAACACGTGTTAATTTATGTAACATAACCCGCAAACAAGTCTCTAAATCTGTAGAAGAAACTTTTAAGACGGTTAGTTGCTCTGTTTTATACTCTACTACTGATCATTGTGATTTTCCTTGAATAATAATTTTTCTCCCTAAGGTTACCCTCCTTGTCTTTAAAGGGACTACATTAAGTCCATTTTTAATTTATCCTGTTCATTTGCATAAACATAACAAGAGCAGCAAATGATCACTTATGATCTTTAGTTCTGCTTTGCTGGAACTTACCCAAGGAATATTTGGGGTGACCTTCAGTCTGTTCTTCAGGGCACAGAAGCTGTGCCACATATCTGGCATTCATCCTTGCCTGTACACACCTGTTTTTTCCAAGTCTTTCTGGTCTTTCCTTGTGCCTTAAGGTCCCTTCTAGCCATCTTTCAGGAAAACAACCTTCGTTCCTTCCCTGGAAAGATTGCTGTGGACCGCACAACCAACCATGGTACCAGGCCTTTTATCTCACGGGCTTTTATTACCTTTGAAAGTCATTCCCAGTTCATCAGGGCTTTCTGGTAACAATCTGAGCCCAACTATGTTTCCTTTAGGCTTGACATTCCAGTCAAAGACTTGGTCAAAAAAAAAAAAAAAAAAGAACCTCTGTTGACAACTGGTCTTATTAGTTCTATGCAAAGGAACTTATGTCATTACTTACTTGCTTAGAATGCCAAACTTCTTTAAAAATAGACTGAGTCCATATTCTGTTGGAAATCAGGTTAAATTACTATTCTCTTAGAACATTGGCAAGGTGAGTATTCTTTAAACAGAGACTGAGTCCATATGGTGTTGAAACACAGGCTGAGTGTGTATTCTGTTAGAACAGAGGCTGAGTGAGTATACTTTGAACTCAGACTGAGTCCATATTCTGTTGGAACACACTCAGAGTGAGTATTTTTTAATCATGGACTGAGTCCATATTCTGTAAGAACACAAACTGAGTGAGTATTCTTTGAAAATAATCTGAGTCCATATTCTGTAAGAACACAGACTGAGTAGGTATTCTTTAAACGTAGACTGAGTCCATATTCTGTTAGAACAAAAGCTGAGTGGGTACTTTTTAAACAAAGACTGAGTCCATATTCTATTGAAATTCAGGCTGGTTGATTATTCCCTTAGAACAGAGGCTGAGTGAGTGTTCTTTAAACATAGACTGTGTCCATATTTTGTTAGAACACAGGTAACAGAGAACAGGTGAGCAGCTTGCGCGGCCTCATAGACAAGCCACCCTCGGTGAAGGCAGAAGACAGGTAACAAAGAACAGGTGAGCAGTTTGCTTGGTGAGGTGAACGCGCCCCTCGGGGTGCAGACAGAAACAGGGAACCAAGAACAGGAGAGCCACTTGCTCGGCCTGGCAGACAGGCCGCTGGGTTGAAGAGAGAGGACAGGTAATAAAGAACAGCTGAGCAGGTTACTCGGCCTGGTAGACACGCCCCCCGGGGTGAAGGCAGAAGACAGGTAACAGAGAACAGCTGAGCAGCTTGCTCGGCCTGGCAGACGGGCCGCTGGATTGAAGGGAAAAGACAATTAACAAAGAATATTCTGTTAGAACATGGACTGACTGAGTATTCTGTTAGAACTCAGGCTGAGTGGGTATTATTTAAACATAAACTGAGTCCATATTATGTTAAAACACAGGCTGAGTGGGTATTCTTTATTTTTTTATTTTTTTTGATTGATTAATTGATTTTTATTTTTTTTAATGTTTTTTATTGATTATATTGTTACAACAGTTCCAATTTTCTCCCCCTTGTTCCCCTCCACCCAGCACCCCCCTCCCCCAGCAATCCCCCCCAAGTCCATACCCCTGGTTCGTAAAAATTAACTATCCCCCCCCTCTCAAATATTAGGACCCTTTGTAATCTTGTAAAGGACAATGGGCGAAGGTCTCAAGCTCCTCTAGCTGCTTCAAGCTGGACATGGTCGTCGTCCTACCTACCCTTGGGTCCAGAAAACCCTAATAAGAGTGGGGGTGTGGAGGGGAGGGTGGCCTTCCCTCATGGGGAAAGATCGTGCAGACTCCAGGTCAGTTGGCTGTCTCCGGTCAACGGCGTGCTTGGTTTAACAGGCTGGTGTCCTTGTTGTGTTCTGGGGGCAACAGATTTGGCGAAAAGTGTTAAAAGACATCATTCAATCCATAACTACTAGATGAGAAGAGGCAGGGATTAAGTTTTCAATGTTCCATATTAGGGAAAAAAAAAAAAAGGCTTCTTTGTAAGAAGGTGTGCTAGGCACATCTCGCCTGTCCAAAACCCTTTTGCCCATTATGCTTAGTTTGGGCTGAGGTAAATAGTTTAGGTTTTTCCCCCTCTCAGACCTCTGGGCCTTTTCTCTCCAAGCCATTAGGATAGAAAAGAGAAACCCGTTTTAAAGTGAAGCCCACAGACCACCCCATTCTTCCCCAACCCAGCCATTTAGTTCAGCCAAACCGTTGAGTCTCAGGAGGCAGCGCTGCAGAGAGGATTAAGTGAGGCTTATGCGTACAGATAATCACTCAGGTAATGCGATCATAGGCTTATGTCCTTTGAAAACAAAAAACACGTGTTAATTTATGTAACATAACCCGCAAACAAGTCTCTAAATCTGTAGAAGAAACTTTTAAGACGGTTAGTTGCTCTGTTTTATACTCTACTACTGATCATTGTGATTTTCCTTGAATAATAATTTTTCTCCCTAAGGTTACCCTCCTTGTCTTTAAAGGGACTACATTAAGTCCATTTTTAATTTATCCTGTTCATTTGCATAAACATAACAAGAGCAGCAAATGATCACTTATGATCTTTAGTTCTGCTTTGCTGGAACTTACCCAAGGAATATTTGGGGTGACCTTCAGTCTGTTCTTCAGGGCACAGAAGCTGTGCCACATATCTGGCATTCATCCTTGCCTGTACACACCTGTTTTTTCCAAGTCTTTCTGGTCTTTCCTTGTGCCTTAAGGTCCCTTCTAGCCATCTTTCAGGAAAACAACCTTCGTTCCTTCCCTGGAAAGATTGCTGTGGACCGCACAACCAACCATGGTACCAGGCCTTTTATCTCACGGGCTTTTATTACCTTTGAAAGTCATTCCCAGTTCCTCAGGGCTTTCTGGTAACAATCTGAGCCCAACTATGTTTCCTTTAGGCTTGACATTCCAGTCAAAGGCTTGGTCAAAAAAAAAAAAAAAAAAAAAAAGAACCTCTGTTGACAACTGGTCTTATTAGTTCTATGCAAAGGAACTTATGTCATTACTTACTTGCTTAGAATGCCAAACTTCTTTAAAAATAGACTGAGTCCATATTCTGTTGGAAATCAGGTTAAATTACTATTCTCTTAGAACATTGGCAAGGTGAGTATTCTTTAAACAGAGACTGAGTCCATAAGGTGTTGAAACACAGGCTGAGTGTGTATTCTGTTAGAACACAGGCTGAGTGTGTATTCTGTTAGAACAGAGGCTGAGTGAGTATACTTTGAACTCAGACTGAGTCCATATTCTGTTGGAACACACTCAGAGTGAGTATTTTTTAATCATGGACTGAGTCCATATTCTGTAAGAACACAAACTGAGTGAGTATTCTTTGAAAATAATCTGAGTCCATATTCTGTAAGAACACAGACTGAGTAGGTATTCTTTAAACGTAGACTGAGTCCATATTCTGTTAGAACAAAAGCTGAGTGGGTACTTTTTAAACAAAGACTGAGTCCATATTCTATTGAAATTCAGGCTGGTTGATTATTCCCTTAGAACAGAGGCTGAGTGAGTGTTCTTTAAACATAGACTGTGTCCATATTTTGTTAGAACACAGGTAACAGAGAACAGGTGAGCAGCTTGCGCGGCCTCATAGACAAGCCACCCTCGGTGAAGGCAGAAGACAGGTAACAAAGAACAGGTGAGCAGTTTGCTTGGTGAGGTGAACGCGCCCCTCGGGGTGCAGACAGAAACAGGGAACCAAGAACAGGAGAGCCACTTGCTCGGCCTGGCAGACAGGCCGCTGGGTTGAAGAGAGAGGACAGGTAATAAAGAACAGCTGAGCAGGTTGCTCGGCCTGGTAGACACGCCCCCCGGGGTGAAGGCAGAAGACAGGTAACAGAGAACAGCTGAGCAGCTTGCTCGGCCTGGCAGACGGGCCGCTGGATTGAAGGGAAAAGACAATTAACAAAGAATATTCTGTTAGAACATGGACTGACTGAGTATTCTGTTAGAACTCAGGCTGAGTGGGTATTATTTAAACATAAACTGAGTCCATATTATGTTAAAACACAGGCTGAGTGGGTATTCTTTATTTTTTTATTTTTTTTGATTGATTAATTGATTTTTATTTTTTTTAATGTTTTTTATTGATTATATTGTTACAACAGTTCCAATTTTCTCCCCCTTGTTCCCCTCCACCCAGCACCCCCCTCCCCCAGCAATCCCCCCCAAGTCCATACCCCTGGTTCGTAAAAATTAACTATCCCCCCCCTCTCAAATATTAGGACCCTTTGTAATCTTGTAAAGGACAATGGGCGAAGGTCTCAAGCTCCTCTAGCTGCTTCAAGCTGGACATGGTCGTCGTCCTACCTACCCTTGGGTCCAGAAAACCCTAATAAGAGTGGGGGTGTGGAGGGGAGGGTGGCCTTCCCTCATGGGGAAAGATCGTGCAGACTCCAGGTCAGTTGGCTGTCTCCGGTCAACGGCGTGCTTGGTTTAACAGGCTGGTGTCCTTGTTGTGTTCTGGGGACAACAGATTTGGCGAAAAGTGTTAAAAGACATCATTCAATCCATAACTACTAGATGAGAAGAGGCAGGGATTAAGTTTTCAATGTTCCATATTAGGGAAAAAAAAAAAAAGGCTTCTTTGTAAGAAGGTGTGCTAGGCACATCTCGCCTGTCCAAAACCCTTTTGCCCATTATGCTTAGTTTGGGCTGAGGTAAATAGTTTAGGTTTTTCCCCCTCTCAGACCTCTGGGCCTTTTCTCTCCAAGCCATTAGGATAGAAAAGAGAAACCCGTTTTAAAGTGAAGCCCACAGACCACCCCATTCTTCCCCAACCCAGCCATTTAGTTCAGCCAAACCGTTGAGTCTCAGGAGGCAGCGCTGCAGAGAGGATTAAGTGAGGCTTATGCGTACAGATAATCACTCAGGTAATGCGATCATAGGCTTATGTCCTTTGAAAACAAAAAACACGTGTTAATTTATGTAACATAACCCGCAAACAAGTCTCTAAATCTGTAGAAGAAACTTTTAAGACGGTTAGTTGCTCTGTTTTATACTCTACTACTGATCATTGTGATTTTCCTTGAATAATAATTTTTCTCCCTAAGGTTACCCTCCTTGTCTTTAAAGGGACTACATTAAGTCCATTTTTAATTTATCCTGTTCATTTGCATAAACATAACAAGAGCAGCAAATGATCACTTATGATCTTTAGTTCTGCTTTGCTGGAACTTACCCAAGGAATATTTGGGGTGACCTTCAGTCTGTTCTTCAGGGCACAGAAGCTGTGCCACATATCTGGCATTCATCCTTGCCTGTACACACCTGTTTTTTCCAAGTCTTTCTGGTCTTTCCTTGTGCCTTAAGGTCCCTTCTAGCCATCTTTCAGGAAAACAACCTTCGTTCCTTCCCTGGAAAGATTGCTGTGGACCGCACAACCAACCATGGTACCAGGCCTTTTATCTCACGGGCTTTTATTACCTTTGAAAGTCATTCCCAGTTCCTCAGGGCTTTCTGGTAACAATCTGAGCCCAACTATGTTTCCTTTAGGCTTGACATTCCAGTCAAAGGCTTGGTCAAAAAAAAAAAAAAAAAAAAAAAGAACCTCTGTTGACAACTGGTCTTATTAGTTCTATGCAAAGGAACTTATGTCATTACTTACTTGCTTAGAATGCCAAACTTCTTTAAAAATAGACTGAGTCCATATTCTGTTGGAAATCAGGTTAAATTACTATTCTCTTAGAACATTGGCAAGGTGAGTATTCTTTAAACAGAGACTGAGTCCATAAGGTGTTGAAACACAGGCTGAGTGTGTATTCTGTTAGAACACAGGCTGAGTGTGTATTCTGTTAGAACAGAGGCTGAGTGAGTATACTTTGAACTCAGACTGAGTCCATATTCTGTTGGAACACACTCAGAGTGAGTATTTTTTAATCATGGACTGAGTCCATATTCTGTAAGAACACAAACTGAGTGAGTATTCTTTGAAAATAATCTGAGTCCATATTCTGTAAGAACACAGACTGAGTAGGTATTCTTTAAACGTAGACTGAGTCCATATTCTGTTAGAACAAAAGCTGAGTGGGTACTTTTTAAACAAAGACTGAGTCCATATTCTATTGAAATTCAGGCTGGTTGATTATTCCCTTAGAACAGAGGCTGAGTGAGTGTTCTTTAAACATAGACTGTGTCCATATTTTGTTAGAACACAGGTAACAGAGAACAGGTGAGCAGCTTGCGCGGCCTCATAGACAAGCCACCCTCGGTGAAGGCAGAAGACAGGTAACAAAGAACAGGTGAGCAGTTTGCTTGGTGAGGTGAACGCGCCCCTCGGGGTGCAGACAGAAACAGGGAACCAAGAACAGGAGAGCCACTTGCTCGGCCTGGCAGACAGGCCGCTGGGTTGAAGAGAGAGGACAGGTAATAAAGAACAGCTGAGCAGGTTGCTCGGCCTGGTAGACACGCCCCCCGGGGTGAAGGCAGAAGACAGGTAACAGAGAACAGCTGAGCAGCTTGCTCGGCCTGGCAGACGGGCCGCTGGATTGAAGGGAAAAGACAATTAACAAAGAATATTCTGTTAGAACATGGACTGACTGAGTATTCTGTTAGAACTCAGGCTGAGTGGGTATTATTTAAACATAAACTGAGTCCATATTATGTTAAAACACAGGCTGAGTGGGTATTCTTTATTTTTTTATTTTTTTTGATTGATTAATTGATTTTTATTTTTTTTAATGTTTTTTATTGATTATATTGTTACAACAGTTCCAATTTTCTCCCCCTTGTTCCCCTCCACCCAGCACCCCCCTCCCCCAGCAATCCCCCCCAAGTCCATACCCCTGGTTCGTAAAAATTAACTATCCCCCCCCTCTCAAATATTAGGACCCTTTGTAATCTTGTAAAGGACAATGGGCGAAGGTCTCAAGCTCCTCTAGCTGCTTCAAGCTGGACATGGTCGTCGTCCTACCTACCCTTGGGTCCAGAAAACCCTAATAAGAGTGGGGGTGTGGAGGGGAGGGTGGCCTTCCCTCATGGGGAAAGATCGTGCAGACTCCAGGTCAGTTGGCTGTCTCCGGTCAACGGCGTGCTTGGTTTAACAGGCTGGTGTCCTTGTTGTGTTCTGGGGGCAACAGATTTGGCGAAAAGGGTTAAAAGACATCATTCAATCCATAACTACTAGATGAGAAGAGGCAGGGATTAAGTTTTCAATGTTCCATATTAGGGAAAAAAAAAAAAAAGGCTTCTTTGTAAGAAGGTGTGCTAGGCACATCTCGCCTGTCCAAAACCCTTTTGCCCATTATGCTTAGTTTGGGCTGAGGTAAATAGTTTAGGTTTTTCCCCCTCTCAGACCTCTGGGCCTTTTCTCTCCAAGCCATTAGGATAGAAAAGAGAAACCCGTTTTAAAGTGAAGCCCACAGACCACCCCATTCTTCCCCAACCCAGCCATTTAGTTCAGCCAAACCGTTGAGTCTCAGGAGGCAGCGCTGCAGAGAGGATTAAGTGAGGCTTATGCGTACAGATAATCACTCAGGTAATGCGATCATAGGCTTATGTCCTTTGAAAACAAAAAACACGTGTTAATTTATGTAACATAACCCGCAAACAAGTCTCTAAATCTGTAGAAGAAACTTTTAAGACGGTTAGTTGCTCTGTTTTATACTCTACTACTGATCATTGTGATTTTCCTTGAATAATAATTTTTCTCCCTAAGGTTACCCTCCTTGTCTTTAAAGGGACTACATTAAGTCCATTTTTAATTTATCCTGTTCATTTGCATAAACATAACAAGAGCAGCAAATGATCACTTATGATCTTTAGTTCTGCTTTGCTGGAACTTACCCAAGGAATATTTGGGGTGACCTTCAGTCTGTTCTTCAGGGCACAGAAGCTGTGCCACATATCTGGCATTCATCCTTGCCTGTACACACCTGTTTTTTCCAAGTCTTTCTGGTCTTTCCTTGTGCCTTAAGGTCCCTTCTAGCCATCTTTCAGGAAAACAACCTTCGTTCCTTCCCTGGAAAGATTGCTGTGGACCGCACAACCAACCATGGTACCAGGCCTTTTATCTCACGGGCTTTTATTACCTTTGAAAGTCATTCCCAGTTCCTCAGGGCTTTCTGGTAACAATCTGAGCCCAACTATGTTTCCTTTAGGCTTGACATTCCAGTCAAAGACTTGGTCAAAAAAAAAAAAAAAAAAAAAAAAGAACCTCTGTTGACAACTGGTCTTATTAGTTCTATGCAAAGGAACCTATGTCATTACTTACTTGCTTAGAATGCCAAACTTCTTTAAAAATAGACTGAGTCCATATTCTGTTGGAAATCAGGTTAAATTACTATTCTCTTAGAACATTGGCAAGGTGAGTATTCTTTAAACAGAGACTGAGTCCATATGGTGTTGAAACACAGGCTGAGTGTGTATTCTGTTAGAACAGAGGCTGAGTGAGTATACTTTGAACTCAGACTGAGTCCATATTCTGTTGGAACACACTCAGAGTGAGTATTTTTTAATCATGGACTGAGTCCATATTCTGTAAGAACACAAACTGAGTGAGTATTCTTTGAAAATAATCTGAGTCCATATTCTGTAAGAACACAGACTGAGTAGGTATTCTTTAAACGTAGACTGAGTCCATATTCTGTTAGAACAAAAGCTGAGTGGGTACTTTTTAAACAAAGACTGAGTCCATATTCTATTGAAATTCAGGCTGGTTGATTATTCCCTTAGAACAGAGGCTGAGTGAGTGTTCTTTAAACATAGACTGTGTCCATATTTTGTTAGAACACAGGTAACAGAGAACAGGTGAGCAGCTTGCGCGGCCTCATAGACAAGCCACCCTCGGTGAAGGCAGAAGACAGGTAACAAAGAACAGGTGAGCAGTTTGCTTGGTGAGGTGAACGCGCCCCTCGGGGTGCAGACAGAAACAGGGAACCAAGAACAGGAGAGCCACTTGCTCGGCCTGGCAGACAGGCCGCTGGGTTGAAGAGAGAGGACAGGTAATAAAGAACAGCTGAGCAGGTTGCTCGGCCTGGTAGACACGCCCCCCGGGGTGAAGGCAGAAGACAGGTAACAGAGAACAGCTGAGCAGCTTGCTCGGCCTGGCAGACGGGCCGCTGGATTGAAGGGAAAAGACAATTAACAAAGAATATTCTGTTAGAACATGGACTGACTGAGTATTCTGTTAGAACTCAGGCTGAGTGGGTATTATTTAAACATAAACTGAGTCCATATTATGTTAAAACACAGGCTGAGTGGGTATTCTTTATTTTTTTATTTTTTTTGATTGATTAATTGATTTTTATTTTTTTTAATGTTTTTTATTGATTATATTGTTACAACAGTTCCAATTTTCTCCCCCTTGTTCCCCTCCACCCAGCACCCCCCTCCCCCAGCAATCCCCCCCAAGTCCATACCCCTGGTTCGTAAAAATTAACTATCCCCCCCCTCTCAAATATTAGGACCCTTTGTAATCTTGTAAAGGACAATGGGCGAAGGTCTCAAGCTCCTCTAGCTGCTTCAAGCTGGACATGGTCGTCGTCCTACCTACCCTTGGGTCCAGAAAACCCTAATAAGAGTGGGGGTGTGGAGGGGAGGGTGGCCTTCCCTCATGCGGAAAGATCGTGCAGACTCCAGGTCAGTTGGCTGTCTCCGGTCAACGGCGTGCTTGGTTTAACAGGCTGGTGTCCTTGTTGTGTTCTGGGGGCAACAGATTTGGCGAAAAGGGTTAAAAGACATCATTCAATCCATAACTACTAGATGAGAAGAGGCAGGGATTAAGTTTTCAATGTTCCATATTAGGGAAAAAAAAAAAAAGGCTTCTTTGTAAGAAGGTGTGCTAGGCACATCTCGCCTGTCCAAAACCCTTTTGCCCATTATGCTTAGTTTGGGCTGAGGTAAATAGTTTAGGTTTTTCCCCCTCTCAGACCTCTGGGCCTTTTCTCTCCAAGCCATTAGGATAGAAAAGAGAAACCCGTTTTAAAGTGAAGCCCACAGACCACCCCATTCTTCCCCAACCCAGCCATTTAGTTCAGCCAAACCGTTGAGTCTCAGGAGGCAGCGCTGCAGAGAGGATTAAGTGAGGCTTATGCGTACAGATAATCACTCAGGTAATGCGATCATAGGCTTATGTCCTTTGAAAACAAAAAACACGTGTTAATTTATGTAACATAACCCGCAAACAAGTCTCTAAATCTGTAGAAGAAACTTTTAAGACGGTTAGTTGCTCTGTTTTATACTCTACTACTGATCATTGTGATTTTCCTTGAATAATAATTTTTCTCCCTAAGGTTACCCTCCTTGTCTTTAAAGGGACTACATTAAGTCCATTTTTAATTTATCCTGTTCATTTGCATAAACATAACAAGAGCAGCAAATGATCACTTATGATCTTTAGTTCTGCTTTGCTGGAACTTACCCAAGGAATATTTGGGGTGACCTTCAGTCTGTTCTTCAGGGCACAGAAGCTGTGCCACATATCTGGCATTCATCCTTGCCTGTACACACCTGTTTTTTCCAAGTCTTTCTGGTCTTTCCTTGTGCCTTAAGGTCCCTTCTAGCCATCTTTCAGGAAAACAACCTTCGTTCCTTCCCTGGAAAGATTGCTGTGGACCGCACAACCAACCATGGTACCAGGCCTTTTATCTCACGGGCTTTTATTACCTTTGAAAGTCATTCCCAGTTCCTCAGGGCTTTCTGGTAACAATCTGAGCCCAACTATGTTTCCTTTAGGCTTGACATTCCAGTCAAAGACTTGGTCAAAAAAAAAAAAAAAAAAAAAAAAGAACCTCTGTTGACAACTGGTCTTATTAGTTCTATGCAAAGGAACCTATGTCATTACTTACTTGCTTAGAATGCCAAACTTCTTTAAAAATAGACTGAGTCCATATTCTGTTGGAAATCAGGTTAAATTACTATTCTCTTAGAACATTGGCAAGGTGAGTATTCTTTAAACAGAGACTGAGTCCATATGGTGTTGAAACACAGGCTGAGTGTGTATTCTGTTAGAACACAGGCTGAGTGTGTATTCTGTTAGAACAGAGGCTGAGTGAGTATACTTTGAACTCAGACTGAGTCCATATTCTGTTGGAACACACTCAGAGTGAGTATTTTTTAATCATGGACTGAGTCCATATTCTGTAAGAACACAAACTGAGTGAGTATTCTTTGAAAATAATCTGAGTCCATATTCTGTAAGAACACAGACTGAGTAGGTATTCTTTAAACGTAGACTGAGTCCATATTCTGTTAGAACAAAAGCTGAGTGGGTACTTTTTAAACAAAGACTGAGTCCATATTCTATTGAAATTCAGGCTGGTTGATTATTCCCTTAGAACAGAGGCTGAGTGAGTGTTCTTTAAACATAGACTGTGTCCATATTTTGTTAGAACACAGGTAACAGAGAACAGGTGAGCAGCTTGCGCGGCCTCATAGACAAGCCACCCTCGGTGAAGGCAGAAGACAGGTAACAAAGAACAGGTGAGCAGTTTGCTTGGTGAGGTGAACGCGCCCCTCGGGGTGCAGACAGAAACAGGGAACCAAGAACAGGAGAGCCACTTGCTCGGCCTGGCAGACAGGCCGCTGGGTTGAAGAGAGAGGACAGGTAATAAAGAACAGCTGAGCAGGTTGCTCGGCCTGGTAGACACGCCCCCCGGGGTGAAGGAAGAAGACAGGTAACAGAGAACAGCTGAGCAGCTTGCTCGGCCTGGCAGACGGGCCGCTGGATTGAAGGGAAAAGACAATTAACAAAGAATATTCTGTTAGAACATGGACTGACTGAGTATTCTGTTAGAACTCAGGCTGAGTGGGTATTATTTAAACATAAACTGAGTCCATATTATGTTAAAACACAGGCTGAGTGGGTATTCTTTATTTTTTTATTTTTTTTGATTGATTAATTGATTTTTATTTTTTTTAATGTTTTTTATTGATTATATTGTTACAACAGTTCCAATTTTCTCCCCCTTGTTCCCCTCCACCCAGCACCCCCCTCCCCCAGCAATCCCCCCCAAGTCCATACCCCTGGTTCGTAAAAATTAACTATCCCCCCCCTCTCAAATATTAGGACCCTTTGTAATCTTGTAAAGGACAATGGGCGAAGGTCTCAAGCTCCTCTAGCTGCTTCAAGCTGGACATGGTCGTCGTCCTACCTACCCTTGGGTCCAGAAAACCCTAATAAGAGTGGGGGTGTGGAGGGGAGGGTGGCCTTCCCTCATGGGGAAAGATCGTGCAGACTCCAGGTCAGTTGGCTGTCTCCGGTCAACGGCGTGCTTGGTTTAACAGGCTGGTGTCCTTGTTGTGTTCTGGGGGCAACAGATTTGGCGAAAAGGGTTAAAAGACATCATTCAATCCATAACTACTAGATGAGAAGAGGCAGGGATTAAGTTTTCAATGTTCCATATTAGGGAAAAAAAAAAAAAGGCTTCTTTGTAAGAAGGTGTGCTAGGCACATCTCGCCTGTCCAAAACCCTTTTGCCCATTATGCTTAGTTTGGGCTGAGGTAAATAGTTTAGGTTTTTCCCCCTCTCAGACCTCTGGGCCTTTTCTCTCCAAGCCATTAGGATAGAAAAGAGAAACCCGTTTTAAAGTGAAGCCCACAGACCACCCCATTCTTCCCCAACCCAGCCATTTAGTTCAGCCAAACCGTTGAGTCTCAGGAGGCAGCGCTGCAGAGAGGATTAAGTGAGGCTTATGCGTACAGATAATCACTCAGGTAATGCGATCATAGGCTTATGTCCTTTGAAAACAAAAAACACGTGTTAATTTATGTAACATAACCCGCAAACAAGTCTCTAAATCTGTAGAAGAAACTTTTAAGACGGTTAGTTGCTCTGTTTTATACTCTACTACTGATCATTGTGATTTTCCTTGAATAATAATTTTTCTCCCTAAGGTTACCCTCCTTGTCTTTAAAGGGACTACATTAAGTCCATTTTTAATTTATCCTGTTCATTTGCATAAACATAACAAGAGCAGCAAATGATCACTTATGATCTTTAGTTCTGCTTTGCTGGAACTTACCCAAGGAATATTTGGGGTGACCTTCAGTCTGTTCTTCAGGGCACAGAAGCTGTGCCACATATCTGGCATTCATCCTTGCCTGTACACACCTGTTTTTTCCAAGTCTTTCTGGTCTTTCCTTGTGCCTTAAGGTCCCTTCTAGCCATCTTTCAGGAAAACAACCTTCGTTCCTTCCCTGGAAAGATTGCTGTGGACCGCACAACCAACCATGGTACCAGGCCTTTTATCTCACGGGCTTTTATTACCTTGGAAAGTCATTCCCAGTTCCTCAGGGCTTTCTGGTAACAATCTGAGCCCAACTATGTTTCCTTTAGGCTTGACATTCCAGTCAAAGACTTGGTCAAAAAAAAAAAAAAAAAAAAAAAAGAACCTCTGTTGACAACTGGTCTTATTAGTTCTATGCAAAGGAACCTATGTCATTACTTACTTGCTTAGAATGCCAAACTTCTTTAAAAATAGACTGAGTCCATATTCTGTTGGAAATCAGGTTAAATTACTATTCTCTTAGAACATTGGCAAGGTGAGTATTCTTTAAACAGAGACTGAGTCCATATGGTGTTGAAACACAGGCTGAGTGTGTATTCTGTTAGAACACAGGCTGAGTGTGTATTCTGTTAGAACAGAGGCTGAGTGAGTATACTTTGAACTCAGACTGAGTCCATATTCTGTTGGAACACACTCAGAGTGAGTATTTTTTAATCATGGACTGAGTCCATATTCTGTAAGAACACAAACTGAGTGAGTATTCTTTGAAAATAATCTGAGTCCATATTCTGTAAGAACACAGACTGAGTAGGTATTCTTTAAACGTAGACTGAGTCCATATTCTGTTAGAACAAAAGCTGAGTGGGTACTTTTTAAACAAAGACTGAGTCCATATTCTATTGAAATTCAGGCTGGTTGATTATTCCCTTAGAACAGAGGCTGAGTGAGTGTTCTTTAAACATAGACTGTGTCCATATTTTGTTAGAACACAGGTAACAGAGAACAGGTGAGCAGCTTGCGCGGCCTCATAGACAAGCCACCCTCGGTGAAGGCAGAAGACAGGTAACAAAGAACAGGTGAGCAGTTTGCTTGGTGAGGTGAACGCGCCCCTCGGGGTGCAGACAGAAACAGGGAACCAAGAACAGGAGAGCCACTTGCTCGGCCTGGCAGACAGGCCGCTGGGTTGAAGAGAGAGGACAGGTAATAAAGAACAGCTGAGCAGGTTGCTCGGCCTGGTAGACACGCCCCCCGGGGTGAAGGCAGAAGACAGGTAACAGAGAACAGCTGAGCAGCTTGCTCGGCCTGGCAGACGGGCCGCTGGATTGAAGGGAAAAGACAATTAACAAAGAATATTCTGTTAGAACATGGACTGACTGAGTATTCTGTTAGAACTCAGGCTGAGTGGGTATTATTTAAACATAAACTGAGTCCATATTATGTTAAAACACAGGCTGAGTGGGTATTCTTTATTTTTTTATTTTTTTTGATTGATTAATTGATTTTTATTTTTTTTAATATTTTTTATTGAGTATATTGTTACAACAGTTCCAATTTTCTTCCCCTTGTTCCTCTCCACACAGCACCCCCCTCCCCCAGCAATCCCCCCCCAAGTCCATACCCCTGGTTCGTAAAAATTAACTATCCCCCCCTCTCAAATATTAGGACCCTTTGTAATCTTGTAAAGGACAATGGGCGAAGGTCTCAAGCTCCTCTAGCTGCTTCAAGCTGGACATGGTCGTCGTCCTAACTACCATTGGGTCCAGAAAACCCTAATAAGAGTGGGGGTGTGGAGGGGAGGGTGGCCTTCCCTCATGGGGAAAGATCGTGCAGACTCCAGGTCAGTTGGCTGTCTCCGGTCAACGGCGTGCTTGGTTTAACAGGCTGGTGTCCTTGTTGTGTTCTGGGGGCAACAGATTTGGCGAAAAGGGTTAAAAGACATCATTCAATCCATAACTACTAGATGACAAAAGGCAGGGATTAAGTTTTCAATGTTCCATATTAGGGAAAAAAAAAAAAAAAGGCTTCTTTGTAAAAAGGTGTGCTAGGCACATCTCGCCTGTCCAAAACCCTTTTGCCCATTATACTTAGTTTGGGCTGAGGTAAATAGTTTAGGTTTTTCCCCCTCTCAGACCTCTGGGCCTTTTCTCTCCAAGCCATTAGGATAGAAAAGAGAAACCCGTTTTAAAGTGAAGCCCACAGACCACCCCATTCTTCCCCAACCCAGCCATTTAGTTCAGCCAAACCGTTGAGTCTCAGGAGGCAGCGCTGCAGAGAGGATTAAGTGAGGCTTATGCGTACAGATAATCACTCAGGTAACGCGATCATAGGCTTATGTCCTTTGAAAACAAAAAACACGTGTTAATTTATGTAACATAACCTGCAAACAAGTCTCTAAATCTGTAGAAGAAACTTTTAAGACGGTTAGTTGCTCTGTTTTATACTCTACTACTGATCATTGTGATTTTCTTTGAATAATAATTTTTCTCCCTAAGGTTACCCTCCTTGTCTTTAAAGGGACTACATTAAGTCCATTTTTAATTTATCCTGTTCATTTGCATAAACATAACAAGAGCAGCAAATGATCACTTATGATCTTTAGTTCTGCTTTGCTAGAACTTACCCAAGGAATATTTGGGGTGACCTTCAGTCTGTTCTTCAGGGCACAGAAGCTGTTCCACATATCTGGCATTCATCCTTGCCTGTACACACCTGTTTTTTCCAAGTCTTTCTGGTCTTTCCTTGTGCCTTAAGGTCCCTTCTAGCCATCTTTCAGGAAAACAACCTTCGTTCCTTCCCTGGAAAGATTGCTGTGGACCGCACAACCAACCATGGTACCAGGCCTTTTATCTCACAGGCTTTTATTACCTTTGAAAGTCATTCCCAGTTCCTCAGGACTTTCTGGTAACAATCTGAGCCCAACTATGTTTCCTTTAGGCTTGACATTCCAGTCAAAGACTTGGTCAAAAAAAAAAAAAAAGAACCTCTGTTGACAACTGGTCTTATTATTTCTATGCAAAGGAACTTATGTCATTACTTACTTGCTTAGAATGCCAAACTTCTTTAAAAATAGACTGAGTCCATATTCTGTTGGAAATCACGTTAAATTACTATTCTCTTAGAACATTGGCAAGGTGAGTATTCTTTAAACAGAGACTGAGTCCATAAGGTGTTGAAACACAGGCTGAGTGTGTATTCTGTTAGAACACAGGCTGAGTGTGTATTCTGTTAGAACAGAGGCTGAGTGAGTATACTTTGAACTCAGACTGAGTCCATATTCTGTTGGAACACACTCAGAGTGAGTATTTTTTAATCATGGACTGAGTCCATATTCTGTAAGAACACAAACTGAGTGAGTATTCTTTGAAAATAATCTCAGTCCATATTCTGTAAGAACACAGACTGAGTAGGTATTCTTTAAACGTAGACTGAGTCCATATTCTGTTAGAACAAAAGCTGAGTGGGTACTTTTTAAACAAAGTCTGAGTCCATATTCTGTAAGAACACAAACTGAGTGAGTATTCTTTGAAAATAATCTGAGTCCATGTTCTGTAAGAACACAGACTGAGTAGGTATTCTTTAAACGTAGACTGAATCCATATTCTGTTAGAACAATAGCTGAGTGGGTACTTGTTAAACAAAGACTGAGTCCATATTCTATTGAAATTCAGGCTGGTTGATTATTCCCTTAGAACAGAGGCTGAGTGAGTGTCCTTTAAACATAGACTGTGTCCATATTTTGTTAGAACACAGGTAACAGAGAACAGGTGAGCAGCTTGCGCGGTCTCATAGACAAGCCACCCTCGGTGAAGGCAGAAGACAGGTAACAAAGAACAGGTGAGCAGTTTGCTTGGTGAGGTGAACGCGCCCCTCGGGGTGCAGACAGAAACAGGGAACCAAGAACAGGAGAGCCACTTGCTCGGCCTGGCAGACAGGCCGCTGGGTTGAAGAGAGAGGACAGGTAATAAAGAACAGCTGAGCAGGTTGCTCGGCCTGGTAGACACGCCCCCCGGGGTGAAGGCAGAAGACAGGTAACAGAGAACAGCTGAGCAGCTTGCTCGGCCTGGCAGACGGGCCGCTGGATTGAAGGGAAAAGACAATTAACAAAGAATATTCTGTTAGAACATGGACTGACTGAGTATTCTGTTAGAACTCAGGCTGAGTGGGTATTATTTAAACATAAACTGAGTCCATATTATGTTAAAACACAGGCTGAGTGGGTATTCTTTATTTTTTTATTTTTTTTGATTGATTAATTGATTTTTATTTTATTTTTTTTAATGTTTTTTATTGATTATATTGTTACAACAGTTCCAATTTTCTCCCCCTTGTTCCCCTCCACCGAGCACCCCCCTCCCCCAGCAATCCCCCCCAAGTCCATACCCCTGGTTCGTAAAAATTAACTATCCCCCCCTCTCAAATATTAGGACCCTTTGTAATCTTGTAAAGGACAATGGGCGAAGGTCTCAAGCTCCTCTAGCTGCTTCAAGCTGGACATGGTCGTCGTCCTACCTACCCTTGGGTCCAGAAAACCCTAATAAGAGTGGGGGTGTGGAGGGGAGGGTGGCCTTCCCTCATGCGGAAAGATCGTGCAGACTCCAGGTCAGTTGGCTGTCTCCGGTCAACGGCGTGCTTGGTTTAACAGGCTGGTGTCCTTGTTGTGTTCTGGGGGCAACAGATTTGGCGAAAAGGGTTAAAAGACATCATTCAATCCATAACTACTAGATGACAAAAGGCAGGGATTAAGTTTTCAATGTTCCATATTAGGGGGAAAAAAAAAAAAAAAGGCTTCTTTGTAAGAAGGTGTGCTAGGCACATCTCGCCTGTCCAAAACCCTTTTGCCCATTATGCTTAGTTTGGGCTGAGGTAAATAGTTTAGGTTTTTCCCCCTCTCAGACCTCTGGGCCTTTTCTCTCCAAGCCATTAGGATAGAAAAGAGAAACCCGTTTTAAAGTGAAGCCCACAGACCACCCCATTCTTCCCCAACCCAGCCATTTAGTTCAGCCAAACCGTTGAGTCTCAGGAGGCAGCGCTGCAGAGAGGATTAAGTGAGGCTTATGCGTACAGATAATCACTCAGGTAATGCGATCATAGGCTTATGTCCTTTGAAAACAAAAAACACGTGTTAATTTATGTAACATAACCCGCAAACAAGTCTCTAAATCTGTAGAGGAAACTTTTAAGAAGGTTAGTTGCTCTGTTTTATACTCTACTACTGATCATTGTGATTTTCCTTGAATAATAATTTTTCTCCCTAAGGTTACCCTCCTTGTCTTTAAAGGGACTACATTAAGTCCATTTTTAATTTATCCTGTTCATTTGCATAAACATAACAAGAGCAGCAAATGATCACTTATGATCTTTAGTTCTGCTTTGCTGGAACTTACCCAAGGAATATTTGGGGTGACCTTCAGTCTGTTCTTCAGGGCACAGAAGCTGTGCCACATATCTGGCATTCATCCTTGCCTGTACACACCTGTTTTTTCCAAGTCTTTCTGGTCTTTCCTTGTGCCTTAAGGTCCCTTCTAGCCATCTTTCAGGAAAACAACCTTCGTTCCTTCCCTGGAAAGATTGCTGTGGACCGCACAACCAACCATGGTACCAGGCCTTTTATCTCACGGGCTTTTATTACCTTTGAAAGTCATTCCCAGTTCCTCAGGGCTTTCTGGTAACAATCTGAGCCCAACTATGTTTCCTTTAGGCTTGACATTCCAGTCAAAGGCTTGGTCAAAAAAAAAAAAAAAAAAAAAAAAGAACCTCTGTTGACAACTGGTCTTATTAGTTCTATGCAAAGGAACTTATGTCATTACTTACTTGCTTAGAATGCCAAACTTCTTTAAAAATAGACTGAGTCCATATTCTGTTGGAAATCAGGTTAAATTACTATTCTCTTAGAACATTGGCAAGGTGAGTATTCTTTAAACAGAGACTGAGTCCATATGGTGTTGAAACACAGGCTGAGTGTGTATTCTGTTAGAACACAGGCTGAGTGTGTATTCTGTTAGAACAGAGGCTGAGTGAGTATACTTTGAACTCAGACTGAGTCCATATTCTGTTGGAACACACTCAGAGTGAGTATTTTTTAATCATGGACTGAGTCCATATTCTGTAAGAACACAAACTGAGTGAGTATTCTTTGAAAATAATCTGAGTCCATGTTCTGTAAGAACACAGACTGAGTAGGTATTCTTTAAACGTAGACTGAATCCATATTCTGTTAGAACAATAGCTGAGTGGGTACTTGTTAAACAAAGACTGAGTCCATATTCTATTGAAATTCAGGCTGGTTGATTATTCCCTTAGAACAGAGGCTGAGTGAGTGTCCTTTAAACATAGACTGTGTCCATATTTTGTTAGAACACAGGTAACAGAGAACAGGTGAGCAGCTTGCGCGGTCTCATAGACAAGCCACCCTCGGTGAAGGCAGAAGACAGGTAACAAAGAACAGGTGAGCAGTTTGCTTGGTGAGGTGAACGCGCCCCTCGGGGTGCAGACAGAAACAGGGAACCAAGAACAGGAGAGCCACTTGCTCGGCCTGGCAGACAGGCCGCTGGGTTGAAGAGAGAGGACAGGTAATAAAGAACAGCTGAGCAGGTTGCTCGGCCTGGTAGACACGCCCCCCGGGGTGAAGGCAGAAGACAGGTAACAGAGAACAGCTGAGCAGCTTGCTCGGCCTGGCAGACGGGCCGCTGGATTGAAGGGAAAAGACAATTAACAAAGAATATTCTGTTAGAACATGGACTGACTGAGTATTCTGTTAGAACTCAGGCTGAGTGGGTATTATTTAAACATAAACTGAGTCCATATTATGTTAAAACACAGGCTGAGTGGGTATTCTTTATTTTTTTATTTTTTTTGATTGATTAATTGATTTTTATTTTATTTTTTTTAATGTTTTTTATTGATTATATTGTTACAACAGTTCCAATTTTCTCCCCCTTGTTCCCCTCCACCGAGCACCCCCCTCCCCCAGCAATCCCCCCCAAGTCCATACCCCTGGTTCGTAAAAATTAACTATCCCCCCCTCTCAAATATTAGGACCCTTTGTAATCTTGTAAAGGACAATGGGCGAAGGTCTCAAGCTCCTCTAGCTGCTTCAAGCTGGACATGGTCGTCGTCCTACCTACCCTTGGGTCCAGAAAACCCTAATAAGAGTGGGGGTGTGGAGGGGAGGGTGGCCTTCCCTCATGCGGAAAGATCGTGCAGACTCCAGGTCAGTTGGCTGTCTCCGGTCAACGGCGTGCTTGGTTTAACAGGCTGGTGTCCTTGTTGTGTTCTGGGGGCAACAGATTTGGCGAAAAGGGTTAAAAGACATCATTCAATCCATAACTACTAGATGACAAAAGGCAGGGATTAAGTTTTCAATGTTCCATATTAGGGGGAAAAAAAAAAAAAAAGGCTTCTTTGTAAGAAGGTGTGCTAGGCACATCTCGCCTGTCCAAAACCCTTTTGCCCATTATGCTTAGTTTGGGCTGAGGTAAATAGTTTAGGTTTTTCCCCCTCTCAGACCTCTGGGCCTTTTCTCTCCAAGCCATTAGGATAGAAAAGAGAAACCCGTTTTAAAGTGAAGCCCACAGACCACCCCATTCTTCCCCAACCCAGCCATTTAGTTCAGCCAAACCGTTGAGTCTCAGGAGGCAGCGCTGCAGAGAGGATTAAGTGAGGCTTATGCGTACAGATAATCACTCAGGTAATGCGATCATAGGCTTATGTCCTTTGAAAACAAAAAACACGTGTTAATTTATGTAACATAACCCGCAAACAAGTCTCTAAATCTGTAGAGGAAACTTTTAAGAAGGTTAGTTGCTCTGTTTTATACTCTACTACTGATCATTGTGATTTTCCTTGAATAATAATTTTTCTCCCTAAGGTTACCCTCCTTGTCTTTAAAGGGACTACATTAAGTCCATTTTTAATTTATCCTGTTCATTTGCATAAACATAACAAGAGCAGCAAATGATCACTTATGATCTTTAGTTCTGCTTTGCTGGAACTTACCCAAGGAATATTTGGGGTGACCTTCAGTCTGTTCTTCAGGGCACAGAAGCTGTGCCACATATCTGGCATTCATCCTTGCCTGTACACACCTGTTTTTTCCAAGTCTTTCTGGTCTTTCCTTGTGCCTTAAGGTCCCTTCTAGCCATCTTTCAGGAAAACAACCTTCGTTCCTTCCCTGGAAAGATTGCTGTGGACCGCACAACCAACCATGGTACCAGGCCTTTTATCTCACGGGCTTTTATTACCTTTGAAAGTCATTCCCAGTTCCTCAGGGCTTTCTGGTAACAATCTGAGCCCAACTATGTTTCCTTTAGGCTTGACATTCCAGTCAAAGGCTTGGTCAAAAAAAAAAAAAAAAAAAAAAAGAACCTCTGTTGACAACTGGTCTTATTAGTTCTATGCAAAGGAACTTATGTCATTACTTACTTGCTTAGAATGCCAAACTTCTTTAAAAATAGACTGAGTCCATATTCTGTTGGAAATCAGGTTAAATTACTATTCTCTTAGAACATTGGCAAGGTGAGTATTCTTTAAACAGAGACTGAGTCCATATGGTGTTGAAACACAGGCTGAGTGTGTATTCTGTTAGAACACAGGCTGAGTGTGTATTCTGTTAGAACAGAGGCTGAGTGAGTATACTTTGAACTCAGACTGAGTCCATATTCTGTTGGAACACACTCAGAGTGAGTATTTTTTAATCATGGACTGAGTCCATATTCTGTAAGAACACAAACTGAGTGAGTATTCTTTGAAAATAATCTGAGTCCATATACTGTAAGAACACAGACTGAGTAGGTATTCTTTAAACGTAGACTGAGTCCATATTCTGTTAGAACAAAAGCTGAGTGGGTACTTTTTAAACAAAGTCTGAGTCCATATTCTGTAAGAACACAGACTGAGTAGGTATTCTTTAAACGTAGACTGAGTCCATATTCTGTTAGAACAAAAGCTGAGTGGGTACTTTTTAAACAAAGACTGAGTCCATATTCTATTGAAATTCAGGCTGGTTGATTATTCCCTTAGAACAGAGGCTGAGTGAGTGTTCTTTATACATAGACTGTGTCCATATTTTGTTAGAACACAGGTAACAGAGAACAGGTGAGCAGCTTGCGCGGCCTCATAGACAAGCCACCCTCGGTGAAGGCAGAAGACAGGTAACAAAGAACAGGTGAGCAGTTTGCTTGGTGAGGTGAACGCGCCCCTCGGGGTGCAGACAGAAACAGGGAACCAAGAACAGGAGAGCCACTTGCTCGGCCTGGCAGACAGGCCGCTGGGTTGAAGAGAGAGGACAGGTAATAAAGAACAGCTGAGCAGGTTGCTCGGCCTGGTAGACACGCCCCCCGGGGTGAAGGCAGAAGACAGGTAACAGAGAACAGCTGAGCAGCTTCCTCGGCCTGGCAGACGGGCCGCTTGATTGAAGGGAAAAGACAATTAATAAAGAATATTCTGTTAGAACATGGACTGACTGAGTATTCTGTTAGAACTCAGGCTGAGTGGGTATTATTTAAACATAAACTGAGTCCATATTATGTTAAAACACAGGCTGAGTGGGTATTCTTTATTTTTTTATTTTTTTTGATTGATTAATTGATTTTTATTTTTTTTATTTTTTTTAATGTTTTTTATTGATTATATTGTTACAACAGTTCCAATTTTCTCCCCCTTGTTCCCCTCCACCCAGCACCCCCCTCCCCCAGCAATCCCCCCCAAGTCCATACCCCTGGTTCGTAAAAATTAACTATCCCCCCCCTCTGAAATATTAGGACCCTTTGTAATCTTGTAAAGGACAATGGGCGAAGGTCTCAAGCTCCTCTAGCTGCTTCAAGCTGGACATGGTCGTCGTCCTACCTACCCTTGGGTCCAGAAAACCCTAATAAGAGTGGGGGTGTGGAGGGGAGGGTGGCCTTCCCTCATGGGGAAAGATCGTGCAGACTCCAGGTCAGTTGGCTGTCTCCGGTCAACGGCGTGCTTGGTTTAACAGGCTGGTGTCCTTGTTGTGTTCTGGGGGCAACAGATTTGGCGAAAAGGGTTAAAAGACATCATTCAATCCATAACTACTAGATGACAAAAGGCAGGGATTAAGTTTTCAATGTTCCATATTAGGGGAAAAAAAAAAAAAAAAGGCTTCTTTGTAAGAAGGTGTGCTAGGCATATCTCGCCTGTCCAAAACCCTTTTGCCCATTATGCTTAGTTTGGGCTGAGGTAAATAGTTTAGGTTTTTCCCCCTCTCAGACCTCTGGGCCTTTTCTCTCCAAGCCATTAGGATAGAAAAGAGAAACCCGTTTTAAAGTGAAGCCCACAGACCACCCCATTCTTCCCCAACCCAGCCATTTAGTTCAGCCAAACCGTTGAGTCTCAGGAGGCAGCGCTGCAGAGAGGATTAAGTGAGGCTTATGCGTACAGATAATCACTCAGGTAACGCGATCATAGGCTTATGTCCTTTGAAAACAAAAAACACGTGTTAATTTATGTAACATAACCTGCAAACAAGTCTCTAAATCTGTAGAAGAAACTTTTAAGACGGTTAGTTGCTCTGTTTTATACTCTACTACTGATCATTGTGATTTTCTTTGAATAATAATTTTTCTCCCTAAGGTTACCCTCCTTGTCTTTAAAGGGACTACATTAAGTCCATTTTTAATTTATCCTGTTCATTTGCATAAACATAACAAGAGCAGCAAATGATCACTTATGATCTTTAGTTCTGCTTTGCTAGAACTTACCCAAGGAATATTTGGGGTGACCTTCAGTCTGTTCTTCAGGGCACAGAAGCTGTGCCACATATCTGGCATTCATCCTTGCCTGTACACACCTGTTTTTTCCAAGTCTTTCTGGTCTTTCCTTGTGCCTTAAGGTCCCTTCTAGCCATCTTTCAGGAAAACAACCTTCGTTCCTTCCCTGGAAAGATTGCTGTGGACCGCACAACCAACCATGGTACCAGGCCTTTTATCTCACGGGCTTTTATTACCTTTGAAAGTCATTCCCAGTTCCTCAGGGCTTTCTGGTAACAATCTGAGCCCAACTATGTTTCCTTTAGGCTTGACATTCCAGTCAAAGGCTTGGTCAAAAAAAAAAAAAAAAAAAAAAGAACCTCTGTTGACAACTGGTCTTATTAGTTCTATGCAAAGGAACTTATGTCATTACTTACTTGCTTAGAATGCCAAACTTCTTTAAAAATAGACTGAGTCCATATTCTGTTGGAAATCAGGTTAAATTACTATTCTCTTAGAACATTGGCAAGGTGAGTATTCTTTAAACAGAGACTGAGTCCATATGGTGTTGAAACACAGGCTGAGTTTGTATTCTGTTAGAACACAGGCTGAGTGTGTATTCTGTTAGAACAGAGGCTGAGTGAGTATACTTTGAACTCAGACTGAGTCCATATTCTGTTGGAACACACTCAGAGTGAGTATTTTTTAATCATGGACTGAGTCCATATTCTGTAAGAACACAAACTGAGTGAGTATTCTTTGAAAATAATCTGAGTCCATGTTCTGTAAGAACACAGACTGTGTAGGTATTCTTTAAACGTAGACTGAATCCATATTCTGTTAGAACAATAGCTGAGTGGGTACTTGTTAAACAAAGACTGAGTCCATATTCTATTGAAATTCAGGCTGGTTGATTATTCCCTTAGAACAGAGGCTGAGTGAGTGTTCTTTAAACATAGACTGTGTCCATATTTTGTTAGAACACAGTTAACAGAGAACAAGTGAGCAGCTTGCGCGGCCTCATAGACAAGCCACCCTCGGTGAAGGCAGAAGACAGGTAACAAGGAACAGGTGAGCAGTTTGCTTGGTGAGGTGAACGCGCCCCTCGGGGTGCAGACAGAAACAGGGAACCAAGAACAGGAGAGCCACTTGCTCGGCCTGGCAGACAGGCCGCTGGGTTGAAGAGAGAGGACAGGTAATAAAGAACAGCTGAGCAGCTTGTTCGGCCTGGCAGACGGGCCGCTGGATTGAAGGGAAAAGACAATTAATAAAGAATATTCTGTTAGAACATGGACTGACTGAGTATTCTGTTAGAACTCAGGCTGAGTGGGTATTATTTAAACATAAACTGAGTCCATATTATGTTAAAACACAGGCTGAGTGGGTATTCTTTATTTTTTTATTTTTTTTGATTGATTAATTGATTTTTATTTTTTTTAATATTTTTTATTGAGTATATTGTTACAACAGTTCCAATTTTCATCCCCTTGTTCCTCTCCACACAGCACCCCCCTCCCCCAGCAATCCCCCCCCAAGTCCATACCCCTGGTTCGTAAAAATTAACTATCCCCCCCTCTCAAATATTAGGACCCTTTGTAATCTTGTAAAGGACAATGGGCGAAGGTCTCAAGCTCCTCTAGCTGCTTCAAGCTGGACATGGTCGTCGTCCTACCTACCCTTGGGTCCAGAAAACCCTAATAAGAGTGGGGGTGTGGAGGGGAGGGTGGCCTTCCCTCATGGGAAAAGATCGTGCAGACTCCAGGTCAGTTGGCTGTCTCCGGTCAACGGCGTGCTTGGTTTAACAGGCTGGTGTCCTTGTTGTGTTCTGGAGGCAACAGATATGGCGAAAAGGGTTAAAAGACATCATTCAATCCATAACTACTAGATGACAAAAGGCAGGGATTAAGTTTTCAATGTTCCATATTAGGGAAAAAAAAAAAAAAGGCTTCTTTGTAAAAAGGTGTGTTAGGCACATCTCGCCTGTCCAAAACCCTTTTGCCCATTATACTTAGTTTGGGCTGAGGTAAATAGTTTAGGTTTTTCCCCCTCTCAGACCTCTGGGCCTTTTCTCTCCAAGCCATTAGGATAGAAAAGAGAAACCCGTTTTAAAGTGAAGCCCACAGACCACCCCATTCTTCCCCAACCCAGCCATTTAGTTCAGCCAAACCGTTGAGTCTCAGGAGGCAGCGCTGCAGAGAGGATTAAGTGAGGCTTATGCGTACAGATAATCACTCAGGTAACGCGATCATAGGCTTATGTCCTTTGAAAACAAAAAACACGTGTTAATTTATGTAACATAACCTGCAAACAAGTCTCTAAATCTGTACAAGAAACTTTTAAGACGGTTAGTTGCTCTGTTTTATACTCTACTACTGATCATTGTGATTTTCTTTGAATAATAATTTTTCTCCCTAAGGTTACCCTCCTTGTCTTTAAAGGGACTACATTAAGTCCATTTTTAATTTATCCTGTTCATTTGCATAAACATAACAAGAGCAGCAAATGATCACTTATGATCTTTAGTTCTGCTTTGCTAGAACTTACCCAAGGAATATTTGGGGTGACCTTCAGTCTGTTCTTCAGGGCACAGAAGCTGTTCCACATATCTGGCATTCATCCTTGCCTGTACACACCTGTTTTTTCCAAGTCTTTCTGGTCTTTCCTTGTGCCTTAAGGTCCCTTCTAGCCATCTTTCAGGAAAACTACCTTCGTTCCTTCCCTGGAAAGATTGCTGTGGACCGCACAACCAACCATGGTACCAGGCCTTTTATCTCACAGGCTTTTATTACCTTTGAAAGTCATTCCCAGTTCCTCAGGGCTTTCTGGTAACAATCTGAGCCCAACTATGTTTCCTTTAGGCTTGACATTCCAGTCAAAGACTTGGTCAAAAAAAAAAAAAAAGAACCTCTGTTGACAACTGGTCTTATTAGTTCTATGCAAAGGAACTTATGTCATTACTTACTTGCTTAGAATGCCAAACTTCTTTAAAAATAGACTGAGTCCATATTCTGTTCGAAATCAGGTTAAATTACTATTCTCTTAGAACATTGGCAAGGTGAGTATTCTTTAAACAGAGACTGAGTCCATAAGGTGTTGAAACACAGGCTGAGTGTGTATTCTGTTAGAACACAGGCTGAGTGTGTATTCTGTTAGAACAGAGTCTGAGTGAGTATACTTTGAACTCAGACTGAGTCCATATTCTGTTGGAACACACTCAGAGTGAGTATTTTTTAATCATGGACTGAGTCCATATTCTGTAAGAACACAAACTGAGTGAGTATTCTTTGAAAATAATCTCAGTCCATATTCTGTAAGAACACAGACTGAGTAGGTATTCTTTAAACGTAGACTGAGTCCATATTCTGTTAGAACAAAAGCTGAGTGGGTACTTTTTAAACAAAGTCTGAGTCCATATTCTGTAAGAACACAAACTGAGTGAGTATTCTTTGAAAATAATCTGAGTCCATGTTCTGTAAGAACACAGACTGAGTAGGTATTCTTTAAACGTAGACTGAATCCATATTCTGTTAGAACAATAGCTGAGTGGGTACTTGTTAAACAAAGACTGAGTCCATATTCTATTGAAATTCAGGCTGGTTGATTATTCCCTTAGAACAGAGGCTGAGTGAGTGTCCTTTAAACATAGACTGTTTCCATATCTTGTTAGAACACAGTTAACAGAGAACAGGTGAGCAGCTTGCGCGGTCTCATAGACAAGCCACCCTCGGTGAAGGCAGAAGACAGGTAACAAAGAACAGGTGAGCAGTTTGCTTGGTGAGGTGAACGCGCCCCTCGGGGTGCAGACAGAAACAGGGAACCAAGAACAGGAGAGCCACTTGCTCGGCCTGGCAGACAGGCCGCTGGGTTGAAGAGAGAGGACAGGTAATAAAGAACAGCTGAGCAGGTTGCTCGGCCTGGTAGACACGCCCCCCGAGGTGAAGGCAGAAGACAGGTAACAGAGAACAGCTGAGCAGCTTGCTCGGCCTGGCAGACGGGCCGCTGGATTGAAGGGAAAAGACAATTAATAAAGAATATTCTGTTAGAACATGGACTGACTGAGTATTCTGTTAGAACTCAGGCTGAGTGGGTATTATTTAAACATAAACTGAGTCCATATTATGTAAAAACACAGGCTGAGTGGGTATTCTTTATTTTTTTATTTTTTTTGATTGATTAATTGATTTTTATTTTTTTTAATATTTTTTATTGAGTATATTGTTACAACAGTTCCAATTTTCTTCCCCTTGTTCCTCTCCACACAGCACCCCCCTCCCCCAGCAATCCCCCCCCAAGTCCATACCCCTGGTTCGTAAAAATTAACTATCCCCCCCTCTCAAATATTAGGACCCTTTGTAATCTTGTAAAGGACAATGGGCGAAGGTCTCAAGCTCCTCTAGCTGCTTCAAGCTGGACATGGTCGTCGTCCTACCTACCCTTGGGTCCAGAAAACCCTAATAAGAGTGGGGGTGTGGAGGGGAGGGTGGCCTTCCCTCATGGGGAAAGATCGTGCAGACTCCAGGTCAGTTGGCTGTCTCCGGTCAACGGCGTGCTTGGTTTAACAGGCTGGTGTCCTTGTTGTGTTCTGGGGGCAACAGATATGGCGAAAAGGGTTAAAAGACATCATTCAATCCATAACTACTAGATGACAAAAGGCAGGGATTAAGTTTTCAATGTTCCATATTAGGGAAAAAAAAAAAAAAGGCTTCTTTGTAAAAAGGTGTGTTAGGCACATCTCGCCTGTCCAAAACCCTTTTGCCCATTATACTTAGTTTGGGCTGAGGTAAATAGTTTAGGTGTTTCCCCCTCTCAGACCTCTGGGCCTTTTCTCTCCAAGCCATTAGGATAGAAAAGAGAAACCCGTTTTAAAGTGAAGCCCACAGACCACCCCATTCTTCCCCAACCCAGCCATTTAGTTCAGCCAAACCGTTGAGTCTCAGGAGGCAGCGCTGCAGAGAGGATTAAGTGAGGCTTATGCGTACAGATAATCACTCAGGTAACGCGATCATAGGCTTATGTCCTTTGAAAACAAAAAACACGTGTTAATTTATGTAACATAACCCGCAAACAAGTCTCTAAATCTGTAGAAGAAACTTTTAAGACGGTTAGTTGCTCTGTTTTATACTCTACTACTGATCATTGTGATTTTCTTTGAATAATAATTTTTCTCCCTAAGGTTACCCTCCTTGTCTTTAAAGGGACTACATTAAGTCCATTTTTAATTTATCCTGTTCATTTGCATAAACATAACAAGAGCAGCAAATGATCACTTATGATCTTTAGTTCTGCTTTGCTAGAACTTACCCAAGGAATATTTGGGGTGACCTTCAGTCTGTTCTTCAGGGCACAGAAGCTGTTCCACATATCTGGCATTCATCCTTGCCTGTACACACCTGTTTTTTCCAAGTCTTTCTGGTCTTTCCTTGTGCCTTAAGGTCCCTTCTAGCCATCTTTCAGGAAAACAACCTTCGTTCCTTCCCTGGAAAGATTGCTGTGGACCGCACAACCAACCATGGTACCAGGCCTTTTATCTCACAGGCTTTTATTACCTTTGAAAGTCATTCCCAGTTCCTCAGGACTTTCTGGTAACAATCTGAGCCCAACTATGTTTCCTTTAGGCTTGACA
Source organism: Furipterus horrens (assembly GCF_987537825.1). Taxonomy (NCBI): domain Eukaryota; kingdom Metazoa; phylum Chordata; class Mammalia; order Chiroptera; family Furipteridae; genus Furipterus; species Furipterus horrens. The sequence continues at coordinate 30,291 of NW_028327198.1, read as the reverse complement.
TTCCAGTCAAAGACTTGGTCAAAAAAAAAAAAAAAGAACCTCTGTTGACAACTGGTCTTATTAGTTCTATGCAAAGGAACTTATGTCATTACTTACTTGCTTAGAATGCCAAACTTCTTTAAAAATAGACTGAGTCCATATTCTGTTGGAAATCAGGTTAAATTACTATTCTCTTAGAACATTGGCAAGGTGAGTATTCTTTAAACAGAGACTGAGTCCATAAGGTGTTGAAACACAGGCTGAGTGTGTATTCTGTTAGAACACAGGCTGAGTGTGTATTCTGTTAGAACAGAGGCTGAGTGAGTATACTTTGAACTCAGACTGAGTCCATATTCTGTTGGAACACACTCAGAGTGAGTATTTTTTAATCATGGACTGAGTCCATATTCTGTAAGAACACAAACTGAGTGAGTATTCTTTGAAAATAATCTCAGTCCATATTCTGTAAGAACACAGACTGAGTAGGTATTCTTTAAACGTAGACTGAGTCCATATTCTGTTAGAACAAAAGCTGAGTGGGTACGTTTTAAACAAAGTCTGAGTCCATATTCTGTAAGAACACAAACTGAGTGAGTATTCTTTGAAAATAATCTGAGTCCATGTTCTGTAAGAACACAGACTGAGTAGGTATTCTTTAAACGTAGACTGAATCCATATTCTGTTAGAACAATAGCTGAGTGGGTACTTGTTAAACAAAGACTGAGTCCATATTCTATTGAAATTCAGGCTGGTTGATTATTCCCTTAGAACAGAGGCTGAGTGAGTGTCCTTTAAACATAGACTGTGTCCATATTTTGTGAGAACACAGTTAACAGAGAACAGGTGAGCAGCTTGCGCGGTCTCATAGACAAGCCACCCTCGGTGAAGGCAGAAGACAGGTAACAAAGAACAGGTGAGCAGTTTGCTTGGTGAGGTGAACGCGCCCCTCGGGGTGCAGACAGAAACAGGGAACCAAGAACAGGAGAGCCACTTGCTCGGCCTGGCAGACAGGCCGCTGGGTTGAAGAGAGAGGACAGGTAATAAAGAACAGCTGAGCAGGTTGCTCGGCCTGGTAGACACGCCCCCCGGGGTGAAGGCAGAAGACAGGTAACAGAGAACAGCTGAGCAGCTTGCTCGGCCTGGCAGACGGGCCGCTGGATTGAAGGGAAAAGACAATTAACAAAGAATATTCTGTTAGAACATGGACTGACTGAGTATTCTGTTAGAACTCAGGCTGAGTGGGTATTCTTTATTTTTTTATTTTTTTTGATTGATTAATTGATTTTTATTTTATTTTTTTTTTAATGTTTTTTATTGATTATATTGTTACAACAGTTCCAATTTTCTCCCCCTTGTTCCCCTCCACCGAGCACCCCCCTCCCCCAGCAATCCCCCCCAAGTCCATACCCCTGGTTCGTAAAAATTAACTATCCCCCCCCTCTCAAATATTAGGACCCTTTGTAATCTTGTAAAGGACAATGGGCGAAGGTCTCAAGCTCCTCTAGCTGCTTCAAGCTGGACATGGTCGTCGTCCTACCTACCCTTGGGTCCAGAAAACCCTAATAAGAGTGGGGGTGTGGAGGGGAGGGTGGCCTTCCCTCATGGGGAAAGATCGTGCAGACTCCAGGTCAGTTGGCTGTCTCCGGTCAACGGCGTGCTTGGTTTAACAGGCTGGTGTCCTTGTTGTGTTCTGGGGGCAACAGATTTGGCGAAAAGGGTTAAAAGACATCATTCAATCCATAACTACTAGATGACAAAAGGCAGGGATTAAGTTTTCAATGTTCCATATTAGGGGAAAAAAAAAAAAAAAGGCTTCTTTGTAAGAAGGTGTGCTAGGCACATCTCGCCTGTCCAAAACCCTTTTGCCCATTATGCTTAGTTTGGGCTGAGGTAAATAGTTTAGGTTTTTCCCCCTCTCAGACCTCTGGGCCTTTTCTCTCCAAGCCATTAGGATAGAAAAGAGAAACCCGTTTTAAAGTGAAGCCCACAGACCACGCCATTCTTCCCCAACCCAGCCATTTAGTTCAGCCAAACCGTTGAGTCTCAGGAGGCAGCGCTGCAGAGAGGATTAAGTGAGGCTTATGCGTACAGATAATCACTCAGGTAATGCGATCATAGGCTTATGTCCTTTGAAAACAAAAAACACGTGTTAATTTATGTAACATAACCCGCAAACAAGTCTCTAAATCTGTAGAGGAAACTTTTAAGACGGTTAGTTGCTCTGTTTTATACTCTACTACTGATCATTGTGATTTTCCTTGAATAATAATTTTTCTCCCTAAGGTTACCCTCCTTGTCTTTAAAGGGACTACATTAAGTCCATTTTTAATTTATCCTGTTCATTTGCATAAACATAACAAGAGCAGCAAATGATCACTTATGATCTTTAGTTCTGCTTTGCTGGAACTTACCCAAGGAATATTTGGGGTGACCTTCAGTCTGTTCTTCAGGGCACAGAAGCTGTGCCACATATCTGGCATTCATCCTTGCCTGTACACACCTGTTTTTTCCAAGTCTTTCTGGTCTTTCCTTGTGCCTTAAGGTCCCTTCTAGCCATCTTTCAGGAAAACAACCTTCGTTCCTTCCCTGGAAAGATTGCTGTGGACCGCACAACCAACCATGGTACCAGGCCTTTTATCTCACGGGCTTTTATTACCTTTGAAAGTCATTCCCAGTTCCTCAGGGCTTTCTGGTAACAATCTGAGCCCAACTATGTTTCCTTTAGGCTTGACATTCCAGTCAAAGGCTTGGTCAAAAAAAAAAAAAAAAAAAAAAGAACCTCTGTTGACAACTGGTCTTATTAGTTCTATGCAAAGGAACTTATGTCATTACTTACTTGCTTAGAATGCCAAACTTCTTTAAAAATAGACTGAGTCCATATTCTGTTGGAAATCAGGTTAAATTACTATTCTCTTAGAACATAGGCAAGGTGAGTATTCTTTAAACAGAGACTGAGTCCATATGGTGTTGAAACACAGGCTGAGTGTGTATTCTGTTAGAACACAGGCTGAGTGTGTATTCTGTTAGAACAGAGGCTGAGTGAGTATACTTTGAACTCAGACTGAGTCCATATTCTGTTGGAACACACTCAGAGTGAGTATTTTTTAATCATGGACTGAGTCCATATTCTGTAAGAACACAAACTGAGTGAGTATTCTTTGAAAATAATCTCAGTCCATGTTCTGTAAGAACACAGACTGAGTAGGTACTCTTTAAACGTAGACTGAATCCATATTCTGTTAGAACAATAGCTGAGTGGGTACTTGTTAAACAAAGACTGAGTCCATATTCTATTGAAATTCAGGCTGGTTGATTATTCCCTTAGAACAGAGGCTGAGTGAGTGTCCTTTAAACATAGACTGTGTCCATATTTTGTTAGAACACAGTTAACAGAGAACAGGTGAGCAGCTTGCGCGGTCTCATAGACAAGCCACCCTCGGTGAAGGCAGAAGACAGGTAACAAAGAACAGGTGAGCAGTTTGCTTGGTGAGGTGAACGCGCCCCTCGGGGTGCAGACAGAAACAGGGAACCAAGAACAGGAGAGCCACTTGCTCGGCCTGGCAGACAGGCCGCTGGGTTGAAGAGAGAGGACAGGTAATAAAGAACAGCTGAGCAGGTTGCTCGGCCTGGTAGACACGCCCCCCGGGGTGAAGGCAGAAGACAGGTAACAGAGAACAGCTGAGCAGCTTGCTCGGCCTGGCAGACGGGCCGCTGGATTGAAGGGAAAAGACAATTAACAAAGAATATTCTGTTAGAACATGGACTGACTGAGTATTCTGTTAGAACTCAGGCTGAGTGGGTATTCTTTATTTTTTTATTTTTTTTGATTGATTAATTGATTTTTATTTTATTTTTTTTTAATGTTTTTTATTGATTATATTGTTACAACAGTTCCAATTTTCTCCCCCTTGTTCCCCTCCACCGAGCACCCCCCTCCCCCAGCAATCCCCCCCAAGTCCATACCCCTGGTTCGTAAAAATTAACTATCCCCCCCCTCTCAAATATTAGGACCCTTTGTAATCTTGTAAAGGACAATGGGCGAAGGTCTCAAGCTCCTCTAGCTGCTTCAAGCTGGACATGGTCGTCGTCCTACCTACCCTTGGGTCCAGAAAACCCTAATAAGAGTGGGGGTGTGGAGGGGAGGGTGGCCTTCCCTCATGGGGAAAGATCGTGCAGACTCCAGGTCAGTTGGCTGTCTCCGGTCAACGGCGTGCTTGGTTTAACAGGCTGGTGTCCTTGTTGTGTTCTGGGGGCAACAGATTTGGCGAAAAGGGTTAAAAGACATCATTCAATCCATAACTACTAGATGACAAAAGGCAGGGATTAAGTTTTCAATGTTCCATATTAGGGGAAAAAAAAAAAAAAAGGCTTCTTTGTAAGAAGGTGTGCTAGGCACATCTCGCCTGTCCAAAACCCTTTTGCCCATTATGCTTAGTTTGGGCTGAGGTAAATAGTTTAGGTTTTTCCCCCTCTCAGACCTCTGGGCCTTTTCTCTCCAAGCCATTAGGATAGAAAAGAGAAACCCGTTTTAAAGTGAAGCCCACAGACCACCCCATTCTTCCCCAACCCAGCCATTTAGTTCAGCCAAACCGTTGAGTCTCAGGAGGCAGCGCTGCAGAGAGGATTAAGTGAGGCTTATGCGTACAGATAATCACTCAGGTAATGCGATCATAGGCTTATGTCCTTTGAAAACAAAAAACACGTGTTAATTTATGTAACATAACCCGCAAACAAGTCTCTAAATCTGTAGAGGAAACTTTTAAGACGGTTAGTTGCTCTGTTTTATACTCTACTACTGATCATTGTGATTTTCCTTGAATAATAATTTTTCTCCCTAAGGTTACCCTCCTTGTCTTTAAAGGGACTACATTAAGTCCATTTTTAATTTATCCTGTTCATTTGCATAAACATAACAAGAGCAGCAAATGATCACTTATGATCTTTAGTTCTGCTTTGCTGGAACTTACCCAAGGAATATTTGGGGTGACCTTCAGTCTGTTCTTCAGGGCACAGAAGCTGTGCCACATATCTGGCATTCATCCTTGCCTGTACACACCTGTTTTTTCCAAGTCTTTCTGGTCTTTCCTTGTGCCTTAAGGTCCCTTCTAGCCATCTTTCAGGAAAACAACCTTCGTTCCTTCCCTGGAAAGATTGCTGTGGACCGCACAACCAACCATGGTACCAGGCCTTTTATCTCACGGGCTTTTATTACCTTTGAAAGTCATTCCCAGTTCCTCAGGGCTTTCTGGTAACAATCTGAGCCCAACTATGTTTCCTTTAGGCTTGACATTCCAGTCAAAGGCTTGGTCAAAAAAAAAAAAAAAAAAAAAAGAACCTCTGTTGACAACTGGTCTTATTAGTTCTATGCAAAGGAACTTATGTCATTACTTACTTGCTTAGAATGCCAAACTTCTTTAAAAATAGACTGAGTCCATATTCTGTTGGAAATCAGGTTAAATTACTATTCTCTTAGAACATTGGCAAGGTGAGTATTCTTTAAACAGAGACTGAGTCCATAAGGTGTTGAAACACAGGCTGAGTGTGTATTCTGTTAGAACACAGGCTGAGTGTGTATTCTGTTAGAACAGAGGCTGAGTGAGTATACTTTGAACTCAGACTGAGTCCATATTCTGTTGGAACACACTCAGAGTGAGTATTTTTTAATCATGGACTGAGTCCATATTCTGTAAGAACACAAACTGAGTGAGTATTCTTTGAAAATAATCTCAGTCCATGTTCTGTAAGAACACAGACTGAGTAGGTATTCTTTAAACGTAGACTGAATCCATATTCTGTTAGAACAATAGCTGAGTGGGTACTTATTAAACAAAGACTGAGTCCATATTCTATTGAAATTCAGGCTGGTTGATTATTCCCTTAGAACAGAGGCTGAGTGAGTGTCCTTTAAACATAGACTGTGTCCATATTTTGTTAGAACACAGTTAACAGAGAACAGGTGAGAAGCTTGCGCGGTCTCATAGACAAGCCACCCTCGGTGAAGGCAGAAGACAGGTAACAAAGAACAGGTGAGCAGTTTGCTTGGTGAGGTGAACGCGCCCCTCGGGGTGCAGACAGAAACAGGGAACCAAGAACAGGAGAGCCACTTGCTCGGCCTGGCAGACAGGCCGCTGGGTTGAAGAGAGAGGACAGGTAACAGAGAACAGCTGAGCAGCTTGCTCGGCCTGGCAGACGGGCCGCTGGATTGAAGGGAAAAGACAATTAACAAAGAATATTCTGTTAGAACATGGACTGACTGAGTATTCTGTTAGAACTCAGGCTGAGTGGGTATTCTTTATTTTTTTATTTTTTTTGATTGATTAATTGATTTTTATTTTATTGTTTTTTTAATGTTTTTTATTGATTATATTGTTACAACAGTTCCAATTTTCTCCCCCTTGTTCCCCTCCACCCAGCACCCCCCTCCCCCAGCAATCCCCCCCAAGTCCATACCCCTGGTTCGTAAAAATTAACTATCCCCCCCCTCTCAAATATTAGGACCCTTTGTAATCTTGTAAAGGACAATGGGCGAAGGTCTCAAGCTCCTCTAGCTGCTTCAAGCTGGACATGGTCGTCGTCCTACCTACCCTTGGGTCCAGAAAACCCTAATAAGAGTGGGGGTGTGGAGGGGAGGGTGGCCTTCCCTCATGGGGAAAGATCGTGCAGACTCCAGGTCAGTTGGCTGTCTCCGGTCAACGGCGTGCTTGGTTTAACAGGCTGGTGTCCTTGTTGTGTTCTGGGGGCAACAGATTTGGCGAAAAGGGTTAAAAGACATCATTCAATCCATAACTACTAGATGACAAAAGGCAGGGATTAAGTTTTCAATGTTCCATATTAGGGGAAAAAAAAAAAAAAAAGGCTTCTTTGTAAGAAGGTGTGCTAGGCACATCTCGCCTGTCCAAAACCCTTTTGCCCATTATGCTTAGTTTGGGCTGAGGTAAATAGTTTAGGTTTTTCCCCCTCTCAGACCTCTGGGCCTTTTCTCTCCAAGCCATTAGGATAGAAAAGAGAAACCCGTTTTAAAGTGAAGCCCACAGACCACCCCATTCTTCCCCAACCCAGCCATTTAGTTCAGCCAAACCGTTGAGTCTCAGGAGGCAGCGCTGCAGAGAGGATTAAGTGAGGCTTATGCGTACAGATAATCACTCAGGTAATGCGATCATAGGCTTATGTCCTTTGAAAACAAAAAACACGTGTTAATTTATGTAACATAACCCGCAAACAAGTCTCTAAATCTGTAGAGGAAACTTTTAAGACGGTTAGTTGCTCTGTTTTATACTCTACTACTGATCATTGTGATTTTCCTTGAATAATAATTTTTCTCCCTAAGGTTACCCTCCTTGTCTTTAAAGGGACTACATTAAGTCCATTTTTAATTTATCCTGTTCATTTGCATAAACATAACAAGAGCAGCAAATGATCACTTATGATCTTTAGTTCTGCTTTGCTGGAACTTACCCAAGGAATATTTGGGGTGACCTTCAGTCTGTTCTTCAGGGCACAGAAGCTGTGCCACATATCTGGCATTCATCCTTGCCTGTACACACCTGTTTTTTCCAAGTCTTTCTGGTCTTTCCTTGTGCCTTAAGGTCCCTTCTAGCCATCTTTCAGGAAAACAACCTTCGTTCCTTCCCTGGAAAGATTGCTGTGGACCGCACAACCAACCATGGTACCAGGCCTTTTATCTCACGGGCTTTTATTACCTTTGAAAGTCATTCCCAGTTCCTCAGGGCTTTCTGGTAACAATCTGAGCCCAACTATGTTTCCTTTAGGCTTGACATTCCAGTCAAAGGCTTGGTCAAAAAAAAAAAAAAAAAAAAAAGAACCTCTGTTGACAACTGGTCTTATTAGTTCTATGCAAAGGAACTTATGTCATTACTTACTTGCTTAGAATGCCAAACTTCTTTAAAAATAGACTGAGTCCATATTCTGTTGGAAATCAGGTTAAATTACTATTCTCTTAGAACATTGGCAAGGTGAGTATTCTTTAAACAGAGACTGAGTCCATATGGTGTTGAAACACAGGCTGAGTGTGTATTCTGTTAGAACACAGGCTGAGTGTGTATTCTGTTAGAACAGAGGCTGAGTGAGTATACTTTGAACTCAGACTGAGTCCATATTCTGTTGGAACACACTCAGAGTGAGTATTTTTTAATCATGGACTGAGTCCATATTCTGTAAGAACACAAACTGAGTGAGTATTCTTTGAAAATAATCTGAGTCCATATTCTGTAAGAACACAGACTGAGTAGGTATTCTTTAAACGTAGACTGAGTCCATATTCTGTTAGAACAAAAGCTGAGTGGGTACTTTTTAAACAAAGTCTGAGTCCATATTCTGTAAGAACACAGACTGAGTAGGTATTCTTTAAACGTAGACTGAGTCCATATTCTGTTAGAACAAAAGCTGAGTGGGTACTTTTTAAACAAAGACTGAGTCCATATTCTATTGAAATTCAGGCTGGTTGATTATTCCCTTAGAACAGAGGCTGAGTGAGTGTCCTTTAAACATAGACTGTGTCCATATTTTGTTAGAACACAGGTAACAGAGAACAGGTGAGCAGCTTGCGCGGCCTCATAGACAAGCCACCCTCGGTGAAGGCAGAAGACAGGTAACAAAGAACAGGTGAGCAGTTTGCTTGGTGAGGTGAACGCGCCCCTCGGGGTGCAGACAGAAACAGGGAACCAAGAACAGGAGAGCCACTTGCTCGGCCTGGCAGACAGGCCGCTGGGTTGAAGAGAGAGGACAGGTAATAAAGAACAGCTGAGCAGGTTGCTCGGCCTGGTAGACACGCCCCCCGGGGTGAAGGCAGAAGACAGGTAACAGAGAACAGCTGAGCAGCTTGCTCGGCCTGGCAGACGGGCCGCTGGATTGAAGGGAAAAGACAATTAATAAAGAATATTCTGTTAGAACATGGACTGACTGAGTATTCTGTTAGAACTCAGGCTGAGTGGGTATTATTTAAACATAAACTGAGTCCATATTATGTTAAAACACAGGCTGAGTGGGTATTCTTTATTTTTTAATTTTTTTTGATTGATTAATTGATTTTTATTTTTTTTATTTTTTTTAATGTTTTTTATTGATTATATTGTTACAACAGTTCCAATTTTCTCCCCCTTGTTCCCCTCCACCCAGCACCCCCCTCCCCCAGCAATCCCCCCCAAGTCCATACCCCTGGTTCGTAAAAATTAACTATCCCCCCCCTCTCAAATATTAGGACCCTTTGTAATCTTGTAAAGGACAATGGGCGAAGGTCTCAAGCTCCTCTAGCTGCTTCAAGCTGGACATGGTCGTCGTCCTACCTACCCTTGGGTCCAGAAAACCCTAATAAGAGTGGGGGTGTGGAGGGGAGGGTGGCCTTCCCTCATGGGGAAAGATCGTGCAGACTCCAGGTCAGTTGGCTGTCTCCGGTCAACGGCGTGCTTGGTTTAACAGGCTGGTGTCCTTGTTGTGTTCTGGGGGCAACAGATTTGGCGAAAAGGGTTAAAAGACATCATTCAATCCATAACTACTAGATGACAAAAGGCAGGGATTAAGTTTTCAATGTTCCATATTAGGGGAAAAAAAAAAAAAAAAAGGCTTCTTTGTAAGAAGGTGTGCTAGGCACATCTCGCCTGTCCAAAACCCTTTTGCCCATTATGCTTAGTTTGGGCTGAGGTAAATAGTTTAGGTTTTTCCCCCTCTCAGACCTCTGGGCCTTTTCTCTCCAAGCCATTAGGATAGAAAAGAGAAACCCGTTTTAAAGTGAAGCCCACAGACCACCCCATTCTTCCCCAACCCAGCCATTTAGTTCAGCCAAACCGTTGAGTCTCAGGAGGCAGCGCTGCAGAGAGGATTAAGTGAGGCTTATGCGTACAGATAATCACTCAGGTAATGCGATCATAGGCTTATGTCCTTTGAAAACAAAAAACACGTGTTAATTTATGTAACATCGTCGGCAGCCGTCCGTCTCGAGAGACGATGGTGTAGCTTCTTCAGAGTCTATCTGCACCGCCAAGAATGGCTGTGCAGTCCGATTCGGGAGTGACATGGTATCTGTCTTCTCCCGTGTTGAATCGACATCTTGCGATGACGCTGAAGCTACAGAGCCTGGGCAGGGTGATATGGAGGGTCTGCTGTTGCCCATGCAGCAGACCACCCTCTCTTCGCAGCTGAAGGGTCCAAGGGAAAGACGGAGTCGATACAGCTTGGGTTTAGGTGGGCCGCAGGAGTTGCCGGTGTTGACTACAACGTCCAACCGCCTTAGGGACTCCGGCTCCGGATTTTCTGTCGGGGTTTACTCCCTTAGCCTTTCCCCTGAAGAGGTATGCCGCAAGGCAGCGGAGGTTTTTTGGAGTCAGAGTTTTCCTTCTCTGATGTACCCTGACTGGAAGATCGAACCAGCGACACTTAGCTCGCAGGCCGACGCTCAATCCACTGAGCTAAACCAGCCAGGGCAAAATTTATGTAACATAACCCGCAAACAAGTCTCTAAATCTGTAGAAGAAACTTTTAAGACGGTTAGTTGCTCTGTTTTATACTCTACTACTGATCATTGTGATTTTCCTTGAATAATAATTTTTCTCCCTAAGGTTACCCTCCTTGTCTTTAAAGGGACTACATTAAGTCCATTTTTAATTTATCCTGTTCATTTGCATAAACATAACAAGAGCAGCAAATGATCACTTATGATCTTTAGTTCTGCTTTGCTGGAACTTACCCAAGGAATATTTGGGGTGACCTTCAGTCTGTTCTTCAGGGCACAGAAGCTGTGCCACATATCTGGCATTCATCCTTGCCTGTACACACCTGTTTTTTCCAAGTCTTTCTGGTCTTTCCTTGTGCCTTAAGGTCCCTTCTAGCCATCTTTCAGGAAAACAACCTTCGTTCCTTCCCTGGAAAGATTGCTGTGGACCGCACAACCAACCATGGTACCAGGCCTTTTATCTCACGGGCTTTTATTACCTTTGAAAGTCATTCCCAGTTCATCAGGGCTTTCTGGTAACAATCTGAGCCCAACTATGTTTCCTTTAGGCTTGACATTCCAGTCAAAGACTTGGTCAAAAAAAAAAAAAAAAAGAACCTCTGTTGAAAACTGGTCTTATTAGTTCTATGCAAAGGAACTTATGTCATTACTTACTTGCTTAGAATGCCAAACTTCTTTAAAAATAGACTGAGTCCATATTCTGTTGGAAATCAGGTTAAATTACTATTCTCTTAGAACATTGGCAAGGTGAGTATTCTTTAAACAGAGACTGAGTCCATATGGTGTTGAAACACAGGCTGAGTGTGTATTCTGTTAGAACAGAGGCTGAGTGAGTATACTTTGAACTCAGACTGAGTCCATATTCTGTTGGAACACACTCAGAGTGAGTATTTTTTAATCATGGACTGAGTCCATATTCTGTAAGAACACAAACTGAGTGAGTATTCTTTGAAAATAATCTGAGTCCATATTCTGTAAGAACACAGACTGAGTAGGTATTCTTTAAACGTAGACTGAGTCCATATTCTGTTAGAACAAAAGCTGAGTGGGTACTTTTTAAACAAAGTCTGAGTCCATATTCTGTAAGAACACAGACTGAGTAGGTATTCTTTAAACGTAGACTGAATCCATATTCTGTTAGAACAATAGCTGAGTGGGTACTTGTTAAACAAAGACTGAGTCCATATTCTATTGAAATTCAGGCTGGTTGATTATTCCCTTAGAACAGAGGCTGAGTGAGTGTTCTTTAAACATAGACTGTGTCCATATTTTGTTAGAACACAGGTAACAGAGAACAGGTGAGCAGCTTGCGCGGCCTCATAGACAAGCCACCCTCGGTGAAGGCAGAAGACAGGTAACAAAGAACAGGTGAGCAGTTTGCTTGGTGAGGTGAACGCGCCCCTCGGGGTGCAGACAGAAACAGGGAACCAAGAACAGGAGAGCCACTTGCTCGGCCTGGCAGACAGGCCGCTGGGTTGAAGAGAGAGGACAGGTAATAAAGAACAGCTGAGCAGGTTGCTCGGCCTGGTAGACACGCCCCCCGGGGTGAAGGCAGAAGACAGGTAACAGAGAACAGCTGAGCAGCTTGCTCGGCCTGGGAGACGGGCCGCTGGATTGAAGGGAAAAGACAATTAACAAAGAATATTCTGTTAGAACATGGACTGACTGAGTATTCTGTTAGAACTCAGGCTGAGTGGGTATTATTTAAACATAAACTGAGTCCATATTATGTTAAAACACAGGCTGAGTGGGTATTCTTTATTTTTTTATTTTTTTTGATTGATTAATTGATTTTTATTTTTTTTAATGTTTTTTATTGATTATATTGTTACAACAGTTCCAATTTTCTCCCCCTTGTTCCCCTCCACCCAGCACCCCCCTCCCCCAGCAATCCCCCCCAAGTCCATACCCCTGGTTCGTAAAAATTAACTATCCCCCCCCTCTCAAATATTAGGACCCTTTGTAATCTTGTAAAGGACAATGGGCGAAGGTCTCAAGCTCCTCTAGCTGCTTCAAGCTGGACATGGTCGTCGTCCTACCTACCCTTGGGTCCAGAAAACCCTAATAAGAGTGGGGGTGTGGAGGGGAGGGTGGCCTTCCCTCATGGGGAAAGATCGTGCAGACTCCAGGTCAGTTGGCTGTCTCCGGTCAACGGCGTGCTTGGTTTAACAGGCTGGTGTCCTTGTTGTGTTCTGGGGGCAACAGATTTGGCGAAAAGGGTTAAAAGACATCATTCAATCCATAACTACTAGATGACAAAAGGCAGGGATTAAGTTTTCAATGTTCCATATTAGGGGAAAAAAAAAAAAAAAAAGGCTTCTTTGTAAGAAGGTGTGCTAGGCACATCTCGCCTGTCCAAAACCCTTTTGCCCATTATGCTTAGTTTGGGCTGAGGTAAATAGTTTAGGTTTTTCCCCCTCTCAGACCTCTGGGCCTTTTCTCTCCAAGCCATTAGGATAGAAAAGAGAAACCCGTTTTAAAGTGAAGCCCACAGACCACCCCATTCTTCCCCAACCCAGCCATTTAGTTCAGCCAAACCGTTGAGTCTCAGGAGGCAGCGCTGCAGAGAGGATTAAGTGAGGCTTATGCGTACAGATAATCACTCAGGTAATGCGATCATAGGCTTATGTCCTTTGAAAACAAAAAACACGTGTTAATTTATGTAACATCGTCGGCAGCCGTCCGTCTCGAGAGACGATGGTGTAGCTTCTTCAGAGTCTATCTGCACCGCCAAGAATGGCTGTGCAGTCCGATTCGGGAGTGACATGGTATCTGTCTTCTCCCGTGTTGAATCGACATCTTGCGATGACGCTGAAGCTACAGAGCCTGGGCAGGGTGATATGGAGGGTCTGCTGTTGCCCATGCAGCAGACCACCCTCTCTTCGCAGCTGAAGGGTCCAAGGGAAAGACGGAGTCGATACAGCTTGGGTTTAGGTGGGCCGCAGGAGTTGCCGGTGTTGACTACAACGTCCAACCGCCTTAGGGACTCCGGCTCCGGATTTTCTGTCGGGGTTTACTCCCTTAGCCTTTCCCCTGAAGAGGTATGCCGCAAGGCAGCGGAGGTTTTTTGGAGTCAGAGTTTTCCTTCTCTGATGTACCCTGACTGGAAGATCGAACCAGCGACACTTAGCTCGCAGGCCGACGCTCAATCCACTGAGCTAAACCAGCCAGGGCAAAATTTATGTAACATAACCCGCAAACAAGTCTCTAAATCTGTAGAAGAAACTTTTAAGACGGTTAGTTGCTCTGTTTTATACTCTACTACTGATCATTGTGATTTTCCTTGAATAATAATTTTTCTCCCTAAGGTTACCCTCCTTGTCTTTAAAGGGACTACATTAAGTCCATTTTTAATTTATCCTGTTCATTTGCATAAACATAACAAGAGCAGCAAATGATCACTTATGATCTTTAGTTCTGCTTTGCTGGAACTTACCCAAGGAATATTTGGGGTGACCTTCAGTCTGTTCTTCAGGGCACAGAAGCTGTGCCACATATCTGGCATTCATCCTTGCCTGTACACACCTGTTTTTTCCAAGTCTTTCTGGTCTTTCCTTGTGCCTTAAGGTCCCTTCTAGCCATCTTTCAGGAAAACAACCTTCGTTCCTTCCCTGGAAAGATTGCTGTGGACCGCACAACCAACCATGGTACCAGGCCTTTTATCTCACGGGCTTTTATTACCTTTGAAAGTCATTCCCAGTTCATCAGGGCTTTCTGGTAACAATCTGAGCCCAACTATGTTTCCTTTAGGCTTGACATTCCAGTCAAAGACTTGGTCAAAAAAAAAAAAAAAAAAGAACCTCTGTTGACAACTGGTCTTATTAGTTCTATGCAAAGGAACTTATGTCATTACTTACTTGCTTAGAATGCCAAACTTCTTTAAAAATAGACTGAGTCCATATTCTGTTGGAAATCAGGTTAAATTACTATTCTCTTAGAACATTGGCAAGGTGAGTATTCTTTAAACAGAGACTGAGTCCATATGGTGTTGAAACACAGGCTGAGTGTGTATTCTGTTAGAACAGAGGCTGAGTGAGTATACTTTGAACTCAGACTGAGTCCATATTCTGTTGGAACACACTCAGAGTGAGTATTTTTTAATCATGGACTGAGTCCATATTCTGTAAGAACACAAACTGAGTGAGTATTCTTTGAAAATAATCTGAGTCCATATTCTGTAAGAACACAGACTGAGTAGGTATTCTTTAAACGTAGACTGAGTCCATATTCTGTTAGAACAAAAGCTGAGTGGGTACTTTTTAAACAAAGTCTGAGTCCATATTCTGTAAGAACACAGACTGAGTAGGTATTCTTTAAACGTAGACTGAGTCCATATTCTGTTAGAACAAAAGCTGAGTGGGTACTTTTTAAACAAAGACTGAGTCCATATTCTATTGAAATTCAGGCTGGTTGATTATTCCCTTAGAACAGAGGCTGAGTGAGTGTTCTTTAAACATAGACTGTGTCCATATTTTGTTAGAACACAGGTAACAGAGAACAGGTGAGCAGCTTGCGCGGCCTCATAGACAAGCCACCCTCGGTGAAGGCAGAAGACAGGTAACAAAGAACAGTTGAGCAGTTTGCTTGGTGAGGTGAACGCGCCCCTCGGGGTGCAGACAGAAACAGGGAACCAAGAACAGGAGAGCCACTTGCTCGGCCTGGCAGACAGGCCGCTGGGTTGAAGAGAGAGGACAGGTAATAAAGAACAGCTGAGCAGGTTGCTCGGCCTGGTAGACACGCCCCCCGGGGTGAAGGCAGAAGACAGGTAACAGAGAACAGCTGAGCAGCTTGCTCGGCCTGGCAGACGGGCCGCTGGATTGAAGGGAAAAGACAATTAACAAAGAATATTCTGTTAGAACATGGACTGACTGAGTATTCTGTTAGAACTCAGGCTGAGTGGGTATTATTTAAACATAAACTGAGTCAATATTATGTTAAAACACAGGCTGAGTGGGTATTCTTTATTTTTTTATTTTTTTTGATTGATTAATTGATTTTTATTTTTTTTATTTTTTTAATGTTTTTTATTGATTATATTGTTACAACAGTTCCAATTTTCCCCCCCTTGTTCCCCTCCACCCAGCACCCCCCTCCCCCAGCAATCCCCCCAAAGTCCATACCCCTGGTTCGTAAAAATTAACTATCACCCCCCTCTCAAATATTAGGACCCTTTGTAATCTTGTAAAGGACAATGGGCGAAGGTCTCAAGCTCCTCTAGCTGCTTCAAGCTGGACATGGTCGTCGTCCTACCTACCCTTGGGTCTAGAAAACCCTAATAAGAGTGGGGGTGTGGAGGGTGGGGTGGCCTTCCCTCATGCGGAAAGTTCGTGCAGACTCCAGGTCAGTTGGCTGTCTCCGGTCAACGGCGTGCTTGGTTTAACAGGCTGGTGTCCTTGTTGTGTTCTGGGGGCAACAGATTTGGCGAAAAGGGTTAAAAGACATCATTCAATCCATAACTACTAGATGACAAAAGGCAGGGATTAAGTTTTCAATGTTCCATATTAGGGGAAAAAAAAAAAAAAAAAAAAGGCTTCTTTGTAAGAAGGTGTGCTAGGCACATCTCGCCTGTCCAAAACCCTTTTGCCCATTATGCTTAGTTTGGGCTGAGGTAAATAGTTTAGGTTTTTCCCCCTCTCAGACCTCTGGGCCTTTTCTCTCCAAGCCATTAGGATAGAAAAGAGAAACCCGTTTTAAAGTGAAGCCCACAGACCACCCCATTCTTCCCCAACCCAGCCATTTAGTTCAGCCAAACCGTTGAGTCTCAGGAGGCAGCGCTGCAGAGAGGATTAAGTGAGGCTTATGCGTACAGATAATCACTCAGGTAATGCGATCATAGGCTTATGTCCTTTGAAAACAAAAAACACGTGTTAATTTATGTAACATAACCCGCAAACAAGTCTCTAAATCTGTAGAAGAAACTTTTAAGACGGTTAGTTGCTCTGTTTTATACTCTACTACTGATCATTGTGATTTTCCTTGAATAATAATTTTTCTCCCTAAGGTTACCCTCCTTGTCTTTAAAGGGACTACATTAAGTCCATTTTTAATTTATCCTGTTCATTTGCATAAACATAACAAGAGCAGCAAATGATCACTTATGATCTTTAGTTCTGCTTTGCTGGAACTTACCCAAGGAATATTTGGGGTGACCTTCAGTCTGTTCTTCAGGGCACAGAAGCTGTGCCACATATCTGGCATTCATCCTTGCCTGTACACACCTGTTTTTTCCAAGTCTTTCTGGTCTTTCCTTGTGCCTTAAGGTCCCTTCTAGCCATCTTTCAGGAAAACAACCTTCGTTCCTTCCCTGGAAAGATTGCTGTGGACCGCACAACCAACCATGGTACCAGGCCTTTTATCTCACGGGCTTTTATTACCTTTGAAAGTCATTCCCAGTTCCTCAGGGCTTTCTGGTAACAATCTGAGCCCAACTATGTTTCCTTTAGGCTTGACATTCCAGTCAAAGGCTTGGTCAAAAAAAAAAAAAAAAAAAAAGAACCTCTGTTGACAACTGGTCTTATTAGTTCTATGCAAAGGAACTTATGTCATTACTTACTTGCTTAGAATGCCAAACTTCTTTAAAAATAGACTGAGTCCATATTCTGTTGGAAATCAGGTTAAATTACTATTCTCTTAGAACATTGGCAAGGTGAGTATTGTTTAAACAGAGACTGAGTCCATAAGGTGTTGAAACACAGGCTGAGTGTGTATTCTGTTAGAACACAGGCTGAGTGTGTATTCTGTTAGAACAGAGGCTGAGTGAGTATACTTTGAACTCAGACTGAGTCCATATTCTGTTGGAACACACTCAGAGTGAGTATTTTTTAATCATGGACTGAGTCCATATTCTGTAAGAACACAAACTGAGTGAGTATTCTTTGAAAATAATCTGAGTCCATATTCTGTAAGAACACAGACTGAGTAGGTATTCTTTAAACGTAGACTGAGTCCATATTCTGTTAGAACAAAAGCTGAGTGGGTACTTTTTAAACAAAGTCTGAGTCCATATTCTGTAAGAACACAGACTGAGTAGGTATTCTTTAAACGTAGACTGAGTCCATATTCTGTTAGAACAAAAGCTGAGTGGGTACTTTTTAAACAAAGACTGAGTCCATATTCTATTGAAATTCAGGCTGGTTGATTATTCCCTTAGAACAGAGGCTGAGTGAGTGTTCTTTAAACATAGACTGTGTCCATATTTTGTTAGAACACAGGTAACAGAGAACAGGTGAGCAGCTTGCGCGGCCTCATAGACAAGCCACCCTCGGTGAAGGCAGAAGACAGGTAACAAAGAACAGGTGAGCAGTTTGCTTGGTGAGGTGAACGCGCCCCTCGGGGTGCAGACAGAAACAGGGAACCAAGAACAGGAGAGCCACTTGCTCGGCCTGGCAGACAGGCCGCTGGGTTGAAGAGAGAGGACAGGTAATAAAGAACAGCTGAGCAGGTTGCTCGGCCTGGTAGACACGCCCCCCGGGGTGAAGGCAGAAGACAGGTAACAGAGAACAGCTGAGCAGCTTGCTCGGCCTGGCAGACGGGCCGCTGGATTGAAGGGAAAAGACAATTAACAAAGAATATTCTGTTAGAACATGGACTGACTGAGTATTCTGTTAGAACTCAGGCTGAGTGGGTATTATTTAAACATAAACTGAGTCCATATTATGTTAAAACACAGGCTGAGTGGGTATTCTTTATTTTTTAATTTTTTTTGATTGATTAATTGATTTTTATTTTTTTTATTTTTTTTAATGTTTTTTATTGATTATATTGTTACAACAGTTCCAATTTTCTCCCCCTTGTTCCCCTCCACCCAGCACCCCCCTCCCCCAGCAATCCCCCCCAAGTCCATACCCCTGGTTCGTAAAAATTAACTATCCCCCCCCTCTCAAATATTAGGACCCTTTGTAATCTTGTAAAGGACAATGGGCGAAGGTCTCAAGCTCCTCTAGCTGCTTCAAGCTGGACATGGTCGTCGTCCTACCTACCCTTGGGTCCAGAAAACCCTAATAAGAGTGGGGGTGTGGAGGGGAGGGTGGCCTTCCCTCATGGGGAAAGATCGTGCAGACTCCAGGTCAGTTGGCTGTCTCCGGTCAACGGCGTGCTTGGTTTAACAGGCTGGTGTCCTTGTTGTGTTCTGGGGGCAACAGATTTGGCGAAAAGGGTTAAAAGACATCATTCAATCCATAACTACTAGATGACAAAAGGCAGGGATTAAGTTTTCAATGTTCCATATTAGGGGAAAAA
Organism: Furipterus horrens; assembly: GCF_987537825.1. NCBI lineage: Eukaryota > Metazoa > Chordata > Mammalia > Chiroptera > Furipteridae > Furipterus > Furipterus horrens. The sequence goes on along the minus strand of NW_028327198.1, from coordinate 11,609 downwards.
AAAAAAAAAAAGGCTTCTTTGTAAGAAGGTGTGCTAGGCACATCTCGCCTGTCCAAAACCCTTTTGCCCATTATGCTTAGTTTGGGCTGAGGTAAATAGTTTAGGTTTTTCCCCCTCTCAGACCTCTGGGCCTTTTCTCTCCAAGCCATTAGGATAGAAAAGAGAAACCCGTTTTAAAGTGAAGCCCACAGACCACCCCATTCTTCCCCAACCCAGCCATTTAGTTCAGCCAAACCGTTGAGTCTCAGGAGGCAGCGCTGCAGAGAGGATTAAGTGAGGCTTATGCGTACAGATAATCACTCAGGTAATGCGATCATAGGCTTATGTCCTTTGAAAACAAAAAACACGTGTTAATTTATGTAACATCGTCGGCAGCCGTCCGTCTCGAGAGACGATGGTGTAGCTTCTTCAGAGTCTATCTGCACCGCCAAGAATGGCTGTGCAGTCCGATTCGGGAGTGACATGGTATCTGTCTTCTCCCGTGTTGAATCGACATCTTGCGATGACGCTGAAGCTACAGAGCCTGGGCAGGGTGATATGGAGGGTCTGCTGTTGCCCATGCAGCAGACCACCCTCTCTTCGCAGCTGAAGGGTCCAAGGGAAAGACGGAGTCGATACAGCTTGGGTTTAGGTGGGCCGCAGGAGTTGCCGGTGTTGACTACAACGTCCAACCGCCTTAGGGACTCCGGCTCCGGATTTTCTGTCGGGGTTTACTCCCTTAGCCTTTCCCCTGAAGAGGTATGCCGCAAGGCAGCGGAGGTTTTTTGGAGTCAGAGTTTTCCTTCTCTGATGTACCCTGACTGGAAGATCGAACCAGCGACACTTAGCTCGCAGGCCGACGCTCAATCCACTGAGCTAAACCAGCCAGGGCAAAATTTATGTAACATAACCCGCAAACAAGTCTCTAAATCTGTAGAAGAAACTTTTAAGACGGTTAGTTGCTCTGTTTTATACTCTACTACTGATCATTGTGATTTTCCTTGAATAATAATTTTTCTCCCTAAGGTTACCCTCCTTGTCTTTAAAGGGACTACATTAAGTCCATTTTTAATTTATCCTGTTCATTTGCATAAACATAACAAGAGCAGCAAATGATCACTTATGATCTTTAGTTCTGCTTTGCTGGAACTTACCCAAGGAATATTTGGGGTGACCTTCAGTCTGTTCTTCAGGGCACAGAAGCTGTGCCACATATCTGGCATTCATCCTTGCCTGTACACACCTGTTTTTTCCAAGTCTTTCTGGTCTTTCCTTGTGCCTTAAGGTCCCTTCTAGCCATCTTTCAGGAAAACAACCTTCGTTCCTTCCCTGGAAAGATTGCTGTGGACCGCACAACCAACCATGGTACCAGGCCTTTTATCTCACGGGCTTTTATTACCTTTGAAAGTCATTCCCAGTTCCTCAGGGCTTTCTGGTAACAATCTGAGCCCAACTATGTTTCCTTTAGGCTTGACATTCCAGTCAAAGGCTTGGTCAAAAAAAAAAAAAAAAAAAAAAAAAGAACCTCTGTTGACAACTGGTCTTATTAGTTCTATGCAAAGGAACTTATGTCATTACTTACTTGCTTAGAATGCCAAACTTCTTTAAAAATAGACTGAGTCCATATTCTGTTGGAAATCAGGTTAAATTACTATTCTCTTAGAACATTGGCAAGGTGAGTATTCTTTAAACAGAGACTGAGTCCATATGGTGTTGAAACACAGGCTGAGTGTGTATTCTGTTAGAACACAGGCTGAGTGTGTATTCTGTTAGAACAGAGGCTGAGTGAGTATACTTTGAACTCAGACTGAGTCCATATTCTGTTGGAACACACTCAGAGTGAGTATTTTTTAATCATGGACTGAGTCCATATTCTGTAAGAACACAAACTGAGTGAGTATTCTTTGAAAATAATCTGAGTCCATATTCTGTAAGAACACAGACTGAGTAGGTATTCTTTAAACGTAGACTGAGTCCATATTCTGTTAGAACAAAAGCTGAGTGGGTACTTTTTAAACAAAGTCTGAGTCCATATTCTGTAAGAACACAGACTGAGTAGGTATTCTTTAAACGTAGACTGAGTCCATATTCTGTTAGAACAAAAGCTGAGTGGGTACTTTTTAAACAAAGACTGAGTCCATATTCTATTGAAATTCAGGCTGGTTGATTATTCCCTTAGAACAGAGGCTGAGTGAGTGTTCTTTAAACATAGACTGTGTCCATATTTTGTTAGAACACAGGTAACAGAGAACAGGTGAGCAGCTTGCGCGGCCTCATAGACAAGCCACCCTCGGTGAAGGCAGAAGACAGGTAACAAAGAACAGGTGAGCAGTTTGCTTGGTGAGGTGAACGCGCCCCTCGGGGTGCAGACAGAAACAGGGAACCAAGAACAGGAGAGCCACTTGCTCGGCCTGGCAGACAGGCCGCTGGGTTGAAGAGAGAGGACAGGTAATAAAGAACAGCTGAGCAGGTTGCTCGGCCTGGTAGACACGCCCCCCGGGGTGAAGGCAGAAGACAGGTAACAGAGAACAGCTGAGCAGCTTGCTCGGCCTGGCAGACGGGCCGCTGGATTGAAGGGAAAAGACAATTAACAAAGAATATTCTGTTAGAACATGGACTGACTGAGTATTCTGTTAGAACTCAGGCTGAGTGGGTATTATTTAAACATAAACTGAGTCCATATTATGTTAAAACACAGGCTGAGTGGGTATTCTTTATTTTTTTATTTTTTTTTGATTGATTAATTGATTTTTATTTTTTTTATTTTTTTTAATGTTTTTTATTGATTATATTGTTACAACAGTTCCAATTTTCTCCCCCTTGTTCCCCTCCACCCAGCACCCCCCTCCCCCAGCAATCCCCCCCAAGTCCATACCCCTGGTTCGTAAAAATTAACTATCCCCCCCCTCTCAAATATTAGGACCCTTTGTAATCTTGTAAAGGACAATGGGCGAAGGTCTCAAGCTCCTCTAGCTGCTTCAAGCTGGACATGGTCGTCGTCCTACCTACCCTTGGGTCCAGAAAACCCTAATAAGAGTGGGGGTGTGGAGGGGAGGGTGGCCTTCCCTCATGGGGAAAGATCGTGCAGACTCCAGGTCAGTTGGCTGTCTCCGGTCAACGGCGTGCTTGGTTTAACAGGCTGGTGTCCTTGTTGTGTTCTGGGGGCAACAGATTTGGCGAAAAGGGTTAAAAGACATCATTCAATCCATAACTACTAGATGAGAAAAGGCAGGGATTAAGTTTTCAATGTTCCATATTAGGGGAAAAAAAAAAAAAAAAAAGGCTTCTTTGTAAGAAGGTGTGCTAGGCACATCTCGCCTGTCCAAAACCCTTTTGCCCATTATGCTTAGTTTGGATGGAGGTAAATAGTTTAGGTTTTTCCCCCTCTCAGACCTCTGGGCCTTTTCTCTCCAAGCCATTAGGATAGAAAAGAGAAACCCGTTTTAAAGTGAAGCCCACAGACCACCCCATTCTTCCCCAACCCAGCCATTTAGTTCAGCCAAACCGTTGAGTCTCAGGAGGCAGCGCTGCAGAGAGGATTAAGTGAGGCTTATGCGTACAGATAATCACTCAGGTAATGCGATCATAGGCTTATGTCCTTTGAAAACAAAAAACACGTGTTAATTTATGTAACATAACCCGCAAACAAGTCTCTAAATCTGTAGAAGAAACTTTTAAGACGGTTAGTTGCTCTGTTTTATACTCTACTACTGATCATTGTGATTTTCCTTGAATAATAATTTTTCTCCCTAAGGTTACCCTCCTTGTCTTTAAAGGGACTACATTAAGTCCATTTTTAATTTATCCTGTTCATTTGCATAAACATAACAAGAGCAGCAAATGATCACTTATGATCTTTAGTTCTGCTTTGCTGGAACTTACCCAAGGAATATTTGGGGTGACCTTCAGTCTGTTCTTCAGGGCACAGAAGCTGTGCCACATATCTGGCATTCATCCTTGCCTGTACACACCTGTTTTTTCCAAGTCTTTCTGGTCTTTCCTTGTGCCTTAAGGTCCCTTCTAGCCATCTTTCAGGAAAACAACCTTCGTTCCTTCCCTGGAAAGATTGCTGTGGACCGCACAACCAACCATGGTACCAGGCCTTTTATCTCACGGGCTTTTATTACCTTTGAAAGTCATTCCCAGTTCCTCAGGGCTTTCTGGTAACAATCTGAGCCCAACTATGTTTCCTTTAGGCTTGACATTCCAGTCAAAGGCTTGGTTAAAAAAAAAAAAAAAAAAAAAAAAAAGAACCTCTGTTGACAACTGGTCTTATTAGTTCTATGCAAAGGAACTTATGTCATTACTTACTTGCTTAGAATGCCAAACTTCTTTAAAAATAGACTGAGTCCATATTCTGTTGGAAATCAGGTTAAATTACTATTCTCTTAGAACATTGGCAAGGTGAGTATTCTTTAAACAGAGACTGAGTCCATATGGTGTTGAAACACAGGCTGAGTGTGTATTCTGTTAGAACACAGGCTGAGTGTGTATTCTGTTAGAACAGAGGCTGAGTGAGTATACTTTGAACTCAGACTGAGTCCATATTCTGTTGGAACACACTCAGAGTGAGTATTTTTTAATCATGGACTGAGTCCATATTCTGTAAGAACACAAACTGAGTGAGTATTCTTTGAAAATAATCTGAGTCCATATTCTGTAAGAACACAGACTGAGTAGGTATTCTTTAAACGTAGACTGAGTCCATATTCTGTTAGAACAAAAGCTGAGTGGGTACTTTTTAAACAAAGTCTGAGTCCATATTCTGTAAGAACACAGACTGAGTAGGTATTCTTTAAACGTAGACTGAGTCCATATTCTGTTAGAACAAAAGCTGAGTGGGTACTTTTTAAACAAAGACTGAGTCCATATTCTATTGAAATTCAGGCTGGTTGATTATTCCCTTAGAACAGAGGCTGAGTGAGTGTTCTTTAAACATAGACTGTGTCCATATTTTGTTAGAACACAGGTAACAGAGAACAGGTGAGCAGCTTGCGCGGCCTCATAGACAAGCCACCCTCGGTGAAGGCAGAAGACAGGTAACAAAGAACAGGTGAGCAGTTTGCTTGGTGAGGTGAACGCGCCCCTCGGGGTGCAGACAGAAACAGGGAACCAAGAACAGGAGAGCCACTTGCTCGGCCTGGCAGACAGGCCGCTGGGTTGAAGAGAGAGGACAGGTAATAAAGAACAGCTGAGCAGGTTGCTCGGCCTGGTAGACACGCCCCCCGGGGTGAAGGCAGAAGACAGGTAACAGAGAACAGCTGAGCAGCTTGCTCGGCCTGGCAGACGGGCCGCTGGATTGAAGGGAAAAGACAATTAACAAAGAATATTCTGTTAGAACATGGACTGACTGAGTATTCTGTTAGAACTCAGGCTGAGTGGGTATTATTTAAACATAAACTGAGTCCATATTATGTTAAAACACAGGCTGAGTGGGTATTCTTTATTTTTTTATTTTTTTTTGATTGATTAATTGATTTTTATTTTTTTTATTTTTTTTAATGTTTTTTATTGATTATATTGTTACAACAGTTCCAATTTTCTCCCCCTTGTTCCCCTCCACCCAGCACCCCCCTCCCCCAGCAATCCCCCCCAAGTCCATACCCCTGGTTCGTAAAAATTAACTATCCCCCCCCTCTCAAATATTAGGACCCTTTGTAATCTTGTAAAGGACAATGGGCGAAGGTCTCAAGCTCCTCTAGCTGCTTCAAGCTGGACATGGTCGTCGTCCTACCTACCCTTGGGTCCAGAAAACCCTAATAAGAGTGGGGGTGTGGAGGGGAGGGTGGCCTTCCCTCATGGGGAAAGATCGTGCAGACTCCAGGTCAGTTGGCTGTCTCCGGTCAACGGCGTGCTTGGTTTAACAGGCTGGTGTCCTTGTTGTGTTCTGGGGGCAACAGATTTGGCGAAAAGGGTTAAAAGACATCATTCAATCCATAACTACTAGATGAGAAAAGGCAGGGATTAAGTTTTCAATGTTCCATATTAGGGGAAAAAAAAAAAAAAAAAAGGCTTCTTTGTAAGAAGGTGTGCTAGGCACATCTCGCCTGTCCAAAACCCTTTTGCCCATTATGCTTAGTTTGGATGGAGGTAAATAGTTTAGGTTTTTCCCCCTCTCAGACCTCTGGGCCTTTTCTCTCCAAGCCATTAGGATAGAAAAGAGAAACCCGTTTTAAAGTGAAGCCCACAGACCACCCCATTCTTCCCCAACCCAGCCATTTAGTTCAGCCAAACCGTTGAGTCTCAGGAGGCAGCGCTGCAGAGAGGATTAAGTGAGGCTTATGCGTACAGATAATCACTCAGGTAATGCGATCATAGGCTTATGTCCTTTGAAAACAAAAAACACGTGTTAATTTATGTAACATAACCCGCAAACAAGTCTCTAAATCTGTAGAAGAAACTTTTAAGACGGTTAGTTGCTCTGTTTTATACTCTACTACTGATCATTGTGATTTTCCTTGAATAATAATTTTTCTCCCTAAGGTTACCCTCCTTGTCTTTAAAGGGACTACATTAAGTCCATTTTTAATTTATCCTGTTCATTTGCATAAACATAACAAGAGCAGCAAATGATCACTTATGATCTTTAGTTCTGCTTTGCTGGAACTTACCCAAGGAATATTTGGGGTGACCTTCAGTCTGTTCTTCAGGGCACAGAAGCTGTGCCACATATCTGGCATTCATCCTTGCCTGTACACACCTGTTTTTTCCAAGTCTTTCTGGTCTTTCCTTGTGCCTTAAGGTCCCTTCTAGCCATCTTTCAGGAAAACAACCTTCGTTCCTTCCCTGGAAAGATTGCTGTGGACCGCACAACCAACCATGGTACCAGGCCTTTTATCTCACGGGCTTTTATTACCTTTGAAAGTCATTCCCAGTTCCTCAGGGCTTTCTGGTAACAATCTGAGCCCAACTATGTTTCCTTTAGGCTTGACATTCCAGTCAAAGGCTTGGTCAAAAAAAAAAAAAAAAAAAAAAAAAGAACCTCTGTTGACAACTGGTCTTATTAGTTCTATGCAAAGGAACTTATGTCATTACTTACTTGCTTAGAATGCCAAACTTCTTTAAAAATAGACTGAGTCCATATTCTGTTGGAAATCAGGTTAAATTACTATTCTCTTAGAACATTGGCAAGGTGAGTATTCTTTAAACAGAGACTGAGTCCATATGGTGTTGAAACACAGGCTGAGTGTGTATTCTGTTAGAACACAGGCTGAGTGTGTATTCTGTTAGAACAGAGGCTGAGTGAGTATACTTTGAACTCAGACTGAGTCCATATTCTGTTGGAACACACTCAGAGTGAGTATTTTTTAATCATGGACTGAGTCCATATTCTGTAAGAACACAAACTGAGTGAGTATTCTTTGAAAATAATCTGAGTCCATATTCTGTAAGAACACAGACTGAGTAGGTATTCTTTAAACGTAGACTGAGTCCATATTCTGTTAGAACAAAAGCTGAGTGGGTACTTTTTAAACAAAGTCTGAGTCCATATTCTGTAAGAACACAGACTGAGTAGGTATTCTTTAAACGTAGACTGAGTCCATATTCTGTTAGAACAAAAGCTGAGTGGGTACTTTTTAAACAAAGACTGAGTCCATATTCTATTGAAATTCAGGCTGGTTGATTATTCCCTTAGAACAGAGGCTGAGTGAGTGTTCTTTAAACATAGACTGTGTCCATATTTTGTTAGAACACAGGTAACAGAGAACAGGTGAGCAGCTTGCGCGGCCTCATAGACAAGCCACCCTCGGTGAAGGCAGAAGACAGGTAACAAAGAACAGGTGAGCAGTTTGCTTGGTGAGGTGAACGCGCCCCTCGGGGTGCAGACAGAAACAGGGAACCAAGAACAGGAGAGCCACTTGCTCGGCCTGGCAGACAGGCCGCTGGGTTGAAGAGAGAGGACAGGTAATAAAGAACAGCTGAGCAGGTTGCTCGGCCTGGTAGACACGCCCCCCGGGGTGAAGGCAGAAGACAGGTAACAGAGAACAGCTGAGCAGCTTGCTCGGCCTGGCAGACGGGCCGCTGGATTGAAGGGAAAAGACAATTAACAAAGAATATTCTGTTAGAACATGGACTGACTGAGTATTCTGTTAGAACTCAGGCTGAGTGGGTATTATTTAAACATAAACTGAGTCCATATTATGTTAAAACACAGGCTGAGTGGGTATTCTTTATTTTTTTATTTTTTTTTGATTGATTAATTGATTTTTATTTTTTTTATTTTTTTTAATGTTTTTTATTGATTATATTGTTACAACAGTTCCAATTTTCTCCCCCTTGTTCCCCTCCACCCAGCACCCCCCTCCCCCAGCAATCCCCCCCAAGTCCATACCCCTGGTTCGTAAAAATTAACTATCCCCCCCCTCTCAAATATTAGGACCCTTTGTAATCTTGTAAAGGACAATGGGCGAAGGTCTCAAGCTCCTCTAGCTGCTTCAAGCTGGACATGGTCGTCGTCCTACCTACCCTTGGGTCCAGAAAACCCTAATAAGAGTGGGGGTGTGGAGGGGAGGGTGGCCTTCCCTCATGGGGAAAGATCGTGCAGACTCCAGGTCAGTTGGCTGTCTCCGGTCAACGGCGTGCTTGGTTTAACAGGCTGGTGTCCTTGTTGTGTTCTGGGGGCAACAGATTTGGCGAAAAGGGTTAAAAGACATCATTCAATCCATAACTACTAGATGAGAAAAGGCAGGGATTAAGTTTTCAATGTTCCATATTAGGGGAAAAAAAAAAAAAAAAAAGGCTTCTTTGTAAGAAGGTGTGCTAGGCACATCTCGCCTGTCCAAAACCCTTTTGCCCATTATGCTTAGTTTGGATGGAGGTAAATAGTTTAGGTTTTTCCCCCTCTCAGACCTCTGGGCCTTTTCTCTCCAAGCCATTAGGATAGAAAAGAGAAACCCGTTTTAAAGTGAAGCCCACAGACCACCCCATTCTTCCCCAACCCAGCCATTTAGTTCAGCCAAACCGTTGAGTCTCAGGAGGCAGCGCTGCAGAGAGGATTAAGTGAGGCTTATGCGTACAGATAATCACTCAGGTAATGCGATCATAGGCTTATGTCCTTTGAAAACAAAAAACACGTGTTAATTTATGTAACATAACCCGCAAACAAGTCTCTAAATCTGTAGAAGAAACTTTTAAGACGGTTAGTTGCTCTGTTTTATACTCTACTACTGATCATTGTGATTTTCCTTGAATAATAATTTTTCTCCCTAAGGTTACCCTCCTTGTCTTTAAAGGGACTACATTAAGTCCATTTTTAATTTATCCTGTTCATTTGCATAAACATAACAAGAGCAGCAAATGATCACTTATGATCTTTAGTTCTGCTTTGCTGGAACTTACCCAAGGAATATTTGGGGTGACCTTCAGTCTGTTCTTCAGGGCACAGAAGCTGTGCCACATATCTGGCATTCATCCTTGCCTGTACACACCTGTTTTTTCCAAGTCTTTCTGGTCTTTCCTTGTGCCTTAAGGTCCCTTCTAGCCATCTTTCAGGAAAACAACCTTCGTTCCTTCCCTGGAAAGATTGCTGTGGACCGCACAACCAACCATGGTACCAGGCCTTTTATCTCACGGGCTTTTATTACCTTTGAAAGTCATTCCCAGTTCCTCAGGGCTTTCTGGTAACAATCTGAGCCCAACTATGTTTCCTTTAGGCTTGACATTCCAGTCAAAGGCTTGGTTAAAAAAAAAAAAAAAAAAAAAAAAAAAAGAACCTCTGTTGACAACTGGTCTTATTAGTTCTATGCAAAGGAACTTATGTCATTACTTACTTGCTTAGAATGCCAAACTTCTTTAAAAATAGACTGAGTCCATATTCTGTTGGAAATCAGGTTAAATTACTATTCTCTTAGAACATTGGCAAGGTGAGTATTCTTTAAACAGAGACTGAGTCCATATGGTGTTGAAACACAGGCTGAGTGTGTATTCTGTTAGAACACAGGCTGAGTGTGTATTCTGTTAGAACAGAGGCTGAGTGAGTATACTTTGAACTCAGACTGAGTCCATATTCTGTTGGAACACACTCAGAGTGAGTATTTTTTAATCATGGACTGAGTCCATATTCTGTAAGAACACAAACTGAGTGAGTATTCTTTGAAAATAATCTGAGTCCATATTCTGTAAGAACACAGACTGAGTAGGTATTCTTTAAACGTAGACTGAGTCCATATTCTGTTAGAACAAAAGCTGAGTGGGTACTTTTTAAACAAAGTCTGAGTCCATATTCTGTAAGAACACAGACTGAGTAGGTATTCTTTAAACGTAGACTGAGTCCATATTCTGTTAGAACAAAAGCTGAGTGGGTACTTTTTAAACAAAGACTGAGTCCATATTCTATTGAAATTCAGGCTGGTTGATTATTCCCTTAGAACAGAGGCTGAGTGAGTGTTCTTTAAACATAGACTGTGTCCATATTTTGTTAGAACACAGGTAACAGAGAACAGGTGAGCAGCTTGCGCGGCCTCATAGACAAGCCACCCTCGGTGAAGGCAGAAGACAGGTAACAAAGAACAGGTGAGCAGTTTGCTTGGTGAGGTGAACGCGCCCCTCGGGGTGCAGACAGAAACAGGGAACCAAGAACAGGAGAGCCACTTGCTCGGCCTGGCAGACAGGCCGCTGGGTTGAAGAGAGAGGACAGGTAATAAAGAACAGCTGAGCAGGTTGCTCGGCCTGGTAGACACGCCCCCCGGGGTGAAGGCAGAAGACAGGTAACAGAGAACAGCTGAGCAGCTTGCTCGGCCTGGCAGACGGGCCGCTGGATTGAAGGGAAAAGACAATTAACAAAGAATATTCTGTTAGAACATGGACTGACTGAGTATTCTGTTAGAACTCAGGCTGAGTGGGTATTATTTAAACATAAACTGAGTCCATATTATGTTAAAACACAGGCTGAGTGGGTATTCTTTATTTTTTTATTTTTTTTTGATTGATTAATTGATTTTTATTTTTTTTATTTTTTTTAATGTTTTTTATTGATTATATTGTTACAACAGTTCCAATTTTCTCCCCCTTGTTCCCCTCCACCCAGCACCCCCCTCCCCCAGCAATCCCCCCCAAGTCCATACCCCTGGTTCGTAAAAATTAACTATCCCCCCCCTCTCAAATATTAGGACCCTTTGTAATCTTGTAAAGGACAATGGGCGAAGGTCTCAAGCTCCTCTAGCTGCTTCAAGCTGGACATGGTCGTCGTCCTACCTACCCTTGGGTCCAGAAAACCCTAATAAGAGTGGGGGTGTGGAGGGGAGGGTGGCCTTCCCTCATGGGGAAAGATCGTGCAGACTCCAGGTCAGTTGGCTGTCTCCGGTCAACGGCGTGCTTGGTTTAACAGGCTGGTGTCCTTGTTGTGTTCTGGGGGCAACAGATTTGGCGAAAAGGGTTAAAAGACATCATTCAATCCATAACTACTAGATGAGAAAAGGCAGGGATTAAGTTTTCAATGTTCCATATTAGGGGAAAAAAAAAAAAAAAAAAGGCTTCTTTGTAAGAAGGTGTGCTAGGCACATCTCGCCTGTCCAAAACCCTTTTGCCCATTATGCTTAGTTTGGATGGAGGTAAATAGTTTAGGTTTTTCCCCCTCTCAGACCTCTGGGCCTTTTCTCTCCAAGCCATTAGGATAGAAAAGAGAAACCCGT